>NC_079154.1:103693110-104341681 GCF_947563725.1 Argiope bruennichi | reverse complement strand
CAACGCTGAGCTTAAAAGCTGGTTTATCCATTGGACATTTCTATTTTGTAATACAAAAAATATATTTGAGAATTGAATGTGCGGTTAAAAATAGTGGAAGGGTCATTAAGTATATATGATATTGTTTTTGTTTTTGTTTGTGGATACAAATTATTTGACATGAAATTATCTCATTTTCTTCATGTATTGTTTGGAGCTTACCTTCTACTTTTGGCTTTGCTGAATTAGGTAATTGTAAATTTAACAATAATGAAATAAATTTTTCTAACTAAAACACCTAAAAATGTCGCCTTAGATATTAACGTTACACTACTTTTCAGGAACTGTAATTATAGTAACTTATTTATCGGTTTTCGAACTTATAACCTATTCTGCATATTAGTGAAGTTTTGTTTCAGTTGGAGGCATAAAACTTGATGTTCTAGAGCCTTTTGTATAAATGAATTTAATTATAAGAACCCTGTATATACAAATAGCTTTATTTCAGCATAAGAAGCAATTTCTTCAGAACAAAATATTTTAATAATTAAATATTTTTGAATAACTGGTTAAATTTCACTTTATTATTCAAGAATTTAAAAGAGAAAGAAAGCAGTTTCAGAATTAATTATTGTTGGCTGTTTAAAGAAAAATTTAAGAAATTAAAAAATAAATATGAAAATTTTTTCAGATTGATTTTTCCTTCTTAGAATACTGTAAATCATATTCTACAGGAAAAAAAATTATTAAATTATTAAGAAACATTCCCTTGTTTTAAAATTAGAAACATCAAAAACGGATTTTAATAATCAATTTTTATTTCGCAAATATTTTAATAACAATTTATTCATTAAATTGTTATGGTGTTATACCAAGCTTAGGATAAAAAAATTAAATTTGAAATTTAAACCATTCTCAATCAATTCTGCTTTTCTTCCCGGCGAGTTAGTCCTATACTTGTTATGGTTTTATTGCAAAAATACATACTTCAAATAGATTAGCATAAGAATAGATTCGTGGATGTGAAATAAAATTTGGAAAAGAAATATTTAAACTTCATATTTTCAGTAAAGTTTTTATTAAAGAGTCATTTATAATGTCTTTAACTCTCTGTCTCTTATCCAAGTCTGATAACGTTTTCTTATCAACTTTATAAAGCGAAATATCGCAATTCAAAATTTCAAAATGAATTATTAAAAAAGTTATCAAATAAAGTATTCATCAGAATAAATTATTAAGAAGAAAGCACAAGGAAAAAATAAAACGGGAGCTATATAATTATTTTTTATTGCTTTTTCTTTTGCTGCCTATTTATTTTGTCTTTTATAATGCTTTAACTCGAACTTAACAAAGTTTAAAATAACATTTTTTTTCTATTTTGCTTTGTTTAAGGATTTGTGCTTTATTATAGTGATAAAAAGAATTTCAGTTATAAGATTATTTTTCCGAATCCTGTACAATATATACTTTTCTCAATTTTCAAAATACCAAAATAATGTTATTAGAATTTTAATAATGGGCAATCTAAAAATCGAATTACCAGGTCTCAGAATACAAAAATATAATTTTTTTTCTTTTTTCAAAATAAAAAAAAAAGTTTAAAAAATATAATCTAGTCTTAAAAAAAAATAATTATACATTTATATTGCATTTTGTTTGAGGAAAGTAAATGATAGCATACAAAATTATATATATACCATTTTTTCCATTTTTCTTAATATAAATTAAAGTCTTTGTATACATGCATGTACTTATGTATGCTCGTCCTAAATAACTAATCTCAATTTAATCAAATTTTGCACACCTATTATTTATATATAAGAGAAAGAATACTGGAGCCTTTTCAATTTACACATTTAATTATGCATTCAATAATAAAAAAATCAATTTAAAATTCGCTATTTTTTAAAGGTAATTTCGAAGTAATTTGTCTCACAAGAAATAATTTTATACTATCTTAAAATTCAAAAATTTACCTTTTCAATGAGGGTAATTTCAGTTCCATGCATTTTTAACTTTATTCGTTTCTAAAATATAAATAATTGAATAGATGCAGACGATTGTGAAATATGGAAATTTGTAGTTACTTCATTGATAAATATTGATAAGACTGAACAAATAAATATTGATAAGACTTACCATTAGTTTTCTATGTATCTTTTTTTTATTTTTTTATAATTTTAAAAACTCTTTTATTTTTCAAAAATTAAGAAAAAAAATTCTGGTTTTGAAAGAAAACTTTTGTAATATTTGTAATAATATTATTTGAAGTTAAAGACTAATAATACAAACGAATAACTGTCGTTAGAACACATTAGCAGAATTTTGGAAGAACACTAAAAAAAGTTTGAAAACAGATGATTAACGATTTATATCAAGAACAATTAGCGATTTTCTTTACTGATATGAAGAAAATTAGCAAGTGGAAATTTTTAAAAATTGTCTAATTCAGTTGATATTTTTATAATTATAAAAAATTCTTTGACGATGAAAAGATTTCTTGAATTATAATATTGTGTACAAAAATAGATTCTACATTAAGAATATTAGATATGAAATTATTCTAATCCTGATTTTTCCAGAGTATATCAATTAGTTTTATTAAAAATCAATAAGTTGCAAAACGCATTGCCTCAGTTCAAATTTATTAGAAGATTAAGCAACACACACACAATGCTTTCAAACACTTTCTTCGTTCATAAAAAGAAAAAATAATTAATAAGAAATTTTCTCTTATATCATTTGACTTTTATTTTCTATATTTACAGAGTTACTGTTCACAAAAACTTTTGCGAACAGTAACTGACTCCAGAGTTCGCAAAAACATTTGCGATTAAGGCCAAAGAATATATCCTATTAATTATTCTTGTGTTTCGTTTCCATCTTTCAGTACATTAAGCAAATATCTTTTGTCATGCAATACCAGTATAAATGATATAAATGAGCATTATTCCTTTATTTCTTGCAGGTCCGAGCATGGTAGTCAAGGTTCACGAGCTGGCCTGGGGAAATTGGCAAGGTTCCTGACTTCCAGAGATAAATCAGTAGCCAGTGACAGGCCTGCCAGTCATGGATCCGATTCCTCTCTCGCGCCGGACATGTAAGAGCGAGAATGTCTTAATAATTCACATAGCACAGTAATAGTTAGCAGATATCTTTTTAAAAATGAGGATAAAACACATTTAGAAATGTTGCCTATTCAATGTTGTCAATTAATTTATTAATTTTCAACATTTAATTTTAATGGGATTATCAATGCTCAATGTATTTAAATTAGACTATTTTGTTTCTAATTATTTTATATTATAATTCTTCGATAGTAGACTCATTTAATTCTTTACGTTTTAAGACCTAAATGTAATAATTTTAGAAAAAAAATTTATTGCCAGATTGTTATACATTATTTTTGCTTTATTTTTAAGAATTAACCACATTTCATGCCAGCGTTGTTGTTTTTTTTAATTAATAAAATGCACCTTGTTTCTGCACAATAAAACTAAATTTTTTTCTCACATGTTTTATACGTCACTTATGTTATTTCTGATTCTTAGAAGAAATTCATTCCATTATTGCATTTGATACTCTTAACAATATTGGTTCTGATATAGATTGGTTGACTGATTAAAAAAATTAAAATCCGAAACGAATCTTATTTGTAAATGAATAATCTTACTTGATTACCACATAGCATCAATAACATAATGTGATAATATTCATAACGATTTTCAATATTTCAGATATAAAAGCGATATAAAGTCATAAATGTCAGTTTAATTTAAAATCATTATTTTGTCATTTTTAAGTTATTCTTTATCAATTTTTTTTATAGTTTTATGGTTTCATTCAATTTTTTTCATTAATTTATCAATATGATCAGTTTTTCCTCACATTTGTGAAAATCTCTTTTTTAATATTCATCTTATAACAAACGAAACTTGATTGTAATTAAAACACAATTATGTATGTAGCAAAACTTTGTCTTCTGCGTTACAGTTGTAAGAAAGCTGAATACTTTAATTTAAAATACTGAACTTAATTTAAAGGTTTTAATGGCTAACAGCCTTGATTCTACAGCAGTTAACGTAGAATTAAAGATCCTCCTTAGTCAAAATGCTACATTGCATGACTATCATTTTTCCCTGACAGTTATAAAATTAATTTATTTCATTCGTTTTAAAATAAAAACTAGTTATGAATATTTCACAAGAAAAAAAAAATCATAAAATAAGCTGCCCTAAACCAAGTAAACTTCTGACTGTTCCTGTAAATATCATTACAACTAATAAAGCCATCACAAGTTCCCTTCCCTTTTTTTTATCATTTCCCACTTAAAACAAAAGCATAGTCATGTTTTATCTATCCTGTCAACCAAATATCTTAGATCGCAGAAAAAATATATCATTCTGAATACCCCCAACCCATATCTTTAAAGCCGCTTAACGTGTTTATTTTCGTCCAATCACTATTTTAAAAAAAAAACGAATATTTGAGAGTTCAATTAATTATGATTGTGTGCTTCCTTTCTCGCTTTTCTGCTGAAGAACTCTTCATTATTTCAAGTATTTGCATTAAGCATGAAAGCTTCATTTGTAAAGTAAGATAACACTATAAATATGAAATGTAAGTTTTTCTACCTTGTACCACTGACTTTGTTCCATTAAAATCTTTTTAACTAAATATGAAAAGATGAAGAAGTATACATATCAAAGTACTATTGCATCTTCCTTTTTAAAAAAATATCATTTCTTTTTTTATTTTTTAATTTAATTCTTTTCCTGCATTTCTATGCAGGTAGAAAATTTCTTTACCTGGTAAATATATGCAGAGAAAAAAATAAGTCGAAATTAATTATCGTTTCAACGATGTCGGCAGTATTATTGAAAGTTTGGATACTCATAAAAGAATGTTTTAATTAAATTTACCTACATTCTAAAGTGCATAGATGGAATTTATTTTCGGAACTGAAATTAATACTTATTTATTAAAAATGTTTTCAGATAAATTTAAAATAAGTTCGATATTTAATTAAATTTTATTTTAATTATATTTGTTTCGATCTTTTTAATATTACAGAATGCAATTTTTATTATTGGCAAATATTGTAACAGTAAATAAAAAAATCAAGATTAGGATTGATTGATGCTTATAATTTTTTCCCACTTAGAAAGGACGATAATATTTCAGCTACTCTTAGATTATTATCATAGTAGAAAGTTTTAAATAAATTTTTAAATTATGACATCCAATAAGCTGTTTTGATTAATTCTGTATAGCATTTTCCTTTAAATAATTTTTAAAGATACCCAGTGATGAATAAATAAATTTACCTGTTAAATGCAGAAACTTTGATTATTAATATTTTCTCCCTAAAAATAATTAAAATTTAATGAGAAAACCTTTTTAATAATTTTTAAAGTCAATGAAAGTATGCTTACTATGAAATTCACCAATTTTAAATTATCATTTTAATTTACCTTACACCTTCTAATTAGAACTGTTATCTCTTAAAAGAAGAAATTACAAAGTAATATAAAAAAAATTACTTAATGTCAGAAATTACAAAGAAAATATATTGATAAACACTTTGCCGACACAATGCAGTTTCAACATGCAAACTGCTTATCAATAAGTTAGTATTATTATTTTGAGATAATACTTGACAAAACTTGAACGTTGAAGAATAATATTGACGTAAATTGTCGCCAAATTTTTCAATGGAATAAAATCTTAAATATTTTACTTTTTTTGTCTCAAACTATAATGAAATTTCTTGACTAATTCATCTATTATTAGTTAACCAAATTAATTGTCAAATTAAATTAATTTTATCTAATAAATCAAACGAATCTCTTTTATAAAATCTTTAATTCCAAAAATATTTTAATATATAATTATTAGAAAAAAAATGCTCTTTTAAAGTCATCTATAGGATTACTACTGCATAGCAGTGAAAACCAATCATTATCAGAAAAAATAAATATCAGTGAACGATGAAAAATCTTTTTGAGACGTCATTTATTTTTCTAACTATCGCCACTTATCGATCTAAAAATGATTGATTATCACCAATTCTTTCCAGTGCATTTATTCCAGTAAGAGAAGATTCCTATATTTAGCATAGCAATAATTACTCTTTCTGCTATAAATCTTCAGAATGAGCATCATATACAAACTCGATTGACCTCTCCGTTCAACAATTCGGGAGAATTTAGTTCATATTTATTCAGAGAATCTCAACAAGCGTCTCTATTTTACCTGAATGCATCCCACAAATGACTCAATACTGAATGCATCGTTTATTCAAATGCAAGCCATTGTGATACTCATTCTGACATATAATTCCAATATTAAGCTTTAACGAGGATGGCAGAAGTCTAACCGAAATTCTAAAGATGGACTTAAGGCTAATTACCAGAACAATTAGTTTCAGTTTGACTAGAGCTTTAATAAGAGATGCCAACGAACCATGAGTTCTGTTTTGTAACAAACTAATATACAGAGGATATTATTAAAATTCATCATGTTGAAATGCCTTGTGGGTTAGTATGACATAAGATATTTAAGTTAAATTCTTCTAGATAGTTGCTCTGTAACATTTAAATCATTGTTATATAATAAATCTACCAGATTTATCTAATTAGACAGTACTATCTCAATTTTCAATTATTCATTCCAGAATTGTCCCAGTTTCTAGTAAAGTCATTGGTTATCTCAAATATAATTATTTTGGGCAATGAGATTTAATGTTAAAAAATAATTTATGAAAGTTTAACTTATCACAATTCTTATTATTGACAGCCATTTTTATTTTTAAGCTTTGATGGGTCATAAAAAATTATGAGAGCAGAGAATAAAATAATTATCAAATGTTTACAATATGGCTATTTTTCGACATAATCGCTATTAAGCTTCAGATAATTATTACATCAGTGGAACAGGTTTCCGATCCCTTCCTCGAAGAAGGTTGTCGCAGTTATCTGAGATGAGCCTTAACATTGGTTTGAAGCTCCTCTTTATTCTGGAAGCCTTGATCCTCTAGCATGGCCAATTCAGAAAAAAAATGAAAATCACTCGGTTCTAATCCGCCTTCTCGATGATGGAGGAAAAAGACGTTTTGCAGAACACAGAATCTTGTTCAAGTGATTCTAAAAAAATGAAGAGTGCTGGATTTCCAGATAACATGTTGGTTGCCCGACATGGAAATTTTCGATTTTGGTACTTGAATGTTAGACTTTCCAGCACCATATTCTTTCCTTAAAAGGAAACTCAAAGAATTATAAGCAGCTAATGCGGAGCGTAACAAAGATATTACAAAGCCTAATAAGGAGCTTCACAAAAACATTATAGAGCTCATCTAACATCACAGGTGACAGCATTCTTAGAAGAGAGGATTGGAAAACTGAACTACCGATATGACAAAAGCCTGTATCTTCATCACGATTTTATAGAAAAGTAACCATATTTGCACATAATTTTGTCAGTAAATTCATTTTGTTCTCTAATCTTGCTTTTTTTATTGTCCATCAAAAATTTGGTAAAAAAAACCGATCCTCGTACATAACTTATTGTCAATCTAATATAGCTAGTTTGGAATTATGAACTTCAACAAAAAGTAATAACCAAATCAAATTTTTATTGATTACCCATATCCTTCCGAATTTTTCTCTTTTTAATACATTTTCTTTTGTTTTGCTAACTTTTGTATGTAAACTTATAACTAATTCCCCATCTCTATCCAAATTCTCATATCACACTATTACTAAACTGCCAAATGATATATTTCATTATCTTAATTTTATAACGTCTTTGATTAAAATTCAACATATTTGTCATTTCAGATACAAATATGCCATTTCAGTCGTATTTGAATTCAAGTATTTAAATATGCACCAATAATACAAAATTAAAATTTAAAATTGGCTTTACATGCATTTTTATATATTTACAGGTGTTATGTAGATATTTCTTTAACTCTTTACCACCGATAGATTTTGCTATTTTAGGGGTATATGCCAACATTTATAAGGATGCTTGTCGATGACCCCATAATTATATCGTTCAAAATTGAAACGAATTGTATCATTTTTCTAATGATTGAAAAGATTTGATGAATTCAATAATATGCTTTTTGTGTAGCTTCTGTTATTTTCATAAGTTTATATTAATTATTTTTAATCACGTCAAATTCTTTTACACATATTGAAATATTTTTAATTCAAATATTAAATAATATTTTTTTTATTAATTTTAAAATAAAATCATAGAAATTTTCATCTCTATAACTTTTGAAATGACTAAGCTTTTTACATTATGGTTCATTTATTTATTTTAATATATAAAATTTCTTAATTAATGCTGTCATTATAGCGCGTCTTTGCGAAAGGCTAACAGCATTGACAGCTTGCTCGAATCTTCAAGTTCTGGTTACAATCTGGATAGCATTGCCCAGAATGGTGGTGTATCGCCTGTTACTCCAGGATCCAGCGGCAAACCTCTTCCAGCATCGCCAAGTGTCCCCGCCAAATTGGAATCGCACAAGAAAGGAAACGGATCATCTACTTCACCAACAGTCAGTAAACATTCCAAAGGTGAGTGGAATGAACTTGATGATAAATTTTATAATGAAAAAAAATCTCTCAATTTAAACTCTGATTCAAATACTAGCAAACAAAGCGACTGAAATGCCGCCATGTTTTTGAAACTACTAGAATTTTTAAAAAGAAAGCAACATTTCAGTATTCCAAACATATTTTAAACTTTAATGGCTTATTCAATGGATTTATTTTAGTCCTTTGTTCAAAGAATGTTTAAAACTTTAGTTTCCTAATTACCAACCAAGAAAATAAAGATTTATCCTTACTTGAACAGTAAGCTATTAATACTTCTCCTTCAACCTTATAAAACTTTGTTAGAAAAACAATTATTCTATAAATAGGAAACAATTTGTTTGCCATTAACTTCTTTCTTGAGCCAAAATAACATTTTCTTCTGATGTATGTTAGCAATTCTAAATTTACGTTGGGAACCAGATGAGACTATAAACTAATAAAAACATATAATGAATGAAGAAAATAAGGACAAATTAATCCAAACATAAACTAAACTAAAAGGATAATGGATAATCTCCAGAAAGCAAAAATTTGATTTCCTCTCTTGTTCTATTCTTTATTCCATCCTTTCTGATTATTATCTTTATCTAAGCGCTTTCGTTATCTTAACTAGTTCTCTTTATTGTTTACTCTTAATTTGACACAGAATCAGAAATTTATAAGAAGGAAGAATGTGGCGTAATATATAAGGTCTCCAATATCAGTACAAGCTCATTTGTTGAAGCATTTTATTTGATATGGGAAAAGGTAGAAGATAATGGAACTTAATTTCATGGAGAGTAGTAATTCGATCCGATACCATCCTCATTATCTGATTAAGGATCAAATTTACGAGATCTATTCACAAAGATTCTGTCTATGCCTTCGAATCGGACACTATTTTAACTAAAACAAACGAAATGGATTGCGAAATCCGGATTGCCCAATTCTCCAAATTATCATTGACTGCAATCGACAGCATGCAATTACGCATCAATTCCTTTTAGAAACGATCCATTTTTTCATGTTCTTTTATTCTCATCTCAAATTATTGGGCTCTGTAGAAAAGTATTTTGATTTCCAACACTTGTTCGTTCATAAAATAATTTTAGTTTCAGAATTAAAAACATCAAAGTTAGCTCAACACTATGGCTATGTTCGGGTTGAATCTTTTTGAAAAATACTATAAAATACATTTTTTTGCATGAAATAGATTTTAAAGGAAACTCTTACAAAGCAAAAAATATACCAATTAAAAGCAAAAAGATTTTTGAAAATTTATATATATATATATATATATATATATATATATATATATAATGATATTTTAAACTATAATTTCAATTCTAATTAATTTCCAAAGTTTTGTTTTAATTTAGCCCATATTAACTTCATTCTAAAATATTCTCTTATTTCCTGATCCCATTACACTTTTTCTACTTAATTAATTCAACTGAAGCTTTCGAAAAATACTTTCGTCAGCGGTTCCCACGCTCCGAGTAAAGGAACAAGAAATTGCTGATCTAAACAAATTCTTCTAAAAGATCCCTGTGTTTACCTTGCCTGTTCGACGAGTGTAGAGAAATACCTATCAAAATCTCATGGTATATAAGACCAGGGACAATTAATTTCTCCCTCTTTAACGGTAATCTGCTCTTTCATCGCGCTGTGAGCGGACGTGCCTTGTCCGAGCCAACTTGTAAATAAAACATGCCTCCTGGGATGGATTAAGGCTGAGTTTAAAAATTCAGTCTTCTTCCTTGTCTTCGATCACGACTCTGCTTCAACAATTATGCGTTTATATATATATATATATATATATATATATATATATATTGTCTAGTTCCTGAATAAACAAATAACCTATATAATTAAGGTTCATTTCATAAATAGCATGAAATTTCAATTTTTCCCCCCTCATCGTGAAGCATTAAAAGAATTATGAATACTTTCTAAACAAATAGATTGCTATATAATTAGTTCAGAAAACTGCAGAATATATTGAAAAAATAAAAATTTGCTTCAGATTTTAATTTAGGAGATTTCTTGTAAATATTTTACTAAAGTGAAGAATTTGAGAAAATGGCATTTAAAGAAGTTAAATAACAATTAAAAGTATGTCATGCTAATCTAAAAAAACAATCCAACTACCCAAAGAAAGGACATATAAACAAAATTCATCCATTTACAAACTGCTCAGAAATGAAGAAAATTAAATTTAAAAAATATCTAATATTTTCAACAAAAATCGACTTTTTAGCGTAATCATCTACCTTTAAATATTCCTATAAGGCCAAACATTACCTCGGTGTGTCCAACAGAGCTCAAAGAAAAATATGATTAAATAAGTCTTTTTACCTTTTAAACCTAAAAACATCTTTTAAGATATAACAATAAATGCCTCTTTCAATAATAAAAAATTATTGGCTCCCCCGAGTGTCATTCAAAAAGATTCTAAGCATTAACATGTAAAAACCGTTCCGCATACATAAAAAGCTTTTGTTGTACATAATTTTGAATATCAAAACTTTTACGTCTAAATAATAAATATACATTTTCCTAGGAGGAAGATTCTCTCTCTAGGTAGATTTATTCTATGGAACTGCAGTATATTTACAAACTTGTTTAAAATATTAGAATAATTAAGGAACTTTATATTTTATGCAGTATTTTTACTAAATTTTGTTTCTCGTTATTTCTAGGAAAACTTTATAATGTCTACGTTAATTGCTTGGTTTTCCTAAGGCATAAAAATAAAAATCCTAAAATATGTTTCATGAATTTAAACGCTGAGAGTTGAAGTTTTAGTTTCGATGTCTTTGAGTCTGAGAATAGTACTCAAGCAAATATAAACATCGAAACGCTTTTATGAAAGGTATTCGTTTTTGCTCGCATCCTTTTAAACAAAATTGGTAAACGTTTTGCTTTATATGCAGAAACGTTAACCAGAAACAACGCTAATGCATGAAACCTGCCGTTCTCTTAACTATTCCAAACACGTATTTTCAGAATATGGAATGCTCCAGATTTGTAAACATTTAACTAGTGAAATAAATTTACGCAATAACTTAAATGAAATCTTTTTATCTGGAAATTCTACATAAAGATTATGAAATGCATTTTCCCTCATTTTACATTTTTTCTTATAAGAAAGTAAAATATGGAGAAAAAAAAGGCAAAAGAAAGAGTATTGTTATAAAATTCAGTCATGACATTTTGACTAATCTTCACATTTCAACTCTTTCTTAATTCGCGAAAAACCACATTTTTGGAATAAGTTGTTTGTTTGTGAATAAGATAGTTCAAAAATACTTTGAGCTAAACGCCTGAAAATTGGTACATGATCGTAGCATCTTTATTTGTAGGTTTCCGCCAAATTTTAATAAAATCCATTTTGGGGAAATTTCTGTCTGTCTGACTGTAAGTGAACATTATAACTACGAAATGGAAAGATTTATATGGATATAATTTAATACACAATTTTAGCATTTAAAAGAAATATCTTGGCCAGATTATGAACAAAAAGGCTTCAAAGAGTCGACCACTTTCGATCTGTTCATTTATATGTATATAAACTAATTAATTTAAAAACTGAATAACTAAAATAAGAGTAATTTTGTAAGTTACTAAAACTAAACTTCTCTGTCCAATTTCGGTTTCATCGGCCGGCAAAAAGAAATCCAAAATGCATACTCGGCTTTCCTCCTTGTACTACAAAGAATAAAACGCTCATGAGAAAGAATGAGAACATAAACATCTGATGACTCACAGCGTTCACATTCTTGCCGCAACTTAAGGTGTACGTACACACTTGAAGATTTTTTTTTTTAAATTTTAACTTCAAAAATCCAGTTTTTTTACAGTAGGTCATTAATATATGTTTAAACTCATTTCAGTGAGAAAAAAACCACATTACACTAATTGTTAATTAATTAAATAATATTTAATGAGCTAATTAGCCTATTTTTTGAAACATGATATCTTAAATTCTAATTTGCACAGACACATAATTCTAGTTGGAAGTTATGCCTAATATTAGTCTTCATGTTGTCTTCCTCAATCAAGTTATAAAAATATATAGTTTTTTTAAACAATTTTTTCATCAACAATGAATAGAAAAAGCGAGATTTTTTCTGTAATTTTAACTTTTAAATAGCTATAAAAAATTTATTTCTATAAATAATTTTGATTGAGGCACAAAACATCCGCTATTTCATACAGATTATTTTGATATATAAATAATTGAATTTGGTTCATTTCTTGTCAAGTTATGATTATTTGAATGAAGCAACATAGTGGGAAAATATCATTCTTCATAAAATGAGTTTTAAAAACACCGTAACTAGAGTTTTTAATGAAAGAACCTCAAGAAAAATAATTATAACTCGAGAAATATTTCGAATATTGACAATATCTTGGTATCGTTTGAAAGCTAAAGGATCAGACAACATTATTAAGCAATAAAAAAATATTCAATATTTTGAACGATTTTCGAAGTTTCAAGTGTGTACATACACCTTAACAGGAAGGAGAGATGGGTAACATATTTCTTAGGGATACAAGGGAATTTTTCAAGGCGACCACTAAAGTTGGTTTAAGAATATCATTGAAATATACATAGTTAGATCTTTGTATTAAATACCTTTTATTTATCATAACGAATTCTATCCAAATGGACTATAGCTTTGGTAAACATTAAATCCTGTCATTAGTGAAGAGCGAAATTCTCCTCTAGTGTCTTCCTCTTAGTCTAATCAAACCTCTAACTCGCGAATAATCGATGATGGACCATAAGGTTCATTCAGCCTTGATAATCCGTTTGAAGACCCAAAAGGGGAAAGTAATGATACAAATCAGTTAACCCTTGGCATTCGATAGGAATTCCTAATGTACATTCCTTCTTCGAATATATTGATAGATATAGAGAATTAAAAGTGTATTCTTCTGTGTTGTATTGTTCAGTTTGTGTTGTTGTTTCTTATGTCACTTGACATGGACAAGCCCGCTGTTACGAAGACAGCGATTTAAGCCGGTGGAGGAGAGTCTCTTATTTTTTTAGTAGCGCCAACGAAGTCAAAGAGTACGACTTTGTTACTCACGCACCCCTCAGTTCGCTTGCACAATCCCTATTTACTGGAGGGCACATTCACACTACTCACAAATAGAAGAGTGGAAGAACAACCATGCCCAAACCGGGACTCGAACCCAGGACGCCCAGATCACGTGGAAGACGTGCTACCCCTATTCAAGGACGCCGGCTTTATTCAGATTGTTTTTGGCTATACTGAATAATAGCTGTTCCCTCTGCCGTCTTGGATTTGACATTCAATTCAGCCTTATCTGATTGGTTTCTTATTGTAACTTATAAACGTTAAATCTTAGCGTTGGTGTTGCAGAAGATCTACCTCGAGTAACTGTATTTTCCTCTAAAAAAACATGTGCATTATTGAGGATGGACTGCTTAAAGTTCATCCTCAATAACCCATCTGAAACCCCAAAAGGGGACATTAATGAAACAAACCAATTAAACCTTGACATCTAATGAACATTATCTCTTCGAATATTTAATTGATTTGTTGGGAATGGATAACTTATTCTTTTGTATTTTATTCATCCGGGTATTATCGTATATTATTCATCTTCAATAATATCCTCTTGAAGCCACACAAGGGGACATTAATGAAACAAACCAATTAAACCTTGACATCTAATGAACACTATCTCTTCGAATATTTAATTGATTTGTTCGGAATGGATAACTTATTCTTTTGTATTTTATTCATCCGGGTATTATCGTATATTATTCATCTTCAACAATATCCTCTTGAAGCCACAAAAGGGGACATTAATGAAACAAACCAATTAAACCTTTATCTAATGCACAATCTCTCATCGAATATTTAACTGATTGGTTAGGGGTGGAAGGTTTATTCTTTTGTATTTTATTGCTCCGAGTATTTTTGGTTGTACTGTTCATAGGAAGTTTGGCAACATATAATATTTCATCTGATGCTTGAGATTTCTGAGACAGTCAATTTAACAGTTTTGGAAGACAAAGGGTTAATTCAACAATCAAATGTTAGTCGAAGTGAATTTGATTAGATGGTGGCATATCATTTATTTTAGTCCTCATATTTCAAGAAGTTCATTTTTATACCTAGAAACTAACTTTAATAACTTAAATGCAAGCTAAATTCATTATCTAATTTGAATGTATTTAATATATTTAATTAGCATGCATTTAAGGGTTCATTCATCTGGCTTGATTGCATCAGCCATTGCATTCAGCTAACGACGATATTTAAATCACACAAATTACTGGAAGAATATCTGTTAATTTACCCTGTAGTATCGTATTTCTTTCTTTCCTTTATATTTTTGGATGCAAAATTTTCACATCAAAACATTTTTAATAGGATTTGGGTATAAAAATTATTAAATAATTAAATAAGAATAAATTTAATGAAAAGAAACAGACTGAAAGTTTAATTACTGCATATTTTGTATTACAAATGTGAGGTTCTAGAATTATAATGATATTAAAAGATATCTGTAAATATTAGCCAATTCTAATTTTTTTTCAATTAATTTATTCTGCTATGAAAAGAGATAAAAGTATAAACATTACTCATTTGTTATAAAGCTATAACATTATCAAGAAAATCATTTTTTGATTAAAACACAATTTTGTGTTTAGTATACGTATCAAATCAAATAAGATGTTATTTCGATTTCAATTCCAGCGGAAATATGTCATCTTCAAATGAATCTAGTTCTACCTATTCTGATGTATTAATTAATTTTCTTGATTAGTATTCTCTGGTTTTAGGAGACATTTTCTCTGCTTTCATTAACCATATTTTTTCCATCTTAAAATATATTTAATGCCAGTAATAACAATAAAAAAAATTCTCAGAAAATAATCATGCATTAATTAAAATTCGCAACAATAAAACAGATATATAAATAGTCTGGATAAAATTGTCATGGGTTTTGTGAGTTGAAATAGATTTCTAGACCATGAAGTAAAGAAAATAAAAATGTGTGCATTAATAAATGTCAAAAGATGAAAATCCAAATTAATTGTAAATTATTAGAATGAAGAAAAAATATGATCAAATATTAAACGTAAAAAAAATTCATCTCCTTATAATAAAAACTACATGTTGCCAAATGATATAATATAAATTTACAAAAAAAAAAATTTGATAAAAAAATTTAGATTATCGGCTTTCTTTTATAGTTATTTTTTCCATACTTTTTGATTAAGTATTTACCGTCTACATTTTTCATTTTTAATTTCTGTCAAAGATTCAAACTTGTAGTAATTTTAAAACTTACTAAATAATGATTTAAGAAGCTATTTCCAAGACAAAAAAAGATCAAAATACAGAACACGAACATTAATGGTTGATGCATTAATATCTGAAAGAAATATTATTGTATGTAATAAAATTTCTGTCGTTCAAGATTTTCAGTCAAATATTTTTTTCCTTATATTTATTAACAATTATTGACATTTAATTTATAATGGTTAATCTAAAGAAGCAAAACTCATTATTTTAACATAAATGGCTAAATTCCAATTAGTTGTAAAATATGCCTAAAATTCTGAAAGTAAAATTATGAATTATGACAATAGTTATATTATTATTAAAATTATATATATTTGATTTAACAATAAACATTTGCAATCACATATCTTAAAAACGAAACAAATCAGAGAGAATGGTCAACCAAAAACTTTCTCTTATACTCTCTGTTAAAAGTAAATTTGAGTTTTAGACGTATTTTTTCCCAACAAAATGAAACCAAAATTTGACACAAAACTACTATATCAGGTTTAAAAAAAAAAAAAAAAAACCTTTCCAAATTTGATATATTTAAGTCAATGTGGTTTTGAGATGTCACGATTTAAGCCAAGTGAGCTTCTCGTGTTTTTAAAGTAGCGCCAACTAGGACCAAGAGTACGATTTAGCTATTCACGCATTACAGCCCTTTCAACGGGGTGGACTTCATTCATGCATTTCATTCACTCATCCACAGATCGCAATTTGGACCTGAATCAGAGAATAATCAGCTCTGAGCCAGTATCCCCAGCGGTATTACTCCCGACATAAAAGACTTTGTGATCGCGACAGATTTATACGTGCGTCAGCCACCACACACACGGAGAGTCATCGGCCTGGCGGGGTTCGAACTCACAACCTAAGGGTTAGGAGTCCAACTCTCTACCAACCAGGTTATCCCGCACTAGACAGAAATATATTTTTCAAAATCTAGAATGTTTAAAATGTGGAGATTTGTCAAAATCTCGAGTTCGAATTTTTTGACGATTACAGTACTCTCTCAGTTCTTATTTCGAAAAAGCAAAAAGAAACTGTAGTTTGTATTGTAGGTGAAGTGACTCAATTCAACTTTCTATTATTATTTGTACAAAAAAAGAAAGAACATCGCAATACAGCCATTTCTGAAAATCCAGAGAAAAGGTCTTAAGCAATAATCCTATTTTCGAAAGTACTTTTAAGTCTCGTCGTGAAAATAGGCCTTTTCGATCTTTTCTGGCTAAAACAATTTTTAGTATTCTTCGAACTTTCTGTGTGCTTATTACGAAAAATTGAGAAAGATAAGGGATTGGTAATCTTTCTTCCATTTTAGAATGACATTATAAACTGTAAAATTATAGAAAATTGTTTAGAATTGTGAAAGTGGTTAATCGTCATTGAAATAAATGTAATTCCTTAACAAATTCTCGTTCTCGAAACTTGAGAAATTGATGACGTAATCTAACTATAAAACTGATTTTCAAAACGAATTCATGTGACTGAATCAGAAATTAACCAACATGTTCATGTGTTTGACTCGTGTTATTTCAGATATACTGAAATTAGCTGGTTGATCCTGTGGTTTGTATAAGCTTCACGAAAAAATAACATAATTTCCATATTTCTCAGCATTAGCTTCTTAAAGAAAAAGGCTACTTTTACTAAATAAACTTTTTTCGGTTTTTTTAAATCACTTTCTTAGCATCGTTCAAATTAAACTCGAGACAAATAAGTGAATTTTTAAATTTATTGTTTACCCTTCATAATGTTGGTAACAGCTTTTTTTTATAGTTTGATCAATTATTTTTATATTTTCGTCTCTTGAGATATTTAAAACATAAATGTAATTAATTTTTTTTTAAATATTTCTTTATATAATCTAAACGCCAAAGAAATTGATGTTTTTATCTTAAAAAATTACCAAAAATGCACTTAGCAAATATTTTAATTTAATTATCCATAAAATATTTAAATGAACATAAAAAGAAATACGTTGGTTTAATTTTATAATTAAGTTTTAACATAATCAAATTATTTCCCATTTAATTGCGAATTCTCATTTTTTTTGTGATTCGGTATTTTATATTTTTACTTGCACTATATGAAAAAAAGGGTTTTTTTTGAAGATCTATAACAATAAATATAAAGAACAACACAAAGCAATCATTAGTATATGAATAATTCTACACAAAATGCTTTTCTCTCGTATCTTCTCTTCAAACTGCGCCAGAGAAACTGTCGATAATTAAAAGCATTAATTGGACAGTAATCCTTGGCAGCTTACAGTTAATTGGTTCCCTGAAAAGTGAGTTTTTGCGTTAATTGAATTTAGATTTACAAAAGAAATATTTTCGGTGAAGTATATTCCATTAAGCTCTAATGGAGAACTTTTGTCCAGTGTATTCTTAAATTTAATTAACCAAAATAAACATACAACGAATGGCTTAATCTAAACATGGGTGTTTTAAAATAGTTGTGAGAAAAAGTAATTGAATTGTAAAGTTTTATCTAAACAGAATCAAACATAAATAGAGAAAAATTTCTAAATATATTATATGGGCACTTGTTTATTTTTACGGCCCCAGAGTTTATTTGGCGATTTCCGGATTACGCCAAGATCAGCAAGCTTTCTTATACATAACATGCCAAGATTTCACCAAAATGGTAACATTCCGGTATTTACTTGGCAGGTGTCAGGCTTTACTACTCAGATTGCTCCAAAATCGCCAAGATAATTTGTTTAGTTGGCGATTTCCAAATTATATCAATTACTTCCGATTGATGATTTACATTTTTTGACGATTTATCAAAGGGGAGAGGAAATAAACAATTACTGTAAAATTTCTATAAAGATAAGCTAAGTTGAAAGTTAATTTTGGAGAAATAAATAATCCCTGTATGAATTCAAATGTGATGTTTTCTAAGCAAAATGGAAATATATAAAACTATAACTCTTCTCGCTTTAAGAAGAGTAAAATTCACAATATTAAGATGTTAAATTTAATTTACTTTTTTTTCTCCATTTAAATCAGCTTTCATAATACCAAGATGTTTCAATTGTTCCATTCATAAAAATTCTTATGAACTATCGAAATAATTGAACAAAAGGTAGGTACTTATCGGTTGTAACTTCTACCAAAAAGCACCAAGTAACAATAATAAAGCACTTGAGCATATATTTATAATTTGGCGAATTTTTTTCTTGGAGCTTTTTTGTCGCCATTAAAACCGACTTGTACCGAACAAAATTTTGATTCAAAATTTTCAATTTGATACAAAATCCGATTGATTCATATTGAATAAAAAAAATAAAACCACTTTTTTTATTATCTTTATTCATGTTTAAGATAATCCAAAATATAATTTGTCAACTTTTATAAAGAATGTTTCATCGGCTTTCTTCACCATTAATTAATGATTGATTTCTTTTCAGTTAAGTCATTTTTTCTTCCAATCAAATCAAACTCCTTTATATTGAAGAACTTTATTTGCTTCCTTCATAAAGTTTCATACGAAGTATACTAATAATTGACCAAAATTTCCTATCTCTTTCCGAATAAGCTCATACTGATTTAAAGAAAAGGGTCTGCTTGTTTTACTTTATTATCCTTATTCAAGCTTAGATGACCCGGAAATATATCTTGCCAACTTTGATAAACGACGTTTCATCTTCTTGTCATTATCGTCCTAAATTCTTTATTGAAACATTCCTAAGCCTATCAACCCTTCTGTTCCATTCTGGCGAATAGATTCTGGAATTCCATAGCAAATCGAATGGGTAACACATTTGTTGAGTTGGAACAATTCCATTTAGTTGCAACAAAAAAAAATACGCTTTTTGATTTTAATACAAAGAAGTTTCCCTTTACGCTTTTTTTCTGTGGTACTTTAAAAAATAAAAAGTGTTTTTGAAACTTATACTTTAGAGTCAAGTAAGAAGCCTTCGAACGTTTCTTCAATACTTACATGAGTCAAAATACTTTCGGTTAGTGAATCTTCTTTTGATTCTTTTAGGTAAACTTTAAAGATTAGTTTATCTTTGCCACTTCAGTAAGAACTTTTTTTTTTGTTATCGTAATGTATAATACAAAATATTTTTAGAATCCCATCTGAAAGGCTTCATTGAATCAAATCATGAAAACTATCACATAGGAGCCCAAAGTTTAAAGACTTTATTTAACAACATCTTGAGTAAATTAAATATAAAAATGTTGTGCAACTAGATTATTTCATGTTCTGAGAATACTAAAAAAATGCCAGCTACTTTCAAAACTTTTCCAAAATTCTAACTTATTTTCATTTTTCATTTTTTTAAACTTGCCCCTTATAGTTTTAAATAAATTTCAAAACCTCAAAATTCTATATAAAAGAAATTGTTTCATTCATAAGAAAATGATTTTATTTTTTTTTCTCCATCTCCAAGTTACAATTCAACCAATCATCATATATTTATATTATTTAAAAATACTCTTTGTTCAAAAATTTAATGAAAACAATCCAATAAATATGTTAAGAACCTATATATATATATATATACTCATGTATTTGTATGTAAATAATTATTGGAATTACGCAGTGTTAGGCTAAATCTCTTATGGTCATTCATATAAACCCATATATTCATATATAAAGAATGTTTGTTCACGTCATGTTATGTTAAAACTCTAATTCTCATACATATAAACTCATACATTTATATGTAAAAGATTATTTGAATCCCGCCATGTTATGATAAAACTCCTTTGAGATAGTCTTCATTTAAAATACAAATTAATGCTCTTAAAAATTATTTCATTCATCTGAATTTTCAATTCTTTTATTCACTTGAAACACTTTTCAAATGAATAAAAGATTCAAATGAATAACTGCAGTTCCTGAATAAAATTGCAAGTTAGTAATAATCATTTTCACAATGAAAAAATAAATTTATGATGTAAATACCTTTGAACACTATGACGCAAACATCTTAGAAAACTATCTAAATCCAACGGCTATTATTTCATATTAAAATTCCTTTTAGTGAAGAATCATTCATTAAAATAAGTATTTAAGCTCTAAAATTTCGTATGATCTCCTTTAGATTTTTTTTAATGAATTCAACTCATGTTTCATTAATTTAATATTTATCGAGTGGCATGTTTATTATCAGACGGGATTTAAATTTAAATACCCCGCTAAATATTCATCACGGTATTTATTAAATAAAAAAATTAATAATTTAAATTCATTCGCAAAATTTCCTTTCCACAAAGTTTCTTGGAAATAATTGAAAAAAGATATCACTGTTAATTTTATTAAACCAAAATGTGTGCACAAAAGGACTCAATAACAATGAAATAATTTGAATTTTCTTAATATTATGCTTTAGAAAATGCCTTAATTTTTTTTGCTTGCAATTTTATTTAAATAAAATTTCTTTTTATGAATCCTGATTATTATTTCTATCATTTTAGAATAATCAGATAATAAATAATATTTATCGAACACAATCAGGGAATAGCTTTTCTATCAGTAAATAGGTTTTCTAAGCCCACATGATTAAGGTAATTCAAGTGCAAAGAATACAATTAGCATTCGAAAGTGTACTTAATTGGATGTGGGTTTGCAAAAGCAATGAAATGAAATGAAGAAATCGAAGACATACTTTTTAAATGCCTTTCTAATGTAGTCAATAACTAATTCTTCTGTAGGCGCTGCTTTCATATAAATATATCACAGAGACATCAATACAATGCTTAGAATCTTTTAAAGTCACACATTTTTCTAATTATCAGTGCTGAAAAAGCTATTTTCAAAGGAAAATAAGACATTTAGGTTTGAGAAATATTAAACAAATGAATTATGAATTATTAATTTTTTTTAATAATTTTCCACCCTCCAATAAAATTATTTAGATATTCCAAGTCCTCCATTGCCAAGAAAAAAGATCAAACAATATTTCTGCTTTTGTGCATTAAAAAGGAAATGCATTTTTTAAATTTAATATTGATAAAAATGCCAAATGTTTCATACCAAAATTCGTGATTTTGATATTCAGGATAATTTCCTATTCTTCTTTCTGAATTTCCAAATGATGAGATGTTTTTATACAATACAATCAGCATTTGACCTTAACCCATAAAATTATATATCGATGCTTTTTGTTTAATAGATAATGAAATAATGATTAGACAATTTTGCTTACCAATCTTTGACCTTTTATTGGGGTCAAATTTTCTCAATTCCATTCTTTCAATATTACGGATCGTTATTACATACCATCTTCCCAATGTATCATTTTTCAATTCCCACTCCCAAATAGCATTCCTTTATGAATTCCCAAATTCATCGAAAAGCCTCCTCTTTCTCTTGTCTCTATGCGCTACTTAATGAAATTACTTTTCGATACATCGATCCATCTCAGCAGGAAAAAGGGAGAAAGGTGTCCAACCTAATGGCAATCTCAAATGAATCATACCCTTAAAAGATGCGCTACGCAATGATTAGTTCTCACAAGACCCAACGGTAGTAAAAGTGAAGCCTAACTGAAGCAGGAGTCATCAATACGAAATGAAGTAATTACATTAAGATAGTTAACACTCTCTTCCCAAAAGATCCGTGTTTCTAATTTGACTCGGCTTCCCTCGGTGTGTGCTATTAATTGAAAAGACTAACTGTGCCCGTATCCGACTTCAGAAACTATTTCGTTTGGCAGCAGGGAGAAAATGATCTTTTCCTGCTCCTGAACCTGGTAAATAAATGGTTACCTACTAGACTTATTTGTAACTTTGACGCAAATAATATATACTGCCCATCGTCTTAATAATATATGTAAAGGTACAAGGAAATAGAAATAAGCTTCAAAAATAATGATATAAATACTTTAGTTCGTGTGTTAGAATGAAATCAAATTTCTATCTGCTTTAATTAACCCATTAACTGGTATTGTCTTAAATTTATATGCTGAACATTCTTGCTGGCATTCTTGATGAACTGAGATTGGCTTGCTTCTTGTAGTGGTGATTTGTATTGAGAGCTTATTAAAATTAATTGAGTGTTTTGAAATTGGTTGAGAGGATGGATATGCCTCCTTATAGAATTTTGTCCTGATTTTGATTTTAAATACTCAAAATGTTTCCCTTGTTTAAAAGTATTCTAAAAAATCTATGTCACAGGAGATGAAATGTGACGGTTATATAATTTTAATTTTGGAATAATTTATTGGAAAACTCTTAAGAATGGAATAGGATTGAATGAAACAAGTAAATGAAATGTTTAATTGGGCTGGAATATGATTGAACGAGATGAAATGAGATTTAAATTGCTATAATTATCCGTTTTTAGTTGTTTAGACAGTTTGCCGGGAAACATAAAATAGATTAATCGCAATCAATTCAGGTGTTTTCTTTGAATAAAAAAATCATTGTTTTCGACGAAGTGTTCTTAACAAAATGCAACTACTTAACTACATTTTTTATTAATTTTATGTTTCATCTTTGAGTAGTATAAAATTACATCCTCAAAATTAAACAAACAGAATTGGAAAACAGAATACTTCATACAAAAAAATCTATTTTTCTTGATGATCTTTTGAAAATTAAATATCTATTAGACTTGCTATCTTCAGCTACGTTTTTACTTCAGATAAATTTAACATTGATATATAGACAAAAAAATCATTAAGATACGTACCGAATGATGGTCACTGAAGTAATATAAACTGAAGAAATATATCAGCATACTAAAAAAGAAAACCTGTATTTATATTAAATATACAACTTAGCACAATATATTTTTTTAGGTATAAAACTCTCACTTTTGTTAAGAATAGTGAGATATTACAAAAGAAAAGTTACGGTTATAACAATACATAATCTTCTCTCTAATATGAATATGAATTTCTGCAGGCACTGCGAATACCATATTTACAATTACATCAAATCCATAGTAATTATTCGTCGTCGATTATCTTTAACTATCAAGCTTAACACTTGAAACCTATAAATTTTTTTACCAAATTATAATTCCATGATATCCAAGAAAAGAAAAGTTCTGGTTATAACAATACATAATCTTCTCTTAAATTTGTATCTGGATCTTCTTCAGAAACATTGCTAATACCAGATTTATAATTACGGTAACAACATTCTATGATCTTTAACCATTAAATTTAACACCTGAGACCAATAAAATGTTCTACCAAATTCTAATTCCCTGATACCTAGATAAGAAAATATTTCTGGCTATAACAATGCATAATCTTCTCTCTAATCTAGATAGATCTGAATCCTCTTCAGAATCATTGTTAATACCAGATTTATAATTACGACAACAACATTCGATTATCCTGAACCATCAAATTTAACACGTGAAACCAATAAAATGTTCTAATTCTATTTCCATGATATCCAAGATAAGAAAAGTTATGGTTATAACAATACATAATCTTCTCTCTAATATGAATATGAATTGCTGAAGTCATTGCGAATACGAAATTTACAATTACGGCCAAACACAGCAATTATTTGTCGTCAATTATCTTTAACCATCAAATTTGACACTTGACACCAATAAAACTTTCTACCAAATTCTAGTTCTATGATATCCAAGATTAGAAAATTTCTGGCTATAACAATATATAATATCTCTACAATTACAGCTATCACATTCAATTATCTTGAACCATTAAATTTAACATTTGAGGCCAATAAAATGTTCTATCAAATTCTAATTCCATGATATCCAAGATAAGAAAATTTCTGGCTATAACAATATATAGCATCTGTACAATTACAGCTATAACATTCGATGATTTTGAACCATCAAATTTAACACTTGAGACCTATAAAATGTTCTATCAAATTCTAATTCCATGATAGCCAAGATAATAAAAGTTCTGGTTATAACAATACATAATCTTCTGTATTAATCTGAATCTGAATCTTCTCCAAGGGCATCGCGAAACCCACATTACGGGTCACGGCCATAACAAGATAAATAGCAATTCGTCTTCGGTAATCTTCATGCAGACAAACATCAGTTTACACGATAATTTTTCCACCAACAAATATTCGGCACAGGAAATGAAGCAAGTTCTGAAATGGCAGAGATGAGTAGCAAAGAGCCTTTACTGGGATTCAAAGGTTCCATTATTGAAAGGTTATTTTAGTCCCGAGTGATAAGAGAGATGGAATCCTGTGCATTAAGGTATAATCCCCGAGGCTTTTGCCTTTGCCCGGGGAATCCTGTTTGCTTTGCCGGGCGGAGATATGAAAGGACGAAATGATAAAGTTTGGCCGAGCAGAAATTGTTTGAATCAGCTTTTGTTATCAAGAAGGTCGTTGGGTATCAAGCGCTGGTTTTTGACATGCTTTTCGAAATTGATATGGATTATTCAATTAACTGTGCATTCTATCGAAAATTCTACATAATATTTTAATATTTAATTGATGATGTATTTATTTTATATATAAAAGAATATTGCATTTATGTTATAATTTATCATATGATATCAATAACAGAAATAGGCATGTGATATATTTATTTTATTGCAAAATTTTAATGTTAAGTAAATTGTATAAATATATTTGGAGAGATTTAAATATATAATATCAAGAAAAAAAAGTACTCAATTATAAATTTTATTTAAGTAATAATTAACTTTTTAATATTTATCTTTGGATTATCGACAATATTCTGGGTGTATTAAGAATATATCACAAAACCTTATTTGAGGGAAAACATTGAATAACAATTTTCCAATAACAACTATTTTATTTTTTAATTAAATTATAAATAATCTCTTACTAATTTACTTTTGCATTGTTGGCAAAATTTTCCATGTGCTATCAATGTATCGAAAAACCTCATTTATGAGAAGACATTGTATACCAGTTTTGCGACAACGAAATAGAATATTGTAAAAAATATATTTATTTATAGAAGCCTTAAACTGCAAGAAAAAGAGAAAAAAATGAAAAAAATATATGAAAAATGAAAAAAATGAAATAAATATCAGATTTAAATAAAGACGCAATAAAATAAATTATAAAAATATTTAAAAAATTAGAGTAATATTAAACAGAAGAAATAAACTGTTTCCACAAAAGATTACTCAAATAAAAAAGGTTGAAAAGAATTTTTAAAATGAAGAACTTATCTTAATACTATTGGCTGTGATTTTAATAAAAGCTTTATTTATCTATTAGTAATCCTAAACAAGGTAATAAATTTTATTTTAATTCTAAAATCTTAGTATATAATTTATTTATAATATAATTTATTTATAAATATGGTAGAATTATTGATATATAAATATAAAATCAATGTGTATGTATGGTGCAATTATATTATTCTATCTCTTGGAACCTTATTACAAGAACAGTTTGCTTGCGTTCGGTTAGATGGTATTAATGTCTTCTAACATTTCTTTTGCCTTTTCAAAAATTAGACTGAATTCGTCCTTTTATATAAATCAAAAAAGATATCGCTTTATAAACTAATATTTAATTGTCCCATAGAAGAACTAACTATAAAAGAACAGATTAACGCCAACAAGCAGCTAATTTCTGTCACTTGTATAATAATGGTTAAACAAGTTAATTGAGGAATTGCATTTCCTTATTTCATAGATAATATTATTTGCAACTAGAAAAAACTAAATTTTTTAATAACATAAGAAAAAAGAAAATGGCAACAGAAAGAAAGGGGAAAAAACATTAAATTTTTTTGCATCGTATTAACATTTTCAAGTAACAAAGGATAATAAAGATGATGTATAAATAGTCATAGAACATAGTTGGGAAAAAAGCACTTAATTTTTTTATTTTCTGAAAAATATTTAAAATTACTGTTTCAATATAAAATACTGTAAAATATAAATCGAATAACAAATGACAATACTTACTGGTTTTGAGCTTTTATCTTTCAGGAAAACAGTCCATATATGTATACATTTTTCATAAACTAAATTGGTACTACATTGTTGCATTCATATATAAATTTCATATATCATCATATCTCTATATGTTGAAAGATTCCAAGAATTTTTTAAATTAATTTCTCTTCTTCTGGCCGATTCTATTTTAAATTGCATGTTATTTAGTTTATCGACTAGAATTAAGAGAAATTTTAAGAAATAAAAAAAAAAATATTTGATTTTTAAATATAAATTACAAAATATTAATTAAACTGCGTCTTTTATTACTCCCCAAAATTATTGTAAAAAGACTTCAATATCTAGACGAAGAAAAGATAACAAAAGATACGAGTAAATTAAAATGAGCAGTCTGCTGTGAAACGTGATATCAGAAATTTTTAGTTACTTTAACAACAATTTTTGTTGAAAAGAGAGCAAGTTAAATTAGATTTTTTTAAAAAAAATAAGATCTTGCAGTCTCGGATCGATTTTTCTTTTCTGGTACCTCTGGCATTTTCTCCAAAATATGATACGTGAGTAGATTTAAATAAGAGAGGGGGGGGGTAATGTTTACTTGTTAGAGAATAATTCTTTTTAAATATTAGTATTCTCTGTTATCTAATTATAAATCGATACAAATTTTACAAGAAGTTTTATCAGCTTAAAAAAAAATTCCACATTTTGTATTCTTTGCTTCAGAGGTATTAATAAACAGTATTAATTTACTTGTATAAAGCTGTCGTTTATTTTTTGTTTCCATAAACAATTGTTATATAATAATCAAATCTTGTTCCCTATTGTATTGCGCTATCATATTGTACAAATAATGCTTTTATTTAAATACAGGAGTCTATAATTTAGTATAAACACATGAATACAAAATATGGGAAATTTTGATTTTATTGATAAAACTCTTTGTAAAATGTGTATCAGTTTTCAATCAGGTGAAAGCACATGCTTATATTTAATATATTTGTATAAAAGTATAATTTTAATTATTTCATAAAATCTGATACATTTTAAATGTTTTAAGAATTTTTATTGTATAGCCATCAATGCATTGTCCTTGTTATACTATATTATCATATAAGACTTTCCAATTCTTTCAATATATGATATTTTGACTTTTTAGATACCTTCACCCCTTTTTAAATTAGTAAAATGTGCCCTTTTTTTTAATTCAGTATTCCCTGTTTAATGATAAATCTTTTTTCAAATGGGAAGTTACATTTTCTGGACTGTATTAGCATTATACCACCCATACACCACGATTTCCCTTCTTTGTTATCGCAAATCTCTCATTTATCTATCGCCTCCATTGAAGATTTCAGCACCCCCTGAAGGGAGATACCATTTTTATTAAGAACCTACAGCCCAGAATATTTAAATTATTTTTATTTTTTTACTTATTCACATACGAAGTATAAAAGAAGTATTGCAATCGACAAAAAAATTCGAACTCGAAATTTATATGGACTTCCACGTTTCAGGTCTCTTTGAATTCAAAAAACACTTTTTTTGGCATCATATCTGTCAATCTGTCCGTCCATTTGTCTGTCAGTCTGTGGATATGGTAGCTCAAAAATACTTTGAACCTGATAGATGAAATTTGATATATGTTTAAATCAAATTTGTCGATTAATATCCAGTTTTCAATGAAATCCATTCTGAAAAATTCTGTCTGTCTGGGTGATCGTGTACAACTGAATTATATAAAACATGAGAAGCGAGATAGTTAAAATTTGGTAGAGTTAGCATATAAAGTATAGATACTTATTTTATACCAAATCTTTCGAAGGTTTGTCCATCTGTCTGTCTATACTTTGACTAGCACACAAACTCAATAATTCATAAACGGAATAAATTAAATATATGAAATTTAGCATATAATCTTTAGTGAATCATTTGTTTTTAATCATTCGAAAAAAGTATCGAAAACATACATTCATTCCATAGATTCAGCAAAAATACTAGATTCACTCCAAAGATCTATATTTCGTGACTATAGTTCACCAAATCCAGCCAAGGCATGAAAGATCAATCCCTCAGTGACTACAACTTTAGTCAAATTTTGATTTTGTTCATTTTGAAAAAAAGCATCGAAAATATACATTCCCACCATAGATTCAGTAAAATTACTAGACTCACGCCAAAGATCTATATTTAGTTATTATAGTTCGTCAATGGCAGGAATGACATTAAAGGCTTTATTTAAGGTTTACAATTTTATGCGGAAGAAGAAGGGATAAATATTTTCGGGAAGATCATTAAAATTTAAAATAATCTAATGAGCTGTGATTTTTTAAACTAAAAATTAGGTCAAATATATATATATATATTCTAATCAATACTTTGTGCTTAACATACATAATTGATTCATTAAACAAATTTAATGGCAAACAATTATTCATTTTGCTAAATGTTAGTCGAATCCACAAACTCCTTTTTCTTAACAAAATTGTGTCATAAATGCGTGTAAAATTGTCCACTTCTTAGAAACTTAATTAATATGAAGTAGAGGAACACATGACCTTTCAACATGTGTAAGCTATTTCCGGAACTCCGACTTAATTAAGTACATCCCTCAAATTAATTTAATTATCCCGTGTAATAAATCAGCTTAGTTAGATTTTCCTTTATTGTTTTGCAAAATGTATGATGACCTTCAGTCAACATACATTGCGATAATTACCCAAGCACATTTCCATGCATGAAGTATTTTAATGAAATAAATGCAGTGAGAGGATATAGCATTAAAAACCACTTTGTCGTAATGGAAAACGCTGATTTCTTCTAAGTAATGGTGATTAATATTTTGTTCAATTACAAGATAAATGTGTTTATACAAAAACAAAAGATGTTATTTGATTAAAGAAATTATATGGAAACGGAGCATAAAATAGAGCCTTTATAGAAAACATTAAATCATTTAAGATTTTTATGAAAAAATAACATAATTAATAAGTTTTTTTATGAAAAAATAACATAATTAATAAGTTTTTTTATATCAAAATCTTAGATACAATTGTGTTATGTCCAACTAATAAGTATTTACTTATTGTTTATTTTACAATCCATATAAATGGCTAAATCAAACTAATTAGTAGCCAATATTTTAACGATTGTATAGATTTTCAACCTTTAATTCATAATTAATGATTTAATTTTATTTTCCTCCAATTTTAAGGATTTGTCAGTTTGCTAAGGACCATATACTTTGCATATACATTGTAAGAATTAAAAAAAAATAAGTAATTTTTTTATTAAAGAAAAAGAAAAGAAAAATTTCGGAAACAACAAAATTATTGAATATTTCGTATAAAAGAACAGATACGATTAAATTCTAGTCTAATATTCAAAAACATGCCAAAATTCTTTCATTATGGAACCTAGAGAATAATCTGATCTAATTTAATGAGGCATTTCATCCTGAAGTCCTGATTTTTTTTTTTAAACTGATTTAAAATTATTTATTTTTACCTTTTTAATTAATTATAGAAAAAAAGTTCTTTGAAGAATCATGCTTTGTTTTAAGTATGGTTTATGGCAAAGTGAAAAATTTGTTGCCAATCAACAATTCTGGGTTTTATTTGAGAAAAAAATGTGTAGTGATATATATTTTTTTAAATTTCTGATTTTGCAAAATAAAATATAATATTCTTAATTATGTATATAGATAAATATAGACATAGATATTGCAATATTCAGAGTCCATCTCCCTCCTTCTAACAACATATATTTTTTTCTTGATTTTAAATTAATTTCTATATAAGCAGGCAATGAGTAATGCTTATATATTCTCTGCTTACTATTTATATTATGGCAAAGTGAAATAACACCAATTTAAGTATTGAATTGGTCATGATATCAAACAAATTTAGCTTTAAACATAATTTGATGCTGAAAAAGCTACAAAATTTTTATAATATACCTTAAACACTCAAATACAAAGAAATAAGTCCACAGAATAATATTCTGATTTTTAAAGTTTGATTTTAGTTTGAATATATTCGAATACTTGCCCATTTTAAATCACATTTACAAATTTATATCTCTCTGAAAATATTTCAAAAATTAGGGAACCTTGGCTTTTTAGGCATCTGCCTACTTTGCCTATTTGGTAATCCGGTCCTATTGGTAGCAAAAGGCATAAGAGCATCAATTTTACTCTCATAATATTTTAAAAAACAAAACTGGGCCTATTGCTTAAAGGCAGCACGCGACATTTAAGAGTTAAAGATTAAATACTTTATCAAAAAGTGTACAATGAGCGGAAATTTCGTAGAAAAATGCCTGCCTTTTATGCGAACAAAAGATTCGTAAAATATTCAGTTCGGAGAGGAAAAGCAAAGAAGATGCTCTATTCATGGAAGAGACAAAATTTCTTTCGTGAAGGAAGAACATTTATTCTTCCAGAGAAGCATTACAAAGATAAATGGGAATGGGTTAGAGCATGTAATGCAGCTAACGGAGCGTACTTTATTTGAGAGCTTTAGGGACGCTTTCATCTCAGTGGTCCAGAACTAATGACCTTGAAGACATCTGGTAGAAGCCCCCTCCCAAAAAAAAATAGAATAAGTTTTACTATCCGTCTATCAGTCTAAGATACTAGTGTCGTCGACCATAAAAATTTACTGTTGCTTCTCGAATACACGTGCTAGATTAATTATTTCGTGAGGCTTGATCCAATAAATTGTTTAACCTAACCAAGAAAAAATTTATCATATGTACCAGTGATAATTGAATTGCTCCTTCTCTAAAACGAAGACTTTTAAAACATGTTTGAAATCTTAATTTTAATTTGGATTTTAACCCTTTATTTACCGACTGTAATTAAAATAAGGCCGATATCTTGGTAGCAATATTATTTTTTCTAACTGTATTTAAAAGAACACGGAAAGCGTATTTCCAATAAAAAGTAGTAGCTATCAACTAAAAACAACATTAAAACTTAATTATTAATTATATTATTTTAATAATTAAAAAAGCTTTTCCTTTTTTCTGGTTGTACCAAAACTTAACTAATGGTTCAAAAATAAATTTGAAAAATTGAATGTAAAATATTTCGGTAAATAAAAAGTTAATTATTGATTTTAAATTACATTTTTTTTTATTTAGGAGACTCGGGATGATTTATGAGTAGGATTTAATGGAATTTTGCATAATTTAGAGGCGATTTAAAATAAAACTAATGTTGAATAAATAATTAAGCCTTAATCTACATTCGGAATTCTATAGTAGAACTGCATGGGTATAACAACATCATTTAAAACGGTGACTTTTCAAATTTTATTTTAGTGTTTCAAATGGAATTGCCTAAAATAAAATTTATGTCATTTTTTTCTAATGTGTCATTTTTTTTCTGTAAATTTGAATGTGCGATTTAAAAGTAATTTTGAAAATTCCCATGCGACTATTTTAAATGATGATCTTTCTTCCTCTCGTCATGAATTAATTATTGCTTTTTCATTTTTTTTTCTGTTATAATGTTGAAATGGTATGGAAAAAACATTTCCTCTTAAATTGGTGACCCACAGCAGAAGATTTGTATCGTCTTCATAAAGATCTGAAAAATAATTTTTGTTACTATATTTAAAATATGCAGTCGTTATTTCTTAGTACCTAGGAGACCAAACTTCGCTAGACAGTTTTTTTTTTAAATCGTAAATAAAACTCAATCTTACGGCTCATTTAAAGTTATAAGCGAAAGCTAGTTGAAATACAAACGCGGGATCGAACATGATAAAAATGCAGGGGAGGCCAAAGCCCTAATAGCATATTCCAGATCTGATTATGCAAATCATGTATAGATCATTGTCAGTATAATTTGTGAAGGCAGAACGATACAAAAAGGAATGAGGAAAAAGCTCTTGGACATTTTATCCCTGGTTTTATATAATTAGAGAAATTGATAGGGAAAATATTTCTTTATAGCGCTGATATATTATTAAGATTTCGATAGGGATTTTCGTTACAAGCGTCGAAGAGATAGGGGAACACGGGGATCCTTTAAAAAAGAGTGTGTCTCGTCAGCGGTATTTTGTCCCTTCACGCGGAGTGTGGGAAAGTTAGGTTTTTAACCGATTCAGCAATTTTACAAAGCTACTCTTGAATTAATTACGTAGGGAAAGTGGAATTGGATCACGAAATAAGAGCATACTTTAGAATGAAGTTACTATGGGCTAAATTAAGATGAAATCTTGGAAATTAATTAAATTGAAATTAGAATTAAAATATCATTACATATATATATATATATATATATGTACATACAAGAATTGCCTGTTTAAAGTTATATAATGTTAACTTTAATAATGTTATATAATGCGTAACCAGTTCTCTATTTACGATTTCGGTATCCTAAAGCTGTTCGTTCTTGATGCTGGATTTTACACTAGCAATCTGAAAGCAAGACGGCATTGATTTAAATCTCTCCACAATTCTCCATAACATTTAATTTTTAAATAGCAAGTTCTTTTTAAATACTTGTTTTAGAATTTCACAAGACATTGTCCAAAACGACAAGGAGTTCATTCAGTTAAAGGAGTAAGCGAAACGGGAAATTTACTATTACGGTAACAAATTTTATTCCTCTGTATGCATTTCCAGCATCAAACACACACACACACACGCACGCACGCACTTGTACCTTACATATAGGACAGTGTGGATTTACATCTTTAATTGGAAGCATTATTTTCAACAATTGCTTTTGAATTCAACAATTAATTTATTATTGTTGAATTAATGAGAATTATTTTCGACAATTTCATGAAATTTTTAAAAAATATACTAATTTTTTCATTTTGAATTCCTGTGTATAATCATTGAGATAAATGGAACGCCTCGCAATTTTTCTGACATAAAATTTCTTAAAATGTCAAATTGTCAAAGTAAAATCATGAGATTGACAGAATTGCAAAAATTAGATCTTTCTCGTGGAAAAAAAAATCTGTGTGCTACTCCTCTTCTAGGTAAAACTTGCAAATCTTTCGATTTATATTCTAATCCCTGAAGGAAAATGATCGGGAATGGAGAAATCCCATTTTCTACGATAGCCTAAAATAGCTCACTCGGTCTCCGAATAGAATTACTATATGTTCCAACCCGCATGGAATTTTGAACATTTTCAAACACACAAAAATCTTCAGATCGATTTACTTTGCTTGAGATGCGAAAATTAAACTTCAGGTAAAATTTTATCATTTAAAACTTTCAATTTTTCTTTTTGTGAAGATGTATTACGTCATTCAAAATGACGTAAATATATAAAGTTAAATTTTAAAAAACCGTAATATATTTTCTATCAGGATTTTAATATCTTCATTTGATTTTTTTAAACTTTCTGAAATTCCATATATTGATGAATTCGATCGTATTTGAGCAAATACATCTTCTGCATTGATCATTTGATCACTGCAGAGATTAAACGAATTTAAAAGAAAAGAAAATTTGATAAAAAGAAATGTTCCAAAAAGTACTTTTATTGTAGTTCTATAGGGAATAAGTGCGGCAGTGTTGAGTTGTTCCTTTCTGGTAGCCTTCCAAGTTGAAGTGAATTGTTTCTTTCCTGTTTCTCCATCCAGTCCCTTTCCGACTGGAGTTGAATTGCTTCTCTCCTGCCTCTTCCTCTGTGAGCCACGAGTGGAGTTCAGTTGTTCTCCTCCTACTATCCCCATTTAATCCTGACTGGAGATGTTTTTGTCCTGCTCCAGCATTACGTCATCGAAGATTTGTTTACATGCTACACCTTCGAATTGAACAGCATTGTTTTGCATTTTCCATTTCAACTGTAATGGGCTGAAGTGAATGGAGAAAAGTGATGTCATTTTACACAATCTAAACAGATATTTCCGATAAATTTTAATCCATCACTAATTAGAATCAACTAGCTGAAATGTTCGTAATCTCTTAAGTAATTATTGCATATTTATTATTTTTCAGTAATTTTTAATGTAATTAAATATTTTAATTGAATTTATTTTTTAAGTCTTTAACTTATAATTCATTATAGTCTATATCATGAAAACCTGGAAGAAATGTTTTTGGAACTTCATTATAGCATTGCACCACTAATTTATTATTCATCAGTAAAATATTAAATAGCTTAAAAGTTTTATTAAAATATGAAGTAGATAATTAAAATTTGTTTAAAAATCCATTCACCGCAGATAATTAAACAACAAAACTCTATCGCTTCCGAAAAAAGATGAAAACTAACAAACTTTCATCTTTTCAAAGGTGAAACAAATCAAGTTAAATAAGAAATTTAATTATATCTTAATATCTAAAAAACATTTTCATGATTGACGTTATTAATTTGATAATATGGTTTTTTAACAAGCAATTCTCAAACACTGTGTGACCTACAGCTGCTAAATTTGGCACAGCTGTTAAATTTTGGATTAGGAATGTGTACATCGGAACAAATAAATGATTTAAATATCTGTAAAAATATGTTAAATATAATAAATTATGTTAAAATATAAAATTTTAACTAATTAAAATTAAGATGAATTTTGGCTTTACCGAAATTATTATTAAACTATTTTGAATTTTACATCATTGGAAATTGTAAAAAATTATTTTGTTAATGATGTCAATTTAATAGTCTTGCAAATTTTTCTAAATTTTGGTAATTTTTAAAAATATTTTTGCCTTATTTCCAACAATACATTGTATTGTTACCATAAAATTCAAATTTTCATTGTTTCAACAACATTTAATCGTTTTCTATCATTTTGAAATCGAAAACAGAAGTATTCTGTTTAATAATTTATTAATTTGCAAATTGAATTAAAAAATCAATTTAAAATACTAGGAAATTTAGACGATAGATGAATCATACATTTACGTTTTTAATAGGGCCATAGTGTCATAGAACCGGTATCCATTTGAAAAGATCATGCACATAAAAAATAAAACATATATAATATAATTAAAATAATACGGCTTTAATGTCTACCTATATCACGGAATCATGGTTATGAAGTTGTATGTGGAAGACTTAACCGAAATTAAATATAACTAAGATTCCTTATAAAGAGCTAGTCGTCAAACACAACAAATACTAAATAGAAATAAAGCAACATGAAAGTATAATTGTATTAAAATAAAAAATAAAAACTTTACGAAACCTATTTCCCTTTACTTCTTAATATTTCGTTGTCTATTACCTATTTTCTCTGCAACAAAAATAAATATTTGAAAACATTTTGAAAACGAATAAAAACATAATATCATGACTCAGCCATATTTTGTCAGGAATTCAATTACTATGATTGATGAAGATTTTATTGGTATTTCTCTAAAGTAATCTGACATGCAAAAATAATAGATGGAAAAAAAACATCAAGTGCGTCTGTTATTACTAATAGCTTAATTTAACAGAGATCTCATTTTATCTGAACTTGATGCCGAAATAGAAATGTTCCGTTTAACATGTCGTGTGTTTTTGACAGGAGAGAATGTGATTGGTCGAGCTATGCGCTTAATTTTCTCCAATCACAATCGTCATTTTTTTTTTTTTTTTTTGCTTTGCATATTTTAAATAATTGCGTGATTTGTAATTATTCCGTTTCTGTTTTGATTTGGTAAACGTTTTTCATATTTTATATAATAAATAATGGTTTCGATTTTCCGTGAGTTTCTATGTTTCAACCATTGCTGCCTTTAAATTTTTTTTATTTGAAAGTTTTAATTAAAATATGTATACTTTAATAAAATTTATTAAAAATATTATTTTTATGTTAATTTTTTATTACCTTTCAGAATTATGACAAGAATGGGTGCAAGTCGGTAAAACTTTTGTTAAGAACTAGTTTCCCTATTTTTTTAATTTTCGTCTTATATATTTATTTCCTTATTTCCAAATGAACTTATGTCCAGTCATTATTTATTTTTTTCCATCTGGACATTTCTATTTAATCTCATCTGAACTTTTCAGATTTTTTTTATATTACAATTTTTTTTTCAATTATCACCTGATTATTCTATTTAAAATTGTATTTAATGTTTTGAAATCGAATTTTTTGTATCCTTTTGCCTTTTTTTGCTTCAAATAATTCCTATTTTGGGAGTTGTAATTTTTAATTTCGTTATTTCTGAAAAGAATATGCTTCATACTTGTCCTTTAAATTATAACGGGTCTTAGAAACTAAAAAATATTTGTCTTGTGGACAAATCTGTCCTTATTTTTTTCGGTGTTCCTTTAATTTCACTTTTTAAAAAAGGTTCTTCATAAAAAAATAATACTTATCTTACATTTCACTTGTGGGTTTTTATGTCGAAGGATTTATATTAGACGCATGAACTTGTGTTAACATTAACATTGAAAATTATTTTTGTTTTGAAAATAAGGTATAAAAAAGAAAGGTATATATTTTTATTTCCAGTCATTCAAATGGTAGACGAAATGGCCAGTTGTTTTAGTATTTTTATCAAATATTTTACATCGTTTGAATGTTAAAACACTTCAATATGCAAAAGTAATTTAAAGCATGCTTAGCTATAGAATTAAGGCTCTAATTCTTTCCGAGAATGTACGTGATTTAAGATTCTCCCAAAATACTATTTTTTTTTGCTTGTTGCTTTTAGAAAATTTTGTAAAGATAAGACATGTAGCACTCATTTATATTTTTATCATCACAGCTATATTTAAATGTCGTATATCAAATTTCTAGAGACATTTTATTGATGAAAAATACTTTAAAAAGTCATATGCAGAAATTGTTGTAATCTTCAACACATGCTGTTGTTACATGTTGTCAGAAAATAACCACATATTGCTAGCGTGCTGTTAATTAAAAATTTCCATGTGTTTTCCAGTGTACGTGGTTTTCGACATAGGATACTTTGATATAAGACTTCAGATTCACATTCAAGATTATCACAAAGAAGAGAATGATTTCATTCTTGATGTTATCATTCTAGAATTAAAAAAGAAATTGTATGATGTTGAAAAAAAAACCTATATGGTTCCTCCTTAGAGAATATTTTTTAAAGGGAAAAGTTTTAACGACCACAAATGCTATTAATATCATAAATGATTACTTAATTATTTTTATATGTATCACTGTAATGGGGATATGCATGACAAAAAGATGTCGTAGTATTTAATTTCATTCTATGCATAAATTATTCCAATCTTAATACTTACCATAAGCAACTTTAAAGCCCCCTTACAATTAATGTAGAAATAATGTCAGATAGTTCTAAGGATAAAGGTATTACATTTAAACCTGCCTGTTCCTTCAAAACAAGAAACATTGTCTTCTTCCGGCAATTTCAAAAACAAAATGGTGAGCTTGAAACTCAAAATCCCCTTCAAAATACAGAAGCTCTCTGCGGTTTCTTTTCCTCCGAATACTTTCGAATTCAGGTTTGAAATTCCTCCTCCACCTCCCCTCTCTACTCTAAAATCGAATTCTTTAAAAATCCGAGTGATTTTCTCGTTCTATTCATTCCCGTGACCATATTTTTTTCCAACTACTACAAAGAAATAAAAGCAGTCGAAATGAGGATTTTATGAAAACTATTAAAAGGAAAAAAATAATTGGTCTGTTGTCAGTGGGTTTTTTTTTTAATTTGAGCATGAATAAAATAGAAGAATATGATTTAATTTAATGTAATATGGCACTTAGAAAATGATAATAATTTAACAAGCATAAATAACAAAATATAAAGGATCATAATAATTGAAAGATAACGAGGAGATATTAATGTTACAATGGAAATAAATTGTAGAATATTTTCAATATAACAAAAAAAGATTATTCGTCTAAAGAAAAAAAAAATGTCGACATTTTCTTTAATATACATTTTATCCGTATTTAATTTGATTATACTCCTTTTTTTAAGCTTGTACGCTTTTCTTTATAATATCTTACCTCACTTTATATCAGTTTTCTTTCAGATAATTTTTTCTTTATTCATTTTCACTTTTTTTAATTTTTAACTTATTATAATTTAGTTTTTAAAGCAAAGAGTTTTGTAAGTTTACATATTGTTTTTTTTTTTTGGTTTAAACTAAAAATGTTTTTTAAAAAAATGAATAATAATTTCATAATTTTCATGCTAAAGGTTATCAGAATATCTGCCAAGAAAAGTTTTTTTTTTTTTTTTTTGGTGGGGGAGATTGAAGAACTGATATTTTTAGTTGATTCAATTAGGAAATTTAACATTACAACTATTGTTTTAAAAATGAATCGAAATATAGCATTTACTTAATGTCTGGAGGATTTTATGAAATATTTTGAAAAAGAAAATAATAAGAATTTTTTTCCTTTAATGCTGGTATTTCATAAAAAAAATATTCAAAATATTCGAATTCATATATAAAAAAATTCATATATTCATATATTACACAATGTCTTAATTATTAAAACACTCTCTTTACCTTCTTTAAGGCACCATTTTTGTATAGCTATTTCCTTTTCCAGTTTAAATAAATGCAGGAGAAATCCGTTTTTTTAAAGATACTTTGAAATCTTATACAAAAAGAAGAAAACCAAGGAAATTGAAAAGAAAACTGTTTAGCTTCGTTTTTTTTTCCTGGAATTTCATTCAAAACCATTATTTGATAAGTATAAAAATGAATAAATTTAAAAGAGCCTATAAAGAATAATAACAATAATTCACAAAATGGATAATAAACCGTAAATTATAAAAGAAAATTATTTTTAGCTTGCATAGTCGTTTCCTCGCCTTTAATTTAACTCCATTTTCTCGATAACATTAATTATAATGCATATAATAAATAAAATGTTTATATCAATTCAAAACAAACTATTAATATAAACACAGAATAAATTGTTAAAAAGAGAATTATTCTTTGTTGAAATGAAATTAATAAAATTCAAGATGAAAGCGATCTCGAGTAAATATAATTAAATTTGAATTCACAATTATGCTTTCATAAGTAAAAAAAAATATAGCGTTTTAATTCTGTTTTAATCCCAAGAATTTAAAGTAGAATATGTCTTGTAACAATATAGTTTTATGTCAGTGTGGTATCCGATGAATATTTTATACAAAAAATGCCTATTCAATATTTTTTTATCTGCAGAAATTATCTTAAATTCAGACAAAATCTGAGAAACAATCAAGTAAAAATGCAAATGCTTGGACCCAAGTGGCGTCTGGGGGCTTTATTATGGCTTCTGCGAGACCATTGCTCCTTTTATTTATTCATTTTTTTATCACAGGTTCGAAAAAAGAAGGGTTTTAGTCTCTCAGAATTGCAAATTAAATAAACTTCAAAGTGGAATATACGTTAAAGTTTTAAAAAAAACTCTCCTGTAAGATGGTCTTGCTCTTTTTTTATATATATATATGCTAGATAAAATTATTTATCGAAATCGATCTTTTGTGACCGACGTTTTTTTACTGCAATGCAATCTCTCATTTTTTTTTTTTTTATATATAATTTCTTTTTTCGGTCTGTCTTTAAACTCGAGTGTAATTTTTTTATTCTTTACCCATGTTATTTTGGAATAATAGCTGCAATCAATTAAATTTGGAGCATTTATTGTAGTAGACTTCCATTCTTAAAATCTACGTTCTTTATTTAAACCTAATATTCGTGTTTTATAAAATGATCGATAAATTATACATGAATTTTAATTTTAGTCTTGTAATCAATCTAATTTTATTCAGTTTAAATTGATATAATTTCAAGAAAAATGATTGTAGGAGAGTATTGGGTGGAAATGTGAAAAAAAATTATAAGAAAATATAAAATAATATCTTAAAAATAATACATTTTGTTAGAAATGAAATATCACTCTTAAAAATAGATGAATGAATTGGTTATAATTTAAGAATATCGATTAACTTTGTCATCAATACTTTTATTTTGGTTTATTAAGTGGAAGTAATTTGAAAAACTGATTTTTAATAAAGTTATGACAAATTTATTTTCTTATTTATCACAGAATAATTTATTACGAGAAAGTAGACATTTGCATTAAGATTTTGATAACAATAACACAGCCTTGTCATCAAATCTGATTAACTACATTTTATCACAACAAAAATATTATTTTAAATTATACTTACCCAATGAACATAAAATTTTGATTGGTTAGTTATAATTGCAAAGTAATGAAATTAACAGATTAACAAAATTGAGAGAATTTCTCCAGTTCTTAAGGTTTGAGACTTTCTTTGAACTTTATTTTGCAGATCTCCCTAAATTAGAGAATAATACAAGACATACAATCATTATTTAGGTGCCATCGGTGTTCATTTAAAATAAAAACTTGCAAAATTGGATCAATGGGTTAGGCTTGGAGATTGGTTCTTTGATTTTGCCAATCAATTTAAATGTCTGTGCTGTTTTGAAATTTTGGTATTTTCCAAGCTTTTAAATCATAATAATCATAGCAGTCTTTGTTTTCTCTTCTTTTTTCATTTCTTATTCATATGAAAACTATTATGAAGTGTTATTTCGAAATTATGATATTTTCCACCCTTTTAAATTATAATAATGATAGCTGTCTTTGTTTTCTATTCTATTTTTCAGTCTCATATTCATATAAGCAATATGGAAGCTATTATGAAATTAGAATATTAAAATTTCAAAAATTGTTTAAAAAATGGAAAAAAATTAAACAAAATAGTGTATTGAGTTGAAGGGACCATTAAAATTACATAAAAATCTGAGACCCTAATAGCAAAAAAGTTGAGGACTGCGGGCTTAATGATTTTTTAATTACCTAATTTTTTTCTGATGCAAAGTAATGTGAGATGATATATGAGATTTTGTGTTTGCCCAGGGCGCCTTTTAAAATTCCCCTACATCTTAATGAAATCTTCATCCAATCTTGCCTTTGAGTAATGACTTAACTTCTTTTTAGATAAAATAACTTTGTGTTACCACGAAAGGCTGTAAAAAGTTTAACATATATCTTAAAAAAAGCATTTTTCCACCAATTTTGATTTTTATAAACAGGAAATGTTGCTTGAATGAGATGAAACTCTTTAAAATGTCTAAATGTTTTTCTAATTTAAAAAAAATAAAAAAATTATGACATCTTTTTATTTTAAAACATTAATTTGGTCAACAAAGAAAAATAAAGTATAAAAAGAATAGGATTTATTTTCTTGGATGAAGCCACAATTCTATGGAAATATTTCCTTAATTTTTATGATTGGCATAATTTCTATTTGCCGTAAATAAAAAAAAAAACTAATAATTCATTGAAAATTTTGGTTAAATCATATTTGATGAAATATCAGTTTGTTTTTACCTGCTTCATTCTTGCTTACGATTTTAGGGCAAAATATTTTGCATCAATTGTAATGAATCTGATATATTTCTTAGAATCCCATACAAAAACATAATGGCATATTATATTATTCAAATAAAGAGACTTTTATTATATGCATGTATAAAAAAATACTCAGAAAATTTTTTAACTTGGCATAACTAGTTTTAGGTTGCCTGTATTTCTTTTTCAAATTAAGTCATATCTTCCCTAATCTCATGTCCTTAAATGAAAGTAGTTCTTATTTATTTTTCTTCTCTGTAATTTACTATTAAATTATTTTAATTTGTTCAGAAAAAAAAATATCCTTTATATTTTAATGTATGTTTATAAGTGCATTATAACTTAGAAGAAAGACATGTTCATTTTGAGTCCTTATCTTTTCATTCAAAAGCTTTTTTAAATGCTAGAATTGTGTACTTACATAATTTCTTTCTAAATTTATTTCGATATTTTTTTCTGAAAAGTTCTTAATATTCACAAAACTATAATTGATTAATTAATATTTATTATTCATTTTGTAATTAATTATATTTTACCATATTCTTTGTCGCAATTAGCCTTTATTTTTAATTGCTTATTAACAGGTTATAATTACACAATGACAAATGTTCTGTCTTTAGTAAAATTTTTATTTATTAATTTCCGAAACTGTCGAAAAACTTCTAATTACTAGGAATAATTAAAATATCTATGGAAAACGAACAAAAGCTTTGTTTCTAACAAAATTTTTGTACATTAAAAGGAAATTGCAAAATTTGCTTTCAAAAGAAAAAATAATAATCTTTTTAACTTTGCTTTTTTTTACCAAGTTATATCGTGTACATATTGGGCCATATTGTATCGTTCATGTAAGAAAACTTCATTCGTTAAACAGCAAACTCTATTTTCGAGCAATTGATTATTCAGATGACAAGAATACAAATTTCATGTGAAACAATTTTTTTTTCTATTTATACTAACTTTTAAGCAAAATGTATTTTCTAAGTTTGTCAAAAATATTTCACATTTTGAAATTTCCAAATGTTCTATAATAAATCTATTCAAGATTTAAAAAATGAAACAAGGTTTGTTTGGTTTTTTTTTCTATTATAAATTTTTAAGCAAAAATTATTTTCTAAGTTTGTCAAAAATATTTCACATTTTGAAATTTCCAAATGCTCTATAATAAATCTATTCAAGTTTTAGAAAATTAATTTGATATTACTTGCATATAATTTCCAAGATATAAAATAATTCAGTATATAAATATATGTTTTCAAATAAAATAATATAGATTGGAGAAAATATTTTTAAACATTTTTCTGTAACAATCTCTGCGCTTTTATATAGAATTCTATTTTATATAACAAAACTTATAATAGTTAAAGAAACCTTATAGTTGAACATTCGGCAAACTGATTCAAAAAGAACAGAGCTCACTAAAACTCGAAAATATTATTTTTTACTTAATCCTGTAAGGATTCTGAATCAGTAAAACTAAATATTGAAAAAAATCCTTTTTTTGGCAAAACGACAGAGAAAAGAGAGCCATTTTCTTCAAAACCAGTGTAGCTTATTTAGATTTAAATAAATAAAATATTATTAATATTAAAGTTATCCTTAAAAACTATATACTTTTTCAAATTTTCTGAAGTACTTTAAAATCAAGTTATCAAAAAGTGTTTTAAAAATAACGTGATCATTATTTTGTTTCGTATAAAATTATGTCAATCCATACCCAATTTTCCTTATTCATTTAATTCATGATTGAAATCATTTAATATAAAAGATTATAAAATACTTCGTAGATAAGAAATTACAGTGGGAAAAAAATTTCTAATGGCATTTCTAACGACATTTACATTATTTGGTCTCTATACCACTAGTAAAGGAATAGTTAATTCTTCAGCAGAACTTTAATATTTTATTTCATTTTATTTACCGAATTATTTTATCGCCATTTTTTCAAATTTATTTTTAAACCATTAGTTAAGTATTGGTAAAGAATAAACGTAGGAAAAAGAAGTAAAAAAATGTTTTAATTAATTAAAATATTTTAGTTAATTTAATTAGTAATAAGCATATTTTAATTTTATTTTTAATTGAGATCTTCTGCCTTTTATTGGAAATACTTTCTTCATGTTCTTTCAAATGCACTTAGAAAAAATAGTCAAATTATGAAAATATCAGCCGGATTTAAACAGTACTTTAAATGACTGTCGTTAAATAAAGGGTCAAGAGAGTTATTTATTATAATATGCTTCAAATTCTGCATTAAAAATATAGCAACGTTTATTCTAAAATATAAATATTTGTTTCTTAAGAAATACTCGATTGAAGGTAATAAAAAGCTCCTTTAATCTATGCATGTTTTCATAAAAACAATATAGATTAAAGATAAGTTATTTAGATTCTGATTGATTTATTTTATGCAATAATCGAGTTTTTAATTTAGATATATTTCATTCTTTCGAATTCCAAGACAGTCGTAATAGAATATTTCAGTAAATCTCTCATTATTATAATTACTTTGATTTGCTAATTTGCATTAAATGAAAACAATGTCTTTCTTTTGCACTATTGTAAAAGGTCCATTTTAATCTTAAAAGTGAATCTTAAGAATCAGTTTTAAACAATCACGTCGTTTAGAAAGATAAAAAGACTTGCTTTAAGGAGAATTTAAACAGACAAGATAAGACAAAGAAAGGAAAGGAAAAGGAAAAAGGAAAAACAGAGTAGAAAGAAGGGAGATCTAAAAATTCAAAATAAATAATTTTTTTTCCGAACAGCAGGAGAAAAAAAAATTCAAATAATTAAGGGAATAAGTACAATCACTAGATTCTTTAAGAGTAGTAACAAAAAAGACTACAAGGCTTTTTTCCGATTGTCTAAGCTGCCTAAAATAAAGATTTAAAATAAACTAAATCTCTGTATTCTAAAGTTTGTCCATAGAGTAAATTAAAGAAATCACTAAAGTTTTCGTAGATACCATTTTCTTAATTCACTGTATTCTTTTCTTCAAATTAAATTACAGATTAAACTTATACAATTTCTTATTGTTCAAACTCTTAATTGGAATAAAACGCTACTTTTGGGGAAATTTATATTTTGAAAGAACAATAAAGGATTCTATGGTATCTTTCATAAATGTAATGAATAAGCTGTTTGTAATTGTGAATGGATATTCTGGATATTATATGCACCTCAAGAACTTCATTTAAGAACAAAAGTACAGTTTTTATTTTATTAAATTAATTATAACTCAGTTATATAAAGATAAGAGAAATATAAATGAATCAAAATCTTTCTTAATTTTTCAAAAAACATGGTAATATGTTATTTGATAAAACTTTCGAATTATTAATTAAAAAAGCTTTTTAACTGCATCCATTTGTGACAATTTTCTAAACTTAAATCTTAATTATTTCGTCTGTGTTCAATTTGATGTTCCATATTTTTCAATATTTGAGATTAAATCCAATATCAATATTATCCTACAAAATTACTATTAATAAAATTTCTAAATTTGCATATTTTGCACTTTTTATCGTTTCTATTAATCTTAATTATCCAAGACTCACACTAATTCTGCAAACGTTTTATTCGTAATACTTTCAAAGCTTCAAAAAAACTGTGCATTCTTTTTCTTATTTATTTTCTCATATTTGAATTATACAAAAAAAAGAAGTAATGAATCGTCGAAAAATTCGACCTCAATATTTTGACGTATCTCCACATTTTCAAAATTATGTTTTTCTGTCTGTGAACGATATAACTCAAAAGTCTCTGAACTAGTAGAATGAAATTTGGTTATAATTTGGAACATAAATTTCATTAAATTTCTTTTAAATTATTTCGAAATCATCAAAATTAAAATACTTTTTAAATAAAATAAAATCTTGAAGAAATATTTTTTTCGAAAAAAGTATGGATAAAAAGTCATTTTTAAAAAATTTGTAAATAAATATTTTAAAAAATTATAATATTGTAAAATATCAAAAAATAAAGATAACTTTCAAATTCTATTCTTCGCCTCGAAAATAAATGAAAGCAGGAAACAAAACACATTTTTAAAAGGCGACACTTTGACTTTAAAATCAGGCTAATGCGTAATTTAAGCGGATTGAAAATTGCTTTGGAGTTGGTGAATATAAATTGACTTCTTAAATAAAGCGAAAACGGAAGAGTGGTACGCGTTCGGTTACACCACAGTCACGAATTATAATAGACCTATAAACTAGACGCTGGCGTCAACAGCTTAGTTTAATAAATTTTCTGTTCATTTCTTTTCTTTTGTATTTGTAATTCATATGTTATCTAAAACTGTGGGAGTTTTTTTAATCTTTATCCCCATAGGCTTAATTTGTTTTCAAGTAAACTTTTGGGGATGATACCTACAAACCAATCATTCCGAATGATAAAACAATCCAGGATATATATTTGTCTGTTTCATACAATTTTACAATATAAAATCCAAACTAATAAAATACTTCAGCAAAAAAAATTTTTGTGAGTGTAATTTGAAGCATTTTTAAAAATGTTGGGAAAAAATATCCTAAATTTGAATGAAAAAATAAATTTCTATGGATGATATATTTGAATATTATTAAAGATGTCCCAAAATTAACGCAAGGTTTCAATTCGCCACCATTCGTTCAGTAAAGTGTTGGCAACCATATTAAAAAAAACCATTGACAGTTAATAGTTTAGAGTTAGTAAAAATGGAACGTTACTCGATAGAACATCGTGTTAACGCAAGATTTGAATTAAATAGAAAGCTCAGTTTTGTTTCTTTAATTTTAATTTCTTATTGAATCGTAAAGTATACATGATAGGGTTATATATATGGGGTTGTGGTGAAAGCTTATAAGCCAGTTAATAGCTATGCTACAAGGGCAATTGCTTTTGTATTGTGGTCATGTTACTGGGCTGCGAACCACAAGGTCCCAGGCTCTATTCTCGTCCATACCAATCCACCACAGGGTAATACAGAGGACAAATGGCCTCATAGCATCACTTTTCTGGCACATACTCACTCTTTTGTCAAAATCTTCAATTACCATTTTGCATAAATGTGGCTGAATTTCGTTGATGCAGCATTGAATTTCCTCCTTCAATGCACGGGTGCTTGTGTGCTTGTTGGCACAGACCTTTGACAGCAAATAACCCCTTAAAAAATCCAGTGGTGTTAAATTACAAGATCTAGAGGGCCAATTCTCAAATTTTTGAATTGTGACAGCCAGACTTTCATTATTTTTGAAATATTATTCAACAATGAAAACACGTTGTTCTATCGTGAAACATTCAATTTTTACTAACCCTAAATAATCAGTTGCCAAATGAGTATTTTTAATAGAGTTGCCAACGCTTTACTACACGAAAGGTGGCAAAATAAAATCTTAATTTATTGATTATTAACCTTAATTAAAAATTAATTTTACGACACTCTTTATTTAATTAGAATTTAAAAATGAAGTGAAACATGTCGTCTTGGTTGCAAGATTATATAATACGAGACGTGAAGACATTGCAGTAGAAATTCAATTAAATTTTTAATTTAAATTCCTTATTTACGATGACGAAAAATAAAAAAGATAAATAGGATAAGAACGAAAATTCATACATATCACAAATTATACTTTTAATGATTGATACTACTCCAACTTCAAATAGCATTACGAGTTATTTCTCGTAAATATATTTTAAAAACTCTTCTGATTTAATTTTGAAAGTTTTTTATTATTTTTGATTAAAGCTATAAAAAAATATTATTAGTATGCATGTATATATAAAATATCTATGTAAAATAATACTAATTTAGTTACTTGTATGATTTACATTTTTTTTTCATAAATGTTTAACTAAACTGTTTTAAAATGCAAGAATTTCCTTTAAGATCTCATAGTCACAAATTAACAAACTTCATAAGTTTTCCTATATTATTTGTAAAAAATTATATCCTTAATTTAAATCAATGCAGTTTATTCAAATTTATTTATTATTTAATTTCCTTAAATAATATGATTAAATTTTCATTTTTGCATTTCATTTCCATTACATTAATTACGATAATAAGAAAAACAAAGAGTTTTCAAAAAGTGGCAATCATTTAAATTAAAATCCGTATCCATGTAACTAGCTGCAATTTTGAAAATTAATTATTTGATGCACGTAATCGATCCCATTACCTGATTACTTTCGTAGCATGCAGGAATTTTAAAATTTCCATTATGAAATGATAAACTTTCTTTTATTAAGAAAAATATTTAACAAACTATTAAAATATATTAATTATAATTCGACAAGCTAAGAAAACTTTACTTATCTCATTCATTTAATACACATTAATTCTCTAAAAATTCTATTTATGGACAGTTACGAAAATTTCTGTGAAATTTTTAAATTATATAATGTAAAAATATGCGAATTCTTTGTAATGTTATGCAGCATCATAAGTATCGCCATCTATCGCAAATGAAAGGAAATATACTGTGCTGTTTTTTTTTTGTTTGTTTGTTTTGTTTATTTAGAGTAAATTAAAGCGTTTTTCCCCCTTAACCATAACCATTTTCGATAAACTTTTGATAATCTTTTACCCTTCTTTTACCTCGCTTACAAGTCAGAAGTGAATGAAAAATTCATAAAATAAGTGATTGAAAATTAATATGAAATACTGAGGATTTAAATTCATAAAAACAAAAGAAATATAACCTATTTTTAAGAATTCTTTAACATATCATCAATTGATTTCGTATAAAAACAGAAATTTATAAGTTTTATTTTCGAAAAAAAAATATAAATCGAATGAAAACTTTTCAAATCTGATATTGCATTGGCATAATATTGTATTTCAAACTACTCGATTTCCGAAATCTTATAAAATATACTTTTATTTATTCATTTTTGTTATCGAATCAAGGCGTCAGCATGATAACGATTTATTCTATCAATTAATTCCATATGTCATACAGAAGAAATTCAAAATATTTTACATTCGTTTGACTCATAGCTACTACTGAATTTGGTGTTTTACGAACGTCTTGTTATCATGTGAGAACATGATGTTGTTTTGGTTCGGGGTTTTTGAAGCCTCAAAATGCACGTACAGAAAATTGGCGATTTATCGCTTTTGGGGCATCAATTTTTCGTTTTTCGGGTTACTGGAAAATAATTTTAAAAAAAAGGTTGTCACATTTGATGACTTATCGCCAACAAAAAGTTACAACTTGGTGTGAATGTCTGCCATGTACCGGATTCTCTGATATGGCCAATAAAGAGCAGGTTCGTAAGAAGTTATGGCCGGAAAAATCACAGAGAAGAAAACGGGAATGAACGCGAAGCAGCGAAGAATATATATATATATATATATATATATATATATATATATATATATATATATATATATATATATATATATATATATATATATATATATATATATATATATAAATTTTTTGAACTTAAACTCTCTTAAATCTTTTTTAAGGCATCAATTTCTCATAATCTGATAGTCACGTGACTGTTTAAAGCATGTTTAAACTTGTTTTTGCATGAAAAAAAAATTCTGTCCTCAACGAAATATTTTTAGAATTCGATTGATTCTGAAATAGTCAAAAACCATAGCTTTGCTAAATGTTGGTGATTGCGAAATATGAATCATGTGAGAACAGGATGTTTTCCTGTCTGGTTGATACCAAGTGACTTAAAAAATAATGTTCTCACATGATGACTTGAAATTTGCTATCGCAAATTTTAACAGTTTTATCTAACTTTTATTTATTTATTTTAAATTTTTAATTCATTATGAACTAAAATCTATCTTTGCTTCATGTATAGCTTAAAAATATTTCATATCTCGAAATAAAAATTGCTGGCCAAGCCAAAACTCAAAACATTGGCTTTTAAATATTATCAATTTTTGTTTCGGTGCAATTTTTCTGACATCTAAATAAATCTTTAGCAGACACCTCAATAAATCTTTCTTAATGCAACGACCGCTGCAATAAATTTTTGTCATGCAAACGTTACTAAAATGCTCAGTAGACTGTTTAACTCCAAAATCGTCTTTCACAGCTTTATCTTTGATTCAAAACTTACATTTCTAATTTTTCGTAAGTAAATTTACATTTTAAAAATGTTGAATTCTCAGGATTTGCTTTTACACGCCTGTTTGATTTTTTTGAAATTTATTGGAAGAATCCTACATATTGTGTATTTTTATATAACTTTAAGACTTTTTAAACTTGGTTTAGAAACGACGACGAAATACTATCAAAGAAAAGCCGACGAAAAAATAAATAATAATTTTAACGGGATAACATTCTTATGTTTCGGTGCTTCGGACTGGAGATTCAACAAGTCTTTTGTTCGAAAACAATTTATTTTATCCCCCCTCCCGTAACTCCCGATTTTTAAAAAGAAACTGTCATCTAAGTTTTGTTTAGAAAAAACTGAAACGTATACTTCAGAAATACTTCTGTCCTTTAGAGCATGAAAAGATCTATTCATTTTTTCCGTCAAATGATTTGAATAGTTTGGAAACTTTTTATACCATGACTGATGTGATAGAGCATGCAGACTATTTAATTACGAATTTGGTTTACAAAATGCAATCTTTAATTCAAAAGATTAGCAATTTTGCATTTAAAAATTTTTTCTAATTTTTTATTTTATTGTGACAAATTATATCGCTTGCATAATTTTGTTTCAAATGTTATAGAAATATCTGACAATCGATATTATTTTGATATAATTTTACGAATTTTATTTAGAAAGAAGGACGAAATATTATTATAGAAACACAGACGATAAAATGAATAACGTTTTTAAACGTTATTAAGTTACAACGCTTTGGAATATAATTGCGAATATTCTTTTTTACTTTCTTGTATACGTAGTACAGAGAAAATATAGTAATCGTCAAAAATTTCGAAATCGATATTTTGACGAATTTTTACGTTTCAGACTTCCTTGAGTTCGAAAAATACATTTTTAGAGAATGTCCGTCTCTATCTATGACGAAGATAAATCAAAATCTCTTTGAGCTAGACAGGTAAAATTTGGTATACAAGTCAAATTTGCAGATTTCTATCAAATTTTTAGCAAAATCAGCTCAAAGGAAGACTGTCTGCCCGGCTGTTCGAATATAAATAAGCATGATAAATACAAAACAAAGGGAACTAGATAGATAAAATTCGGTACAGAGATTTAACATCTTTAGTATAGACGCGTATCGAATATTGAGCGATATCCAACAAAGGGTTGGCCATCTGTAGTTGTGAATTTTCTAATATATATAAATACGATATTTCAAAAACGCAATGATTTAAATATATCAAATTAAGTATGGGATGTCGTGACTACAAGTGCAGTTTTATGCCATGTCTTTGTTTCAATTGATTGTGAAAAACATGCCTAAAGCACAAACTCAACCATAGGATATTATTAACCACATGCTAGGAGTTAATCACAAAAAAACACGTCTAGGATGACACAATAAATTCAATAAAAATATTAAATTTACACCAAAAGCTAATATTTTGTAATTATTGTACACCAATGCTATGTAAGGCGTTCTCTGGCATGACACATTTATTTGAGATTTTGCGAGAAAGTTTTGTGGAAACCATTCCCGTATTTCTCTTTTAAATATTTAATGTATCTTTAAACAGTATTTCTCACAAAAACAAACTCGAGTTTTGCTTCATATAGCAAAACGCTGGCAAATATACCAGTCTAGTATATAACTCCTTCGCTCTTTGGGAGCATGAAAAGGTCTATTCACTCTTTTCTTTTCTCTATATTTTTCTTCTCCAGTCTATTCTTTTACAGAGAAAGATTTGAGAAGCTGGATTTCGGACAGATAAAATATGATCCCATTTTCTTAGAAGAAGAACACTCTCACAGCATCCCTGCGCAAGACACACACACATCTCGAAGCTGCTTATATTCCGAATATCGATGGAACGCAATGAGGGAGTAGCTATAAATAGAAAGCAAAACAATACTTCCCCGAAGACTTTGCGTTAAGAAACAAATCAACATGCAAATCTTGCAACACCGAACATTTTTAGAGGAAAAAAAAATCGTTTGGCACAGAAACCGAATACGAAATCTTCTGCTTTTTTTGCTTGCTTCTTCTTGGCGAAGATTTATTGATTTTAACCACGCAAAATGAAAGTATTCACACCATTGCAATAAAGGCTTAAACACCGTTGGTTTCCAGGAAAAAAATGCCGCCTTAAAGGAATTAATGGGTGTTTTTATGGTGAAATAAATTATCCAGTATTTAATTGTTAAGACTTTTAATTAAAGTGTAATGAAAGCAAGAAAGAAGAGAGATAAAGTAAGAATTAACTAAATATGTTTCATATTCATTAGTCGGCAACATTTCAGTAGAAAAAAAATCGTTTGATTAAAAAAAAATTATACTCCGTTAATGCTCTAAAATTATACTATTGCATCCATTACGTCCATTTTTCGTGGTTTATTTTTTCTTAATACAATGTATAAACTGCACGTGTAGGCAAAAGATTTTATTTTTAGCAAAGCCATGAATGAAATTTCATTTAATACTTTGCTTTTCTAGTAAATTCCCGATTGCAAAGACTTTTATTTTAGAAAAAGAAGATTTTAAAAATAACATAAAATAGGAAAATAAAATGAAAAGACGAAAAATATAGAAATGTAATAATGTGCCATCTTAATTAATGAATTTATTTGCTTTCATTTTTTATATTATTTTAATTATTTATTTTGTACATATTATTTCCATTTTTAGACATTGTTTAAAATGAATTGATTGTTAAATCCACTTTAAAAATACTGAAATCTATGCATTGATTATTCATAAGTTTCTAATTTTTACATATTATCTACATTTTTCTATAAACTTTTCTACACTATTTAAAATGATAATAATACTATTTCGTGATAAAATAAATAAATTAAATAAACTAAAATAAAATTATTTAAATTAAAAATGTTTCAATATTTTTAAAATAACAAAGTTTTCAAATATCAAATTTTCGAAAACCGTGAAGATTTTATCTAATTCTCACTTGTAGTATAAGTTAACTATTAAAATATAAATTAATTATTAATATGAATCCTTTCTTCATTTTCAAAAGTAAATCAGATTGTTTGAAAATATCGAGAATAATGACTGAATTCGTAAAATTATTGTTCTTAAATTTTTTTTTATTCTTTACAATGGTAGATATTTATCACTTCCATAGAATATATTAGCAAGCTTTAAGAGCAGCTAAATCATATTCACATATTCATAAAAGCTAAGTATGCTTTCTCTTAGCTGCTTAAAAAACAATTTATACAATTCCACTCATTCTATCGTATTACATGAAGAGATATATGGGAATAAAATCATGTAATTTTATGGTTTATAGTTTTGATTTTATAAAAGTTGCATGTCATTATAATAATTAAAATATAATATAAAAATGATACATTTCAGTAATATCTGGCCTTTTGCTACTGAAATATCTCATGTTTTTTTTTATTATTATTATTTCGCTGATACTTTAGAGTTTTTTTTAGATATATAAGTTTTCTTCCCAAAATATTTTATAATTTGCAAATTTTGCTTATTAAAAATATTTTAATCAATTATTATTCTGCCTTTAGAAGAACCGTGAATATATCTCGTTGAGTTAGTGCTTAAATATATTTTCATATATTGCCATGAAGCATCTATAAAGAAGAAGAAATTCGAAATTCAAATAGATATTGGAGCATTATAATGTTTTAGGCTTAAATCATCATCAGTTTCGTTTTAAAATTTAATCGTAAATTATACAGCAGAGGGAAAGTGCATGCATAAATCCAGTAACCAAAAAAAAATGTTTAAAAAAATTGTTGCAAAATATACTTGAGAAATATTTTTTTCAAAATAATTAAAATTAAAAAAAAACTGTAATGGAATAAAATTTAACAATGGAAAAGGTACCAATTGTAAGTATATACTTAATTCTAACAATTTAGACATTATCCACTGGGCCACGATTCGAAAGCCTTTACTATATATAATTTTTCCCGAAAATTGTCTTTCTCTTTTTCACATTTATGCAAAAAATATATAATTTTGAGGTGTGAATAATGTCTATATGCAAAACTATGAGCTGAAAGATAATAAAACAGAATCAAAATTTTTATTTCATAACTAAATATTTATTGCATTTTAAAATATTCCTACATTTATTCAAAATAATACATTTTGATAACACAAATCATTTACATCGCAAATGTGTTGATCTTATTCGTGAATTTCTGTTTATTGCGATTCCATAAAGTCATTCATCTGTTTTATTTTTGATGCATTCTGCACGAAAAGCATTTACCAAAAACCATTTACATTCAAAAAAATCGATCATTCCAGGTGTGAACGGCAGTAACATAAACGAAAGCCATTTTTTTTCCCTTGGCTTAAGTGAGCCGTTTATGAAATAAAAGACGTCTCCTATTACATTGAAAGAAACACGAAATTCGCTTTTGTACAGAAGAAAATAAAAATCTTCTTCCACAAAATATCTGGTGGATAAAAATAAATCCTCTCTTCATTTCATAAACGAAAGCACGCAAATGTAACGGGACAAGAAAATGAATGTTCAACAAAACTATTTCCTTCCTCAGAATTCATTTTTGTAGCTTTTCCTTTTCCTTATTTTTTTTTTCCTTATTTGACGCTGCACAAAGTGAGAAAAAAAAAGAAATATAAAGCGTATCAACCTTCTTAAAGAGAAAAGAATTCCAAGTGAAAAAGAGAGAGCTCGGTCTTTCTCACTTCACTGCACTTCAGGACTTTTCACTGAGTTTGCGAATCTGCAGAGTCGTCTGCTGATTAAAATAGTAAGAAACCACGAGAATATGAAGTAGAAAAGATAAGAGAAATCACTCGATAATTCTCGAAGTTTGTCTTTTGCCGCTTTGCGCAAGGATTTCTATGTCAACATTTTTTACTTTATGTGCATGATAAATATTTGATTAATTGAATGTAAGCTATTTATTTTCGTTTAAGAAATAAACACGATATTTCTGAATAAACAGAACACAAGAAGAACATGTTTCAAAACGAAGGGGAAAAGTAACTTAGAATACTTTTAATCATTTGGCTTATTTATTCTGGGGGTGAAAAAAGATAACTTTTCATTAAATTCCTACAAGTACAAATCATGAAAGTATGTAAGATAAATTCAAAATAAGACGCAATCTATAGCATTTCATCGGTAAGAAATTTTAATTTCTTTTTTTCATAATATAAAATAATTTTTATTTTTTCCTTGCCAGATGTTTGATTAATATATAGCAGACGATTATTTCTGTTTTCTCTTTTGCTTGTGAGTATTGAATAAGCACCTTTTAAAATATACAAAATGACTTGGAATGCTTTTGCATACATGGTGCTTATTTATTCTGATTTTTTTTTATTTAGCTTTTGTATTTGCACACAAATGCATAGAACATATAAGATTAAATTCGCATCGTATCTTTTTAATCTTTTTGAGCGTATGTCTTATTATTCTAAAAAATCAAAAGCGCATTTGTAAAAGAATGTTAATATTTCATCAATATATAAACTTCAATTTTACAAAACTTTTAGCTGCAATAAATTTGTTGTTGGTAAGATTATTTTTTTTTTTTTTTTTTTTTTTTGCAATGGGTTCATAAAAATTTATCTAAAACACATAAAAATTTCTATAAATGAAAATTATGTTAACAATAATTATTATTTAAAGCGATTTTAAGGAATGTAATAAAACTAATCATTGTAAAAGATATATCAATTATATAAACTTTTTTTCATAAATTTATATTATTTATATTATTTTCATAAATTTATATTTATTATATTTTCTTTATATTTTTTCATATAAGAAATATAAAGAAAATGAATTTCATTATTTTAAAGCATAGAATTAAATGGAAAGCATGTTTGAAACTATTTATTTACACCTATGCATTAATTGTTATTAGATGGAGATAAGCATTTCAATACATTTCAATGATATAAAAATTAAAAATTAATAATAATAAAATTTATTTGTTTTAAAGGTCTAATTTTGAAGAGAAAAATCTGAACGTTGCTTAAAAAAATCATAAATAAATAGAAAAATTTATTTATCAACAGCTATATTGAACTATCAGGTAAATTAAGGAAAGTATTTTATTGAGTGATTTAAATCATTTATACTTTAATAAACACAAGTGTATGAGACAAAAATTATAACAATAAAAACTTTTGGAGCTTTAAAAATTAAATTAAATAAAAGCTTTAATTGAGACTAAAAATTATGTTAAACAAACCTTGAAATGCATCGTTCTTTAAATGCATTGTTTTAGGCATAAATAGTCAAATATTTTTAATTTTTATTTTCTCCAAAGATAAAATATCTCACTCTATTAAAAATAAATGCCATTGTCTATAATCCGAATTCTTTTTCAAAATTTATGATTTTAGATAAGTTATTCACAATATTACAAATGCTTTTGAAACATTGAATTGAAATCAACTTTCCGCCCGGTAGCTGAAATTTGATAAATCTTAAAAATGCGTTTCCCTGGTATTTATGAATACGGAATTAAAAAAATAGTAATTTTGTTCAGAGAGAATCCTTTGATTAAATCATTTCAATTACCTTTTTGTTTTGTGTGATGTTCTAATTTGTTATTTAGTGTTTAGAAGATTTATTATGATATTTTTTTGTTAATTGTTTTAACCTTCTATTTAACGTTTGATTAATTCTATTTAAAACCCTCATCAAAGCGTTCATAAAAATAAATTTATCAGAGACATGTCTTTGTTACCTGTTTTTGAATTTAAGAGGAAAAATAAGAATTGATGGTTATAAATTTAAATTTAAATGTGATTATATGATACAAATGCTCATATTTTATTTTTTCTTAAGTAAAAAAATCCTGTTTTTTCATTCAGTCTTAAGTAGAAATATTTTTTGTATTTTTTTTTATTATTATTATTTTATAATAACATTATAAGCTCCTCGTAAACATTTCTTGTCTATGTTCATATAATATTCTTGTTCTTGGAAATAGATTTCTTTAGAACACAAGCAGAAAGCTATTGTTTTGAAACACCAAAATATATTGCTAATTACATTTAAGAAAACAAACATCATGATCTTAATGTTTTGTTTAACATTAGTAAGTTTTTAAGAGATGTAAATTTCTAATGAATACTGATAAAATAATCAAATTTCCCCTTCATTCCATTGATATTTGTTGCTGTATGTATGCAACCATCGTTTAACATGGCATCCATATAATACGTTTCAAGAATTGGAAGTCGCTAAACAATGCCAACTTAATACAAATGTAATGTAATAAATATGGAAGAAATGACATTTTTATTGGGCAAAAAATATTTGGAAGATGATATCAATGATGAAAATGAATAAAAAAGCATCTTCTTTTCTTCTATCAAAATTTAGACATTCGTTAAAGAATGTCTAAATTTTGTTTAGACACGGGAGTTCCCTTTAAAGAATGATACACAAAATTTAAGTAAGAATTTCACAAGTTTTATTTTTCCATATAACGTCATCTTATTAAAATATCTTGGTTGAAGGCAAAATTTAAATGGATGACTTTAAATAAAGTACAGAATACAAAAACCAAGATAATGCCGAAGATAGTTTAAAGAAGAAAATACCTCCATATAGCAACATTTTATTAAAATTTCTCGGTTGAAGGCAAACATTTAAACTGATGACTTTAAATGATGATGGTGATGTCGTGTCCACGTTACCACGGAAAGGGGGTGCAGTAGCTTCTAAGGATAAAGACCCCTGAGCACCAGAGGGCAGAAGTCTGACTTCTAGCTCATATGAAGATGAAACTCACACATTCGCTTGCACAACCCTTTTTTCAAGTGGGCACATTCACACACCTCGCAAATAGAACACAGATGAAGAACAACCATGCCCGAAACGGGATTCGAAGCCGGGACGACCAGATCACGGGGAAGACGCGCTACCCCTATGCAAGGATGTCGTCGATAATTTTAAATAAAGTACAGAATACAAAAACCAAGATAATACCGAAGATAGTTTAAAGAATAGAAATTTTATCATAATCTCTCGGTTGAAGGTAAACATCTAAATTGATGGTTTTAAATAAAATACATAATAAAAAAAACCAAGATAATACCGAAGATAGTTTAAAGAATGAAGATACCTTGTCAAAGAAATTTTACTTTCTTTTATCATTGCTAAATAATAATAAAGATGAAAACATTATTTACATTAAATTAAATGCATTATTACATTAAATTAAATGCATTATTACATTAAATTAAATGCATCATTTTTATTAAAAAAATTGCTTTAATAAAAATATATAATTCTAGATAAAAATATAATTACTTTTTTAAATTTTTAGATCATAATTTTATTTTTAAATGAATTTTTTTGTTATTCATATAATATGAATTCGAATTACATATAATTTTTAAGAATATAAAGACAGTATTTTGTGTAGGTTACCTATATTTAATGTCAGCAAATATTTTATTTATACTACAATAAAATGTTCCATATTTAATTCACAGGATCTCGCCAAGGAAGTTTGGAAAGAATTATCGATTCTAGTCCCCTCACGAAAGCAGAGCGAAAAAAGCTTGAAAAATACAATAAGTTCAATATTGATCTTCAAGGTAATTTTTACATTGTAGAACATCTTATACCATGTATTTGGTTTCAAATCTTCCAAATCTGTATCCCAATATTTAATGTTCTTCTTTCTATGTTGTTTTTGTATTCAATATATTCTTTAAATATCTAATATTTCTTTCTTGATTCAGAAACTCCTCAACTAATGGATCATAAAAAATGTATGTGACTTTAAAACTCTATGCTAAGCTTACAAAAAATGTATCGTATTGAATTTTTGGAATTTCGATATAGTTTTTCTCAATAAATTCTAGATTAGATATATTTTGCTATGTATTTTAAAATGCAATCGAGATATAATTCGATATAGTTGCTTCTTTAGGTTCTTTCATGCTAAAAAGATTTTATACCATTTTACTTTTCACTTTTAAAATATTATATGAAAATTTAAATATCTCAAATATTAAATCAAAATAAAATATGAGAATAAATACAAATACAATGTAACTGAATTTAAAAAATTCTGTTTAGGTATTCTGAGCCATAAAATTTAGTTTACACTGGATACAAGATTTTGATTTTATATTAGAGACAGTTAATTCAAATAAAGAATCAAATTTAATATTTTGAAGATTCTCTTCATTCTTTTTATTCTCTAAATCAAATAAATTTATCTACTATTAATTGTTTAACTATAAAATTTATTTAAAAGTATAATAACCTTCTTAAAATTATTAACTATTTTATTCTTTAATTTTAGCACATTAATACTCTTATTAAATATAATTCTGTGAAAATGATCATTGCCTAACTTTTTTACACTTCTAATGATATTTAAGCCCTATTATCAAAATTTCCATAACCTAATATGTCCTTCACAATATATACTAAGATGTCGGTCTTTATTTTTTGGAGATTTATTTTTAATGAATCAACTGCAACTGGCGAATTACTCACTATATAACACACTCGAACTTATTTCAGTTTTATATTGTCTTTCCTGATTTGTTATTTTGTAACTGCTACCTTACAAATAACTTTTTATTGCATTGTTTCAGCATTATTTGCTGCTGTGGAGCACAAACAATTGGACCGTGCTCGTGGAATTTTAGAAACAACAAATGTGGATGTCAATAGGTAAGTGCTTAATCTTTTCTTTCTTAAAAAAGTACATCTTACAGATAACAAGAGTTACTAAAAACATTTATGAGATTTTTTAGAAATCAATTAGAAAGTGAAAAACAATTTTATGGATCCATTAATGAAAGAATTTCAAAGCTGTATTTTTGTACAGTTAACCTCCAAATCGTTACAAATCTACCTGAAAGCAAATATATATATTCAAATTAGCTGTGCTGCCATCTGGTGTTATAAGAAATTATTTTACACGAGTAAATAAAATGGATGAATTTCATGTCCTACACCAATCAATATTACTTATCGTATTATAGCTAAAAGATATAATAAACAGAAAGCATGAAAATGTGCAGTATTTAAACATTTATTATATAATAAAGTAAATACATTAAATATTACAATTATAATATTAGGAAAAAACATCTTGTTTGAGCAGCCGATGGAAATGGGATTATTACTGCCAAATTTAACTGAAAACTTATTTTCTTTTAATTTAAGGTTTTGCAATTTTAATTTTTTGGTATAATTGAATATCATTTCATGATAGCATATACATATATATATTAAAACACTATTTTAAATAAAAATTTCAATACTGAATTCGATTTAAGAAATTAATTCAAAGCTAGGAAAATTCACTTTTGTTTTGTGAAAATTTTCTATACAGATAAATAAGTTTATTAAGAAAGTGAGAACTACAATTTATCTATGAAAGAAACTTAAATAAAGGTAAATAAGAAAAAGTTCAACTAACTTTAGATTTTAAAAAACATTTTTTCCTGAAATTGATATAATAGAATAGATGAAAAGCTTCATAGTTCTTTTTGAATAGAAAGAAGAAAATAATGAGGTTTTAATGAATTTGGCTTCTAGATCTAAAAATACCTAGTAGTTAAACGGAATTCTTATGCGTTTATTCAAAAATTACGGCTGTATAGTTTTTAACAATACAATTATGGTTTCTTTATAACAGTATAATATTTTATAAATATACAAAACAAATATATAAACATATTCTTTATTCTTTGATATACGTGTTTATTTATTATATTCCCTTAGATACGAATTACATATTAAAAAAGGAATAATACTGCAACGGATTTTACTTGCATAATATCAGAAAATCCCATACGTTGTGTAAAAGCCCATTCATTTAAAAAATATAATTTCACTGATTCAAAGCTACTTTTTTTTAGTTAATTTAAATAAATTTCTGATAATAGCATGGGCAAATTTCATTAAACAGGCATTTAAAAATGCAATAAATGAATGCAATTTTATCACACGATTTCATGTGCTAAAATACAAAGAAAGAAACTTATATTCATTTTTCTTTTATTGCTGGTGTAATGGAATATTATTCTATAGGAAACTGTGGGGAAATGATATAAGATACATTGCAATTAATAAAATTTATATTTATTTTTGTTTTTTAAATATTTAAATATGAATTAAAATAACTTTGATTGATCATTATATCGTACATAATTTTGATTATTGATTGACTTTTGTTTGCTTCCCGATATGTTAAATCCAAAAACTTTAGCATTGAATTTTAATGCCATAATTTAATATTATTTCTTTAATTTGAAAGAAATATTATTACTTTAAATAAAATAAAATTATTTTATATTTTATTTAGATTATTACATTGTTATTTAAATTATTCTAATTTAAAAATTCAATATGCCTGAATGATAAACGGCAAATCATATTAAACTTGTTTTGGCTGCTTAAAGAGGGTTAACAATTTTGTTTATATGATGATATTAAAAGTATGTAAATTATAAAATATGCATACTTAATATAATATAGTTTGTTTCATATATTTTTTTATTTTAATGCATGTTATTTATTTAATGAAAACTAACTATGGTAGTCCTTTGTATGCAATAATTTATTTTTTCAAACATCTAAATTTAATTACACACACACACACGCACGCACGCACACACACACACACATATATATATATATCATTGCGCGTACTTTCGCGATGCAGAAAATGCTACAATTCCTCTTGCTACCCGCTTTTATTTCATTCCCTGGTGAGCAACATTGTTCGATAAGTTTGACAATTTGTTTCCACTTTTCATATTGTTTTACAATATACAGAGTGAGAGGGGGGAAAGGTCCGTCCTGTATGTTGTTCTTATCGATCTATTCGGAACATAGTTTGTTATGCATTTGTATTGACTTTCTTAGGTTTAAATATTGTTTTTCACTGCATTAAATTTTGTGAAATATAACAAAGAAATGTAAGATTTCCTTTCCACATTAATGACTTAAATTCATACTTTACAGCTACAAGCTCATTCTATAATTTCTTATTCTGAATAATATTTTCTTATTATGATATTATATCTCAGTGTTTTATATTCGGAATTTATGTGAAACACAAAAAACACCAGAAAATGAAATGGAGAAACAATGAAAGAAAGGCGGTAAAGGAAATTAACATATGAAAAAATCTTTTTTTAAATAAAATTAATATTAAATTTTTCTTCATTTATCTCTTAGATACTCATTTTAATAGCAGTATATTAACATTTATAAATGTTAATAACATTGTTAACATTTATAATTAAATTATAAATGTTAATAACATTGTTAACATTTATAATTAAATTATAATGTTAACAATGTTAACATTTATAAATTATGTTAACATTTATAAATATCAACATTATAAATGTTATGTTAACATTATGTTAACATTTATAAGTGTTATGTTAACATTATGTTAACATTTATAAATGTTATGTTAACATTATGTTAACATTTATAATTAACATTATTATAAATGTTAAATTAACATTTATAATTAACATTATTATAAATGTTAAATTAACATTTATAATTAACATTATTATAAATGTTAAATTAACATTTATAATTAACATTATTATAAATGTTAAATTAACATTTATAATTAACATTATTATAAATGTTAAATTAACATTTATAATTAACATTATTATAAATGTTAAATTAACATTATTGTACATAACAACCATAAATAATAGTTTAATGAAGATAGACAATATCCTTTCAGGACCACCACACACACACACAGTTTTTTATTATGGCATTATGTGTTCAGAGTGTATACATACCTTATGATACAAAATATACAACAAAAAATGAATTGAGTTTGGGCAGCTGAGAATACAATCCCTAACGGGTTTGCTTTTCGTAACGCCTCTCCGGAGACGAGTCCATTTCATATTGACAGGGGAAGACGCTTCGCGATTTCAAGAATCCACAAATTTTCTATCCGTGAGATACATGTCATTCGCTAAAAGTAGATTGTAAGTTAACTGCAGAATTATATTGACAAGAACTGGTTATATTTTATTGTAAAATTATTTGTTATAAAAGAAATAATTTGTTCAGATAACTTATGCTAAACAATGAGGTGCGTATCATTTTTTTTAATTCAAAGTTTAATAGATGTTAGGAATTCATCTTGAATTAAAATTCATATCTTTTTTTCTGTTTTATAATTCTGAATTTTAAAAGTGCAGTATTCAATCTTTCCATGTCAAGGTATATAAAAAAATTATTTCTTTTATTAATTTCAATTATCCAAAAAAAAATTGATAATTCAAAAAAATTACATTTTTTTTTTTTACTATGAGTTCAAATTAATAATGTATATAATTATCTGTTGAGCTGTTTTATAATTTTAATTCTAAAAATTCTATATTTAACCTTTTTATGTCAAGGTACATGAAAAAATATTTATATTTATTAATTACAATTTTCCAAACGATACTGAAAACATAAAAAAATACATTTTTTTACAAAGAATTCAAATTAATAATGTATGCAATTATTTAAAGCTTTCAGAAATCCATGTCTTTTTATCATTTTCGTCAAAAAAAAATTAAGATAATGAATATGATACTGAATTTTTTTTCTGCGTCCTTCATATGTTATTCATCAATAAAATCCTCAAATAAAAAAAAATAATCGTCCAATTTATCAGTATTATATATTTGCTTTTTATTGCTTCTTTTAAACTTATATCTTAACGGCGTAGTTTAACTGAAAAAATGTCGCCCTACAAATAAGTATTTCAGGCAAAATCATCCCATCAATCCAGAACGCTTAGAAAAAGAAATTAACTATGAAAAAAATACTTGTCAATAAACCATTTTTGCTCATTAAGAAATTGGTTGTTAATTTTAATGATAATATTAATGCTAATGGCTCATCACTGTATTCTTCGTTATAATGAACGATTTTTAATCTTTTATGTTTTGCGAAAACATATAATTATTTCCCAATAAACAGACAATAGGATGCGAAGCATTTGAAAACAAATATTTAAATGCAAATATCCGTGTTAGCATAGAATGAAAAAGACGCCAGTTCATTTAACACATTTACACCTCATTATCTGCACAAAAAAGTTGTCTACTGAAGCATTTCCTTCTTCTAAACTATAACAATAGCCAATAATTCTTCCCCAGAGCGGTTTTCTCTTTTGAAGATCAACTTACCTCAAACGATTTCTTTGCAAAATGCCTTGCGCGTAAAACATTCTTTTGAAATTCTGAGTCGTAGGAGTCCTTTCTTTTTCCGCAGGTAGTAAAGTAGGAAAAAAAAAAGATCTTTTCATCAAACAAATCGATCTTTCTATCGTGGGCGAAGTGAGAGAGAAAAAATTCATTGTCATTTAAATCGCGTTCCGCCATTTTTTTTTTTTTTTCCCTTCGTATTGTATCTTCACTTCCTTGCTAGCGTTTCCTTCTCAAGAAGCAAATGACGAAATTACAAATGAGGTTTTATTCATAGAATGCACATAAAAAGTACAAAAATGGTAAATAGCCGTCTTGTTGTCGTGCTTTTGAATATAGATGAAGTATTTACCCCTTCGATTTGAATACGAATAGCAGTTCTATTGCTTTTAATTTGCAACACTTGAAATTGTAATAACTGAGCTTTGATCTTTAATTGAACTTCTTTTTATAAATCTGATTTTTCGGATTACTACAAGAGTTTTGACGGCATTGTGGGTACATCTGGAAATAATAAATTTTTAGATGTTTTTTTGTATATACAGTCTCCTGGAAAAATGTTCTATTTTTATATATATATTTATTTTCGAAAGACAATAAATGTTCCAAACGACTCCGTGCAAACAAACATCTACAAATTTTATTTTGACAAATATTTGAATGAAATCCATCTTTTGATCCTGTGATCTATTTTGTACTGCAAAGTACTAAATTAGGTCACAGTTTTTGATTAAATTCAATGCTATTTTTTTTTCTCATTTTACGTGAATTATAGTTTTTTTTTTCAAAACTTTTAGAAAAGATGCAATTTTCCATTTTAAAGACTTTGAGTGAAAATTTTCTGATTTATTATGGAAAAATAATAGAAATGCAGATAAAACTTTCAGTTCGATATAATTGTGAAGATATGATATAAAAACAATTCATGAAAACATTGATTATCGTTGAGTTACTTACACAATTTTAAAATCACCTCACTATTTTTAATTTATTTATAAATTTTTATGTTTTTAATGATGCCTTAGAAAAATTCAATTAAAATATTTTGATGAGTAAAATTTATTTCAGGTCTTCGAAATTTAAAATATTGTAGAATTTTGGTTATTCAAACTAAATAGAATCAGACCCAATCAGCATAGTTGATGATAGAGATAATTAGATTATTTGAGAAAAAAAATATTTTTTAGAAAAACAAAATGTGATTATAATTTACTCATTTAATGAATTGTTGTTGTTGTTTCTTATGGCACTTGCCACGGACAAGGCCGCTGTTCAAAGACAGCCGATAAGGTTGTTTAAATCGTACCTCTGTTTTTTATCGTAGAGCCAACTTGGTCCAAGAGCACGACTTGACTACTCACGCATCCCTCATTCGCTTGCACAACCCCTTCTTACGGGAGGGCACATTCACACATAGAACAGGAAGAACAACCATGCCCAAATGGGACTCGAACCCGGGAAGCCCATATCACGAGGAAGACGCGCTACCCCTATGCCAGGACTCCGGCACTCATTTAATGAAATAACATATTTGTTTATATTTCTTATAATTACATTGCATTAAATAATCTTTATTTGAGTATATTAGTTCAAATCAGTTATTCCGCTATCAGTTAAAGATCAAAACTATAGTTTAACTATATGGCTCTGTACATAAAAGATTTAATATTAAGATCAATACACAAATAAATATTTACTTATAAACACACATTCATAAATACTATAAAGTAAAGTATAAAGATATAGTACAACTAAATCAAAATAGAAGTAAAAAGAAAAAAAGATTCGCAGGATTAACACAAGTGTTGCGTTGATACCAGGCTTTCCTGAATCATATACAGGTTGATACTGGTACTCGAGTATACCAGATTCTTTCGTATCTGATACAGCAGTAACCGAATTTTTAACCATCGGAATGGATCGGATACTCGTTGGATATCTGTTCGCGCATTTGTACCAAGACTGGTAACTGATACTGATATGAATATCCATCTTCGGAAGAAGTGGGGATGACTATTTCCGGTGGTCTTCATTTTGACAGTGATTGACGTATGGAGGAGAACTGGAAAGGAAGTAATTTTTTTATATGATCAGTATGGAAAAAGACAGTGATTTTTTCAGTTATATGCGCACCATTATATGGGGGTAAAAGGTAGTAATAGCTTGAAATTAAGTATATATAACTAAAAACATCACAAATACTCATAATATCCCAGAAACAGAACTACTGCAAATTAACCTATATTGACTTAATACTTTGTTCAAAATGATGTAATATCAAAAACGAACGAGCGAGAAGATTATTAATTCAGTTCAAAAAATTGATGCCGACGATCTGATACACTTAGTTTGTATCGGATTGTGATGAGCGAGGATAGAACCTGGGACCTTGTGGTTCGCAGTCCAGTCCATGATACAAAAGCATATGCTCGTGCAGCGCAGCTGTTAACTGGCTTATTAGCTATTCACCTCAAGCTTGTGTCATTTTTGTGTACTTGATACTTCTGCATATCTGATATAAGGTATCAGATCTGTTTACTATCATCCAATTCCAATTGAAACAGCACAAAAAAAGCTTCCAATTGAAAAAGAAAATTAGATTAGTATCAAAAATAATTATTGATTCCGAATATTCATTCTTCCATTCTATCTAAATGGACTGTTTATGGGCGCCAAACTGTTTAGAAAAGTTCAAAATTCCAAGCAACATAAAACTGATCGTTTCAAAAATTACAGGATTTATTTTGAATCAAATTTGAACAAGAAATATTAATTATTTAAAACTTATAATTTTACCGCAATTACTATATTTTGTGACATCTTCTTTCTAGATTAAAATTATTTATCAGTTTATCCATAAAAGTTTTTTTTTAATTTCTAACTCACTTAATTCATTTTTTTATTACTGATAAAAAGAATCAGATATCTGATATTTCAGATTAAAATTTTTAAATAGAAATATTTTGAAAAATAAAGTAGCAAAATCAAAGTTTTTTTTTAATTTCTAACTCATTTAATTCATTTGTTATTGCTGACAAAAAGAATCAGATATCTGATATTTCAGATTAAAATTTTTAAATAGAAATAAATATAAATATTTAAAAAAATAAAGTAGCAAAATCATAGTGAGAAAAATAAGACTATTTAATCATAAAGATATTAGTTAAGAGATCAGTAAAGATAAAACTAAAGATACACATTATTTAATCATAAAGTTATTATATTTTTATTTAATTTTAAAGAATTGTTCAATCAAAAAGATTTCTAGGCCTCCAATTCCTTTATCGATAAGAAATACTTAAAGGTAATCAAAATTTCTTATTCCGTAGTTTATTATGTTTTTTATTAATAGATTATTAAAAAGTGTAAAATAAATATCTACTCGTAGCACATATTGAAATAATAATAAATGAATGCAACATAAAAGTTTGCATTTTTTTTTCCTTATTGAAACAATTATTATCGTTTGCTCCTTTCGTAGCTCATTAAGTATTACCCTACATTGGAATTTATTTCTGTAAAATTAAATAAATAATTTTATTCGTAATAATATTTAAATAAATAATTCTTTTCTTTACTGTGAGATATTTCAATATTGGTTTATAATTTATGCGTTCAAATTAATTCATCGGGTTTATAGTCGATATAAAGGTTAATGATTATACATATGCAGTATGAAATCATGTATTTTAATAACTAATTAGAATTATCTAAGGCAATTACACATTTTGAAAATATATTCTTAATTTTATATTTTATTAATTCCAAATCACATTAAATTTTAAGAGACAAATGTGACTTAATTCTTCGGAGAGCAAACGTTTAATATATAGAATTCACACTTGTATGGCTGATATTGAATTATTATAAATCAAATAATTTTGATATCCTCGTTAATATTATACAGTAGAAATTTTAACAAAAAATTTAGTTGTTAAGCTTTAGTTTATTTTACATCCTTTTCTTGAAATATAATGCCGTCATAATATTTCTTAACAGAAACTTAATTTCTTAAAAGCTGTTGTTCCAGAAATATATCTCAGAAATAGAAAATAGTTCAGAAAATTTTTGATAAACCCTTTTATTCTTGAATTATAGTATACATATATAAATAATGGGAGAAAGAAAATGAATTACATTTATGCAGATTATTTTGAATATTATGCAAAAAACATAGTTTTAAAAGAAATTCAATATAAAAGGGCATTTTTAAAATGATTGTTTGCTTTTTGCTTTTCAAATATCATAAAAAATATAATAATCATTAAAATAAAAAAGAATGGTTTCAAGTTTGATATGACGGATACTTTATACTATATCCGAATTTGTATATCATTCTTAACACATTAAATTTCAAAAAATTCCATTTGGTTTATTTCATGGAATGTTTGTTTGCTGAGTACAAAACGTAGTCATGAGTTTATCCAAAATCAGTTAGTTACACATGTTCCTAAGTCAACACGAGCAGTTTATTTTCCCAGTGAGAATCATTTCATACCCAATATCATCTTTATATTTTCTACTATTGCGCAAGATTATTGAGTTATAAAACGAATCAAAGTTCTTTAACCCCTGAATATCGTCTGAAAAGAGTAAGAATACGCATGGACAAATGTATACCTAATTTCGCTTTCATGCTCAAATAGAATGAATCACAATCTTATAATCATAAAAGTAAAGCAGATTCGTTTCGAAGGAAAACTTTTATTATTATTATTATTTGTACAGATGTTGCAAATTTATTATTATTTATCATTAAAAATAATGATTATATAAATCTATACTATTAATTTTTATTATTTTAAAACAGCAAATTATTTCTAACAAAAAAGAACGTTTTTTTTTATTATTATTTTATTGTCTAGGAAGTATAGAGAAAGTATTATAATCATCAAAAATCCGAAGAATTTTTGAATAATTTTCACGTTTTAGACTTCTCTGGGTTCTAAAGTCACATTTCTAGTATTATGTCTGTCTGTCTGTGACGAAGACATCTCAAAGCACTTAGAACTAGATTGATAAAATTTGATACATGGTCTTTACGCCGAATTTGTTGGTTTCTATCAAGCTCTGAGAAAAATCCATTGATAGGAACTTATTCCGACCGATTGTCCCTCATAAACTTTAACACGATAACTACAAAACCAAGAGAGCTAGATGAATAAAATTTGGTACGCAGATATAATATCTAAAGTATAGATGAATTGTAATATAAAGTATAAATATACACGGATGAAAAAAAAAAGCATAGATGCAAGTAAAGCATAAAATCTAAATATACTAAGATTTAACTTCTAAAATATGGATCTCAAGTATTTATCAATGTTTTATAAAACTGAATTTTCACTGGCATATAAATGTGATTACTCGAAAATGTAATGCCTTAAATATGTAAAATTTCGTGTTTTGATTTTTCTGACTACAATTATAGAACTGTGTCAAATCTTAATTTCAATCGATAGAAAACAACACGCCAAAAACACAAATTCGATTTCCGTGTACCTGTTGCTAAATTCCAGGGCTATTGTTAAATTTATTTACCGAAAAAAAAATCCCCAAGGATCGCTTTATAGATTCAACAAAAATACTGTTAGATTTTCTCTATAAATGATATTTAAAGTTATTTATATATAATCCGAAATTATTTTTTTGTGTTTCCATTCTGCTATTGCCTTGCTGTCCTGCTTGAAACAAAATCACAAATAATGTAAATGGATACAGAATATAATCTCGATTATATTTATGTATAGAAAGCATCCGAAAAAAACTAAGCTAAATTCATCTATATCTATACTTATAATAAAGCTCAATGTGTGTGTGTGTGTGTGTGTATTGGCGCTCTACAGGCCAGGTCATTTGACATACAGCTATCAAATTTGGTACATGTATACCTTAGAGGTCGGGAATGTGCACCTGGGGTCCCTTTTTTTGAAATTTTCATTAGAATTTTAACTATTAGTTAAAAACTAACTTTCCCCCAAAAAAAATCTTCCATTTTCCCCACCGCCAACCTTTCCGCCAAAAAAATCTTCCATTTTCCCCACCGCCAAATGAGTAAAGCTTTAGTTTGTTTTTTTTTTCTCCCAACAGTAATGAGGCTAGGTTTAACGTTTTTCGGCGGATTATTTCAAACGATTCTGTTTATTTTCTTAGTGTTTGATGCATTTAAAATGAAACATTGTTAATGAATCGATCTGTTCATGATGAATCTGAGAAAATTTTGTTGACAAATTCTTGAGATATTACATAAATTAAGAAAGATATTCTTTAGTGCCCATAAAGTGTAAACGCTCAGTGACTCTATTATCAGTAATCATATTATTAAAAAAATGCTTTGTTTCAGTATTATTATATTAATTGCAGATTAATCATTTACACTTTAATTTAAAGCATAAATTCTACGAGGGGTAACAGAAAATTAGAGAGATACATATCACGTTATGACTGAAGGCGTTTATAATATTATGAGTGAATTATGTGACTATCAAAATTTGAAATTTTAAAATATTTTGCTGAAGAATCTATTAAAGTTGGAATTGCATAAAATATTTAATTATTAAAATTTTAACGAACATTAAGATTGGCGAACCGGCTGGTCGCCAAAGGCGGCTAGTAGTAAATAAAATAATCTATTAAAAAAAAGATGAAGAATTAAATAAATAACGCAAGAAAATTACTAAGAATTTTAAAAAACGGATTCAATTTGAAAATTAATTGAATTTAACCACTTTAATGAGATGTGATGCAACTAATTATTTTAAACAATACTTTTAATTTTAAAGTTAGGTGATTTCAAAAAGGGTTCACTCAGTCTTTGGAACGGTATGGAATGTTCGGAATAACAATTACCTCCAAAATAATTTATCACTTTTTCCATTTTTCCCCTTTCTTATTCAAAATTCACAAGATAATCGTTTCTGTTCCAGAATTCCTGTATCCGACTATAGCCGGAAGCTTTAATTTTTCAATTTCAGATAATTTTTGTTTCACAACTAGCTGCTTTTGGCAACCAGCATGTTCTATAGGTATTCCACTGAGGCTTCATTCCAATCAAATTTCTTCTTGCTCTTTATGGTTCAATGAACGCTATGACAACAATTTGATGTTTATTGATATTTAACCTCAACTATTTTGAAATCCTTACTTCTATTCTATTTATTGTATCGATTCACATTTTTAATAATATCGAAATCGATGTAGTAATTTTTTATTTTGAATAATCGATTTTTTTCTTTATGATGCAGCCATCAGAATTTGCGATTGTATCGGAAAACACATTATAAATCAAATCTCTTTCGGATCTAATTCAAGTCTTTTTAAATCATTGTTATCAATTTATTATTTGATTAATTAATTAGATTAATATAACTTTAAAAATATTTAATGAATTATATTAAAACTCTTTTCAAATTCATAAAGTTTCTTTGGGTTTATGTAAGATTAGTTCGTGATATGCCAAGCGGTGATCGGACTTAAAATACCTTTATGTATAATATTTTTAACTTAAAGATTATTTTTGTATAAAATGTTACAAAATAAATAATTCCTTAATAATAAAATCCTTCTGATCTTTTTTTCATCTGCTTTCAATTAAAATTAAAATATGAAATAAAGCAGAAGATTTTTTAAAAATCGCCAATAGTTAAATTTCGCCAAATCAAATTAATATTGAACGATTGTTCTTCAGGCTTAGTTTTAAACATAATTTTATCGCTACTTTAAGACCAATAAAAGCATTGCCAAAATTAGAATAAAGGAGAAATTTTAAAAAATAGTAGTAAAGTAGTTTAACGAATAAAAAAAGTTAAAATTAAAATGGAGATGAAAGTTCAAATCACTCTCTCCTTTTTTTCACTCTATTCCAATTTACAAAAATTATAATTTCATTCGCTTTAACATGTGTGGATAAGCTGCGCACTTGTTCAACAGTTACGAAAAATCTGAAAACGGTATTATGAAATGAAAGAAAATTTACATTACTAAAGTTTTGTAATTAGAGAAAGATTTAATGCTTACACTGTATATCATTAATTATAGTATTTTTACTTTTTCACTCTCTGTAAATTAATCTTTAATACTGTAAATATACCTTAAATAGTACCTAAATACCTTATATACCTTTAATATACCTTAATATACCTTAAATTATTACATTAAAACCATATAAGTTTTACATATTACAGAAAGTACTATAATTTGTATATTTCTCTTTGCCGATTTCGGCTTTCACTTAATTTAATTGCATTTCTTGGTAACAATACATTTAATAAAATTTTCAGTGACTAAAATGCACAGCTTAAGATGCCATTTGTATGCTTTAATATATACACTTGAACAGCAAAGTGTTACTTCATGGACATTATAATATAAGGAATAGGAAGTAGATGACATAATTTGATCTTTTTCCTGCAAAACATTCACGTACGACGTAAGATATTTATTCCTGGATGATGTTTCGGCGAGATTTGATGAAAAACATTTATAGCCGCAAGTAATATTAAATTGTTTGCGACATTTTAATGTTTACTGGTATTAGAGATCTCGAAGTTTGTTTGTACCTTTAATTTATATTTTCGAAGATTTTTTAATTCAACCAGAATTCCTTTTATGATTCCTTAGTTTTAGAGAAAAGGAAAAAGAAATTTTTGCCTTGGCAATGTTTTGCTTATAAATCTTTTATTCTTCTCAAAATATACTGCTTTTATTTAATAAACTATTTCTAGCTGCTACCTTGCAAATACAGCGATCTTTTCTGGATAAAAAATATCATAAAAAATAATTTCAGGTGGATCTGTGTAAATTGCATATAGATTTATAATAATTAAATAATAACTCTTATCGTGTGAAAACTTGTTATTGTTTTGTTTTGAGGTTTTTGAAGCCACAAAATGCACGGGCAGAAAACTGGCGCTTTATCGTTTTTGAGGCATTAGTTTTTCGCTTTTAGGGTTATTAAAAAAGGATGAAGATGGTTGTCACATTGTTTTGGCTACTTATCGTCAACAAAAAATTACAATTTGTCGTGAATGTCGACAAATGCCGTGTCAGCCACGTACCTGATTCTCTTCTCTGACCAATAAAGGGCGGGGTCGTAAAAAGTTGTAGCCCGAAGAAGAACAGAGAAGAAAATGGGAATGAAAGCGAAACAGCGAGGAGAGGTACCGAAAGTTATATATATTATAATGATAGTAATAATATAATTTTTTTAAACTTTAATTTTCAACTTTTCTAGCTGGCAAAAAGAATTTGGAGTTCGACTGATTTTGGGGTTAAAAAAAACCATCGTTTCTCTAAATATCGACGCATGCGTAATCTGATAATCACGTGATTGTTTCAGAAAGAGGTTTAAACTGGTTAATGGCTTAAATTAAATAAGACAAACAATGAATTTAAAAACAGAATAATGTTCTCATATAATTAAATTCACATGATAGCAAATTTTATTTTATTTTTTAATTTTTGTCTGTTATTGAGTGTTTAAAAAAGTGTTCAATAAATGAAATAGAAAATTTCTTGAAAGAAAAATTGAAAAATTCTTAGAAGTGTAATATTTCTTCTACCTCAGTAGTTACAAAGACCCAGTAAAATAATTCATCTCGAAGATTGTCAAACATAAAATTCAGCCGACACATAAATCTCGACTTCTTCTGACAGAAATTTTAAGATAAATGCTTCTTTCCCAGCCCTTTTAAGGCGAATTTCATCATTTATAAGCCGCAACAGCTTTCAGACAAACAAGCCCCGGTAATCCTGTGTAGGAGTGCAATTTTGAACTGTAGATCTTTACTCTTTACTCTTCAAGATCGTTCTGACAATCATATTTTGAAGAGTGTTAGCTGTATTCCTGTCATCAGGAACTTTTAAAGTAAGAAAGCAGTTGCAATCTGTCCTTATCAAATTGTGGAGTGACTGATATTTCTGCATTTGTTATGTTGTTTTTCTTTTCTATCTAATCTCAAACAGAAGAAGTACTTTATGGCCCTGTTATTTTTTTCCTGGCCCATTATGATTCTGGAAAAAAATTATGGGTTACCAAGGAATTAACTGTTTCTAAGGCATAAAATGCACGGTATCTTTAATGTTGTAATGAAAATGTATTTTGGGAACAATTTTTGCCAACGTGGTTATCGTATGTGATGATCTATTTCTCCTAGTACATGTATAGTTCACCGTGAACACTTTACGAAATTTAAATATTTTATCTCATTTTCAAAGTTTTATTCGCTTAGTCTATCTATAATTAAAACTAAATTTATATTGATAATAAATATGTGTGTGTATGTGTGTGTGCGTGCGTGCGTGCGTGTGCGTGTATGTGTGGTCCTCCACAGGTTACGCCATATGATCTAGAGCTATCACACTAGGCACATATTTACCTTGTGAAGTCAAAATATGCAGCTTGAAACGATTTATTTAAAATTGTAAATTAATTAAAAATTAATTTGAATTCTCGGCATTTTTTTCGCGACAATTTCTAAAATTATTTCTGCACAAAAATAAATTTTACAAGATTTTAAAAATTATTTTTTTAATAATACCAATTTAAGTATTGAGCAAATTGGCGATCGACCTTTGACGATTTAAAAAAGAAATTTGCCTAATTTTTAACAATAGATTATATAGTTGCCCTGAAAATAAAACCGTTTTCATTGTTTTATAAATATTTAATCGCTAGATTTGTTTCCATCGTTGAAAACTATTGCAAAGGAATTCTGCTTAACATATTACAAATCAAATTAAAAATAGCGAAATTTAGAAGATTGATCAACCAGACATATTTTTAATAGTGCTGTTATGTTATGGACTAACTTCCATGTCTCTAAATAATAAAATATGTCTTGAAATGCGTGTCATGTTCTTTTACCTTTAAATTGGGATAAAAGCGAAACTAAATAACTAAACGATACAATTTTCTTACTAAATTAAAGGTGAAAGCCCAAACAATAAGAAAACAATATAAATTAGGTTCTTTGAACACGTTGACGAAACAAAAGAATGTGCTAAATCTGTCTATTGACAAAATCCGCAATGACTTAGTTGCCAAACCAATATATTATCATAACCACGGGGTTATTTCAGTAAACAAGATTTTAATCGTACAATAAATTAAAATCTTGCATAAAAGCATTAATGTTGCATCTATCAACTTTTGAAGCCTGCGTCCTGGCCTAGTGTAGCGCGGCTTCCCCGTGATCTAAGCATTCCGGGTACGAGTCCTGGTTCGGGCATGGTTGTTCTCTTCCTTATGTTCGCTCTGAGAGATGCGTGAATGAGCGCCCCTGTAAAAAGGGGTTGTGGAAGCAAGAGTGTGTGCGCTATCTTCATTTGAGTTAGAAGTCAGACTTCTGCCCTCGGGTGCTCAGAGGTCTTTACCCTCAGAAGCTACTGTGCAAAATTTGGCTTAAATAGTCACACGACAAAAAAAAATCACCTTTTGAAGAAAAAATATCTACTGTGAAAGAAATACTAGAAGAAAATATATTTATATTTATCGGTATTTCGAAAACTTCAATAAATTAAAGAAACAGTTAATGAAATTAAAAATTTTTTCTACAGATATTGTTTTTAAAAAACTTGCAATGTATCGATTCTTAGATAGCAGTATTTATAAATGGATTTTAGAATCTTAGGCACTTAAATAAATGTCTCTACAGGTCTCATTAGTAAATCACTTGTAAATAAATGTCTCTACAGGTCTCATTAGTAAATCACTCGTAAATAAATGTCTCTACAGGTCTCATTAGTAAATCACTCGTAAATAAATGTCTCTACAGGTCTCATTAGTAAATCACTCGTAAATAAATGTCTCTACAGGTCTCATTAGTAAATCACTCGTAAATAAATGTCTCTACAGGTCTCATTAGTAAATCACTCGTAAATAAATGTCTCTACAGGTCTCATTAGTAAATCACTCGTAAATAAATGTCTCTACAGGTCTCATTAGTAAATCACTCGTAAATAAATGTCTCTACAGGTTTGGAATGATAATTAAACTTAATCTATCAAAATAAAATGTTCAATAAAAACACGGAAAATAATAAACTGAAGAAATCATAAAATGTTCAGCCGAAGTTTGCACAGCATGTTTTTATTAGTGCTGTTTTTCTTTTTTTAGAATTCATATAACATTATTGCTTCAAATAATTAACTTTTTAAATAGATGTATGCTTTAAAAATATTAAATGACTCAAAATTAAAGCAGTAATTCAACTGTAAAAAAATTTTAATTTCTTTTGGAGTTAAAAATATATTGATAAAAAGAAATAACAACATAGATCATTTTAATGAGTTTAAAAGGTGAATATATTAAAAATAAAAATATTTCACTTCGATAGTTCTAATGAATTAATAGCGGGTAATACATTAAAACTTCTGAAAGGGAAAACAAAATCAAACATTTTATGAAAAATGTAGGTGTATTACTTTCTATTATATTTCAAAATATTAGATATTCTTAATTATATTTAAAATAAGTTTTTAATTATTTTTTACAAAGCTCATCGTTATGTTTGTATCTTTTTAATAAAAATTATTTTCTCACAATTCAGTTGGAATAACACATTAAGACGTTTATCTTAATTGGAATATTTTTTTTAAATAAACTGAACTCAAAAAGAAATGGAAGATGTTTCCTTTGGATTTGCATTTAAGTTTTTGATAAATATTACAACAATTTATTGCCTTAACTTACGGAAAACATTCAATAATTGAATAATAAATAAAATAATTGGAAGTAAATTTTATCGTCGAGTTTATCACATAATTTAACTTTTACACATAATTAATATAATAAATCTGACATTTCTTATATCTGCGACGACTTTCAAGATTTTATATATTTTTTAAAAGAATTTATTCATTTTAATATGGTAATTTTGTTTGTTTTTTTATATATTTTCTTTGTAAAAAAAAACTCAAACTTCATTAGAATTTAAAGCGCAATTCTAAAGATTCTTCATTTCTTATATTTATTAATTATATTAAACAATCTTTCTCATCTTTTTCTAATTGCTTTGAGTAGCGAAAATTATTTTGCGCCATCAACTGAAGGACAGTGCTTAAAGCTAAATCAAGGAGTAGGGCTGGATTATAAAAAATTTTAAAAAAACACTAATTTATAATTAAACTCTTCCATCAAATTACAGTTAAAATTAAACATACCACACACTCGAATTCATTTTTCAATAATTAATCCTGTCTTGGAGTTTATAAAAGCAAACTATTTTTTAAAAAGTTGCTCTCTTCTAAGACTTATTGTACATTTTATGCAACAAAAAAAAACTGGGGAAAATAATTAAAGTAAAACCGTATACTACTTTTTAATAAATTTTGTTCTTAAATATAGGTGGGCACTTGCCTTAATTTTTTTTATCTAAAATTATTCGTAGGAATTTTCCAATGAATGAACACCCACGCCCACATTTTAAATTTAAAAAAAAATGCGCAACTAATCTTTCCATTAATTGTACTTTAAACTGAACCTTACATGCTGCATATTTTTAGCCTCGAGAATTGTCTTCCCATTCTTTAAAAAAACTGTTAGCAAAAAATTCATATTTTTTTCATTATTATAAAGAGAAACTATGTATAAATTTGACGATAAAAATAATTGAAATATTATAAATATTGAGAACTTCTGAAATTTTAATTTACGTTATATTTTGTCTTTTTCATTGTTTGGTTACTGAAACAATACTATTTGTTTGGATTTAATGAAGTATTTTTAGAAATTATATCAAATTAATTATTTAATGAGGTATTTGTTAAGAGAATAAGGTTATTTTTTCTTAGCTATAAAACTTGGAGCAAAAATTAATTTTAGAACAAACTTTGCATTTACTTTTAATTTTAAAAAAATATCCTGTTGTTATAAATAACTATCATTAAAATAGTTTTTAAAAATGCTAAACGGGAAAAAATGGCATTGTAATTTATATTATGTTCTCGTGCATGCAATTCTTAAGATCATCATTTTCAATTAATAAAAGTACAGGAAAGCCTTAGATGAAATATATAAATATTTCTATATATTTCCTATTTCTCTCTAATATTAATCATGGCATTATATTTATAGCAAAATGGTCAATATGTTAAATGTTCAAATGTTTCATGATGAAAATGTACTCTAAAAAAGAGACGACGACAGAACTATTTCAAAAGTAATTAAAATGTACTTTTATCTACAAAAAATGACATCGTTTTTCTTATAATTCCCATGAAATTTTCCTTATCTAACCAAAAGAAAATATTTTCTGCATAAGGATAGGTGAAAAACCTTTTGATTACTTTAATTTCGGGAACTGAAAGCAATGTTAATACAATCTTAATCCATCATTAGCTTTTAAGAAAACTAGGAAATCATTCTCATTAGTAAAGGAATATAAAAATTTATTTGAATTGGTTCTTTTTCAAATTATTTTTTTCTAATATATCTTATCCACGTGTCTAGTCATTGAATTTCATCTGTAAATATCAACAAAAAAAATCTCATCGGTAAAAGAATATGAAAATTTATCAAAATTGATTCTTTTATCATATTATTTTTTTTTCTAATATATCTTATCCACGTGTCTAGAACTGAATTTAATCATTAGAATGTAAAAAAAACCATTTATTATATTCTTTCTCAATTTTATAACTTCTAGATAAAATACGATAATGAGGTTTAAGCTTAAGAATATATTAATAAAAAGAATTAAGAATAATAATAATAAGAAGAAGAAGAATTAAGAATAAGAAGAATTAAGAATAAATAAGAATAAACTCCAAAATTACTAGTGATTTTTGAAACCTTATAAACAATATCTAACATTCTATTTTTCCAAACTAAGTCTAAAATTTCTTCTACTACTATAATTATGAAGAAACGACCTTCATGGCAAAAACTGTACACAGTTAGTAATTCGAAAAGGGAATTTAAATAATATTATTTGCGTCTGTAAATAAGTCTGTATAAGAAATCAAATGTAAACCGTACCTTTAAAAACAATCGCGAGCTTTAAGATAACAACATTTTATTTTTAACCATTAACACTCCGGATACTAGAGAATGTTTCCTTTTGATAGGGTTTACTATTTTGATATCAATAAAGGATGTTATTATCTTACTTACTGCGTTATTCATTTGCAATATAAATATGCATGTTTACATAACAACTGACTTCGTAGACCTTATTTAAAATTTGACATATTTGAGAAATATGTTGCAAACAACTTTGTAAAATATCTTAGTACAGTAGAAATTTAATACAGTATGAAAAATGAATCTAACAATAAAATGTAATAAAATTTTATGAGTAGATAATTTAAATGACAAAAGTTTCATAGTTCAGAATTTTTTATGTTACGAACAATTCTGCAAAACATCTTAATATAATAAAAATTTTATGCAATATGAAAAACTTATCTAAAAATAAAATGTTATAATACTTTACGAGTAGAAAATTTAAGTGACAGAAGTTTTATAGTTCAGAATTTTTTCTTCGTTTTAATTAAAAAATATAATAATAAAACTTTGTGAGCAGAAAATTTAAATGGTGGAAGTTTCAGAGTTCAGAATTTTTTTTTTTTCATTTTAATTAAATAATATAGTAATAAAAATTTGTGAATAAAAAAATTTAAATGACAGAAGTTTCATAATTCAAAATTTTTTCCTACATTTATTAAATAGTTTCTGTCTGGTGATGTATTATTAGTTTAATCTTGATATGTATTAATAATTAAGATGTTTAGGCATTCTAAGCAATTTCCATCTTTAGTGTTAGTATTTCAGTTTTAGTTAACTATTTAATCCTAATTAAAAACTGGTCTTATGTCAAGCATGAATGCCATTACTTTCCTTTAAATAATCCAAAGAATAATTTAAAAAATTTTTTGGATCTCTTTTAAAAGTTTTCACAGTTTCAGTGTGGTTATAATGCTATCATGAATATCATATTTTCCATCTAGCCACAGTATTTATAAATAATATTTTTCAATAATTATCTGTTTCATCTGGTGAAAATTATTGCAGATAATTATGACTCAGTCAAATATCACAAAGAAAGGCAAAGAAACCATGCATGACGATGCATTCGATTGTTGCAAATGATCATATGTTTAATCTCCTTCGCTGACATTGAAATCAGGTCTCATTTATTCTGTATAATCAGGATGATATTTTGTAACATTGCATATTAATAATAACTTGTTTCTTTGAAAGAGAACTGGAATTGTTTATAAGCTTAATGATTAATTAATGACTAATTAATTTTGAATAAACAAAACAGTCATAAAATATTCAACATTTTATTAGTGAAAACACTCTTTAAATCTGAAGAATAAAAGACAATTCTTTGTGCATCTAAAAGTGAATTTTCCGAAACTGATTTTATTTATCATAGATTAAGCTATAATATTTGCAAATAAAATTAACACCACCACAAACCCCAAACTGGTTGCTCTGAGCCGCTGGAAGGCTCAAAATTTAAATGACCGGACTACCACAACAGCAACACTGGCGAAAACTGTGGTTGAGACCTAAGGGACATCACCGGCTACGGTACAACCCTTCCCTAAGGAAGTACGTCCCTTCATCGATGGGAGGAGCCAGACTCCCACAATTTTGTATACCCACCAGGATGGCGAGAACCAACTACCATGCATGAAGCTTCTCATTCTCAATTACGAGGGTCCCATCGTGGGACAAATTAAATAAACAATTTAAAAGTAAAAAATTGATTATTTCATCCACAAAATTAATAATTATATACCTGGTAAGAAAGAAACCTAAAAGAAAAAGAAAAGAAATTGTACCTAAAAGAAATTGTAAAAATAAAATGCGGCAAAATTTGATGGAATCCTAAAATTCCAGATAAATAAATGAGGTGAATGTTAATGTTCTTATTTCTTGTTTAATAATCTTAAAATTTTACATTTAATTCAATATTGCACCGACAGAAATTAGAGACTTTTTATGAAATTTATGTGACAAATTAAATAACACATGCCTTTTTCAGTTATGCTTATTTTAATTGAAAATCTGTCTATCCTCTACGAAATACTACCTTTATCCAAATATGAATTCTTTACAAAAAAATTCCTTTTCATAGTTCAAGTCCAAAAGATTTCATGTAATAAATAATCTTTTTTCCCTTTTTTTCCCCCCTTTCACAAAATATGGCGATATAAAATTAATCTCTTTTCTTAACCTGCTTTTGCCACTGAACTTGAAAGCGATGAAATAAAATGGTTTTTCCTACCGTCCATTCCGCCATCCCTTGTCAGACGTGAAATTTATTTTCCCTGACAGGTGGACGTTTAATCCTCTCGATAGTGACATAATGGTGTTAGATTGAATTCCTGGAAAAAAAACTCTTTTCCGGTTGGCTTTCTTCCTAACTAAGTTGAAGGACCGAGCAGAAAATCTAAAGCATCTTCCGAAACAGACAGATCAGCAAAATAAAGTCACCGCCTCGTATTTGGACAGTTGGTAGTGTAATCTGTGATTCAATGGAGAAACGGAAATGGCTAATATACAATGAGATTTTCTTTCCCTAAAAGATTTCTAGTGCTTGTTTATAAAAATAAATAAAGCGGTTGTATCAAGAAAAGAGAAAGAAATTATAAGATTTCGAGAAATGGCAGAGTAATGTCTCTGGCATTGGAAATTGGCTATTTTTGGAAAACAAACCAATCTTTTTGTAAAGTTCTTGAAATAAATGGTCAATGAGAGTGGAAAAGGGTTCGATTCATCCTTAAACAAAGTAACTAGGAAAAGCAATTTTTATTCTATTGATTTGAATTGTTTATATCCTTTGAAAGAAAACATTTATCTATAACAGGTGTCGAATTGTGATTATATGAAAGACTATCCAACATTGGACTTATTAATCAGTAAAGAAATGCTTAAAATATTTCATTCAATGTTCATTGAAATATATTTTTAAAATGAAACGTCTTTAATGAAAGAAACAAATATCGATTTTTTCCAATCTATATCTTTTTTTTTTCTGTATCAAATCGCGGGCTATCTTTGATGCCAGTGAATATATAATGCTTGCAAAGTGTCGAGTAATTTTTTCAATCAAATTAAATACTATATTTGTTGATTATTATTAGTAGAGTGACTCGTCAAATTGCATGGAATAAATGGTCAAAGATGGTGTAAAAGATTTCGCTTCAACTTTAAACAAAGTAACTAGTAAAAGCAATTTTTTATTCTAATTATTTGAAATGTTTATATCCTTTAAAAGAAAATATTTATTTCAAATAGGTGTTGAACTGTGGTTTGAATCCAAATATGAAAGATTATCCAACATTGGAACTGATTTGTCAATAAAGAACTGCTTAAAATATTTTGTTAAATCTTTATTGAAATATTTTTTTAAAATGAAACCTCACTAATGAAAGAAAAAGTATAAATTATCCAATTTGTATCCTTTTTTTTTATCACCAAAAAATTCAAACTCGCGATTTTGCTGAATCTCCACGTTTTAGACCTCTTTGAGTTAAAAAAAACACACACATTTTTGGAAAATGTCTGTTTGTTTGTCTGTGACGGTTGAAATTTGGTATACTGTCTTTACACCAAATTTGCAGATTTCTATCAAAATTTGAATAAAATCTCTTCAGAGGAAGTCAGCCTGTCCTGCTGTTCGAGTATAAGTTAACACGATAAATACAAACGAAGAGAACTAAATAGACAAAATTCGACACAAATATTTAACATCTATAGTGTAGACATCTGTCAAATTTTGAGCCAAATCCAACTACGGGTTGACTGTCTGTAGGTCTGTACTTTCAGAAACAAGTAAACGCAATAATTCAAAAGAGCAATGACTTAAAAATGTATCAAATTTGGAATGAGATTTTGTAGCTACAAATACAATTTTGTGTCAAATTTGTGTTTCCATCGGTTGAGAAAAACATGTCTAAAGCACAAATTCGATTTTTAGATACAATTAACACAAGCGAGTGATTAATCACCAAAAACTCGCCAAGGATAAAAAGATTCAGTAAAAATGCCAAATTGACACCAAAAGTTAATATTTCGTAACTATTGCGCACCAATGCCATGTAAGGCGTTCTCTGGCATGACAAGCTTATTAGAATGTATGCGAGAAAATTTGGGGAAGACTACTCCCTCTGATTTTTCTTTCTGTATCATATCGCAAGCCATCTTTACTGTCAGTGAATATGTAATGCTTGAAAAGCATCGAGAGATTTTTTCAATCAAACGAAATCCTATGTTTGTGTAATGTTATTAATTGAGCGATTCTTCAAATTGTATGGAATAAATTAGACATTATAATCTAAGTTGCCTCTTTGAAACTACGAAAGAGGTGTTCGCGCACAAACTTGTTATCTCGAAAAAAAATTGAAATTATAGTATTACGAAAACCAACAAGCAATTAAAAGATCAATTGTTTATCAGGTTAGTTACGTTTTTAAGGGTACTATATTTTCTTAGCACTTGACTTATATAGGAAGAATCATGTATACTATAAAAAGAAGATACCTTAACAGCACAATATTAATTTTTTTCCTAATTTGATGCTTAAAATGCATTGTTAAAGGGATCATGGACAAAATATAACTACTGGATAAAATAACGAATCGCCAAATATGGTTAAAATTTAATAAAAAATTATTTTGTGCGTTAAGAATTTGAAAGACTTTTTCTCTAAATAATTTTGCATCAGGTGAGACATCTTTTATAATATACATGAAAAATTTTGGTAAAAAAGGGATGCAAACACCAGATATATACAAGCAATTTCACAAAATTTTTATTCTTTTAGTCAGTAATCAAAATACTATGGCAAAGTTTCAAACAAAACACTTAAAACAAATATTTCTCCCTTATTAAAAGTCATATGTGAATTCATTTAACCCTTTAAAGGACCATTTTTTTCTAGTCCTATTATGTTAAAATATTTTTAGGCTTGAAATTAGGATAAGAAAAGCGATTCATTTAGCTTATTTGATCAATTTAATTTGGTTAATTAATAATTAAGTGACAAACCAAACACATCATTTTGTGTGAGATCAAGAACTGAAGCATCTAAGTTTCTGTCTTTCTAAAAAAATTTGTCAGAACTGATGCCAACCTACATAATTTTATACAAAGATTGATAAGTTTGGTGGGAAGCATACTTCCCACGGCCTTAGAAAGGGTTAATAGAGATTTTATATACATGTAGTGAATGTGAAAATTTGTTTACTGTCGTCTAACTTAAAGCAACTGATGTTTCCTATTTGGATAAATATATAATATTAGATACTTATTTTTTAAAAGAGAACATTTTTAGCGCTCTCTTAAAAATTAGCAAATGTTTACTTAACCTTCATCAAGATATTTTATTAATTAATCTGTAAATTTCAGGGTAAAAATGTGGAACAGCCATTTACAATTGCAATAAATAATTTCCTTATTTATTTTTTGCTATAAATTGGATTGCAATTTAATAGCGAAAGTAATATAATTTATGATTTACAAAATTCAATAAGTATGATAAACTTAATTGAACTGTAAGAATCCAGTATTATTAAAATACATATTCAAAATAATCAAAATTAGTATTTGCTAAATAATTGCTTCAAAAAATAGATACGCATAATAAAAATACAATGTATACGATTACAAAATAATACATGTACATTTAAAAAGAGATAAGTTTATCAGGTTGATATGTCTAAATCTAATCTAACCAATAAACAAAGTTGTAACCCACAAATGGATCGTATGAAGTTCACCCGATAAATAAAACTCTCCGCCTACGTGCGGTGAATTTAACTTTGTACTTCCACTACGCTCCCAATATCCGTCCATCTAGAAGACTCTAAACTTGACCTGTTGCTTATCGCTCACGCAAATCAACTGACCACACGCCAACTCTGCGATAAGACTCGATAAAGACGATGTTTAGCAGGTTAAGAAAGTCATTCGTGGTGTCGGCGCAAACATCAGCCCGATGACAAACACGCGAAGGTCGGTCGCTGATGTCGACTGGCGGTCAAACTCATCAGGGACGCCATGAACCGTTACTTGCGTCTTCTGTAACCAATTGCCGATTTTATGGTATCTCGGGCGCGGAGGGAACATCGATTCATGCTCGTTATAGAGGAGTCGAGGTCAAATATGGTTTCCGATTTATAAATGACGAATATTACGCGGTCAATGGGATGAAGGTTTTTGGAGAAATTTTATAAGAATTTTTTGTAATGCTTTCTGTACCTACCTCTATATATCGAATCGAAAATTTTAGATTTAATTTTATTTATTATACATTTTATTTTAAGTAAGTAGAGGATAAATTCGTGATTTATGATTGGAAGAGATTATTGACTTGTAAATGACAAGCTTTGGGCTGTTAAATATAATATAACAATATTGCATTTGGATATTTATATTTATAATTTTTTACTATGAATTTTTTTAGTTTGGTTATGAAGAATAAAGGAAAAACGAAGTATAGCTATCAAACCGATTTTTAGGTAACGATTTAGCTCAGTTTAGTTATATTAATGTCCCGTTTAAAAACAGCACTAGGGCTATTTTGGGAATGGGCCTTGTAACTTTGAGTTGGCACCCCCTCTCCAAGCTTCCACACCACACCGAGGATGTTTGGCCCCTACGGATTTAACGTGCACCAGATCCACTTACACGACGTTATTCGATGGAATTGGGTATCGAATCTAAAACCCTCCGATTCTGAAACCAAGACCTTGAATATTGCACTATTACAGGAGTTTAATTTAGTAGCACTTACTTAATTTCATGAAGACATATAATTATAGTTTTGGACAGACCTCATTATATTCAACCACCATCAGGTGACGAAGGCGACAACTCTATCGGCACCTAACTTCAAACGTCCCAACACCAACAAAAAGACATGGACCAAATTATGGATATATTAGGTACACACACATGTCATATTGTTAGAGGAATAGGGTCTCGAACATCGAACATACCTGCCACAATCCTAAGATCCTACCATTAGGCCCACACGGCTATGACGATCGTTTAGAGAATAACAATATGAAGCTTGTTGTAGAATGTAGCATTCTAGCCTACCCTTTTCCTTCCTAAAGAAGTTTCTTTTCGAAAACAATGTATGCAGTTCAGAAATTAATTTTTGTTTCATTCTATCTGGGCAAATGCTTTTTCTAAATGACTACAAATGAGTTTTCATCATAATCTGTGCGTCCCCATTATTACGCTAAGCTAAAAACTAAGATTACATGAAATTTGTAGGCAATTCTTGTAATGGTATGTTTCCAGTATTTCCTGCATGTCATTCAAAATTTGCTTTGAATATTAAATTTGCCTGATGAAGTCTTAATGGAATCTTATGGATTCTACTTGCGTAGAAGTCAAATGAAGTCAATTTCAGATTGATAAACCAATGAACGTGCTTTACATGTTTGCATTATCAAACACTAAAGTCAGAATCTAAATTCAAACAAGCGCACACAAGTTCACTGTGTAGGTATACTTATATTCCTTTCGAGTTCAAGGAAAATCGCAGAACTTTTTTTATTGATGTTAAAAAAGCAGAATTAATATTTATTTATTTCAAGATCCGTAATTCGGGAACATCAAAGTGATTGGAAAGTTTTTGGAATGCCATGTATGTAAATATTTTGTGGATCAGAAATCGAATTCTTACAAATTATATGCAATATATATATATTATTTATCTCTTAATCGGATTTCGCTTTACAGAAATGCATTATTAGTATCGTCATGCAAATAGTTGCATGCAATAGATTAGTGTTTAATTTGAGGGGGAAAAAATAAAAATTCTTAAACTATAAATATTTCAAAATCCTTTCTTAAAAATGAATTCTGTAGAACTTCAATTTTTATTTCACTGATTACTTTTCATTTCATACATTTTATAGCCTGCATTAAACTTTATTAAGTTTAAACTGAAAAAGAATAAAGTTTTTATAATGAAATAATATTATTAATTCATTTCGCCTGAAATACACAAAATTCCCTACTCTTGAGTGTTAAAAAATGTTTTAACTCTTTATTTATAGTATATACATGAATGAAAAAAGGTATCTTAATAAAAAAAAAAGGTGTAAAAAATTGGTGAATTATTAAACATTTTTTGTACCCTCATCTTTAATCGAAACACAAAAACGCTTTTTTTTCATATCAAAGATTTCGAAAAGAAGAGAGTATTTATTTTGGAGATTTTTATATTATATTTAGATTTCGCACATTATTATGATAATCCATTTCTTTATAGTTCTAACAAAAAAGGAAGAAAAAAACTAAAATTATAAAAAGAAAGTTAACATTTCAGCTGTTAGAACCATTTCATACACCTATTTTTAAAAGCGTGTAAAAATTTTTATCTGGATAAAGTTAACAAATTTAATGTATATTTTTTAAATTCAAATGTTTTAGGAGCCTATCATATGAGGAAATCTAACAACATAGATATATAAAATTAAAATAATCACAAAAATAAAGTTGATAAAAATGAGAATTTTTCAAGTGCTGAAAACATAATCTCGAATTTTATGCTAAAAATATCAAATAATTTCACCTCCTAATATGAAAGTTCAGTACTGAATATTTCAATGCAAGAAAATTAATACTGTGTTATCCAGCTTCTTTATGTAAATAATAAAGAATTTAAAATTCCAAAAATGTATAAAACAGATGATTTTTAGACCCCTTGAAATTTTATTTTATATATTAGACGCTTAGAACATAAGCTTTATTTTGACATTTAAGAAGGAAAAAAACGTTTCATTTTGGCTTTCTTCTTTTTCTTTTTTTCTTTCTTTTCTTTTTTCTTTTTATTCTAAAAAAAGGTCAATTTAAATCTAAACTTAATACTATTCTTGTCGTTTTACTGAATTCTTTTTTATTTGTTACCAGAATAACGAAGGGAATATGTTTCCATTTTATATTTAAAAAAATCAATTTTTAGCAATCGCTCGTTTTTCAATTGAACGAATTCTTCTCATTTTGTTTTCTAAAAATTGCTTTTCTACGTGAAACACAACAGGAAAACGAAACTAAATCGCTATCATTCCAGGTGAACAAAACTTGCTGCGAAATTCGAAAACTTGACGTCAAGAAATTGCGAAAAATGACGTCAGAATTCGAAAGTACCTCATTCAATGAATTCTGATTGCTTTAGGTCTCTTATTGCATTCTGATAGCCAGCTGTTCGTTCATTTTTTCTTTCTCGTCTATACTATGTATTTAGATGGATCAAGTATTGTTTCAAAGATTCCAGCTTGGCGATTTTCATAATTTTCGATATTTTAGATCACTCTGAGTCCAATATCACTTTTGGAATTATGCAAGGTTATCAATGTGTTTGAATACCTCGAATATGAGGATGTTAGAATTTTAAACCAGCGGTCTCCCCAAATCTTTCTCCCATACTCTCTAATAAATTTGTCATTACAGAAAACACCTTACATTTCATTGGCGAATTTTTTTTGGCGTGAATTTAGAATTTTTATTGAATCTATCGTGTTATTCAAGGCGAATTATTTGGCAATTTATCCCTGGCATACGTTAATAGTATCCAAAAATCGAATTTCTGTTTTAGATACTTCTTTCTCAACCGATTAAAACAATAATTTGGCACAAAACTGCATTTGTACTCACAAAATCCCATACCAACTTTCATATTTTTCAGTCGCTGCGTTTTTTAATCATCGTGTTTACTTGTTTCTGAAAGTACAGACCGACAGACAGCCATCCTATAGTTAAATTTGGCACTGTAATGTCCTGATCTAGACTGATCAAATAACGAAGCAGAATTTCCAGACAATTCTTTATTTTACAGCCCTATATATACAAAGAACAACTTGTTCTAATCTTGGTTAAATAAATAGTTATTTACACCAGTGGTAGGAGATACAACAGTCATAATCGAAGGTTTTTCTTGAAACTCAGTTCTTCATCTCGTCAAAACGACTATTCCAGGCGTAGTTTCTCAAACTCCAAACTTGTGGGCGTAGTCCAACAGTTCCTGCAATTCGTTTCTTCTCTCTTCTCTAAAAAAAAAAAAAAAAAAAAAAAAAAAAAAAAAAAATATCAGCGCTTTATTTCGGCGACAATCTCCGCCTCTTAATTTTACATTGGTCATTTGAGCTCTCCTTCGGCCAATCGGGGTTCAGCCATATGCTCTCTCAGCGGCGCCAGTGGATCGAGGGAAGGTCCTTTCACAAAGAGAAACATCTAGCATCCAGATTTTTGGACACCCCTTTCTCTTTGAAGATACTATCAATACCTCTGGGACGAGGAATTGCATATGTAGTCTTTCATTGTAGTCGATAATGAACAGATGCGAGACCACCCAGGTGAAAAGATCCACCATCTGGCTATCTCGAGGAGTTTAGTAAATAACAGCGAAGACACAATGAATCAGTACAACACAATGTCTTATCAGTACTGGGAAACGGGAAATTTTACAGCACAAAATTTGACACTGTAGATATTAAATATTTGTGTCGAATTTTATCAGTCTATCTCTCTTCCTTTTTGCAATTATCGTGTTAATTTATAGTCGAATAGCCGGACAGACGGACTTCCTATGATGAGATTTTATTCAAAATATGACAAAAAAATCTGGAAATTTGGTGTAAAGGCCGTATACCAAATTTCAACTGTCTAGCTCAAAGCGTTTTTGAGTTACCGTCAAAATTTCGAGTTCGAATTTTTTACACTGCATTTACAAGAAAGTAAAAGCTGTTAAATCGTTCATTAATTGGAAAATGCACCTACTTTTTTTTAAAAAAATTGTTTTTAGTTGTTATTCGGCTGTCTAAAAAAGTCATTTATATAACAAAATTGGTCCCATTAAGTGTAAATATTTCTTCAGTTTAAAACTACGATTTCAGAAATTGCGAAGAGTGATGTTAAAGCTCGAGAGTGTCTTTGAAATGAATTGTGAATTATTCCTCTAATGACAATTACTCGTCACGTTTTACTTTTTTGTATATCCACAATAAAAGTATCGTCTTAAAAATTTTGCGGCATTAGATTTTGATTTCATATGACTTCAATATGATCTGCAATCTGGAGTTCGAAATATCATTTTTAGGACTTACATGATGTGTGAATGGAAGCAATAACACGAAAATTCAAATCGTAAGATGTATGAAATCTTCATGTCAAATATCCAGACGAATATCTTCATATTTCATACACGAAAAATTTAATTAAAAATTAATTAATAAAAAATACTAAACTACAATTTATTCAAAATGTATGGATTCGTAAGTTGTCCTTCGGTTGTTTGAAAAACCGGTTTTATGAAAAAATGGCACCACTGGGACTAATGATTTATTCTATTTAATATGCATGTATTCATTTCCTATTTCATCCGATCAAATTGTTTTGACGTTTCCTTGAAATTGCAATGATATTAACGGAAGGTGTAATTTCGGTCGGATATATTTGGCTTTCTTGCAATCTATGAGTCCGAACAAACTGATAATTCAATAATGTACATAGGTCCGTGTCACTTTTCTTACTTTCAAGCAATTTTGTCATTTTAACATTAAACATAATGTTTTGCTTTCTTGCATTGCAATCAATGGCTCCGAATAAACTGAAATTGTGTGTGTGTGTGTGTGTGTGTGTGTGTGTGTGTGTGTGTGTGTGTGTGTGTGTGTGTGTGTGTGTGTGTGTGTGTGTGTGTGTGTGTGTGTGTGTGTGTGTGTGTGTGTGTGTGTGTGTGTGTGTGTGGAGGATAGAGCTTTTGGAATTTCAATTTCAGTTTATTTCACCGCATGAGGCGTAATTTCGTACAAAGAAAAAGCGTTAAGCGCTGGTTCAGTAATTTTACTATGAGATTCTGATAGGGATATCTTTGCCACATGTCAATTTAGAAAAGGAGTCTTAGATATCTTTAAAAGAATGTTGTAAGTATTAGGGATAATTATCTTTTCCCTCTGAGTGTGGGAAATGCAAATATCGTCAGTTTTCTAGACCGTGTATAGAAATAATTAAATAATAAAATGGGAATTGGGCGAAGAAATAAGAAAACACTTTAGAATGAAATAAACATGGACTAATTTAAGATAAAAATTAGGGAATTAATTAGGATTGAAATTAAGTGATATTGTTACATATATATGTAAACATGTTTTAGCCGTTGCGTGACTGAATAGAATAAATTTTTGAAATTTCAAACCGATTTATTTTATCCAGGTGGCGTTTTATGTACCAGAAACGGTTGTGGTGGTAACATTATAAACCAGTTAACAACTTCCGGAGAAGAGTGTACACTTTTGTCTAGTGGTTATGTTACTCGGCTATGAACCCTAACGTTGCGAGTTCGAACCTCACCCTGCACATTGGTGACCCTGGTTCTGAACAACCGCATCCTTCATTCAGCTGTCGTGGCTCCATCTACCGGCAGGAACCGCTCGCCGTCGCTCCCCATAACGCCTGGCGCCATAATCACGTCCGTCGCTCGCCATAACTGGCGCGATAAACTCTACCGACTCACTGGTGGGGGACTGTTGTGGTGGTAACATTATAAGCCAGTTAACAACTTCCGGAGAAGAGAGTACGCTTTTGTCTAGTGGTTATGTTACTCGGCTATGAACCCTAACGTTGCGAGTTCGACCTCAACCCGCACACGGTGATAAAGCTGGCGGTCGTTTACATCGCGACACAAGTGCAAAAGAGACCGAAATTTTCCCTTCAGTGTTTTTTACAATGAAATTTTGTTAGGTATTTCTTTGACACTAATGAAAGGGGAAATTAAAGTATCTTTAAAAGGATGTATTGTAAGCATTAAGGTTTTTTTTTATCCCTTCACTCGAAGCGTGAGAAATGGTTGAAATGCTGATACCAGCAATTTGATAGAAAGAATTTAGAATTAATTAAATAAAAAAAAATGTGAAATGGATCAGGAAATAAGAGAACATTTTAGAATGGAGTTAATACGGTCTAAAATAAGATAAAAATTGGGAAATTAATTAGGATTTAAGTTAAAGTACGAGATATCATTACATTTATACATTCTTCTCCCAATTCCTCCTTTCAAACAATTTTAACGTTTTATGTAAAAAAAATGTAAAATAGGCGAAACGAGCTATTTCGGTTACAACAGGGCTAAAAGATTACAAAAAATTGTATATTTCATTTTCTTACAATCTATAGAATGGAGAAAATAAAACCTTTGATTCAATTACAACTGAAACAGAATTATGTTTATTTAGTGCAGACGATATATAAAAAAAAAACATATATCTTTTTCACACTTCAGTAATTAACTATTTTTATTCAATGAATTGTATTTGTCGTTTCTGAGAAATCATTACTCATTTACTACATGATTTATCCTCAGACTAACTCCATGTCTTATCTTAAACAGTTTAAAGATATGCTTTTCACCAAAAAATAAAATCGATAAGTAACGATTACTCATATCCATAAGTCCAGTTGAAACCGTAGAGCAGATGAATGACATGTCTACCTGAATAAATTCCCAAAATACCGTAGCTTCTTTCTGGCTTCGAAAATCCTTTTTATAGCTTTTTTTTTACGAGACGAGGTTTTATGGTCATTTTATGGAACACTGGGAGCTTAACTTCAGACGTCATGCTCTAAAATTGAAGCATTACACCTGCGTCAACTCAAACAGACATTACATAGAACCAGTGATCTGGATTTATTTTAATTTCTGACCACTAATAAATTTGTTTGCGTGTTTTGATAACAACATAGTAACATAGATATTTTCCAGTCAACAAATTTTTTAGAGTTATTTAATGTTTTGTAAATATTTTTTTAGTATTTATGGAATCTTCCGATTTTTTGTTTTGAAATTTCGGTTATGAAATAATTAAGTAAACATATGTTAATGTCAATTTTATGTTAGATGAATAGTAAAATGAAATAAATTTATCACGATTTGTGCATTTTTTAGGGACATTCATACTTGAGGAATTTGTTTCAGAATTACACAAAGAGCAATATAACATTTATTATAAACTATCAGATGATTGACTATTTTGTTGGGAATATTGTTTATATTTGATTTCGGACAAACTGTTTAGATATAACATTATGTCAACGGTTCCGTTAAATTGTCTAACATTAATGTCATGTTATTTTAACTATCTATATATTGTGTACATGCCTTTCTAATGAAATAGTCCCATTGGGTTTTCTGTAAAATAAAATAGAATTTACAATTTTTGCAAAAGTCATGTTCTAAATTTCATTCGTCAATCTATTGCCATTTTGCAATAACTTATTTACACGCAAACAATCTTTACTTTTTATTTTATTTAATAATGTTACTTTTTATTTTATTTTAATAATGTTACTTTTTATTTTATTTTAATAATGTTACTTTTTTGTTTGTATCTTAAAATAATATGAATATCTTTGATTTTCTGGTCGCTTTCAATTTTTTGATTTATATGGTTATATACATGCTGCTCTTTCTCAGAAAAATAAATGTTCGACTAATTGTTACATTTGTACATGGATAATAAATAACTTTTGAATTATGTGAATGAAATCACTAATAGAAGCATTTCGAACTCTGAACTTTTGATTTACTCTTATCAAATCAATTATCTTGTTCCATTTCGCTAGTGTTTCTGATATAGTATTTGTTTTCGAAGTAAAACGATTTTTCAAATCATATTGATGGCGTACATTGTAAGATATATAAAATTCTTTGATTTCTTAAACGTAAAACTAAAAAGTTATTAAATGAACTGCCTTTGAAGGTTCTATAGTGTTGACTGATTTAATCTGGTATATTGCAAGTTTCATTTGGAATCCTTACTATAAAAATAATATTGAAATTCTTCACCTAATACAAACGAATTTATGTGCTATTCGTTTCAAAAATATGATCACTTTTAATAACATAACATATCTTCAGTCTATCTGTGTTCACACTCCTATTCTGAAATCTCGACTTGGTCTTTCTTGCATTCTGTTTTTATATAAAATCATTTATAATAGGATTGATTGATTGCGGTAACATGTTAAACTTTATACATTTTGCAGTCAAAACTCTAGGAATCAACAAGTGACTTGTGAATGTGGCTACCAATTTTAATTTTGTAGCTCAATTCTCATGATAAATTGTATTAAGAAATTCAATAAATTTTCTGAAGAATTGATATTCCTTCGATGTTTTCAAAACAAAATGTCCGCTGTTTTTATATTCCTGATTTTTTAAAGATTGATTACATGCGGTTTTTGTATTATTTGCGTGTTTTTTAAATGTTTAAATAAAATATTTTTTTACATTCCAAATATGTTTTTAGAATTTTTAAGATTAAATATATTTAGCTTTTAAATCTTTTTTATGCCTTTGCATGTTTTAAAGGTTCAAAATTTATATCTTTAAAATTCGTAAGATGTTTTTTTAATATTTTAATATTCAGATAGATTACATATTCATATTAAATTCCTAATTCCTTTTTTAATGTTCTATAGTTCACTATTTATTGTTTTTCTGTGATATACTTTGAACCAAAAGTTTTTTAAACAGTGTGTTTTTTCTTTAAGAAGAAAGGTTTTAAATAAAAATACTAAAAAGCAGCAATTAATAATCTTTTATCTTTTATACCCATTAGTAAGTAAGTAATCAATGGTTAATATTTCAGTAGTTAATAGTAAGTAATTAATCAATAGTTAATAATAATAATAGTTAATATATAATATGAAAGAGTTAATATTCATAAAAACATTTATAGTAATTGATTTTTTTCTGTGTCTCAGCAATTTCGTTTACTTTCTAATAAGTAAAAGTTATTTTAATATTTTAGTAACAATGCTTTCCTGATAAATTTATAAATTTAAAATTTTTTAAAGTTCTATCCAATAATGAATATGATAGAAATTAATCTGAAGATAATTATCCAGTAATTAATTTGACAGCAATGACTATATAACATTTTATCTATCTCATTTATTTTTGTGTTGGTTTAAGAAGCTTGTCAAAAGATACTAAAAACCTATCTTCTATTAGTTTTTTTTTATGTGCAATCGTTTTACTGAAATATATCAGGATTAGTTTTTTAAGAGATCGGTTGATCTATTGTTGTAGAATATTGTTTCACCTGATGTCATTTTAAGAATCCATGTCTCTTGGGAAGGGTAAATCCATCATTCCATTTCGATCTATGTTGCTAAGCTCTTGAATTTTAATGGGATGTTCGAATACTGCCGGGCAAACCGTACAGAACGATAATCCTCGTTTTAAGAACTAAACATAACCCAAAGAAGCATACATTTACTTCGAATAGTTTTCGAGAAAAATGCAAAAGAGAAATATGACATCATATCCGGTGTATAAGAATTTTTATTAAACTTCAAAAAAAAAACGAAAGAATAACAATTTAGAAAGAATTGGACGATAGGGCGAGTATCTTTTATTCAAGCGACAGCTATTCTTTTAATCAGCAGGCTTTAAAAATATGGAATACTTTGGTTCCTGCATTGAATATGGGATTCCAATCATGTGGCCATCAGCATCCTTAGATCTGACTCTTTGGGTTTCTTTCCCATTATCTATAGAATCCAAATTACTATAGACAGTGATTTAAATGCTTATCTGCATGCAGCACTTTCATCGATCCTACAATAAATAGAATGCAGTTAGCTATGTCATAAAATATGAAATGGTTAATTTGACCATCTATTTATATAAACAATATTTCATTTGTAAATACTGCTATACCTCCACGTCTATATTAAAAATTGCTTTTCTTGAACCAGACGTGACGTTATATATTTTTTTTCTTTTGTTTTTTCTTCCCTCAAAAACTAAGCGTCGTGCAAGTATAGCTCTTTGGTCAACTTTTATGTATTTAGATTGGAGGACTTTGGTTTTGCATAGTTTGTCCAGTGATATCAGAACGCCAAGTATAATGCATAAATAAAGTTTTTACTGAAGTCTTCTCCAAAAACATTACTTTGAAACCTAATTTTCTTTCAAATTTCTTTTATTGGTAAAAAGAGATGTAATGTTCTTTCCTTTTAATAATTTACTACGGAACTGCAATTGCTTTTATAATTTTAATCTTGAAATATAAGTAATTTCAATATAATCCTTAAGTTAATGGCATAGCGAATGGTCACTGGTGTCAAAGCCAGTGTATAAGTCAAAAGAATTTTTCGTTCCCAATTATCAGCAACAATTCAACGAGGGAAAATGGTGTGTGGGATATGGAGTGATTTTTCATTCTCCTTATGATATTTTACTATAAAGCGACATAAATGCACTAATGTTTTCCCCTATGGTGTCCTTACGTTCCGAAACTGAGGCACCATTAAATTCTCCGTCATCTCCACCCCCCTTCTTGTCTTCCTGTAGTTACAACATTCAAAACAGAACTTGAATCTAACTAAATATGTCGTCAATCAAAAAGAAAATTTGACATTTTTATAATGATTTTATAGATACCAGTAGAGAGCTTTTGGTGAATAGCATATAAACAACAACTCTACTTTGCAATACTTTTAGGAAGCAATAAATCAGATCAATATTTGTTATTCCTCAAACACGGCGATGTTTCATCTCGGTACACTTCCTAAATCTACAAACGAAGTATTTTCTTTGTTTCCTCCATTACCACTTCTATATTTTCACTCAAACTGCGCATTTTTTAATATCGGACAACCTGTTGTTCAAACAGCACAGATTTAATTGCCGTGCACCAAGACAAACGTTAGTGTACGACTCAGCAAGCCGTTCATTCTTTTTTCTTTCCGCCTTCTACTACATGCAGAGGTCGTTCGCATCTGTCAACAAAACCGTGAGGTGAACGGCGCCTCTCCAAGGTGAAGGGTTGACGAACACCCTCTATGCAAATGAATGACGTCCGTGAATGTGAAAATGGACGCCGGCAGCGTTCACTTTCTCATTAAAGTATCGCTCATTAGAGCTTAGTTTCCCGTTACCGGAAAAGCCATCGTAGACTCGGAAGTTGAACTTCACCCGTAGAAGGAAAGGCTGAGTGCTTTATGTCTTGGGGGTGGAGGGATCCCATGCAAATTGAGACACACTTGAGATAAACAACGTATGTTTGAGAAAAAAAAAATATTTTTTTTGTGGCAAAACTGTTAAGTCTAGGAAATAAACTTATTAAATTAAACTAAAAGATAATTTAATTAGGTATATGTAGAAAAAATATTCCAAAATTTTGATAATTCTTGTTGTTATTGTATATTTGTTGTCTTGTTATTGTCGAATGTTTGATTTTTAATAATAGAAAGGCCGGAATACTAAAGTCAGTATACATTTCAAACAAAAAATATTAAGGAAATGTCTAAAATATAGCTGAAAATATTTTACTGAAAGACATTTTAATTAAGTAAAAGTATAAAAATTATGCCAAAATTTTGATAATTCCTGTTGTTATTGCATATTTGTTATCTTGTTATTGTTGAATGTTTGATTTCTAATAATACAGTGGCCGGAATACTAAAGCCAGTATACATTTCAAACAAAAAAATATTAAGAAAATGTCTAAAATATAGCTGAAAACATTTTACTGAAAGACATTTTAATTAAGTAAAGGTATAAAAATTATTCCAAAATTTTGATAATTCCTGTCGTTATTGCATATTTGTTATCTTGTTATTGTCGAATGTTGGATTTCTAATAATACAATGGCCGGAATACTAAAGCCAGCATACATTTCAAACAAAAAAATATTAAGGAAATGTCTAAAATATAGCTGAAAATATTTTACTGAAAGACATTTTAATTAAGTAAAAGTATAAAAATTATGCCAAAATTTTGATAATTCCTGTTGTTATTGCATATTTGTTATCTTGTTATTGTTGAATGTTTGATTTCTAATAATACAGTGGCCGGAATACTAAAGCCAGTATACATTTCAAACAAAAAAATATTAAGGAAATGTCTAAAATATAGCTGAAAATATTTTACTGAAAGACATTTTAATTAAGTAAAAGTATAAAAATTATGCCAAAATTTTGATAATTCCTGTTGTTATTGCATATTTGTTATCTTGTTATTGTCGAATGTTTGATTTCTAATAATACAATGGCCGGAATACTAAAGCCAGTATACATTTCAAACAAAAAATATTAAGGAAATGTCTAAAATATAGCTGAAAACATTTTACTGAAAGACATTTTAATTAAGTAAAGGTATAAAAATTATTCCAAAATTTTGATAATTCCTGTTGTTATTGCATATTTGTTGTCTTGTTATTGTTGAATGTTTGATTTCTAATAATACAATGGCCGGAATACTAAAGCCAGCATACATTTCAAACAAAAAAATATTAAGGAAATGTCTAAAATATTGCTGAAAACATTTTACTGAAAGACATTTTAATTAAGTAAAGGTATAAAAATTATGCCAACATTTTGACAGTTGATGTTACTATTGTATATTTGTTGTCTTGTTATTATTGCATATTTTATTTCTAATAATATAATGCACGGAATATCAAAGTCAGTATACATTTCGACCTAAAAGATATCAAGGAAATATCTAAAATATGGCTCTTCTTCTGAATTAGTTTTATGATTCTTAAAAACACTTTCGATGAACTATAGAATTATTTTACTGATATTTTTTCATCTGTTATTAGATGGTTTTTCACATTTTTTTCATTTTCTTATATGGTATCTCTAATATCCATTTTAAATCTCTGTAATCAACATTCCTTCTGTGTTCCTTGAGATTAAGATCAAGAAGCAAGTTTATTATTTTAAATTTAAATATCAAAATTTTAGCGACAAATGATATAAAATCACTTAGATATCAAATAATTGCATTTGAAAAGAGATTTTGGATAGACTTTCAACGTGAATCGTAAATTAAAATACGTAAAATATATATTGTTTCTTTTTTTAATTCTGTGGTCCACCTTTTTTTTTATCTTAAATATTGTGGGAAATTCAGAATTTGCCAATGCTTTTAATAAAAAATAAATTAACCATAAAGAAAATAAAAATCCTATCTTCAATGGTTATTCACCAAATTAAAGTAAAATGCGTAACTAAAGATGATTTTCTGCAGCAAAAAAACTAGGCTTTTTTTTTTTTTTTTCCAAAAAAAAAGTTCCAGTGAAAGTTTCCGTTTCTCGCAAACAAAGTCGCGACCCGCAATCTTAGAAACCATGGAAAAAGCTAACTTTTGCGGAAATTTTTTCGTTCTACTTCTTTTTCTGAATTTTTTAACACCTCCCTTCTCAAATTTCGTATTCGTTAGCGAAAGTCATAGGATGAAAAAAAAAGAAAATATTTTGAAAGGAATCTCTAAAAAACGAGGTTGATAAAAAAAAAAAGTCAGGAATTTTTATCTTCTGGTCTTTCGTGTATACTTAAATGGTATTGCTGATTTTATGTTTAGTTTCCCAGTATAGTAAAGAAAAGTATGCCTTTTATAACTCTGATTAAACGAAAAATCAGGGAATACGTTTTGCAATGTTTTCCTTTTACCGATTAAATCCAAAATAACAATGACTATTTTGGAATTTTTTCCTTTGAACTATTAAAACCAAAATCAAATACAAATATAAAACTTTAGCGTGAAAATCAGATATAAAACCTCGATGTCATATTTTTTGAAAATTACAATGCTTTTTCTATTTGATATATGAAGAAGCATTAAAAAAAACAATGAATTTTATGCTTATAAATTGAAAAGCTCTGTATTTCCTACTAATTTCATAAAATATTTTTATTGCCCTCAAAAATAGAAAGGTTAAGTGTCTAGAGAAGCTTGTTAAAACTCCTCTATCACCAACTTGCAGACTTAATCAACATCCATTTTAACTGTGCACGACAATTATTTAGAAAGAGTAGAATGATTAATAAGTTGTAATCAGATGTCAAGGATGACTTTGAATGGGAAATTTCTTCTACGATTTTCTATGCATTGATAACACGTAAAGGAGTTTAATGTGCATCAGGTTAATACAGCAAAATAGTCTTCAAATTCGGTTTGAACAATCTCTGAACTAAGATGTGCAAATCGATTTTGTCTAATGTATCTTTGTTGCTAGTAAAAGAAATTTTAACTTGAAGGGTTCTTTTCCTTGCCTTTTAAACATGATTTTGAATGGAAAAATTTCTTCGCTGATTCATTCAATAATGATTTTCTTCAATGAATCGATTCGATCGTTCGATTTAAATTCGATTTCATTTTCTTGTCCTTAAACAATACATTTAGCTTTAAGAATGTCCTTAAACAACATTTTAATTCTACAATTTGCACACTTTTTTCCTTTTTGTATTCTTATATTCATTCCAAAGGAAGATCATCTCAAGTATGAAGATGTAAAGTCATCTTTCCAGTGCTATTCTTTTTAAAACTATTACATAGTAAGTCAATCAACTGACTCTTCGACCCGCCACGAAGGCACACGGATTTAAACAATAAGGCTGAATGACCGAACCGCCGCAACAGCAACACTGGCGGGAACTGTGGTTGAGTCCTAAGGGCCATCACCGGCCAAGGCACAACCTTCCCCGAGGGAAGTACGTCCCGTCATCGATGGGAGGATCAGATCCCCCACCTATTTGTGTTCCCTCCAGGGTGCAGAGATCCAACCACCATGCCGGAAGCATCTTATCCTCATTTCAAGATACCCCCGGGGGGGGGACTATTACATAGTAAGAGCATGTTGGACATAATGTGCACATTACATCATTGACTGCTTCCCTCTTGGTATTATGAAATGTTTTCTGTTAATTAATGGCTCCAATTAGAAGGCTTGAAACTTAGGATAGTAAGACATGTACATATTTCGGGGACCATATTGATCTATCTAGCGTTATCTTTGTTTCATAGTCATACTGAATGACATGGAATTGAAATTTTATTTGATTAGATGTGTTATTAGATGTTATCTTTTATTTATTTGTGAAAAAATCATGAAATAACTTTGTGAGGATCAGTGCTAATAATTAAATCTCCGAGCACTTTTGGAGGGATTTTTGTTATTGACATTGGAAATTCATTGATGACGTTGCAATGATGAATAGATAATAAAACATAGGAGAATTCTTTTTTCCGAAAGCAATTCGGATAGATTAGGAAACATTTTGTACCTCTTGATAATTTCTCACCGAAATTAATAAAGAAAAAAAATTAAATTTATAATTTGAGACATGGAAGCATAATAAATATAATAGGCTTTATTTATTTATTTTTTAATTTGCTCTTAATTATAGTAATAATAACGTAACACAAAACTATATCTAATATATTCGCAATGCCGCCTTGCATTTAAGTATAAATCATGTAATTAAAACAATGACAAGTATTGTAAAATAATTATTTTTAAAAAATTATCAAAATTAGAGGGAAAATTGCAGGAAAATCAAATTGATGTGATAAAAAAGCTATTTCTTTTAAATTTTTGAAAATGATATGAAATTATTTTTGTGCAATAATATCCTTAAAAAATTTTGATGCAAAATTTTAAAAGTTTGATACATTTTGATTAATTAATGATGTGTTTAAAATTTTGAAAAACTCAATCTTACAGAACACCTTCTACCAAAAAGCAACTACTTGCAAACTTTTGGAGCTTTAACCTCATAGGTCTACCTTGAAAAACTTTTTAAATTGTTTTTTTACATCATGTAGATAATATCATTCTTATAAAATACAATCATGGTAATAAATTGAAAAAATTGTAAAAAAAAGGGGGGGAAAGAAGAAAAAGAAAGGTCTTTTTAGAAAAGGTTTTATTTTTTATTTTTATTTTCCTTTTAGAAAAAGGAAAAAAAAGTTGAAAAATATTTTTCTGCCTTTTAAAGATATTGATGGATAAGATCATTAGAACATTTATACTGCCGGTTTCTCTATTATCTACAAATCTCTTCACACGCTTGATGTAGCAAATATAATAGGACTTCAATTAATATTAGCCACCGAGTGATTAGATTGACAAGCTAGGAGACAAGGAGAGAAGTTCTAATGATAATTTTGTATAATATGCATAAAAGAACATACAATGAAGACTACAATGCTAAAGTGTCTTTCAAAATATTTTCCATGTCAATATGTCAAGCTAATTCATGTATTATGATATATTAATGTATGAAGATTAAGTACAAGATTAGATGAACAATTAAAAGATGATTAAAGTATTATATAAATGAAAGAAAAAACATTTGTCGAAAAGTTATTTTTGAAAATGTAAGAAAAGAAAAGAAAAGTTGAGATTTTTTTTTATATATATAAAAAGGGGGAGGGGATAAATTCTGAAAGCATTATTTTTAAAAAGTAGACTTCAAGGACAATCTGAATAGCATTTAATCGTCTGAACCATACAACAATATTGCAGATTTTTGGGTTTGGTCTTGTTATTAACTTATGTTAATGACTTTTTGAAAAGTACCAATATTTATGTTACTTTATGATATGAGTTTTCGCTTAGCAATACTTCTTGTATTAAAAAACTAATAATGCATACAATTTATATTTTTTTCTATGAGCACTTCTGACTTTTAGTGTAGGTCCAACATTCATAGACTCATTATCTCAACTAGAACAACCATGAACTACTGATGTTGTAACTGCAATTTCTTTTTATCCCTGAATATTTGCTGGTACAAATTCTTTATCACTAAGCAATTAAGATTTATATTTCATCTTGGTCCCCAATGCATTTGATCTGTAATCATCTTGCAGATTTCTTTACCTCATCTCATAGATGTATGAGAAATTGGCTAATTATTGACGAGAGAAAAGATGTCCCATAGGCAATCAAAAAAATCCAAGGATCTAATGTTATTTATTGTCACATAATTTCATCAATTGTCTCATCTTCTAATGTCCTGCAGAATCATCTAGCCCCACCACGCCACATATATGCATGACGGATTGTCAAATTGCTAAAGAGAGGAAAAAAGAGTGAATAACCTGCAGGCGATTTAATGGAACCACAGATTTCATTTATTTTCTAATGTTTTGGAAAATGAGGATAAAGCACTTATGTGTTGTTCCGCTAAAATCTCCATGTTAAGAAACGATTTTGGATTTTACTAGACGTAATCTAGAAGTTAATAAGTTGTACAAAATATAAATATATTGCTTCCTGGTCCACTTTAAAGAGCTAATGCAACCCACTTTATTAGGAATGTTCCAAATAGTAGATTTTATTGCAGTCCTTTCTAAAAATGCAATGTAATCAAGTAATTACATTATATTCAAAGGAATTTCTTCTTATTATTTGTCCAGGTCGAACTTCAGTCTTTATTAGGCATATCCAGATTAGATTTTTAAAATGGAGCACTGTGTAATAAAACAGGTTTCTTTTGTTCAAGATATAACTTCTCAAGATTAATCTTCATATTTTTATATCACGTACATCTGTTAAAGACTCTCAAATAAAAACAGTGTTACAATGGTGGTATTTTCTTCTAATTGTGATGTTCTAAATTATACCATTTTCTTCAATAAATGTTGACAGATATCTTCCTACATATCTCAAAAAAAAAAATCAGAGAAGAAACTATTTTGATATCCAAATAAATAGATATCACCAGGCTCAGTAAGGATTCTTCTTGGTAGAAGTGAAGCTTACGGTGAAACCAACTGTTCAAATAAAATGCTTGATTGCATTCCAAACATATGAAAACATCAGACGCGTTAAAAAAGGATGGTGTTGTCGCGATGGCACCTGAAATATCAAGTTCACACACAAAAAAAAGTTGGTCTTTCCTATTGAATGGCAATTAATTAACCCTCTACAAAGTAACTAGTTGTTGCATTTTCACAGAAAATATAGAAATCTATAAAATTCTTCCCAAAACAATATAAATATTTTATGTTCTAAAAATATAAATGGAATTTCTTAATGTTGTCACCACGATGGTTGAAACAGCAAGCTCCTAAACAGATATGTATGTTTTCCCACTGCGCACTTATTAAAAAACCTCATAATAAATAATTGGCTGTTAAGCATACATTAGTTGCAAACTCAGAGAAAACGAAGAAATTTACAAAAATGTTTTTAATTCTATATAAAGAATCGTTTGTAAAAAACTGTTGGGAAATTTATGATAGTTCTTATTAAAGAAATTCATTTATTAATATTTTGAATAAAAAAAATTGTTAAACGTGTGTTTTAAATTACAAAAGGAAATTAATAAATTTTTATTTCATCATCGAAATTCAAATTCCAGAAGAGTTCGGGTGTGTTTATATTTTTATTTTTTCCTGGATATTTAAAAAATCAAAATATGATTTGAATCAGAGTCAAAAATACATAAATTAAATTGCCAAATTCAAATATAAATAAAGATATTTTTTAGTTTTTTTAAATAAATTTTAAAAAGTAAATGTTATATCTTATTAAAAATACGTATGATAATTATAATTTATGTAATTAATTTTACTGATAAAATCAATAAATATTCATATATGACAATTTTGTTTCCCATGGATATGCTTCAATGGTTTCTAGAAGCAAAATTAAGTATTTAGAAAGCGTGTTTCAACATCACACAACCATAAAAAGAGATCTAAAAATGAATATTGTTCTAGAAATGACTTATTTGAAGCAAAATCTGAATTATGATTAATTATTCCGATTTTTCTTTCCATTGGAATTCTAATAGTAACGAGAATTTTTTATGAGAAATATTTAAAACCTTTTATGTTAAATAAACTTTCTACTTTTGCTTATTTTCACATTCTTCGTATTAAGAAATATTTAAACAAATATTTACAAGTTATGTTAAAAAAACTATTCATTTCTTAAATCATAGTAATGCTTGATAAATTATGCTTTATTTATTTATTTATTATCAGCAGTAATCTTAATTTATATAATAATTATACATTAATTCAATTATTTAACACATTATTAAAATGTCACATTTACTAAATCGAAATACAAAAGCACATATACTGCATTTATGATATTTTTGGTGAAATACAATTAATCTTCTTGCACATGATCTATAACAAAATATTATTTATAGTTATATCGATTTACATACCGACTTTATTATAAGCTACAATAATTTATAACTATATCGTTATAATGATTAATATGTATTATGAGAAAAATCCATGTTAAAATTAATGCAAAGAAAGAAAATGCTTAAAAATCTTAAAGCCGGTTTAAGCTTAGAAAAATATGATTAAAATATATGATATATATGACTTAGAAAATTATAACATATTAGAAAAATATGGTATAACTATTTTAAAACATCAGAATTTCATGTGATCTGTCTTTAATTTTTTTTAGTAAATAATATGATTTCCTAAAGTAAAAGACAGATTTCATTTTCTCCTTCATTTTATATCGATTATTATTAAATCATCATTCAAAAATTTCATGAATCAGTAAGACAAATCGGAAGTTTTTAATATCATTTTATGTCAAATTCACTGCTGAGACGACAATGATGTGCTTGGAGTTTCTGTTTTCAGCGAAAAGCTCAGTATTCCGTATAATATTTCAATTTTGCTTTTTTCGGAAAGCGATACGGAATATTGCATTGAAAGCAAACACTGATATTTACTTTCAAGTTGGCAAACATAGAATTGCAGTTACTGATGTCAGAATTTAAAATCGAAAAAGATGCACAATCGCCAAAAAGTTACAAAACAAACTGGAAAAAAAGGAATAACATTTTAATGCTCAAGTCATATTTTGAATAGTAAAATAACAAATGAATGAATTGTATTTCGAACTCACGTGACGTCACTTCAGTTATATTAATGTCCCGTTTTAACATAACGCTACAGATGACGAAGATGATACTTTAAAACAACATTAATGTTATTTTGGGACGATCCTCGTAATTTTCAACTGCGGTCAGATAACGAGGAAGACACCTGAGCCCCCACTCCTCGCATCACACCAGTGATAGAACGTTTGGCTCCGGCGGATTTAGTGTACACCACACCAGCTTATACGACGGCTCTTTGGTGGAATTGGGTCTCGAACCTAAAACCCCGCGATTCTGAAGCCGAAACCTTACCACCAAGCCACCACGACCCACGTGACGTCAGATATGTCGCTTCAATAAAATTTGTGAATCCATTGCGTATCTTCCTGGAGGAAAAATCGTGAGCATTCTGAGAATTAATGAGAATCGACATATGTGAAAGCAGTTGTCATGTGACTCTAGCTTATTGAATTAATTAAGTTCTATGAACTAACTATGGCAGCAACTCATTTATTAACTGTAAACCATTGCGAATATTCTCCCATGTATGTCTTAGACACTTTCAAAATATAGTGCTTTATTTATTTATTTTTATTATTTTATTTCTTAAAATCGATAGATACTTCAGAGAATTAATTACGTATTTTGAGCATCTTCCTACAGACTGAAAGGATCTGAAATTTAATACAAAACTATAATTTTAATGTTGCGAATGCTTTCTTTATCAAACTTGATCACTATTTCAAGCTAATCACTTTTTCACAGAAGCGCATACAAAAATAGTTCGACGAATTATCCAGAATTTGATACGTATTGTGGAACCGGCGCATTTTGTCTAAGAAACTATAGTCTAGACATAGTATATACCGTCTGGATGATTGCGAGTGGCCAGACATGAGAGTGATGGTTGCCACCCACGTTTGATCTGTGTGTCTGTGAATATTGTCCATACTTCAGAATTTTTAAAAATGTTTAAAAGCTTATAGAAACCCTACTAGTGTTCTTTTATGACCCAAGACAGCTCAATATTTTCAATTCTGCTTGTGAAACTATTTTCAAATTGTATCAATCCAGTTAATTGGATTTTAGAGTTAACAGTTTGTAAAGGCGGAAAGATGGACAGTCACTCCATAAATGGATTTCGTTTGAAATCATACAGAAATGTGATACAGATATACAAATTTAATATAAAGACCATTAGCCAAATTTGTTGCCATTTTGTGTAATTATATTAGGAGGTAGATAAAATTCCTGCACTGTTTTTCCACGACTTAGGGAAATGCAAATAGTGGAAATTCTTCAAAATCTAATAGTGATATTGTTCATTGAACAGAATACTGTAATTTTGTTTACTTTTTGAGAAAGTAAAAATGAAAAGAATTACTGATCCTTCTTGTGTATAGTCGACCAACCCGCCACCACTGAACGAAGCACTATCAACAGAATGAAAGAATTATATTCTATAAATCGAACATTTAAAACAATTAATTTTCTTCATCGTTGGGATCATAATAATTATCATATATTACCATTATGTAATAATAAAAAAATTTCCTGAATTTGTTGGCATTTAAAATTCTGAATACCAAATAAAGTATGTGCTATTTTATTATTTAAAAAAGGAAATCATTGTGAAAAGCTGTATTAAAACCTTCAAAGCGTTTGCATTTTTATTACTTTTTTTAACACTAATAATAAGGAAAAATGTTAAGATTAAAATCGGATGTTTCAAATCTTTGCAGCTTCTTTTTAAGTGTCTAGTGGAACAGCTGAGTTAATTTGATTAATTCCCGAAGAACTGTAAATTAGATCAAGTGCAGGTGGTTTCCTGTTCGCACGTGAATTTCAAAAGCATGGCACTTGTCAGCAAGGTTAAGGCTTACAGTAGACGCCTGAATCTCAACGATTAGATTTACGAGAGAAATTTGAGATACAGATCTAGACAAAACAATGATTACGTTGAAATTTGTTATTGGAAGTGAACATTTTTTTTCCTTGTTGTTTCAGCGCAGTCAAATAACTTGTATTTTTTTTAAGAAATGATTTAAATGTAGACATTGTTTTGAATTTCATTTTAATCCTTTTCCTTATTGACATTACAGAAACGATAATAGAAGTTTTTTCTGTAAATGGAATGTCACTGAGCATCAATTCACGAAATAACGGAAATAATTCTTATTATCCTGCAAATAGACTTACTCTATGGATTTATTGTATCAATCTATGTTTGGTGGCAAAGCCTATAACTAACGAAATAGCACAAGAACAGGAAGTTCCATAGGTAACTGGATAAAATTACAAATCTTGTCGATCAACAGCTATTATCATCGATTATTTCTCAAAATACCTATTTTTAAAAAGTTAATGGTTTTTTTTCCATATCGATAAAGGTTAATTTTTGTTCTTTTTTATTCTCTTTATTTTACAAATCCAAATATTTTATTCTATCTACTTCCTACATTTTAATAATCTGATGAGTTTAACTCGGGTTAAAGTGTGAAAAGGTTGATTTTTATCTTATTATACCATATATTTCTTTTTACTATTCTACGGATTTTAATCCGATTTATTCGTCAAATTTTAAATGCCTGAAGAATCTAACTCTGCCTGTTTTTGATCGAATAAATTGATTTTGAATAAGCTTCCTTTGTTTGTTTGTTTTTTCTTCCCCTTTACAGTGTGTGTTTAAAGTTTCCACCCCTTTCATATAAATAAAATTCATGACTGTTAAAACTCTTTGACAACTTCCTTTTCTCAAATTAATTTAATTTATGCACTATAAATTTAACCAGACAGCTTTTATAAATCATTTTCACATATTTTTAAATTTTGATAGTATTTATCAATTTGAAACTTACTTTTATTTACTGTAGCTTTTAAATTACTTTAAAATTTTGACTACTGCAGTATTAAATTTATCTCTAAAACATGACACCAATTTTCTAAATGATTAAATAATTATCGTATCGTAAGTTGATAATTCAGTTTAAATTGTGTTTCATTTATTAAAAATCTCAATTTAAGACATCTACTAATTTTTGGCAAAAGCCTCAAAATTAATATCTAAAGAGAAAATAATTTATCTGAACAAAATAAAATTTGAATACTTTAGTTCCCTGTATAAGCAAAAATGAATATTAGAAGAGCATTACGCAATCATTTGATGTTTAAAATATGTGATTAATCAAGCAATAAAAGTTTATTAGGGGCAAAAATGAAAATGATTGTATACTTTCCCTTATTATCAACCAAAATAGTTATATGTGGTCACAGTTAACTGTTTATATGAGAAAAAAACTCTCATTAAAAATTGGTAATATTCATCTAAAATTTAAATTTTTATCTGCTTTTGAAAATGAACAATAATTTTTTTTATTTATTTTTTCATATCATTTTTTTTGTAGCTTCTTAGAAGTCTGAAACAAAGATTTTTCTAATTCCATTTCTATACTAGAACTTGAAAATTAAAACAAATTATAATCAAATAAGTGAATTCAATATAGTCAGTCTTTTATTTCTACATCATCATTTTTTTACTTTCAATAAATAGGTTTAATTTGAAATTCATTAAAAGACAATGTGTTATTTTAAATAGAACAGAATTTTATCAAAACATCGAAAAGAGGAATTCGTTAAGAATAATGCCATTATATTTTGAAATTAAAATCAAAGTATCACTCGTCGTTCTCTCATAAATCAATCAAAATGATGTATATTAATGACAAATTCCATATGCTAAAGAAATACAATAGATACTAATAATGATCATAAATTCCCAAATGCAATTATAATTCAAATATAAAAGAATTCTAAGATTTAAAAAATAATTTATTACGAATCAAATGTGTATCTTCTTAATTAAAAAAAATTATTTAATATTTCACGCTTGTAAAAATGTAATTCCTGATATACTGGAGTTTCGAAACTTTGTACATTTTTTTTTTTTTTTTTGTGTGTGTGTGTGTGTGTCCACGCTTTTTGAGAACAATACACTATTTTAACATTTTCGCATCGTAATTATTATTTAATAAAATTTTGATTCCTTACAAATTCCAGCACTTGAGGTGAATTTGAGAAAAAAAAATGGTTTAAAAAAATAGAGAAAATTATTTCAAGATTATAAATAAAATATTAAAAGATAAATAATGATTAAAATAAAAACAATTGCTAATTTTTAACACTAATAAAAAAATGTGTTTTTAAAACTGTCTTTATTTTTTTTTTCGCGCCATGTGCTTCTCCTTTCTTGGAACATATACAGGCATATGACATTTGTTGCTTTAATTTTATTGCAGTATTTCTGCATGTTAAAAAATATGGTATAGAAAAAGTATATATATGGTATAGTCCTAAATGGTATAGAAAAACAATTTTTCCAATTATTTTTATAAACTCCCAAATGTCAATTTAATTCAAACATATAAAATAAAGGATTTCGAGATTTTAAAAATGGTAATTTTTATCATGATTTATTTTATTTTTTTATTTTTCTACTTTGTCACGTCATTTGTTTTTTCCTTCTTAAACGCGTGCAGCTGAGATACGTCATTCTGAGGACCACTGGCTTTATCTCCTACAAGAAACACATTCATTCTAACCATCCTGCATTTCAACTTTTATCCGTCACTTTTAACTTTGATCCCTTTGTGCTGTCACACACTTACTCAATTTTCACATAATTACCGACTCCAAGAAGTTGGCGAATGAGTACAACTCTTTCGTATTCGCGTCGTCTGCTTCTTGGAGCATGCGCAGTGATTTCTCTTGGTCACGTGAAGATGGACGAAAAATGTGGCGCTCGTAGAATCGCCTTTCAGAATTCTAAAACGCGCGAAACAGTCAACTTGGTTTTTGTCCTTTGCTGTTCGAATCACATTGTACATCATGCGTCTTGGGGCAAAACGATCGCATACTTACAAGTAAGTACGCGATTTCATACTTACATAAAAGTATCCGAGTGCAAAAATGAAGCTGAACAAAAATTTAACTTTTACGAGGTGTTTGGATTGCTTTTAAATTCTTCTAAAAGATAGTCATTGTTTTCCTTTATTTGAACAGTGTTACGTTATATAATATATATTAAACTATTAGGGAGATTATTGCTCTATAAAATAGCTTTCATAAACATAAATAAAATATTTATTTCTTAAGTATTTATTTGATACATAACTGATATTGACAAACTGTTCAGTTAAACTTGGTATATAAAATAATATGAATTGTAATCATCTTTATATCAATCATATATTAACGTTACAATAAAATTGATTAAAATTTGTTATTATATACTTTTAATAGTTAGATATTACAACTACATTTCATAATCGATTTCAGGATTGAAAACAAAAGTATCTTAGGCAAAGCATTGAAATTTTTATATTATTTAAATATATAAAATAAATAATGACAAAGTGATGATACCTAATTCCCGAAATTTAATATTACATTGTATTGGCCTAATTCCATCGAATCTTCAAAATAAATATAATGCTTAATTGAAATTTAAAATATATACTTTTTAAGTTTTAAAAAATTGTACACTAACAAAATAGTATAGAGAGGAAAAGAAACATATTCTTTTTTATTATAATTATAAGTATATTATATGCAACAATAAAAATTATTGATTTTCTGATATATTAAATCAATCAGTGTTGCAAAAAAATGATTGAATCTATATTTTTATTTATTATAGAAATTGTATTCATATCAAATGAATTATTTCCTTTTTATATGCTTTCATCATTTTTTTGTAAAATGTATCTCATATATGATGAAAATTTACAAAGGATTTTTTGACTTTAATATGTTTACTATTATATTTTATTTTATGAAAGCTTTATTTACATTTTGATAATAAATAATAGTTTTGCCATCTAATTATTAGCTTCATGATTTAAAAAATGAATTTCAATTTTTTTTAAATTGTTGAAATAAAAATGTTAAATTAAAAACGAAACAAATTTAAAAGGTGCATGGATTACAATTTCTTTAAAATCAAAATGGTATAAAAAAATCTCTGTCAACCTTATTTTAATATCAGTCTCTTATTATATGATTACTGATATGTAATATTTTAATTTAAAAGATGTTTGTGTACTTTTATTTAAAATTTTTCTGAAATTGTCTAATTTTTGTTTCAATTTTGAAGGAAATTTATTAACTGGAATATTTTTTTTACCAAAAATATAGAACATCTTTATCTAATATCATAATATAACATATATTTTACAAATTCAAAAGAAAAAAAAGTTTCAAAATTATAATTGTTTTGACCGCCAAACATAAAACTTTATAGGTTATTACATCATAACGTTAACACACAATCATTTCTCAGAAACGAAACTATAAAACAGCCCCTTATTAAAAACGACGCTTACATATGCAATCAACTTTCCCTCATGTCCTTGAGGTATTGCTGTGAAAACGAATTTACGAAGCTGGTATATCTAACTAGGTCAAACAAATTTTACTAGTGAAGAGGAACACATTAATCTAGGACATGCAGAATGAGAGGAAAATATCATGTTTGGTAAAATTCTTTTATTATGATACTATCAGCAATTATTTATTCACTAAAGTAATATTTACATGTTCAGGCTCCGGTACTAGAAGCAATTTAAATTCTATGAAATAAAGATTATCGGTTTAAAACAGTTCGATAAAGTATTTAAAAATTCTATGAGAAGTTTCAAATCTATCTCTGCTTACAAAAGAGGGAAATGTCTGTGTTTATTTTTGGTGTTTTATAGAACAGATCATTTGATTAATAGGTAACAGATTTGGCATGTATATATTTTTAAAAGTTGATATGTGCATCTTGACGGTTTTTTATAATTTTAATTAAAATTCAATTAATTAAAAAATTTATTTTTAGACTATTTTAAAATTTTAAAAATTATCTTTTTAACTATGCCAGTTTAATCATTGCGTAAATTATTTCTAAGTTTTTGTATAATTTTTTGCATAACTTTCAACAATAGATTTCTTTGATACACTGAGCTTCAGTTATTTAATCCTATAATTTTCTTTCATTCTTTAAAAGAATGAAAGAAAAAAAAATCAGTTTTATATCTTTGTATTTTCATAAGAAATGAGAAAATGAAGCTACATTAACCTGACAGTTACCGGACGGTTGCGTTTTTAATTGCCCTATGATGCGTCTGGACTTGACTCCATTAGGATGATTTATACTCGTCGAATAGAATGATTGTAAGATTGTTTAAATAACACAACTTTAGTATCAATGACAATTTGTTACTAAAAAAATGATTTGCTGACGAATTAATAAATATTTGAAAGGGATTTAATTGAAAGTCAGTATAACTAATATTCACGGCGTACCAGCTGGTTGCCAATGACTGCTAAGAACTCTTCAAAGACAAAGCCAAGTTAAGACACACAGATAGATTTGAGGTATAATTATTATTTCCTGCAAAATGAAAGAATATAATCTAAATACATTTAAATGTAATTAATATATTTAGATTTAATTTGTATTTGGACACTAATATTCTATTTTCAAAATAAAACGTCATATTTACTTGCCTCCAACTTGGTCTTGGTCTGTCCCACGATGACCATCCTACCCGATAGGGTGTGAGAGTTTGAAGGCCCCCGGTGAGACTTATCTCTAACTAGTAGAGTAAAAGAGAAGATAAACCTTAGATACACAAGCTGTTTGATCCTCGGTTTATCCAGTTGATTCTTTTTTTTTTTTTTTTGTATTTAGACCTTGAGCTATTTTTCATTAAGTTCAGCTATAATTTAATTTATATCACATGCAGCTAATTTATACGACAAGTAAAATTCTTTTAAGTTTTATTTAGGTAAGGACTATATCTGTATTATCTTCTCTTCACTTCATGGTATAATTGTGTTAAATTAAGCTGTTTAGTACTAAAATTTTATTGAATTATCTTCATGACTTAAAATTATAAAGAAAATACCATAACAAAAACTACTCGTCCTAGTCTTGTATTTGAAATTTTTCTTTTAATGCCGTCTATATGTTTATATTCTTTTAGAATATAAATATCAATTTATTTTATGCTTTATTTAATCGTAAATCTTAAAAAGATTGGATATTCCTGTATTTCAAGTTTCCTTGTCTATTTCATTCGTGGATAGATAATTGGGCCATTTTTCGTTTCAGTTTGTGGTTTTCTTACAAAAGTGCATGATTTCAGAACTGATAAAGCAGTTTTATCTACATCAGTAACTGACTGCAGTTTGAGCTAATTAATTCCGCTTGAAAATAAAAATTACTTTACATTCATTGAGAGATAATAATTATCCTCTCTAGTATTACTTGATTAAAGCGGATAATTACTACTTCCGATGTCTGAAGAGTGCTTATAATTATCAAGAGTTCGGATCAATTGTGACAAAACTAGTATTGAAATATTTGGTAGAAATCAAAATTATAGATTAATACAAAAAATATTCAAACATAAGATAAAATAACATTTATGTTAGTAACTGATCAGAGAATCACCTAATTCATTCCACTTAAAAATTTCTATATTTCTTTAGTTCCAAAAAGATTCCCTGCAAATATTTAAAAAAAATAACATATTCAAATCAATGTTGATCTACATTCATTGATAAGTAATATTATTCTTCTCAAATATTATTTTTCTAATTGAGATCGGTTCTTATTATTTAGAGTGTTCGCGCAAAACTAATATATAACTCATGCTGATTAATTTAGCAAAAATCACCGAAATACAGAATATTACTTGTCAATGAATGTAGAAGAATATATTACTTATCAAAGAATGTAGAAGAATGTATTACTTATCAATGAATGTAGAAGAATATATTACTTATCTAAGAATGTAGAAGAATGTATTACTTATCAATGAATGTAGAAGAATATATTACTTATCAAAGAATGTAGAAGAATGTATTACTTATCAATGAATGTAGAAGATTATATTACTTATCAAAGAATGTAGAAGAATGTATTACTTATCAATGAATGTACATTTGAAGTTACTTTTATTACAAATATTTCTTATTTATCAACAATAATCCATTACGTTTTGCCACAATAGTCCTTATTCACTTTATAGTCTCCTAATGGAACATTAATATAATTTTTGTGAATTTTGATAATCAGCCAAGTGAAGTAATTTTAAAATAAAAATATAACTGAGAAATTATAGCAAATAGACAGAAATTTGATGCTAATGTTGGATAAGAATTAATAATAATAATTGTCCACCACCGTCTGTAATCCTGGGCGGAGTTAAAAATAACTCCGCCCTTTTGGTCTGCTTTATTATTGGATGCGAAATTTCAACTTTTGCGCTTGCGTCTTGCAACTGAGATAGATTATTTTCATGTTTAAATTGGCTGATTTACAGGTTCATGAATAAAGCTAAGAATGAATAAAAATTAGTTATGCGGTTGTTGAGATTAGTTCACATTTTATTTACATTTTTTGTTCGTTGGATTATAACAAAAATTAATTAGTTGAGGTCTGAAATTTTTATTATATTGTACTCAAACCAGTTTCAGAAATTAGTTTTAATCTGAATATTCTTGAATATTATAGATAGAGAAATTCGCATTGCAAAAAAAACTTATATTTTAATGATACTATATATTTACATTTGAAGTGTGCTGCAAGTAATAATTTTTTTTATTTCTTAAGCACTCTGCGAATGCGCGTAAAAATTTCTATTGTAGTTTCGGTTATTAATCTGCGAAATAATTTTGTCTAAGATCATTTTATTAGGATAACAAACCGTTTAGAGATTCACATCTTTTATTAAAGTAAGAATCGTTAGATCTTATCTTTATTGTCAGTCGCTGTCAGAATCTACCGTTGGATCTTATCTCTGCAGCCGGATTAACTATCCTTTACACCGAACTTTAACGAAGTTTCTCTTTGACATTTTCTTTTATTTTTTTTCTTTGGATATTTTCTTTTATCTTTCTGTTAATATCTTTTTTTTTCATTTTTATAAATAGATATTTCAGAAAACATATATTTCATTTGTAACATAAAAGCATAAACTAGTCAAAAAAAATTCTTCCTTTTAAATAATCTTGGAATAAAATGGAAACTTACAAGTATTCTTATCACATATTTTACCATTGTTCTAGAAGATTTTGATCGTCTTTGAAATAACGAAGATCACTTCTGTATAAATAATGTAGCATTTTTAAGTCATAAAATTTAACAATAAAAAATACGATCTTATATTTAATATCAGGGTTTGAAAGACTGGTTCGAAAAGTGTGTAAATGCCGTTAAAAATTACTTTATACACTCTTTCTAATTACATCCATTTTTATTGACCTCCATTGAGGTCCCAAAGAGTTAATTCTGTTCACAACTGTAGGTTAACCTCCTATGATATTTATAGATGAATCTGTAAACTGGCAATATTCCTCGAGCTCATGCAGAATAATTAAAATTAATATATCCTAATTCAGAACACGATCTTGTTTTTGAAGTGACACTTGGGTTGTTTTGGGACGAACTTCTTTATTTTTGACCATTGTCCTATAGCGACCCCAGAGCCTCAACCAACACCTGCTCTCTAAATTTATTTTCCAACCCATCTGCAGGACATTTGACCGCAATGGATTTAACATATACCTGGTCCGCTTACTATGACGCTATTGTGACTTGTATATCCGCTATTGTGACTCTTGTGATTATAAGAATCTTAAGTGTTCTGGTATTTGGTACCGAAGAATAGAATCTAAAATGAATATTTAATTTTGTTAACGACACAAAGGAGCTAATGCAATATTGTACAATAATACCAGAAAATAGAAGGGAAAACAATGTCACTGCCGGCGTCCTGGCATAGGGGTAACGCGTCTTCCCCGTGATCTGGGAATCCCGGTTTGGGCATGATTGTTCTTCCGTTGTTCTATCTGTGAGATGAGTGAATGTGCCCTCCTGTAAAAAGGGGTTGTGCAAGCGAATGAGTGATGCGGGAGTAGTCAAGTCGTACTCTTGACCCTAGTTGGCTCTTCTAAAAAAACAAGAGACGCTCCCCCTCCGGCTTAAATCGCTGTCTTCGTAACAGTGGGCTTGTCCGTGGTAAGTGCCATAAAAAACAACAACAACACAATGCCACCGGTTTTTCTCCATTCCGAATACCTGATGCTTGAATGACAACCACCTGATATATTTCTTTTGATTGATACTTAGAGAGCTTAATATAGCTTTTACAGAAATGACTTGGTGAAATGGATGTTCAATGAAGTACATTTGGCAACCAAGCAAGTAATAAGGTGGCCATCCGAAAAACATCGGTGTTAGTCACTATTTTCGTTCCGGCAAATCCTGCCTGTATAGCGCAAGGATGCCAGAAAACAGAAGAGAAAACAATCTCACTGGGTTTTTTTCTCTATATTCTGAATACCTGATACCTGAATTGCAACCTCCTGATATATTTCTTTTGATTGATACTTAGCGAGCTTAATATAACTTTTTCAGACATGACTTGGTGAAACGGAAGTTTAATGAAGTACATTTGGCAACCAAGCAAGTAATAAGGTGGCCATCCGGAAAACATTGGTGTGAGTCAATATTTTCGTTCCGGCAAATCCTGTCGGAGCGTAAATAAAGTGGTCATTAAGTGGCGTTGCAAATCTCTGACACAGTTTCTAAAACGATTGGGCCCCAGTCACGCTCTGGCAGTTGAGACTCACCATAATTAGCCAGCATTACTATAACGGAGATCTTACTTGACTGCTGAAGCTAAACGTAAAACTGCCCCCAAATGACAGCATAATATAAATCTTTTAACGGTGCTCTTGGCTTTTGCCTTGCTTCATTAACTGCAGTCAAGTGTTTGCATAATTTTGTAATGATAACTTCCGTATGTTTTCTTTGTGTCTTTTTGAGTATGTGTGCGTGTAAGAAAGAATCATTTGCGTTCTCATGAAGCAATCAAAACTGTAATTTGAATACATCAAAGTTTAAGTGGTTTAGAATGGCATCGTGACTTATTTATGCATATTATGAAAAGAATGAAGTCAAATATTCGATTTTCGATGAATGATTGCTGCTGATAATAAAGTTAAAATACCTTATTTCAGTCATTTTTCTTTTCTTTTTTAAGAAGTATTTTTATGGAAAGAGCAGTTTTTTTTTCCTTAATGCCAGTAGTTTCCTGCTATTTCATTCTGAATATAAAATATTACCTGTTCTGGTACTTTTTTTATGCTGCCATGGCTATTTAAAGCTATTTAATATTTATGTCTTTTTTAAATAAAAAAATGTGCTTTTAAATCTTTGCTTTAAGTAGCTATTTAAATTTCATGAAGTCAATTTGGGCTCTTTCTCATATGCCATCAAAAAAACCTTTCATTATTTGTAGTATGATCAAATAGTTACTTCATAGTTCAAGATGTCCACATGCTTATGGAAATTAATAACAAAATATAAGGATTTTAAAGTCTGCTAATGTAAGCAAATACAAATTTAAAAAACTGAAGTATATAACCAGTCAAAACAAAATTTAAAACCATATTTCTCCATGACAAGATTTGAAACTTTTTTCTTGTTATGGACTAACCCATTTGGTCAAGCATACTAACCAAAGAACTCTAACAAAGGAACGATTTCAAAACAAAACGGCCAAGGAAGCCAGGGTTGACAAGAAGCAAACGCTTGACTTAGTTTCTAATGACAGGGGACAAGGGGGTGGGGGGCTTCCTTGTAGGAATTTCAGAGGAATTACGCCTCATTTGGGTTTCACTTGGCGAAAATCTATGAAAACTTCCAAACACAGTGGGAATTTCGTTGCGAAAGCATATGTTGTCATAATAATTTACGAATAATGTTGGTTAAGAGCGTATATATGAAACATATTAAACGTAAATAAAAAAATCAAATTCTAAATAATTTCAAAAATTTTATCCAAGCAAATTACCACTTAGCAGAACTCTAAAAAACTGTAATGAATCTTTTGATTGCCTTTATTTTTATGACTATACGACATGATAAACAATATTAACACTTCTAAATACAAATTTGATATGATATATTTACAAGATGTTGTTTTAATACTTAAGAGTATTTTACAAAAGTTAGGACAATTTCTTTCAAGTTTTTTTTTAAATCAATAGGAATTATCACAAAAATTACCCTTTGTTAGCTGAGTAAAGAAACGATATCTGATCTCCAGCCACAAATATGCCTATGGTACTTGCTTTTATTTACAATTCTGTTTCAATAACAAAATTTCGCTGGTGACGTTAACATAGTATTATTTCCATCCTTTACGCAAATTGTTCAAATACCGCATTTCTCGGCATCTAACAATATTTCTTTTTTCCTTTCTCCTTTTTGGGAATATTACCTCCTGCTTCCAAACCTTCAAGGCATTCAGGTGTGTGTGTTGTGTGTGTCATCATTGCTTAGCTCCATACCCTTATCCAAAGAGGAAAATTGGAATGAAAGAATCAGGTTGAACTCATTCCATCACGAGCAGGTTTTTGTATTGAGAAACGAGAGTGAAATTTATTGGATTTATTAACTCGCGTGTTTCTAGCTTGCTTCCATCTTCTTATTTTTTTTTCTAATGTTCGTCTTTTTAAGAGGAAATTGTAGCTGATTAAACATGCAAAGCATATTTGTAAAACCTTCATCAAACTGATGAGATTTCCTTATAACAAAGAAGTGGTCGCACTGACACGACTTTTGAACTCACGTGCAACTGTTATATAATTAAGTCGATCTTTCATGTCACATGGGTAAGTTATGTTGTATAACTAATTCTTGTTTCGTGTCAGTGATTTTGAAAACAACTTAGGGATTTCTTCTTGAAAGTTTTTAAACGACATTTAAAAAGTTAATTTATAAAATATAATTAAAATATTGAGGCAATATTTCAAGTGCTTCCAAGTTTACCAGTCTTCATCCTTTGCACTCCCATGTCGAGTCTCACTCATCATTAGATGCATTGTTTCGACATTTTCCTTAAATAATGATTATTATAAAAGTCATATAAAGTTAAAACTTTTATATTTATTTTTGGGAATTATAACAATTCTATAATTATATTTTTGAGCCTCCTAAGCAGTCAAAGACATCCTTGCTTTCACATACGAATAATTATTCAATTTTTTTTTATTTATTTATTTCATAATTTCCTGTTTTTATATAAAGAAAAAATTTCCAATTTTTAAAAAAAGCATGGATAAAATTTGAGCTAAAATACTAATTCCATTTTTTCTCAATTTCTCTTAATTTTCTGCATAAGGTTTACATAGAAAATGCGTTAATTAGTCATAATTTTTTTTTCTAATTTTTTACTTATTCTTGTATTTATAAATGAAAGGAAATCATTTCAACTCTTGACAGTTTTTGAAAAGGCATAAATTTACAGAATCATATTTCGCATGGTTTTTTATTCTCCATTAGCTGTTACGATCTCTTTTGCTTTTTATTGAAAAGATTTTATTGATCATTTTATAATGATACCCTTTTTCAAAAATATAAAATATTTTCAAAATAAAGCATAATTTGAATATAATTTGATGTTAAACAATTTTTTGTATATAATTTATCCGGTCAAAGTTTGACAGTTAAAAATTTAATTATACGTGTTATTTTTATTTAATGGTATACGACACTATCAGAATTATATAATTTAAACAGCATGTTTCCATTCTGATTAGAAATCTAAATTTTTTTGATTACCTATAAGATTTGCATTTGATTTTCTTGTTGTTGTTGTTGCCTGTCTATAAAACTCCAATATAAAGTTTTCAGTTCATTATCTCAAAATTCAAAAACTTCCAATAGAAAATGTTTTTTTAATGCGCGAGGCAAAGTAGTTATTTTTTTAAGTAATCTTGATCTTCTGAACTCCTTAAACATGATTAATATTATAAATACTTTTACAACGGATTTGAAATACATGATATCAAATAACCTGCTTTTTCAATCGTGAATATTTTTACTAAATGGGTTCAAATTACTTTGATCTACTTCCAAAATAAAGCATTGTCAGAGAGTTCCTATTTTAAAGCAAATCTCTGATATCGGTTTTTTAAATAATCCTTGTCATTTTCAGATCAAAAATATGATTCCTAAAATCTAGATATGCCTCATTTTATTATATTGTTGTAAGTATGCTGAATTCAATTTTAAATGTAATGTTTTTCAAATGTTTGTAAAGTTTCGAGATTTCAAAATATTTTTATTATCTTCATCTGAATATCTAAAATTTTGCTCTCATTTTCTTCTAAGGGAATAAAATTATATATTTCGTGAACAGTAAAAGATCTTTAGAAGATTTTAGCATGTGTATAGTATTTAAAGAAGATATTTATGGGGAATTTCAAAATTTAGGAGATAAAACGCAAAAATTTAGGTCATCAAACACAATTATACAACGTTCTGAAGTTTTTTCTTTCGAAATATGGTACGGTCAAATATCGATTTGTGAGTAAAATAGTGACAAAAAGTAAAATATCGATTTGTGAATAAAATTTCGATTAACACCAAAATATCGATTTGTGAGTAAAATATTGACAAACAGTAAAATATCGATTTGTGAATAAAATTTCGATTAACACCAAAATATCGATTGGTAAATAAAATCTCGATTAACAGTAAAGTATCGATTTACAGTGAAATATCGATTAGGATGTTAAATGATGTCGATGATAATCTTAAATGCTGTGAAGAAATGTAAAAAAAAAATCAATAGTAGAAAGGTATTATAAAATAAAAACACTTGGATGTTGTTTTGTAAAAAAAGTACACAAATGTATTATCACGTCATAAATTTAAGTGCCGAATTACTATTGTAAATAAAATTGTTCCAAACAATTTTCGTGTTGATTTATGTTCTCATAATTTATTCATGTCCGCATAATTATCTGCATGATTTGTTTATCCACATTTAATACTCCATCCAACTGCTCATAGAATTCTAAATTAACCATATTTAAAAAAAATATAAACAGAACCATCCCCTTCTCAATATCGATCAGTAAATATTTTCCATTGCTTCGAAAAGTAGTTAGAATTTCAAAATTAAACACGCCTCTTGATTTTCGAAAAAACATTGCAAAATATTTTAAAGTTCAACCTTTACTTAAAACTCACGTAACAAAACAATTCTCACATCTGTGCCATCTTGTTGTGTTGCAATCTCTCAAGTCAGACATATATTGTGAGGCTCCACGCTTCTTCTGGCGGGTTAGAAATCTCAATCAAGAAATAAGTCACTATTCAAGTCACTTTGGGTCATCTGAGTTTCTATGGTTCGCGACAACTCTTGCAAAATCAGTCAACGACATGTCTGGCCCAGACAAATTACTTCTCATCTTCCACAATAATTACGGAGAAGGACAATGCCTCGAGGAGGTTTGATTTTCTAAGATTTCCCCATCCAGCAAAACTGCCACAAATATTTTGCGAGACAAATTGTTTGGGTTAGAAAGCTCATTCGTAACTCTGGCTTGCATTTTGAAACTTAAATGTGATTTAAATTAAAGGAAAATATTGTAAAGAGAGGAAATGTTTATAAACTTTAAGCAAAATAACTTCCTGTTATACTTTTTGTTGAACGAAATATGTTTTATAAAATATATATATAAAAATTATATATATGTAATGATATTTTTAAATTCTAATTTAAATCCTAATTTTTATCTAAAATTAGCCCATCTTAACTTCATTCTAAAAATGTATTCTATTATTTGCTGATCCAAATACCCCTCTTTCGTTTAATTATTTCTAATGCGAGCTCTAAATTTGCCGACTCTGTTGGTTTCCACGCCATGAGGGGAGGGATAAAAATCCTTAACATCTACACATACCTTTCAAAGATACCTCAGATTCCCTTTCCTAAATCGACATACGTCAAAGGAGTCTGTTAGAATCTCGTCGTACAATCGCTGAAGGAAAAATTTTCTGTCTTTTTTTCCCCTCTTGTGACGTGATGTAGACTTTGCGCATCCCTTCTTCCCTGCTCATAATATTCTCCCGCGTAAAATAAGTTGTTTCAAATTAAGTTAATTTCAAAAGTTTCTTCTTATTGGTCACACACCTTCAGAATTATATATATGTGTGTGTGTGTGTGTGTGTGTGTGTGTGTGTGTGTGTGTGTGTGTGTGTGTGTGTGTGTGTGTGTGTGTGTGTGTGTGTAATGATATTTTAAACTTTTAATTTAATCCAAATTAATTTCCAAGATTTTATCTTAATTATCCCATCGTAACTTCATTCTAATAAGTACGAAATTCACGAAATAAGAGAATAGAACTCACTTCTATTCTCTTATTTCGTGATCCAATTCCACTATCGGTTTAATTAATTCCTCTGTAAAAATAATGCGCCATCAGTACTACGTATCAAGAGAAAGTGATATCTTCGGTTGCCCTTGAAAAGATGTCAACGGTCACCACGTGTATTGAATTGACGCCTGGCCAGAAATCCTATGTTATATAAGACTAGTGATCATTTGTTCGTTCCTTTTTTTGCCTTCTGCTTTTGTGCCGCGCTGCGCCTTCTTGTAAATAATCATGTTTGCATCCCGAGAGATAATAAAACGGAATTAAAAATGCGAAGTCTCTTACTTTAAATAGATAAAAAGTAATTCTTTTATTTTCTCTTTGTACAATAACTTTTTTTCTGAATGAAATTTTATCTGTATAAAAAAATATGAACATTCTGCCTTTAAAATTGATAGTTTTCAGTCTCAAATTTCCATCTTGTTGGGAAAAAAAAGTAGGTTCACTCTCTATATGTTAGACAAATAGTTTTAATTTTTTTTAACATAATAATGATTATATCCTGCTTACTTTCTATTCATTTCTAAATGCACAATAAAAAAAATCGTTCAAAAGGCTAAATAGAGCAGAACGTTGAACCGAATTTCATCAAATTTGCAGTCAGTTATTTGCTGGGAAGTAGCCACTCAATTCGAAAGAATTTTTCTAATTAGATTTTTAATTATGTTAATAGAAATCAAACAGTTTTTCTCGAAGAAATACCTTTTTTCAGAGAAATAATTACCGTCTTTCTTTCTTTTCTTTTTTTTTTGTGTGTGTGTGTGTGTGTGTGTGTGTGTGTGTGTGTGTGTGTGTGTGTGTGTGTGTGTGTGTGTGTGTGTGTGTGTGTGTGTGTGTGTGTGTATGTGTCAATAATACATGAACAAATTTTCTCAAGCTATGCTGACTGGCATTTTCTGGCTTCCATTTTGATTTTAGTTACTAATCAACTATATTTATAGAATTACTGTAGATTTTGTGGATATTTTTGAAGAAAGGATATACATGATGATTAATGTCTGAATACTAGTTTAATAGAAACAAACTTAATACCCACTGCTTTTTTTTAAAAAAAAAATGAAGAAGAAAATTGCTCTTTTGTGTGCGTGTGTGTGCTCAAATGGGAAGTTTCTTTACTTCCACTAAACAGATGGTTGGTTGGTTGTTAGTGTTTTATGGCGCAAGAACCATACTTGATTATACTGCGCCAAGCAAATGGTGAAATCAGACCAAACTATAAAACAACGCATGATAAGACAGACCACTAAACAAAATAGGTATCATAAATTATAAATTAGTGTAAATTTATACGCTGAGATACTATAATGCATTATTTCCTATTCAAACAGTATTCACCAAGTAGATCATCAAGATCTAGTCTTGGTGATCTGGTTGTGAAATCTGGGCACAGTCATAAGTTCGATACCTATCCCATAAAGATGCACCGTGTAGGTGACCCTAGTGTGGGTTGAATCCTTATTAGTGAACCAAATGTCTACTGGTGTGGGGGGAAAAATTGAAAAATTGAGAGCTGGCTCAAGTATAAGACATTTTATTTCACCACCAAATTTATTACATTATCGAACAAGTTTTAAAGCAACACAAGGACTCATTTGGGAAGAATCTCGTAATTTTGAACCGTAATCAGATGACGGGGATGACATTAGAACTAACACATCACATCTCTTCGAATGCTTCTATATCACTCCAACAAGAGAACGTTTCACCTTCGATATCAGATAGGCTCCCACGCGCGGTGAGATCAGGGTTTCGAATCTGGAACCTTTCAATCATAAACTTAAACTTAACTATGCCAGATCAAAAAAAAAAGAAAAAAAAAAGTGGTTTCTAAACGGATCGTTTATGTAATTAAACTAAGCACCAAAAAAATTGATACATCATCTGGTTGTTACATCGATTTATAGTATTTATGTCAAAAAGATCCGCTTAAGAAAAGTATATGGTATGTTACCTGGTTATTGCTGTTATCCATTAAGTTTTAAAGACACGACATGGTAAGTTTATTTGCGCTCAAACGATGATAAAGAATCGATAATATTACGATTTAAGAAAAAAAAATAGAAACTTGAGCAGATATAATGCTATTTTTAAAAATTTAATTCTGTCAATTATTAGCAAAATCCTGGTAAATATCTAGAACATCCGTATATCAAACAATACGATTCTTCAGGTTACATCCGGAGGCTTTAACAAACACAGTAAAAGCTGTTGTTTTATCTAGGTCATAATTGCTCAGTTGTATTTAAGAAGCCGACATCCGTATAGCCCACATCACAATAATTCTATTTACGAGTCCATTCCTTAAACATTATCTGGTTGTGTTTCTTTTTATTATTATTATTTATTTAAAAAAAAAAAAGAAGGATGCGATCGAATGACTAATGATCTGCTTTTTTTTATTTCTTTTCTTTAACAGTGTCAATGCAGATGGTTTCACCCCTCTGGATTTGGCGGTAATGACCACAAACGTGGCGATGGTGCAGCTATTGCAGTCCCATGGAGCAGCTGAAAGCCCAAAATGTAAGCCTCTGTTTTGTTTTTAATCCCCCGTTGAATGACGATTGGCCGCGATGTTTAGCGGATAGAAGCAGAGGGTTCCTTCTAAGAAGTCACACTGACCTAGAAAACGATGGGGAAAATAGTTCATGATGAAGGTTAAGCGTAACAGAAAGTTTCATTTTTTTCATTTTTCCCCCCTGGTCTTTTTGCCTGATGTTTGTTTGTCTTTGAGGAGCAGGTGATGGAACGATTTTAACTTGGCAGGTTTTTGCTAAGAGTTAGTCTTATCATAGTACAGCTTCTTATAACTTTTTAAAATAATATTTACGTTAAAGAATATTAAAATAAAATATAATAAACTATAAATTTTATGATGGATAACAAAGAGAGATAGAAATATAAAAAAAATATCTATTCTCAAAAGAAAATAAACCATTTAAGTATGCTTGTAAAATGAAAATTTTCTCTTCAGAAATTGGATAAATTATGTTTTAATCGTATATTTAAAAAAAATTTGACAGATTCATGTTATTAAAAATAAAACTCTGTAAAAATTCGAATATAAATTTTCAAAATGGCATGTTTTATTTGCAATCGAATGCCTCTGTGTTTTATGCTTGCAACACAAATAGAAATTTATGTTTTCTCTTGTACATAAAATATTATAATAATCAGATTAAATAAAATTGAAGCAAATAAGAATAACATAAATTGGAATTAAATATTATTGATCGATCTTAAATCAAATCGTTCAATTCATAACATATATTCATTTGTTTACTGAGCATGTAATTTGAAGAAAAGGTATTTTAGACATAAGAATACTAATCTCATGATAAATTATCAACATTTAATTTTAAAATTAATTATAAATAATATTTAAAATATTAAATTTTAACAGAGTAGCCAATTTTGAAGCAGTTTTTGTCAGTCTGTTAAAGTATATATTTTAAAACTAAATCGTTTGTTTATCTCAATAATAGTATTCGGGTTGTTTATATTCTTAGATGCTTACATGATATTATGAATATGGGAAACGTAATGGCAATTCAACTGTTGTTTTGGACAACTGATCAAGTATAAAATTTGTGGGATACATTGAGATACAGTGATATGAAAAATGACATTAAATGAAGTTAATTAAGAACAGTTTTTAAATACACACTTATTTAGCGTATTGACACCAGTTCAGTTTAGTTCAATTATTTCCCTATTTTTCATTTGAGGCGCTTCTTCTTCTTCTTTTTTCTTTTTTTTTTTTTTTTTTTTTTTTTGCAAACTTATTATTCTGTAGTTTGACTAATAAGAAATTAAAATTTGTTTTAATTAATGATTAACTGATAATTAAGTTCTGGAGATATTAAAATAGTGTATTTTCGATGAGGGCACAAAAACTTATGTTATTTCAAAGCTCTCGTACATCAGAAAGTGGGTGAAAGATTATCTTCAAAAATATATTCACAAATATGAAATTAATCAAATTATCTCTTCCAATTTTTATTTTACTTCATCTTTATTTAAAACAGACATCTTTAATCAAATTATGTAATAGTATGCTTATAGATAGTATCATATTACTCGAATGTTACAAGAAAGAATATTAAAATTTGAATAAATCAGTTTAAATTTATTTTTATAATATGTTTTTTTTTTCTTAACTATCTTTAATTATCAAATTTCATCTCAATTCAGACAAAATATTTATATGCAGCAGCTAAGATAACTTTAATTAAACATAGCATGAAAATTCAGATGTCTCCTGTCCCATAACTTTTTTTTTTTTACTTTATCGGCTTAATTTATTATCTAAAGACTGTTAGTCAAGCTATATAATATCTGACCTGATAGAAAAGACATGAAAAAAAAAGATCAAGATCTGGGGTGAATCAGTTTTCAGATTTATTTTGATGACAGCTCTGCCTCTAAAATACGTTTCACTTTTATCTTTTACGTCTGAATTTTTCTTATCGGGGCGAAACATAAGCATTTATGTGGGTATATACCGAAAAATAGGATCACATTAAACTAAAAAAAAGGTATATCAAACTGTAGATGTTTAAAGATAGGATCAAGTTTTGTTAAAAAGTAAATATCCTGATAGGGTTGTGTAACTTAAAACTGTTTTTTCTACTTTAATTTTCTCTCTATCGAGATAATCATAAAATTTAGTGCCAGTTTGGATATTTACTCGTTCTGTATAGCCTTGAACTTAATTATGGCGGTGGTCTTTTAGTACAGAAAAAGAGGACAGCCAACAGGAAATTAACCTTGGTTGATGTCATGACTTTTATTCTTTCTTTTTTTATTTTGGATTTATTTTTCACAATTTTAGGAAAGTATGGTGATAAAATCTTTCCTTATAAACTTTTCAGTTATACGTAATCAATGTCCTTACACTTTGGTTCGTAAGATCTTGAACTATTGCAGATTAATTTATTCTGTAACATTTTTTTTTTTTTTTTTTTTTTTTTTTGTACTTGCTATGGCAAATTTTGTCCTCGTCTAATTTTTATCTGATTGATTCGTAAGATAATGGTTCTATGATATTTGGATAAATTAAAAGTTTTTATATAATTTCTTTGGTAAAAAAAATAGTGTATATTATTCAATTAATTAAATAATTTTTAATATGAGTGTTTTTTAATAAATAGGGAAAAGGTTCGATTATAATCATATTGAGAAATCTCAATTGAAAAGTTGTAAGATAATTGTTTTTCTTCAAAATTTAAAAATGAAATCCTGGCACTATATTTCTCGACAATAAACTACTATTTTAATGTAATTTAGAACAAAAATATGTACCAGCATTTTATTAGAAACCAGTTTAATCAGAGAGCTGTATTCAATTCAGTCAAATTTAAACAAGTTTATTTTCTTTTTTTGATAATATGAATAATAGTTGAATAAAAAAATCACGGATATAAAAAGTTTGCTAAAAATATTTTTAAAAAATATAAAAAAATAAAAGGATGTATTGCATTTAATAATTTGCACAATTTAAATTTGCTTTATTATCCAAAATCCAAAACAAAAGTCTAATTTAATTTTTTCAAACGATTTTTTTTCAATGAGAATTTTTAATTCAAGCGATTTTTTTAATTTTTCTGAAAATAATAATTCTGGATTAATTTTATTTTCATTAAAAGGAGAATTAGCAAAGATTTTCTAACGTTTAATTAATAATATAATAATTAATATTTAACTAATTCTAAATTGAACTCAATCATTTTGTGAAAAGAATATATATATTCGAGAATCAAATAATGAAACGAATAAAATATGATTCTTTAAAGAACTGAATCCTTTGAATTGTGATACTTTCGTTTTTAGCAAACGATATATTTTTACTAGAGATATTTTCTCTTCAAAATCTAATTCACATCCATATTAACGATGTCAGACGTTCAGCCAAGAACTTTTTCTTTCTGAAAATAGTCATTACAAATCTCATTATTTGGAACAAGTAAAATTTTTTCCTTTGAAAACCATTCAAAAAATAAAACAAAATGACGTAGACAACTCCAATATTTAGAATCCTCTCACTGCTTTACAAATTTTTCTACAAAGTGTATAAACTCTTTCTGAATTTTTTTTTTTTCTTCAAAGAAAACGAATTACAGTGCTCACTATTTGGAACAAGAAAGTTTTACCCTCAACAAAACTCGAAAAAGCGAAACAGAATGACGTAGGAAAAAAAGGCCCCGCTGTTCCAATATTTAGTATTCTCATCTTTCACCGGGTCAAGTAGAGAAACTGGAACAGAGAAGAGTTTTTTGAGAAGGCAACAGTGCTTCAGGTAGACCACGGGATGACGTCACGGATAGACAGCTGTTCCTCGAAAACTGTTTAAATAAGTCGGCCGGAACCCAAATAAATCTATAATGAGGATTTCCTAAAAGAAAACAGAATCTGTCTAATTGACCTGCATGCTTGTGACATGATTCGTCAGGATCCTCCAATAGGAAACAATTCTGTAGCTGTTGAAATCCTTGTTTGCTGATGGCTCGGTTTGTGTTCTAATTAAATTGAGCTTCTGCGTCTTACTTGGGGTGATTAATTTATTAATGTAATGCATTAAAATGTGTATATATTTAGAACTGGAAACAATCAATGGTGGATTTCTAAATAGGCAGGTGCTTAGGGTCCTTGGGTTGAAGAAGGACTGCAGGCAGGAAGGTTAAAAATGCCATTTGCCAAGTTTCCAAATTAATAAATTTGTGGGAAAAAAATTATATGAATTATAAACAATGAATACTAGAAAGTGCGTTTACATTGAATTATAAATTAATGAATTAATTATTTTCCATTGTAAACTTTATATTGATTTTTCATTAAATTAGATATATTATTATTCATATTATTTCATAAATTCATAAATTCACTTATTATTTCATAAATTAGTTATATATATTATTTTTTTTTCTCTTGAAAGACCTTGTAAAATTATAATTTTTATTGTTATATTTGCTTGGCGTTTATTATTTCCTTCCGATATAACATAATAATTACATGGTAGTATTTATAAACAGAAAAATCATTACCTGATATTTTATTAATGAATTGTGATATACTTCCAAACAAAAGAACTAATAAATATGATTAATATTTCGAAAATTAAATTTAAATATGCCATTAACATGATATATTAATATTCAAATGTTTTGAAATGTGAAATTATATATGCCAACTTTTTAAAAGAGGTGTCTCAAAATCACTGCCTAGGACTGCAAAATGCCACAATTCGTATTGGAAACAATTAATCGGGAAAATAAAATATTCAATATGATTATAGCAATACTTCATTATTTAATGCAGAGTTTCTAAAACTATGTCCATTCCCTGAAAGTTTTGGACTGCAAAAATTTCCTATTTCCTATTTGGCGATATTTAAAAGTATTAATAAATATTATAAACTAATTTAATTTAAAACACAAATTTTGATAATACTTTTTTAAAGTTCAGACAATATTTCCTTTACAATTTCCTTTTGTGTAAAAATATAGAAATATTAACTAAATAAAAGTGCTGTAAATGTTTTTGAGACATTGAAACTTCTGTGTGCCCACTTTTGGTTGGAAACTAATCGTTTATTGATATATACTAATCGTCTTGTTAAATTCATAGATTTATTTTCCCATTTTATATGGAGCATTATTCTAAATATGAATCAAATTTTATTTTTATGTTTTGTAGTCGAATTAAAATAGTGTGATTGCATAGAAAACTAAGAAAGAGCAAAACAAATTCACCAGTAAAAACTATTCAAGTCAATATTCTCTGAAAATTGACTAAATTGAAATAAAGTTTGTCTTAAAATAATTAGTTTTAAAATATATAATGTATCTAAGCATATAATTATATTCAAATTTTTGTACCTTTACAAATCAGTATTTTGATGTTCGTTCTTTTGATAAAATTTCACCTTACCTTCCAAAAGTGTAATTTACACAATTATTATATTATCTATCTACAATTAATCCTTTAATTTAAAAAAATTGTTTCAAAACAATTTCAGAGAAGGATGTTTTTTTTTTTTGTTTTTTTTTTTTTTAAACTTTAGTATGTGTTCAAAATATATCTATAAACACTATAAAACATTCCATTTTATAAAGCAAAAATATATCAATTTATATCTCGACAACATTAATGTATGCAAAAAAAAAAAAAAAAAAAATCCAATAACAATCAAAATTTTATGAGCAAATTTCATTCCCTTTTTTATTTTATATTACTAATCTATATATTATTATGTGATTTAAGATAATGTGAAACAATAACGTAGAAATTATTGAAAAGATTAATTTTTGTTGAACCTCTTGAAATGTAAGGACTCTCACATTTGCATGGCCAGAATAGTTTCGAATTGCGCTATTGCCTTTTCATTTATTTATCTTTTTACAACACTTCTTTCACATTTTCTTTCTATGATTATTTTTAATTCTAATAGCTGTAAAATTCTTTCAGTTCCATGCAGAGAGACCCGATCCAACCAGCTGCAAACGCTGGTCCGGGAAGCTGGTCGATGTGTGGAAGATCTTGGGACATGCGTTCTCAGTGCTGCTACGAACGGGAGTTTGTCCGCAGCACTGTTAAAGGTAAGAATGATGTCGCCATCTGTTGGTCATTTTTATAACCATTTGTTAATCAGAAAGGAAACTCTTCAACTCCACAGAACAAGTTCATGCATTTCAACTATTTGAAGGGGAGGAGGAAATAAAAAATATATATTAATCTCGTATTAGATTTCATCTCTATATTATTAATAATAATAATTCATAAATTTATTTCATTGCATAAATTATAGGAGAAGTTACTGCTTCATATCTAGGGGATTTTTTATACGACTTCTGCAATGCAAAAATGTATGATGAGATTAGTAATGCAGATAAAAGATTCTACCTCTGTTAGGAATAAACAAATATCATTCTTTGATTTTAATGAAATAGAAGATAGTTGAAAACAACAGCAGATAGTTAAAACGAGATAAAATAATCTTAATCAAATGACGGATAGTTGAAAATGATATTTTTTCACAACTTTTAGTTGTTAACATTCACATTACATTAATAACTTTTTTTTTAGATTTTCAGCACCACATAGTGAGCATGTATTCACCGCTTAAAACATCATACAATATTATTTTATATAATTTGTCTATTATGTTGCATTAAAATAAACTACATGAAAATAATTGCAAAAAACATTTTTTCACTTCTATATCGTGCTAAAATTTCATTAATAAGATTTTAAACAAAAAATAATGAAATAATGTTCTCAGCCAACACTTTTAATTTATGATTCACAACCTTAACATTTTTCTGTATTTAAAAGTTAATATATATTTGATTTGTTGGGATTAACTTTTCAAGTATTGAGGCTAAATCACAACAATCACATGAAAAAAAAAGTTATGCAATGCATAACATTACCACTGCAATTGTAACCTTGAAAATTGATAAATGTAATTACAACGCTTATAATTATTTCAATTAATTGGAAGAAGGTTTTAAATTTAAATCGTTTTAGATACATTTACGAATTTTCAAATTTCCGTATATTCTAAAATTATTATTTATCTTAAAGAATAAAAGCATGATTTTTTCTGTTGGAAATAATTATATTTTAATAAAACCTAAATATTTGTTCGCCTTTGTTTTCCATAATTTTATTTATATTTTTATGCATAATAGGAGTATAAAGAACATTTTACAATGAAAGGAACTGTAAATTAATAATTCTAAAATTTCATTTTATAAGCATTTTTAACGTGAACTATCGAATTAAATGTTGCTGAATTTTTTGAAACCGATTCCACTTAAAAAAAGAAGACAAAAAATTAGATTTTTCATAAAATTCAGTTTCATTTATTTTTTCGTGCTGTGTTTATCTTTTAACAAAGTGTACATCTAATGAATCTATCAAAGTGTACATCTATCTTTACATCTAAGATTTATATCAGCTAGAAACATACAAAAGTCTATCTTCCGCTCCTTTTGTAAAAAAAAAAAAAAAGAGAGAGAGAGAGAGAAACTTACATAAAAAAAATGCTATAATTATTTGATGTGTTATAATTGCTACTTGTGAAATTAAATGCGCCCGGAAGCTAAAAAGGAAAAAAAACTTTTTTTTACAAAAAAAAAAAAAAAAGTGTAAATGCAAATGTTTGTGGCGAATCTCATTTTTTTATTATTATTATTATTATTAACATTTTTTATTGTCGTTCTTAGATTCGCTTAATTTATTTCTGGACAAGTATTTGTTTTTCGTGTCGCCTCTATTTTTCTCCGTTTTTCCCCGAAAATAAAGTAACTAAATTACGTTATGTGTTTGTTTTTTTTTGTTTTTTTTTTTTCTTTATTTTTAGCATTTCGGTGACTTCTTGCTGCTTAGTGTCACTTTTTTTTATTTAATCCCCAAATGTATTCTGCCAGTTGTAGATTTAAATTAACCTTGAAAACCAAATAAATAAACAGATAAAATAAAGTTCACTGAGAAGCATTTCACCTGAAAGTGTAAAAGGGAGGGCGGGGACTTTTTTCCCCCCCATAGCAGTGGTTTTTTTTTTTTTTTTTTTTTTGTCTTTCTCTTTTTTTTTAGGAAAAGCCATTTTCAGTCATCACTAAAACAATATTTAAAGAAAAAAAGATACCACGATTTACTTACGTTGCAAGAGCATTAAGAAAAAAGAAGTAATAAAAAAACACAAAAACGATGCATTGCCTTCATTTTTAGTACTACGTATATGAAAAAGGAAAAGTTACGAAATACATCTGTGAGCTTATGTGTAGAGCAGTACTGAATAAAAAGACAGTACAATCTTCCTCTTCTGCAGTGAGAAAAAAAATAAAAAAATACGAGATGAAATTCTCAGAACAGGTTCTAAAGCAGCCCGAACATGGAGAAAAAGAAACCGCCTCCAACTCAAAATCTCTCTCTCTCTCTCTCTCTCTCTCTTTTTTTTTTTTTTTTTTTTTGCCTCGCTTAGTGTATGAGGGTTCTTTCCCTGAAAACCAACTACTTAGTAAGATCGCTTTTTCATTCTCGAAGCCATTAATGATGAATCGTAACCGTAACCGTAACCTTGCTGCTTTTCTGAGGGGAATAAATTTTCAAGTTTCTGTTGATATGTTTGCCGAGATTTATAAATAAAAATGAATTTTGAGAATCTGTAACTTTATAAGTCTGCTTCAGCTTTAACCTCTTGTTTTTATAGATTAATAATCTAAACTTTTTAGTTTACTATTTTTTGATGATATTTTAAATCCAAAAAGCGGAAACCATACACTGTTATTACATTACTCCCGATATATTGTTTAACTCGGATTCTAAAATCCTCTGTCTTTTGCTCATGCGTCAGATTGGGTTTGATTCCACAAAATATGGGCAAGATGGAAGATGAAAGAAGAAAATATTTACATTTGTCAATAAAGTAAATTCTGGAGATGCCCACGTCCTTCCACGTCTCACCCCTTAGAGAAATAGAATCACCGGATACAGAATGAATAGTACATATATAAATATTATTTAGATGATACAATAATAATAAAATTGAAATTAACAGAATTTCCTCACAGTCTAGAACCCTGATGTGTAACTTAGGTGACTGGCTGAGGGAGAGTGAAATAATGGAACAACCTCCCACCCCCTTCCCCAAAAATGTAAACGGAAATCAAAAACAACGAAACAATTAATTATTATTAAAAAAAAGAATTTTTAATAATGAAAAAAAGAAGTATATACAATATTATTCGGTGTAATTGTTAATTATTCAATGTTACTTTTCCTTTAGACTTAAATAAACCTTCCTTTTGTATATAGTAAAAAACACTTTCATAAGAATAAAGAAGTGGTTATAAAAACATTTAAGAAAAAAATCTGGATTAAGTTTATCAGTTCAATTAAATTTATATAAGTTATCATATTAAGTTTATCAATATCTAATTCCATTTCAGTTCAATACAATCCAATTCATTATTTGTTTTTTCAATTTAAGCAATAACCTTGATCATACTCTATATATAGTAAAATATTAGAGAATTTTTAAAAAGATAATAAAAGAGCGAATTAATGTTTTTTTTAAGCGAACATTTTATCGTTGTTTTTTTAGATGAAAAACAATAAATGTTTTTAGATAAAATTAAAAAGTGGCAATGCAGATATCTGATCTAAAATAAGGATAATTTCCTAGATCTTTTTGAATCCAAGCAGCAGAGCTAATAATTGCCCCTGGTTTTTTTCCCCTTCGGCTTTATTTATTCTTACTGATTATATTAATGTCTATTTCCAATTCAATTCAATATCCATTCCAATTCGACTTTATCAATTTAGTCAAAGGCAACGATATTCTAAAATAATATACAATAAAATTTAGGTGACAGAATGCTTGAAAAGAAATTTTATTGTTGTGACGTATTGTCTTATATTTCGTAAAATTTTTAAAATTAAAAAAAAACACATCTTTAATTGAAATTTTCCCACATTCTTCTGATTTCGCACATTACTAATTACATTAAAGCACTTCAAGATTATAACCGAGAAACTATTTTTTTCCTTTAAGAATGTTCATATTTCAAATTCATTACCTTCTCATGCTTTTGATACTATTGTAACAGTCTCCACAGTTACAGTTTAATTAAATTTGAGAAAAAAATTTAAATAATCATTTGTGAGACATCAAAAAAAATTCTTTTTAACCAATCTTTTTGATTTAACACTAACATCAAAATAAAAATATACATGGAGCGAAACGCGAACGCTTCCTTTTATATGTAGTAACAAACGCTCTCTTAAGAATAAAGTAGTTGTTATTCAAGCATAAAAGAAAAAAAAATTGGACACATATAATTGCACTTTCCCTAGCCTGCGCATAATTTCGGTTATCATTAAGCAACATTAATGCTTTTAAATTTTTTTCTCTTTCTTTGGGATCTCACATCAGCGAATCCTTTACACATCATCTGGTCTGAAATTTTCCCGTGAGTTTTTCTATACCGTTGTTGAATAAAATATGTTTTTATTTCGTTGCCAGCCTCAGGCTATTCAAATGGCACTTTGATGTTCTCTCAAACTCCTTTTGAGTGTCAGTATCTTTGGAGAAATATATTGTTGAGATAAAAAAAAAAGTACATTTTGCGTATATTTCGTAATCTTCAAGAGTTTTTTTTTTTTTTTTTTTTAACTCCAATGTGCATTTCTAGAGAAAGTATCATAATCCCTTGTCGCAGCAATGTCAGATTTGGCTCTAACACAAAATAAATAAATGAAAAAATTTCAGAACCAAACCATGTCTTTCCTCATTTTTTCAAGAATCTTCCCCATAATAAATTTATTTCCACATGGAGAAGGAAATCAAATAATATTAAATCTTCCAATCTCTAATTACAGATGTACTATTTCTTTTATTGGTGATTTCGTTTCAATGTAACATCATTAACGTTCTTTTTAAAGTTAGGGTTTCTAGATTGAAGCGAAAAATTGATTTTTTTCTTGGAATTTAATACAGCAATTAATTATATATTTATTTCCTAAATATTAATCAATCTATTTTAATAAATTTTGGATAAAATATGTAATGACTTCAATAAATATTTATATAATTTGAATAAAACATATTTAAAAAAAGTTTCAAAAATGTGATGTGGATTTAATCTTGATGAAGCCTAATATCAGCAATATTTTCTATAAAATTAGTTATAATAAATAATAAAAGGCTTTTTTCTTTACAAAAATTTCTTTTTTATCCGTGAAACCTTTTTTGGGAAAATCAAGCGTTGTTCGACTTTTAAAAAATTTGATTTCTGAAAGGCAGATTGCAATGTTTAAAAATTTGGAGGCCTTTAAGTCAGAAAAAAGATATTTGAAAAAAGTTCTTCATTTAAACTGTTATTGAAGTTTGGCATCCAAATAAAACCTTTTCCTCTACGAAATTCAATTCACGAAAGTAAATTTCTGATTCTTTCGTATTTGATCCCTAATGCAAATTCTCGAATGTGAAAAATCTTATTAAAAAAATGATCAAGAAAATCTGCAATAAAAACTTTGATATATCGTACTAAAATTGAATGCAATGAATATATATAAAGTGACTTTTTATATGTCACTTCTAATACAAGATTCATGAATAGAAAAAATCTTATATAAAAATTACTACAGAAAATCTGCACTACAAATTTCGATACTATGTCTTAAAATAGAAAGTAATGAATTTCAATAAGGTTCATACCTTCTAATCCATGATTCATAAGTGGAAAAAAATCTTATATAAAAATTGCTACTGAAAATCTACAATATAATCCTGATACAACGTCTTAAAACTGAAAGCAATGAACTTTAATTTTAAGACTGAAACTTTCTTAAAACTGAAACCAATGAACCTTCTTATTCAATTTTTAATACAAGCTTTATGGATGTTAATGCAAAAGGAGACTACAGGAAATCTACAATAAAAGTTTAATACAATGTCTTAAAATTGAAAACATTGAACTTCAATAAGGTTGAATGTCTGATTACTTGATAAATTTCCAAAAGAGTAGATTTTTTTTTGTATGCAATATTAGGGCATTCTGCCCAACATCTTACCATCTGTGAAAATGACCCTATTTACAAACGAGTTCTGGTCATTAAATAAGAAAAGTAAGGCCATCTGGAGGACGATCAGAGAAAAATACACATCATACCTTGAATAATAAATTCGAATTATGACGTAAACCCTTAACACCAATGGGTGAGAGAACTGGTGGAATAAATAAATAATAATAATAATAATAATTTATCTCACTTCCTTCAGTTTTGTTCTAAATATGTATTTACCCTCAATCCCAAGGAAAACTTGATCTAAACCCATTTGACAGAAAGGCAGCTTCGTGAAAAGTCGTTGGAACAGTTAAACATTGTTAAAGCTAAAAGAAAATAAAGATAAAAATTACATTTGAAAAAATATCGTCTGTTTTTGCTTAATATTTAATCATTGTTTACTTAATGAAAATTCGTTGTTTAATGAAAATCTTAATATAAAAAATGTCATCTGTTTTTAGTACGTTCAGTAATTAGAATCAGAATTTGTAATTGCCATTAATACTAAATGTCATACATTTATTTATTTGCCTTATTTGTAAACTTAATAAAACTGATAAGCAAAACTTAATAAAATTTATTACTATATAAGTGAAAAAAACTGATAAGCAATGGCACTAATTAGAAATAAATTATTTGATAGATATGTTATGAAAAATTATAGAATTTTTATTTTATTTAATAAACACCAGGAAAAACACTGTAGTTAAAGTCACTGATCTGAAAAAGAAAGAGTCGTTTAAAGTTTATATCAATTCAGAATCATTTATATTTTTACAGATTTGACTGATCTTCAGTTAATTCAATTTTTAATTTTTTTAATTTTGATTTTTTAATAAAATTAATACATTTAATATATTTTTTCTTTGAATTTTAAATAATAATTCGTTATACTGTAATTACTTTGAGTTATAAAAAAATTTCCAAATTATGTAAACAGTTTATTGAGCTAATTAGATATTAATATTATTTTTTTGAACTTGAATAAATTTTAGGCTTAACTTATACAATAATTAATTTTATTATGATTTCTTTATAAATTTTAATAATTTATATGAATTTATATAGTTTATTGATCTTTTCCTTGAACTCTCAGAAAACATTGGTTACATCACAGATTCCCCATTAATATAGCTGCTAGAAAAAAGAACGCAGGTACTTTAGGATTAATGCAATATTTCTAACTATACGCTGCATGAAAGAGTGATAAAAAAAATCTATTGTCAAAGGGCACTATAGAATGACTCAACATAAACTTGGGTCAGTGGGGCGTTTGACCCGAGTCGATGAAAATCACCTCCTCGCGGAAACCTCTGCCCTTTCTCACGACTAATTCTTCGCTTCTCTCTCCCTCTTTTCTTCTCCAACGATCTGCACAAATTCTTTTGCGGTCCATTCTTTCTTGTTGTTAAACTAGAGGACGCTAGCGCTTGGAAGATTTTCATGGACTTGGGTTTTCAGCGGAAACATAGGTATTTTTTAATTTTAATGGATCATTAAGGCAGTGGTGTAGCCAGAAGAAGGAGGGGAGGGGATAGTTACACTGAGAGCAGTCTCAAGGGACGCCATGCAAACAAAACATTTTTGCTTTAATGTCACTTTATTAAAACAAGATACGACTAGAGAGGGGAAAAAATAATAATATATTCCTTGAACTATTGGTTGATACTGGGAACGCGATGGTTTGGTAAAATAATTAAGGTTTCTGTTTGCAGGGTCCCAGGTTCAAAACTCGATTCCAATCACAGTGTGAGACAAATTAGCTTTCAATCTGTCGGAGCCAAATGTCCTCTCGTTGGTGTGGTGTGAATTGATTGATTGAGTGGGTTTTTCTGGCGCATGGGCCCTGTTTGGCCATGCTGCGCCAAACTTATGATGGAACTGGTGTGATGTGGAAATTAGGGGAAAGGATGCCAGCTCAGGTGCCGTCTTAACTGGCGTGGTGCAAAGTTTGGAATTTCCTCCTAAAACAACACTTATAATTTTGTTAAAATGGGACGTTAACAAAGCTAAACTAAACCACGTGCAATTTTACTTGCTAAAAAACGAATAACATCCAAGTAGCAAAAAATTAAATTATTTTGCCAAAATCATTTATATACCCATGCGCACTAATCTTTGATGTGGTATTTGGGCACCACAGGGATCAACGAAGCTATAGCATTCGTTATAATTCTTTTTTTTCTCCGGGATTTTGAAAGAACAATTGAATGGCATATTATACTTTTAGATATGGACCGCAATGTAAGCTAGTCAAGTGAACGTTAAATCTGTCGGGTGCAAATGTCCTCCCGCTGGTTTGATGTGGAAGTTTGCGGAATTGATGCCAGTTCAGGTGTCGTCATCTTCACCTGTTGTGATCCAAGATTTGGATTTTCGCCCCAAAACATCACTAATAATGTTGTTAAAACAGGACGTTAACATAACTAAACCAAACCATGTGCAGTTACACTTGCTAAAAAACGGATAACATTCGAGTAGCAAAAAATTGCATTATATTCCGAACATCATTTGCCCAAGTAAGCGCACTAGCCTTTGACGTGATCTTTGGGCGCTACAGAAGTCTGAGAAACTATCGCATTCGTTATAAATCTTTCTTTCTCTCTCTCTCTCTCTCCTCGCTTTTGAAAGAACAATTGAATGGCATATTATACTTTTAGATATGGAGACTATGGAAGACGATATCGAATTCCCAAAGTATAGATTTCAAAGATAGTTAAGATATTGAAATATTAGAGAATTTATTTCATATTAAAAGGATGGAAATTAAGAAGAACACTGTTTATCTTTCTACGACGTTATCTTACACATAATATAGGAAATGTATTGATATGCGGATTTTTATTTCTCTAAATAATTTTCCAATGATTTCTAACAAATATCTCTGCTATTAATAGTCTCGAAATAAATCGCTTTTAAAAAAATAAAATATAATTTTAAAAATGCAAATTATTTAAAATATTATTAAAAAATGCAACCTAAAGTAGTAATTATCCAAGCAGTTTAAACTGAAACTGTAAATTGTTTCCCCATTATTAATCAGTTTCCTGCAAGATAAAGCGCGTTATTTATTTAAAGCCCGCATTTCCAAGATGTTCATCTATTGCTTAGAAAATGCGCATATCAATGATGTGTCATCACCTGCTTGCTATGCGTCGAATTTTTTTCCTTCCCAATACACTTTCATATTTGCAACCTCGCCGGTGATAATAAATCAGTTTAACTGAAGTAGCAAATCTGTTTTCTTTTTCGTTTAAATCTAAATGTACATTCGAATCTGAATTAAGTTTTTGTATTCTTTTATCAAGAGAAACTATATATATTCAAAGATTAATGGTTACATTTGTTTAACCACCTTCGCCTACCGGAAATTGTTATAGTGATATAGTTTAATCATAAAATTATCAGATGTTGCTTATCGCTATTTTTGGTTTTACACATTCGTAAATGGAACAAGAGGCTTATTATTTCGCAGGCGTAAATGGATTTGGAGATAAAAATTCAAATGGTTTTGATACCATTATTTTCTTTTAGGATTTTTCATCGATTTTTGGAAGATTCATTGATGAATAAGCCTTTCTTTGGTTATTTTCCACGTCAAGTTAGATTTTCTTTGGGAGAAAACCTCCAATCAATAAATAGCATCGATTGCGTACATTTCATTTTTGTACAGAGGAAATTTACGATATTTGTCAATAGAAAATGAAAAATCTTTTGTTCTGTTGGAACTTTCTCCAGCTTTGGAGACTTAAGACGTTTTTCTTTTGCATGGATTGCGTCACCGTAAAGTGGATTTTTCCATACTTTCAAGTTTTATATAATAAACAATACAATATTTTTACAATAATATAATCCAGTTGATCTAATTGGTTTACCTTGTACACTTTTTTTTTTTTTTTTTTTTTTTGTATAATGCCGAATTTCCTTCATAGAACTATATAAAAAAATGGGCATATCTTGAATAGAAACCCTTTTAACAATTTAATATTCGTTTTTCCACATTATCTAATGGAGATATGTCCCTTTAGTACCATAAACGTATGCGTTGGCGTCCCTACTACAAAAATCCATAAAAATTTAAAATGGCAAAAAACTGAGACATTATTCCTTTATGCATGTGAATATTTCAAATATTTTATGATATTCATCTGTATTTAGCTGAGCTTCCGAAAACACACACCCAACAAATTAAGAATATTGAACTTCTATTTTCGAACAGGTGTCATTAATTATTTGTGCGAAATAAGGAACCCACGCCAACACATGTCAATTTTTACTTGCCCCACACACCTGATGATGGCGTAAAGAGAGGGGGGCTTCCGTATCTGACCCCCTTTTCTCTGGCTACTTTTGGGGCCATCAAGAAGGGGGGATCGAGAAAACGTGCTCCATAAAAGACCGAAACAGCGTTGAACTCCTGTAAAGTAAGAAAAACGTTTCAAAACATTAAGAGGCTACCAGAATTTGGCGCTTTATCGCCGCTTCTTATTTTGTTTGAGTGATGGTACTCTTCAAAGAAGACTCCAGGCAGGATACACATTAATAGAAACATCGTGTCAGTGAACGATTTCTGTATTGGAAATAACTTGTCTCTTTCAGGATTAAAAAAGAAGAAACATTTATGAGGAAAATTGCTATATAGAATTTTGAAAAAATGCTTCTCAGTATCGCAGAGAAAAATTTATATAACATTATTTTGTTAGATTTAGGAATTACAACTGTAGTTGAGAAAAATGTGGTTGATATTTTATTTTAAAAGGTAGCATAAAGATAATGGTTTCGTATGTTTGAATCTTAAATAGCAATCAGTAACAATGAAAAAAATATTAGCAATTATAGCATCGTAGCTTTAACTGATGCTTGACTGCAGTTTTAGCTCATGATGATGAAATAATGTATTAATTTGAGATTTACTTGATTCTATATGGGTGCTTTGTGATATTTCAATAATTTGATTTTTATTTTAAATCTTAGAAGATTTTTTTAACTATAATTTAAGTATCACAATCACCATCGGAAAGACAAAGTTCTTTTGAAAATTTACATGAAGAAGTCATTGCTTCTTAATTTTAGCTTATATTAGAAACTGATTTGAATTAAAAATTCCTCACAGACCTTCCCCCCTTGTCATCTTTTATTCAAATAAATAAAAGAATATTTGAGGGTGTTTTTTTTTTATTATTCTTGCAAAACAATAAAAAAAAAATCTAGATTTTTTTTTTAAATATTCGATACAAAATATAATATTCTCTAAAAATGATTTTAATTTTTTAAGTTCTTTAATAATTGGTACATGCTGTGAAAAAAATCTTTAATTTATGGAATCACAGGCTGTATGCAAGAAATAAGCTAAATTAAATTATACTAAACAACAAATTTCCTGTTTGAAAGAAATTGACCCATAATGGATATCTTGAAATTTTCTAAAAACCTTTTTGTTCTGAAACCTTTGAATTCTATGAATAGCGATTATTTTTAACTTGGATGTATCAGTACCATCTTGTAATACGGGTACTCTATGTAGAATGAAAGCAATCGATAAGATTCTGCGAATGAATTTTGGAAAATGATTTTTGTTTCTGCAGTCTGTGGCATAGCAAAAGGTGTGCTAGAAGATAACGACATCCAGTAAACCAGTCTGACAAGCAAATATAATATTATTACTGATACTTTTAGATCAAGGGGGTGGTAGAGATAAGAGATCTGATTAGGGAGATTTATCTGATTCCTTTCCATTTCATAATAACATTGTTCGGTCTCTTACTCTTAGATTCACAGAAATTAAAGGCTACTTACCAGAAACCATAGAATAGTGAGAGGCTGGCAAGTTGCCCCGGTTGCCAATCTTAGAAAGCACTGTAAAGATAAAATTCTCATGGAATTTTGTTAGATTTTTCAGGCTAATGTAATAGGAGAACGCAAAAAGTGCTATGTTTCAGTCGCCATTTGCACTTTCAAAGACATCAATACGATGAAATGAAATAAAGTAGACTCCCGATTATCCGCGCCTGCCGCACAAAGTTTTTTTTTTCTTTTTTTTTTTCGACTGATTTCTTCAAAAAGGTGCAGTTTTACAGTTATGCTTTTGTAATTACCTAATACATTACAGTATTAAAACAGTACATATGTATTAATTTTTCTGTGCATCCTTGACGCCTCTCGTAAATACAAAGCACTTTTCTGTTTTCATTAACAAAATGCATTTTAGGTTAGTTTTGAGTGATATGCTAAAATATTAAGCGTTAGTTAAACATTTCCTGCTGTTTATTTTACGTTTTATTGTACATAAAACGATTTTTCAAAGTTGGAATGACTGTTTTCTCTTTTGCTATACCCGTTTTTAGCTTTTTTCGGATTATCCGCGATTTTTATTATCCGCGGCGGCAGCGCCACCCAATTCCGCGGATAATCGGGAGTGTACTGTAATATGGAAATAAAAAGTCTTCAAATAGTTGATGCCATCTTTCTTGAATCGACATTGGTTAAGGAGATAGCAAAAAGTCGAATATTTTAATAAATTTCGTACCAGTAAATTAATATAAATATTATATTTTTCAATTCATTCTTATCTATTTTGTTATTAATGGTAAAGTTTTCTATTTTCTATTTTTCAATTGGTGAGATTATCATGATATTTGACGGTGATCCGTCTATAGTTTATCTTATTATTATGTTATAGTGTATCTAATATTTATGGTGTAAATTAGAGCCTTGTCTCATGAGTTTTAGGATTCGAGACATCTTTTAATTGGCGAAAAAAATTATAATAAATGTAGTTACAACTGTTTATCTACCAAAGGAAATAAAATAAGCATGTGTGCCTATAGTTATCTTCTTTTTCTTTCTTTCTTTTTTTTTTTTTTTTTTTTTTTTCTTGTTTCTATTTTATTTTGAATAATTCTAAATTTCTGTCTCTCATACAAAAAGTATTCGATTGTGATTTGTCATTTATTTTTATTAATGGCAGTGATAATGGATAATACAGTTATGGAAATTTCTTTGAAAAATGTGTTTGTACCTGAATTTTCAGATTTTTTATTCTTAAAAAAATGATTAAAGACCTCGAAGAATATAAAAGTTAATGTCGAAATTAAAATTTGATATTGATTTCAACATTCAAAGATGGTTGGCTTTATCTCTTAAGATCCAGAGAAAATTGTAGTTAGTGCTATAAATTTGCCTTTACATAAAATAAATAAATTTAAAATAAACTATTAATACTGTCAGCAAATATATTTTTACAGATTAAAATCTGTATTTGAAATGTGCAAATTATATGCTGTTCAAACTTCACCAAAGTATTAATATCTGTTTTATTCTCCTAGAAAAATAATTTTCAATCCCTGATGGCTTAATATCACATTATAATCCGCACTATAGAATACAGTTGCTCGTATAAAAGGGGGGAAATTAAATGAGCTCTAGCATATAAAATTTAAGACGTAATATTTTAGTATTTAAATTGTATTTTCTGGCAACATTCATTGGCAATAAATTCACCAAATACTGAAACATAAAATAACATACCAAGAATTAAAAATAAGACATTGCTACTTTACATGGCAAATTTCACCAGCATCTTTTTCTGTATGATTTTGCTAAAGCATTAATTTTCAGTTCTTGATTTAGTTATACCAGTTCTGAATGAAAAAAAAAAATATATATTTCTGATATAGAATAAAATGACTCATAATTTTTTCGACGAATTATTTATAAATTTCGACTGTCTTTCCTGGCAACACTCATTTTTAGTAGAATCCCCAAATACTGAAACATTCGAATTAAAAACCGAATAATAATAAAAAAAAATGGCAGAGAAGTTCTGTTTGGCGACGCCGAGCGTATGGCAACCCCTTCACCGGACGCTCAGTTTTCGCGGCCTCTTCCCTCTCAGCGGCTGGACAGTTCAGACCCGTTTGTGAGATCCGGTTTCAGGTATACCCCAGTAGCGCTCGCTCCCCAGACTAGTGGACACTTTATTCATGTGCCTGTGTTTATCATGTGAGGCGTCCATGGATACTCATGGTCAAGTTTCAGGTAGTCTGTCTCTGACTCAAATACACTTCATATATATATACACACTCATTAGCTAAAAGTGTGCGATGAAAAAAATTTGAGTAAAATGTAGTGTTTTTTTGCATGGGTAGTAAATGATCCATGTGATTTGTTATTTGTAATGTTTAGTTTTCTGGTCTATTTATTTTGTTTACTGAGTGTTACACTGATTGTCCATGACACTGGATTTTTTTATATGGAGAATATCTTATTTTTAAATTGTTTCCTGTTGTTTACAAAAAAATTGTTTTGGTCCTTGTCTTGTGTCACGCTGCAGTTTTGTTCTTCTTTGTTTATGTTTCAAAATTTTTTTAACCTTTAAGCTTTTAAAAATTTTAAAAATATATATAGTAGAGTTATAGTACGGAAATATTTTTAAAAATTAAACTAAAAAAAGGACATAATAATATATTGTCGTAACTTTATTTCAAAGGTGGAGTTAGTGGGGTTTTCCTGTAAATGCTTTTGTTCAGTTATTCGGTATCCTTATCAATTAAATTGCAGAAGTAGTTCAAAAATAATAATTAGTTCTATAAGAAGTTTAATTTTTTATATTGATTTAATTATGAGATTCTTTACATTTTTTTAACTATGAATAATTATTAATAAATTCTAATGTTTACTGCATTATATGGTTCCGCTTGTTGCTATTTATATAAAAGCTTTTGACTGACTTGATTTATTTTAAAATTTAATCAATTATGCTATACAAAATGAATAAATGAATAGTATTAAAAAATTTTATTATTTTTTTAGAATTTATTTTATTTCTATTATTTAAATTACTTTTTAATAAACAAAGATTTCTATATTATTTTGTAAGAATGATTGAAAACTTTAATTGAAATATTTAATCCAATAAAATAAAATAGGTTTTAATTCAATCGCATAAATACACCGGAGTAAATTAAATGCAACTTTTGAAGATTTTCTTGAAATTCTTAAAAAACGATCAAATTAGGTAACATTATGTTTTTCATGATAATTTTAATGGTAATTCTCTATTTAATCATGCAAAAAAAAATTTTTTTAATAATTCTTTACTATGTAAACATAATATTTTTTTTTTTTTTTGATTAAATTGGTTGGAAAAAAAAACAAAAGCTTATACAAAATTGATGTCACTGTTGTAAAACAACAAATTCTGAAAAGAAAGATATATTTTTAAAAAAAGAAAGAAAAAGAATCAAAATCTAAAAAGTTTATAAGAGTTCGCTAAATCTCGAAATAGTACATAAATTGCAAAAAGTAAATTTTAAAATAACTATCATCTGGTAAGGGAAAAGTTTTTTTTTTGTATGTATATTTTTATATTAATTAATACGAAATCATATAGTTTCATTCTATCGACAAATATTCTGGTTTCAATCTCTTATTTATTAACAATAATTAAAGTAATGATATCCAATTTATGTAGAGAATTTTACTAAAATAAATGATAAGTTTTTAACAAACTTATCGAACATTTTAATTTTTTTTTTTTTTTTTTTTTTTTTTTTTTTTTGTATTTTACACATTTTATATTTTCGGATATTCTTTGATCCGTGTCTCAATCTATTGAACTGTTAAGAGGTTACATTCTAAATTTAATTCCTATCTTCAAAACCTCTTTTCCTACCGATTTGCGCATCATTCATACTTATAATTATCTAATATCGGAATAAAAATTAAGTGTGCAGACATGTCAAAAACGATACTTCTGCCTTAAGGTTAAATAAAAAAATAAAAAAATTTTAAGTTTCAGTGGCTAATCCATCTTTTCCCGTTACAGGAGAAAGAGCGTCAGTTGTCGCTATGGCAACGACGGCATCAGTTACTGAAAAGGATGAAGACGGGATTTGATCATTTACGTAAGTATAAGCTTGCATTTTTTTTAACAAACTTATTCGTGAACTTTGTTGATATTTCATTATCGCGTGGTGTCTTTTCAGCTATTTTTAACTACTGTTCGAAATGTATTTGTAAGTTTATAGGCAAAATCTTCGTATATATAAAGTCACAGAAGTTTTTCCCGTTATAATTAATAATTATCTTATTGCTTTGGAATGAAGCGTTTTCTTTTAATATTCAAAATTAAAAGTGTACTCTTATGTTAGCAACATCAGTAAAAATTAAAAATTTGCCTTGGTTAAAATTTTAGTTTTTAATCCATTTCATATCGAATTTATTATTATTATTCCATTTATTTGATGAATGAAAAAATTGGATTTTTTTTATGTAACGATTTCGCTGTTATATAAAAGGTGGAGAAAAATTTACATTTAAATAAATATGTGAACAAATTATTGAAACAGTGTTATTTAAAACAGTAGATGCATAGCAATCAATACTTCGTGAGATATTTTGTATATTAAAGTGATAAAGCTGTTTATAAAAGTAAAAAAAAAAGGGGGTGGGTGGGGGGGAACTAAATTCTAACTTCTGCTAAGCTTGACAACATAGAATCTTTGTTGCAATTAGTAAAGTACTTACACGTGTACGGTGTTAAATCTGATAAAAGAAATGCCAGATTTTTCATGTCAAATATATTATACTATATAATATGCATAGAATACCAAACATGCAGACTAGACAACTGCCTAAAAGCTTTAAAGTGCCCTCTAGAAGGGGGGGGGGTATTTTTAGAATTATCTAGTTTTGTTTATTCATTTAACTTATAAGTACCATGTAATAGAAACATATTCAAATTAAAATCAAATATTTTACTGAATCAAGTACTCCAGAATATTTTATTACCATTATTATTTAAAAAAATTTCAAATTCGCTTGCAAATCAGTGCAGTCTTTTTTTTTTCTTTGAGTGGCTTAATTGATTAACAAATTGGTTTTAAAAAGTTTCCGATTTTTTTTTTTTTTTTTTTCTTTTTGTTTGGAATAACTTTCTTTATATACAGGAGATACTGAAACTATCATTCTTGAAGATGACTCGTAATTAATCGATTTGTTGTTTCTGTTTTTTCGTAATATTTGTTATTTAAAAGCTGTTTATATGAAAATATTATATTAAAATCGATTATATTGATTTGGAATAGAAGAAAGGATTCCGAATTTTGCATTGCTTGTAAGCTCTTGCAGGAATGAATCTTTTCCTACTCTTCCAATCAGTGATGTAGCAAGGGGGGATATAGGTGCCCCGGGTGTAGGTTTCAATGGACATCGTGGTGATAAAACATTAGTGTCTTTTTTTAAACCAAGGATGAGAAAAAAATTAATTCAATGTCTAGGTGACATTTACATTTTCTAAACAACTATTGACGGTAAAGAGCAAAAGTATTATTTTTTTTTTTGCCCCGTGTGCCATTTACTCTCGCTACGACACTGCGCTATGAGAGTAAATAGCACACGGGGTATCAGCAGCAAATATTAAGTAAAATATACATGTATTTTTCAGATTGGTCATAAATTGTGTTTTTTGTCATCTTCAAATTGTGTAGGAAAGAAGAAATTACACACACACGCAAGCGCACGCACACACTATATATATATATATATATATATATATATATATATATATATATATATATATATATATATATATATATATATATATATATATATATATATATATATATATATATATATATATATATATATATATATATATATATATATATATATAAACACAGTTTGAATTCATATATAATGCAATAGCAGACCCCAAGTCATTTTGTTAGGTACGTCTGAATTAATATTAAATACTCATATACGAAGCATACGTTATCAAAAAATAAAATTATATCACATGATAATAATCTTTATCATATTAGGGATAAAATTCTGTCTTAAGCTTGATTTGGACAGAGATTTCCTGCTATTCGTTTCACAGCTAGCAGAAAAGAATCTCTACCGTTTTTCTGTACTCAAAATTACAGGAATTTAACAAAATTCGTTTAAATATGCAACTGATATTTGAAAAATATAATAAATAAAGGGAAAGTGAATGCCAATTGAAAGAATAAGCAAATAGAATTCATTAACTCTTTCCTACTCCTATTTTTGTAGTAAACAACCTTTTACTTGATAGGTTATACATTATTTTATTTAATTGGACTTCAACAGAGACATAAATATGCAACTTAATATCAATCCAAAAAGGTCAATTCTTTCTTATATGTGGAAACATAAGGAGTTAGGAGCGCAAATTAACATATGCTATCCATATTGATAAAAAAAAAATCCTGCTATGATATAAACTTAGATTTCTGAGCTTTGTATGAAAATTTGAGAGTCTATTGTGTGAATTCACCCTTCAAAGACAGTATCTCACAACACCTTTTCCCTTTTGATGATTGGCGGCATTTTAATTCAATAATTCGTCACAACCCCATAAATTTCATTGTGCTGCGAATACAATTCCATCGACCCAGACATTCCACGGCGGACATAAAAGATTACTGTTCCGATTTTTAATTATAAATGGATGTTGCATCTCTCTTTTCTGCCGGAACGAACAATAAAACACCGAAAGAAGAGAAACAAAAATTCGCTGTTCTGTTTTAAGGTATTCTTTGTGGGCCGAAAATAGCTATTCCCATTGTTTTACTCATGATGCACCCTCTGCTTGGACCCTGATTTGGGATAATAATCCATTGTGTTTCCTCGGCGGGCGGTGGTCCATGGGCTTTAATTACCCATGTGTAGGTGAGAACCAAACAAAGAACCAAAGGGCCTTGAGCCCCGGGAGAATGTATAGATATTTTTATGGGTTTTCGTTCTAATCCGAAATGAAGGATTTCGACTGTCGTTTGTTTGTTGGTCGGTTTGTAAGTAAACGACGAGAAAAACGGGTTGTGGGAAAAGGTCAGCTGAGACAAAACTTATTTTTCTCAGAATTCGTTAAAATGAATATGCAGTGAAATGAATGTGCAGTGGATGGTTTTCGGACAGACAGACAGAATTATAATCTTATTTCGCGTCATCGGGAAAAAGTGATTTATTATCTGATGGATGTTACTTTCAGAGTGTTGATATTTTGTCCGTGAGAAAGACGGTAGAGTATAAAGGAAGTGAATGGGCTTAGTTTATCGAGATATAGATATATCAGATATCAAGTTTAAATATTCTTTGTGTTTATTTTTCGGTCTTTTTATTGATTTGATAGTATCTTAAGTCTAAAAGTTGAAGATAATATTCATTAAGGGAGCCACTTTGACCTCCTCAGCATATATGAGGTGCAACTTTTCAGATGCTCACTTTTCAATTATCTTTTTGTTAAAATTTATCCTTTCCCATAGATTTTTCGAATTTTCAAAATTAAAGTATAGTTGGGAAAAAATATAAATTAAAATAATATAGGTTTTTTTTAATCAAATTGTTTTTAAAAAATTAAGTTCTTTTATCAATTTTAATTTTGCTTTGAATTTGTCCAGCAGCGGAATCAAAAACATTGAAAATAAGTCCCATTCTTACAGCTGGTAAAGTTCAGCAGTATATATTATGTTAAGAGTATAGTTTTAAAAAATACGTGAAAATGATGTCAGTTCTTCTGGGATGTACTGAATAATTGTAAAAAGTTTTTTAAAACTTTTTTCAGATTTTAGAAGAAATATTAAAAAGAATTTATATTAATCTGTTTAATATATTTCTACCTTTTTTTCTTAATCCTGCGATTATTTTAACGAGACTGAATCCAGGATCTTAACATTTTTACAAGTCTATTCTCCTTTGTGGTTAGTTGATAATTTCAGAAGAGAAGACGTTTATCAAATAGGTGTGAATATTTGATCCGCAGATACTGTTTATCTTTTAAAAAAAAAAAAAAAAAAAAAAACCCTTGCTGCTAAATGCTTTAAATCACTGTAAGTTTATTAAAATTTCATTTTCAAGTTTTCGAAAGGAGGTTTAAGAAAACAACTCATAATAAATTTTTTTTTTTTAAATATAGTAGTTCAACCATCTTCCGTAATCAGGGGGACGCGGTGGCCTGGTGGTAAGGTCTCGGTTTCGGAACCGGAGGGTTTCAGGTTCGTGACCCGATTCCACCGAAGAACCGTCGTGTAAGGGGGTGTGCTGCCCGCCAAATCCGTCGTGACCAAACGCCCTCCCACTGGTGCGGTGTGGTGTGGAGAGGGGGGTGCCAGCTCAGGTGCCGTCCTCGTCATCTGACCGCGGTTCCAAATTACGAGATCCGTCCCAAAATAGCCCTAGAGTTTCTTTAAAACGGGATGTTAATATAACTAAACTAAGCCAATCTCCCTTAATCCAGAAATTTTTCACGCCAAAATTGAATCAGAGATCTTAACATTTTGATCTCTTTTCAGTTAGTCGATAGTTCCACTTCTAAAAAAAGACAAACTTCGTCAGTACAATTCTATTAAACACCATTTTTTAGATATGTTTTTTAATATGATAGTTCAAATCCTTCCTTAATGCCGAAGTTTCTCACGTCTGGCTGAACCCGAGATTTCAATATTTTGACCTAATGTCACTCCCTTTCTGTTAGTTGATAGCCCCACTTCCAGAAAAGGCCATTTTTGTCGAACAGATGTGATTATTTGATCAGCAGATACCATTGTGTCTTTTTAAAGCCTTTATTACCACCTTCTTCACACATTTCCACTTTCCGGGAAAAGATTATGAATATACAGGTTCTTCCACCTGTATATTCATGAAGCAATAAAAGTGGTCCATTTTCCACTTTAGTCCATTGCAACACCTTTCAAAACACAAACAATTCATTTAAGCGCACCATAAATGTCCTCGGGACACGCTTCAGAAGTTACGGTTAAGGTCTTTCGAACGGTTTATATCTGGGATATACTGAAACCTTGATCACTCATTGTATCCGAACATGAACAGGATACGAAATTGAAAAGTGCATGCGAACTGTAACTAGCCGACAATGGTCGATTTTAATTTGCTCGACTTTTTTTTCCAATGTTCGGATACACCTTGCTCGCTTTCGTTCTAATTTACATTTAACAAAAGCGGCAAGTGAAGAGAACTCTTTACTTTTGTTTTCCCATAAATTTTACACATGAGCGACAGTTTACAGCGTATTTGTTCTGAGATCAAAAATGCGGTGTTTTTTATATCTCTAACCAGGTTTAATAACACGGTTATGAAGCTGGTAAAAGCCGATTATTTTGTAAAGTAATGTTACCACATCATGAAGAAGTATTCGAAGAGATCATTATCTTTGGGAAATAAGGGCACGAAATGGTAAGAAAAAAAGGCTTGTGGGATGATAAGTTCAAATAGATGCCTACGCGAAGTTAAGAAGATGAAGGAAATCTTGGAGAGGTCGCATTTTCTCTATTTGGATGTATTTTTCAAATCTGTACTCTCAGATAATTATCGATGGCTTTAATTTTCTTCTCATGGAATTCTTATTTAAAAAATACCATGCTTTTCAAAAGACTTTTATTTCCATTTTAATCATGCTGTACAATCTCATGTTATAGAAGGAGTCTTTTTCTTTTTATTTTCTTTGATACTTTGCAGTTTATATATTTTTCTTCGTAGCATGAACAAATAAAACGAATATGTCTTTTGTTCTTTTGCCTAAAATCTGATATTAGTCCACAATTTTAATTTCAAATCATATATCTAGTCAAATTTATTTCTGATATCGAATTCACATAAACACGAATGGAAAAACTGATAGTCTATCTGCAGGATTTTATCCAAAATTTATTATAAATATACAATTTTGGGATAGAGTCATATCCAAAATTTCATTTTCCTATCTCGAAATATACAATTTTGGGAATAGAATCATATCCAAAATTTCATTTTCCTTCTTCTAAATATACAATTTTGGGAATAGAATCATATCCGAAATTTCATCTTCCTGTCTCTCAATATACAATTTTGGGAATAGAGTCATATCCAAAATTTCATTTCCCTATCTATAAATATGTAATTTTTGGATAGAGTCATATCCAACATTTCATCTTCCTGTTTCTAAATATACAATTTTGGGAATAGAATCAGATCCGAAATTTCATCTTTCTGGCTCTCAATATACAATTTTGGGAATAGAGTCGTATCCAAAATTTCGTCTTCTTGTCTCTGAATATACAATTTTGGGAATAGAGTCTTCCTGTATCATTATGCTTTTGAGTTATCATATCCATATGTAAAATGTTTGAAAGGCAGATTTCTTTGGATGGATTTTATCCAAATTTCATTGAAATTTATGATTTTAATATAAAAATCGCATAACAAAATGTCTTCTTTCTTCTTTATTCTTGTTTTCTTTATCGAATCCAAAGAAATCGCAGAGACTCATCTGAAACCACGAGATTCATTGGCAATTACAATACTTTCTCCTTGAATAAACTTTCTTCTTTAATATGGAAGAAAGTAAAACAAATTTTCATTGCCTGCGTGTTATGCAGTTAAGGATTTTGAGAAAATTGCCATCTAGTTCCGTTTTGATAAAAGAACAATCACTAATTGCTGCTTCATTAGGAATATCTGTGGATTCATGATTGGAGAAGCTCAAATTGGATCTCGTTTTGATTAAAGTTTCATCATATACAAATGCAATTTACTTTTAACCCTTTCACTACTTACACGGCCCAATCGGCCACGCGAATTCTCTCCTGGCAAGCCTGTTTATGTTTCAAACCAGGGGTGCATAATGTAAAACGAGTTATCCCAAAGGATTTCCTTGATTTACATCGTACACTCGTTCGTTACATCTTTTGACATGGAAATGGACTCCCCAATATAGAATTTGCACGTCCAGTTCGGCCGGGTCAGTAGTGAAAGGGTTAATGGTAACTCAGTTATTTTCATAATTTTATTTTCTTTTTGAATGTGAAATACAGAATTTCAGATTCTTTTAGTAAGATTTAAAAAGAAGGTATAATATGATAATTTCCCTACTTATTTAATAGCAAATGGTGAAAATGATTGGATAAATGCCTTTTAGGATGCCTAATGTAATTATATTACATTTCTTCCATAATTTTTGAATATTTGGGTAATAACAATTTGTTTTTGTTTTTCCATATAGTTTTATTCCTCTTTTACCATCCATCTTTATATTTTCCAGTTGTTTACAACACGTTTTGTTGGTCCCCACAGATAAAGTAAATTAATGTCAATCTTTTTCCCAATGAATGCCCCCCCCTCCCTGCTTTATATTGCAATTCCTTTGGTTCCTTGGAATATATAAAAGCAAAATAACACTGCAGTATTTAGAAATATTTTAGTTTAATTACCGATGTGTGTACTATAATATTAATTTATCCGGGGTTGTTTTATATGTATAGAACTCTGGGGCTTAGATTCACCTTCGTCCTTTAATATTTTCCTCGTCGACCTTGAAAACGTTCTAAATCCTTTCAACGAGTGGGCTGATGAGGGATTAAAAAATATAAAGTTGCGTGACTTAGTGGTCAATAGAGTTGTCCCATCTCAGAAATTACTCGCACACTTAACAAACTACTCTAGACGAGACGACGTAAATACTGCTTATCAGTGTTATTATGATAAGGACCATATTAATTTGCCTTTTCCTTGTGAAATGCTTTAAAAAAGTAACTATCGTATTCGGCAGATTTTGAAATAGGTTGCATCAGCAGAAATGTTGTAACTTATTTCATAATCAACCCAATATCTGTTGCAAGTATCTTTTTTCTTTTCAATAATATAACAAAATGTTATTCAGTTTCGCCACGAGGCTTTATATAAAAACTAAATCCTGATTGATATAAACATGATAAATTTTCAAAATCTGCCGTTTTGTCGTCAATATTTTCTTTCTCATTTATTAAACTTAAATGCATGCATTATCGTCTATCATGGACTCGCAGAACATTTTTGAATATCACTCATTTCCTTTTACGTCTGATTTATGCAATATTATGTAACAGGGCGTTTTCTTTCTTCACTAATAAAGTCCATTTAATTTTTCTTCTGGATTGCCAACTTTTTTGGTCATAGGAAATTTATTGGTCAGTAGAATAGCTATTTTATTTCACTCATTTCCTATTCATTGCCTTTTGTAAAGTACAGACACCTTACAAAACTTAGCATTTCGCCATTGTTATCAATCATCGCTACTGAAACCTATTTAACAGGTCGCTCAGTTGTAGCAACCTGTTTTTAGTAGCTTGATTCGTCTTTGAATATATATGCATATAAGCTTTAAAAAAAAGAGTCCTTTAGTAGCAAATAGATTCTTGTTTTTATCCCTTCTTCAACTTGTTCCATCAAGTCTTCCTGTTTTTTATTAATTAGAATTTTCTATTGCCTTTTTTGTTACAAAATAATTGGTATAATTTTTTTTAGTTAAATAGTTAAAGAAGGATAGTTTTGTCAAATCCTAAGTCGTTTAATCTTCAAAGAATCGAAGTTTTTTAATAAATGCTAAGTATTGAAGACCGGAATAGAATCTTGGAATTGGATAGCAATACGTTCTAATCAATGTTCTGATGCATCAAGATGTGATAACTATGGTAAATCATTTAAATGAAGAAGTTAAATTCTAATTATGTTTTAGTAAATGTTATAGAGTTTATATATTTCTATACGTTATTTTAATTACTTAAGCGTTGGCAAATTTTAGCATAAATATGATCTAGTTTATTTGAAACAAAAATGATGAAATAATTTACTACTTTTCTGTATGTACTGTTGTGAATAACGATGATTGGATATGAATTTTTTATTATGTCACTATCATCTTTTTCTCTTGTAATTCGAAGACTTAAGGCATTAGAGCATCAGATAATAACTGAAATCATCAATAGGTATAAAAGCGAATACATAATTTTAGCTTAATAGTAACTGAATATGAAGCACTTAAGTCCATCGATAGCCGTTATAAAAATGTTAACACATGATGTACGCCCTATCTTAGGAATAGAGGTAATTCGACCCCAAACTATTTTTCTTCCTTACTAGAAAATAACAACAAACTTACTTATCCGGCAACTTCTCAGCTACATACTTATAGTGTTTTCAGGAAAATACCGCTATTTAGTTTCAAACAGTATTTCTTTAAAAGCATTGCCATCCCCATGTGCGTGTTAGAAGCCATATTACTCGTTCATCAATGAATAGAAATACGCATAGAAATCATAATCAAAATTTTAAGATGAGTTTTGAAGGAAATAGAAGGATTTAATAGAATTTGCTAACAGATTTATATAATAGATGCGCACATGGAAAATTAACAATGAAATATATTCGTTAGAATGATAGATTGGTTTTAAACAAATTATACCTTTCTGTTATATATTTTTATATACCGTATTATTCCATGCTATAAATTTCCCCTTTTATCTTTGCGGAATATACAAAATGAAAGTATTGTAAGTATAATAAGCAAAACAATTTCACTTCAGAGATTTTTAATGAATCCCCAAGTGTTAGTTCTACATCAGTCTAAAGAAATTCATTTTTTTTTATTATTATTATGTATGTCTTATGTGAACACAATAACCCAAAAATACAAAGAATTAAGTAAATTTAATTTGATATACAGTTTCTACTTTAAAATTGTAAATTTCTCCCAAATTACTTTCTATTGATGGAAAGTTTGTCTATTTGTCCGTGTATCTGTTCATATAAATGTGATCACGATAGCTCAAAACTGTAATGATTTAATTTTATCACTATAAATACAGATATTCATTGCATTTTGGATCAAAGCAATCCAATTTTAGACAGTGGCAGGTTGACTGTATGTTGGTCAACAACCATAAATGTATATGATCGTAATAGTTAAAAAATTCAATGAATTAAATCGATAACACTTGGCCTTTGATTTTATCATCACAATAATGGATCTATATCGAATTTTGAACTAAAACCGTCAATTTGTTGACAACCAGTCAGCATCTATGAGTTATGTGATTATGTTAAGTCAAAATCACAATGAGCTGTATGGATGACATTTGTCGTATATTTTATCATCAATTATGGATCTATATCGAATTTTGGACCAATGCTATCAATTCGTTGACTACCAGTCAGCATCTATGAGTTATGTGATTGCGTTAAGTCAAAAATGCAATTGACTGAATCGATAATACTTGTCATATATTTTATCATCAATTATAGATCTATATCGAATCTTGAACCAAAACCGTCAATTTGTTGACTACTAGTCAGCAACACTGAGACAATCAGCATCTATGAGTTATGTGATTACGTTAAGTCAAAAATGCAATTGGCTGAATCGATAATACTTGTCGTATATTTTATCATCAATTATGGATCTATATCGAATTTTAAACTAAAACCGTCAATTCATTGACTACCAGTCAGCAAAAATGAGACAATCAGAATCTATGAGTTATGTGATTATGTTAAGTCAAAAATACAATTGGCTAAATGGATAATACTTGTCGTATATTTTATCGGCAATTATGGATCTATGTCGTATTTTGGACCAATGCTATCAATTCGTTGACTACCAGTCAGCATCTATGAGTTATGTGATCATGTTAAGTCAAAATCACAATGAGCTGTATGGATGACATTTGTCATATGCTTTATCAACTGAGTTATGGATTTATATCTATAATTCTGGCTCTTTATGACATTCGGGCTTGGGACCATCAACACATAGATTACTTGTCCGGCAGCAACTTGGAGTGTAAATGACCACGAAAACCAAAAACGTGAAAAGAACAAAATACGTTATATTTTATTTTTAAAAAATCACAGAATGAACACTCCAGCTAGCTAAAAATATGTCCAATACCTAACTATATTATAAACTTCAAAAATGAATTTATCCGAATAGGACATCACACATTTGACCAATCCTTGGCGCTCATCCATATCAAAGTAATCCATTCTTAAATAAACCTGCGCATTTGTACACGAGTGCTTCTTCCTTTTACGAGCGAACCCGTTTATTAGTAGTCCTTGGCCCACATGCATTTTTACAAGACGCATTCGAAAGGCAGGGGTACGTATAGGAAATAGATAGAATATTAGCTTCTTTTTTTCTCCGCCCATTTTCTTTTTCCCCGCCACCCCCGACTATCGTCTGAAGTTGATCTTTCCGACCTCCTCCAGGCTACTGCCTATCATTTACAAATAATAATAAAAAAAAATTCAAAAAAGTCGCTCTACTCCTTTTGCTGCAGAGTCAGGTGATTCGCGTTAATAGATGAGTTGGGTGAGGGTAGGATTATTACCATTAACAGCATCCATCCTTTCAATTGACTGTTACTTTCCGAGAATCATCGACGTTTTTCCATCGAAAGCGTCTCGTTTTTGGGACTTCTTTCGCTTTAATTGGTTTGCTCTCAATTGTGTTCCTCTATTTTTTTATGGATTTGTATAGAATTCGGTTTGAAAATTGGGATCTCGAAATAATAATTAAAAAAAATGGTCTCCAGACTAATTTAAGAACAATATTTTTCTAGCTGCGTGTCTGGTCCCTGATGACAAGAAAGTTAATACTTAGGGCTCCTATTATTCGAGGTATAGTTTCCTGATCGTCTTCAGAGGGGGTGGGGTAGAAATAGCATTTTACTGAGTAAAAGCAGAGAAACAACTGACTTCGACTGTTATGCTCTAGTACCGATATTTTAATTCGTCAATGAAATGTACAATATGTAAACAACACTTTTTATAGACATTAAATTAATATGTTGTAAAACAAATTATTCTCGAGTAAAAACAAAGCAGCAATGTCTTCAACAGTTACGTTCAAGCATTGACACTTTAATCTACTAATGAAACAATTCAAAATATAAACAACATTGTTCTTTTTTGTTTCTATCCTCTGCCTGGTTCTCTAAAACATATCAATCTACAAACATCTTCCCGAGTAAAGATAGTGAAATAACTGACTTTGATCGTTGCTCTGTTATTATCATCGGATATATAATTCACAAATATAAACTGATCATAACAACTAATAAGTAACAACTGATTTTATTTGTTGCACTACTGCTATCATCGGATATGTAATTGCGCAAATATAAACTGATAATAATAACTAATAATAACAACTAATAAATAGCAACTAATTTCATTTGTTGTACTGCTACTATCATCGGATATGTAATTGCACAAATATAAACTGATAATAGCAACTAATTAATAACAACTGATTTCATTAGCTGCACTGCTATCGTCTTTGAATATATAATTGCACAAACATAGACTGATAATAACAACTAATAAATAACAACTGATTTCATTTGTTGCACTGCTACTATCATCGGATATGTAATGTCGGATATGCATGCCGAAATGTTGACCATCTCACAGTCTATTCTTTCGCATATTTATATGCACAATAATTCATAAATTCATTCATAAATTAAATCATTGAATTTCGGTATGTTGTGATTACATTTGTAATTCTGTATCAAATTTTGGTCTTAATAAGTAGGCAAAAAGACATCTAAAATGCATATTCTCCGAATAGATTCATAAAAAATGTTTTCCACTTCAAAGATCTGTATTTTATAACTACCGTTCCCAAAACCGTGCTAGATATTCGCAACCGTACTAAGGTTCGCATTTTTATGCTTGGGGGGGGTAAAAATTTGTTGGAGAATATACAAGAAAGTTTCAAGGAAATCACTCCCCCCCCCCTAGCTTATACAGTTTTTATTTATCTAACATTCGTCTTCTAGCATATGTTTTTTTGTTCAACATATCGCTTTATATTTCAGTAGAATCCTTCATATAGGCATCCATCTTATTTTACAAATTCTGATGTAAAGTTTCTTGCAATATAAATTCTGCAGTAACCGTAATTTATTAGAAGCGGCTTCTAGAAAGTAAATGCCTTTTCTTTTATTGCAGGTCCACCTGATCCACCCTCCAGTGTACAGTTGGAAGTGGTCGGCAACAGATCGCTGAAAGTAAAATTTTGTGCGCCAGAGACAGCCTACCAAGAGAGCAGCATTGTCACTAAATATAAAGGTAACAATAGGACAGGACTCTTTATGCCAATGTTATACGCGTAATAGTTTCCCACTCTTTACTTTATATCACAATTTATTTCAACATTTTTAGAAGAGAATTAAAATTGATTAATTATAATGAAAAAAAGTTCCAGAAATCCGAGAAATAAAGAACATTTTGAAACTTCTAACTGTTTAAATCGTACGTTTGAATATTGGTTCTGTCCTTACATTCTGGATATCGGTACACTTGTGGGGTCAAGTGCACTAGTTTTTGTAGTAATATAGTGCCTCTCATTCGTTTAGATGTGTCCAAAGTATTAATTTCATATTTGCATCTCTGATATGCACTTCAATTTACGATCTCTGCGATTTAGAAACATGGAAATAAATTTCGAAATAGAATTTAATTTCAGGTTATATTTATATTTTTTTAAATGTAAATTTGAGTTCATTTTATACATTGTTCACAACTTATGCAGTCACAATACTGCATAGATCAAACTTTTGTTTTTTTTATGTATGATATTTATACCTTTATAAATGAAAACAGTGTTTTAAAACATAAGCTCGAATGATGACCAATTGGAAAGAAATTTGGTCCTATATCTTGTAAAACTTGTACCTCGAATTCGAAATGATACATTAATCATATGGTAATACATTATATATTGATGGTAATTTCAATTACATTAATGGTAATATATTATTGTATATTAATAATAATTCCAATTACATTAATGGTAATATATTATTGTATATTAATGATAATTCCAATTACATTAATGGTAATATATTATTGTATATTAATGATAATTCCAATTACAATAATGGTAATATATTATTGTATATTAATGATAATTCCAATTACAATAATGGTAATATATTATTGTATATTAATGGTAATTTCAATTACATTAATGGTAATATATTATTGTATATTAATAATAATTCCAATTACATTAATGGTAATATATTATTGTATATTAATAATAATTCCAATTACATTAATGGTAATATATTATTGTATATTAATGATAATTCCAATTACATTAATGGTAATATATTATTGTATATTAATGATAATTCCAATTACATTAATGGTAATATATTATTGTATATTAATGATAATTCCAATTACATTAATGGTAATATATTATTGTATATTAATAATAATTCCAATTACATTAATGGTAATATATTATTGTATATTAATGATAATTCCAATTACATTAATGGTAATATATTATTGTATATTAATGATAATTCAAATTACATTAATGGTAATATATTATTGTATATTAATGATAATTCCAATTACATTAATGGTAATATATTATTGTATATTAATGATAATTCCAATTACATTAATGGTAATATATTATTGTATATTAATGATAATTCCAATTACATTAATGGTAATATATTATTGTATATTAATAATAATTCCAATTACATTAATGGTAATATATTATTGTATATTAATAATAATTCCAATTACATTAATGGTAATATATTATTGTATATTAATAATAATTCCAATTACATTAATGGTAATATATTATTGTATATTAATGATAATTCCAATTACATTAATGGTAATATATTATTGTATATTAATGATAATTCCAATTACATTAATGGTAATATATTATTGTATATTAATGATAATTCCAATTACAATAATGGTAATATATTATTGTATATTAATGGTAATTCCAAATTTGCAGCTGGCAAAAAACTTCAAATTTTAAAGGTCAAATATTTAGCAAACCCATATTCGTACAAAATTTTCATATTTTTAAAAACTTGAGGGGAGAGAGTGGGTTGTAGGATTTAATGGCGCAAGAGTCATTTTCTGGTAAAACTGAGCATACTTAAGTTTAAAATAAAAATATCTAAAATTGAAAGAGAAAAAAAAGTCTGCATTAAAAATAATTGTACTAAAAGGTATTTTATAATGTGAGAATTTTAGTAGGAATTTTTCCTGTCTTAAGTGCAAATCTCTTTTGCTTGTATGTGTATGTAGTTCTGATTACATTAATGATAATATATTATGGTATATTAATGATAATTCCAATTATATTAATAGTAATATATTATAGTGTATTAATGGTAATTCCAATTACATTAATGGTAATATTGATAAAAAAAAAACCTCCATTAAAAATAATTGTACTAAACAGTATTTTACAATTTGATAATTTTAGTAGGGATTTCTCCTGTCTTAAGAGCAAATCTTTTTTGTTTGTATGTATATGTAGTTCTGAATCACTTTTGGAATGAACATCTTATTGACATAAAATTTTACTATGTTAGAGTATTAAGTCTTATTTCGATCGGAAAAGACAACAATTAAATTATCTGAAAATAAATCTCAACCTACTATATCCAACCAGGTAAAAAAGTGGCTGTCCACCAAATTGCTTATTTGTTGAATACTAAACTGCAACCGTGATCCTGCTCCCTCTCTTGATTGATGCCTCGCTTTCAGCACTCGTGATGAGTGAGTTTGTGATTGATACTTTGTGATTTCAGTGGAATGGAGCTGCTACGAGGACTTCTCCCTGCTGGCGGGATCTCGAGAGATCTCGGACGTGCAGAAGCTGGAGCTCATGATTCCGGACCTGACCCAGGGCAGCACGTATTTCGTGAGGGTTGCTGCTGGGAACGTCAAAGGATTCAGTTCCTGGAGGAGCGCATCGCCCTTGTCCGCCACCCCTTCCAGTAAGTTCCCCTCTTGCATGCCTGCCGTTGCTTTCGTGTGTTACCCTGAAATTTGCTGTTTTCAATCAATGCACTTTTCATTCAGCTTTCTAATGCACGTTTTTATTCGTGTTTTTTATATACATAAAAGAGAGATAAACAAGGTAAAATATATTTTAATCTCACCATCAAAGGTGGATTTAAAACTAGGCATATCATGAGTTCGCCAAAACCGCCAAGAAGCCCCCATGCAGATAGACTAGCCATTGCGAGCCCCCAGGCATTTATTTTTTCACCTTCCTTGTCATATTTAGTTCGAAGAACGTGAAAGGAGGGTGAAAATGTTTTGTTTTCCTAGTAGCCTCCAAGATTGAAGCTTGAGAACATCGATCCTCCCCTTGCTTCTCTATAATCCCCTCTTCCAACACTCCCGCTAAGCTAATTAGTTAGTTAGTTTTTTAAGAAAATTTTTTGATGCATATCAATATTGCAACATTTATATTCTCGAAAGTATTTAATAAAATTTCTTCTTCTCTTTGTTGTGAAACTCATATTTCACATTTCTAGAAGATTTGCTTGAATTAATGTATTTTTGTTCACAGTTTTACTATTAAATAAATGCGACACTGTAGCATTTATTGCCTAATAGATTCAATGTGCAATTTAGCAGCTTAGGATTTGGTTTATGAGCACGCACGTATTTTATTTAAATTATATTTACGTCCACTTGAGCAATATGAGAGCTATTTTAAGACAAATCTCGTAATTCTAAAACTGAATTGATAAGGAGGTCAGCAATTGAGCTGGCTACGTCTTCTTCAGAGTTTTATTCCAAGCCAATAAGGCACATTAAATCATGAACGATTTAATATGTGAAAGACTCTTTTACGCACTGATCTTTGATGAAAGCGGATTTCAAACTTGGAACCCTCATGCTCCGAGACCGAGTTCTTAAACCAATCTATCGTAGTCACTCGTTACATAAACTTGGATAAATTTGGTCTCTAAATTCTCAAGAAAGTACGCCTTCCTTACCAAGCTCGACCAAATAATAAAGATTATATTAAAAAATCTAGTAATAACCACAAACACCATTTTGATTTAAACACTTTTAAAGAACTATTTTAAATTAACGTTATATATCGTTCATCACTAAATTATTATTTCTATGCATGTCTTCCGGTGAAAATATACGTGAAATCGTGGAGGGGGGAAGGGAGAATTTTTATCCAAAAATGTGATCGTGAGTTTAAGAAACCCAAGACGTTACCTAGGTGAAATTAGCTATAACCGTGTACAACAAAATGAGTTTTGTAACAGTTGATGCATTTGATAAGAGTGTTCTTTTTATTCCTTTTAGGTTGGCGGGACGTGGAAGGCAAAGTTCCTCGTTCTTCAGGTCGTTTAGGCAAGTTAGACGATCTCTTTCACCAAATCATCAATTCTCGATCTGGACATGCGAGTGAAATTAAAGGTAAGGATTTTCCAAGTACTTACCATATCGTGGTTTATATTTAATAGGATGAAGTAACTAATGCACATGAGCATACGACTTTAAATAATGAGATACGTGATAATCATCTTTTTATGTTTCTTTTTTTAAAGATTTATCGGAAACACCTCAGCAACAAAGACGGCAAGTACGGAAAAGCATTAAACACCTCTTCACTTCAGCTCCAAAATTTCAGAAGAACATGAAAAGGTATGCATAAGCAATGAAGTATTATATTTTGCCGGATAAAAAAATTTCTATTTGCAGCTTCGTTTTGATAATAAAAATTAATATGTAAATATTCGTTCTTTTAATTCTATTTTATCGTGCTTTTCAATTTTTCTAATAATATTGTTCATGCTAATATTTTTTTCTTTAAAGGGAAACTCGTATTTATGCCTATAATTATTTAATGAATATTTCAAACATTACTTTAACCCTTTCTAGGGCCGTCGGAAGTATGCTTCCCACCAAATTTATCAATATTTGTATGAAATTATTTAGGTTGGCATCAGTTCTGACACACTTTTTTTAGTAAGTCAGAAACTTAGATGCTTCAGTTCTTTATCTCAGACAAAATGATGTGTCTTGATTTGTTACTTAATTATTAATTAACCAAATTAATTAATGAATCAAATTAAATTTATCTAATAAGCAAAATGAATCCCTTTTCTTATTCTAATTTCAAGCTTAAAAATATTTTAACATAATATGACTAGAAAAAAATGGCCCTTTAAAGCGTTAATATATGTGCAGAATCATAAAAAAATATATAAGCTTTAAATTTATCAATAATTTAATTCATTCATTCTTGCAAACTTTTAAAAAATATTTGTCAATGCTTCTATAATTACATATCCTTTTTTTTTTTTTTTTTTTTTTTTACAGAGGTGTGTTTTTGGCTTGTCTATTATATCACGAAGATAGGATTATAGTAACTGCTGAAGATACTTTACCGATTTTGGAAGTAGATGAAACCTATCCTTCTCCTCTACATACCGATTTTCATTGGCTCATGAAGGTAAGATATTAAAAAGCCAATTAACTCAATGGCGCCAAATGCCTCTAAATTAATGCTTTTGTTAATTTTCTTAAGGTGTATGTATACACTTGAAACTTCGAAAATCGTTCAAAATATCGATTTTTTCTTTTTTTTTCTTTTTTTTTTCTATTGCTTAATAATGTTTTCTGATCCTTTAGCTTTCAAACGATACCAAGATGTTGTCTTCGAAATATTTCCCGAGTTATAATTATTTTTCTTGAGGTGCTTTCATTAAAAACACTAGTTACGGTTTTTTTAAAACTCATTTTATGAAGAATGATATTTTTCCACTATGTTGCTTCATTCAAACAATCATAACTCAACAAGAAATGAACCAAAATCAGTTATTTATATATCAAAATAATCTGTATGAAATAGCGGATGTTTTGTGCCTCAAAAGTTATATTTATAGAAATAGATTTTTAATAGCTATTTAAAAGTTAAAATGACAGAAAAAAATCTGGCTTTTTCTATTCATCGTTGATGAAAAAATTATTAAAAAAAACTATGTATTTTTATAACTTGATTGAGGCAGACAACATGAAGACTAAATATTAGGCATAATTTCCAACAAGAATTGTGTGTCTGTACAAATTAGAATTTAAGATATTATGTTCCAAAAAATAGGCTAATTATCTCATTAAATATTATATAATTAATTAATAATTAGTTTAATATGGTTTTTTTCTCACTGAAATGACCTACTGTGAAAAAACTGGATTTTTAAAGTTAAAATTTTTAAAATAGTCTTCTAGTGTGTACGTACACCTTAAGAAAAAAAATATATCTTAATCATGGGAAATAAATTAATCTGATATCTTGATTTTTTTTAACTATGAATTTCATAAAGGAACTTATTTCAGTGTTTCTTCTAAAACATTACTTTTGATCGTAAGGTTTGAATTTGTTTCATATAATTTGTAATAAAGATAGTTGTGTTTTCTTGAAATTATTTAAGGCACTACTTTTGAAATAAAAACCGAATATCATATGTTTCAAATATTTTTCAGATATCTTTTTTTTCTTTTCATTACTATACTAAGCACATTACTATATGCCTGAAAGAAAAAGAAAAAAAAATGTTTACTTAATTGAATATCATGCCATGTGTGATGTTCCAATTCCAGAAATTCCAATCCTACGATATATTAATAGACAGAACAAATCAGGATGAAAATATGACGATGAATTTGACAGAATGCGTAGAGGAAAATTTTTTCTTTCCGAATGCAGAGACGACATTCTTTATGAAAGAAATTCGATTAATTGTTCATAAAAATCGATTTGACAGCTTATAAAGCACGTGTCAATTATTTAACATTCCTAAACTCATCTGGGCTTCTAATTTCCTCACCAAAACATTTTATTGTGAAAGAACGATGCGCAGTACGTTTTCGGTAAAAAAAAAATGAAAGTTAAGAAGTTAATGAAAGTTAAGAGTAAAGACTGTTTATATGAGATATATTAATAAATATTAATTTGTATGACAAAAAAGAATCTGTGAATGGAATAAAAAAGATTTATGCTGTGGCTGTGTGTGTTCATAATTTATATGATAAAAAGAATCTGTGAAAGGAATTAAGAAGATGAATGCTGTGTGTGTGTGGGAGGGGGGGGGTAATTGATTTAGTTTGGGGGTTCTAATTCTTTCTTTGAACAGCAGTAACATATTTAAATTTCAATCAAACAATGAACATCATTTTTTAACAGTGATGCTGAAGAATAAATAATTTTTAACTTAAATTTCAAATGACAAGGGAAAAAAATTGAAAAATTCTAGTCTTCTAATCTTTTTCTCAGGTTCTTTCCATTATAAAGATTTAAATTTAATATCGCAATCATCCCGCATTTATCTTACTTTCTAATCCAAAAATTTGAAAGAAACCAAATCAATACAAAACATTAAATAACTTTTGTCACACCTAAATAGAATATTTTATGATTTATTTATATTTTTTTCTGAAATATGGAATGTTATTTCCACTTAAGGTATCCGACTAGGTTCGGAGGGGATTTTTTTCAAAAAAAAAAAATGTTAATGTTTATATGATGTTTTTTTTTATTAATATAAGATTAAAATGATGAATAAAAGTGAAATTATTTCAATATATATGTAGCTTTCGAAGAAAAACCATATTTGATGCAAATTTTAGCATTTATTTACTAAAGATAAAGATTATTTTACAGGAAAAAAAATTGTTACAATTTTTTATTTTTCTCTGTAACATATTTTAGAGTGTGACTAACTATTACCTACGAATTATATTCAAAAAAACATTTTTGTGTTTAATATATGAAATTCTGGAATTTTTTCCAACAATTTTTCCATTAAACAAGACAAATTCCACTTCTAGAGCCTTCCACAAATCCATAGTTCATTACATTCTGCATAATATAACGAGCACTAATTATAAATTTCTTTAAGATATCTTGATTATTTTTTGATATATGACAATACTCGTACAGTAGAATTATGAAAAAATTCGTTCTTGAGAAATTGCATTTAAACTCTTGCTTATAAATAAGCATCACTTACATGTCATAACTTGGCTTCTAATATGCATAGAGACAAAATAAAGATATCACTAGAAACAGAAATGTGCCTATTTTTTTAAAAATGCGAAAAGAAAAAAAACGCGCAAGTTTTCTTTCAAATTCATGTTTTCTACTTAGACGGATACCTAAAAATGTATAAAAATACATTTTAAGGTAAGCTGAAATGTATAAATGTATTCTAAGTAGAAATACTTCAGCGAAATAATACGCTCCGAAATATTAATTTTGAAATTTCGATTCATTTTTAGGTGAAATTTTAATTAAAATTTTGAAACATACTTTCTTTGAATTTTTACTGCCCAAGATTTAACTATTAGTCAAATTTCGTTGCTCAAGATTCAATGATGTTCACGATTCAATGATTCAATTTTGCACGATTTTTAACCTTGAAGCTTACAGATAGTGAAACAACTGTATAAATATTATCATGTTAATGCTATTATGTTTTGCTTCTAATTAGGTGGCTTGCACTTGGGAAGATGTGAAGACATTGAGACAGGATATGGAGAAGAGTCATTCTTCTTCCAACGTCCACTTCCGAAGCAAGCTCTTGCAGGCTGCAGAACAAATGCAGGTGAGTTCTTCTCAAGTGACTCAAATAGAAGAACTGGCAAATTAAAATTCTAGTACTCTTTGAACATAAGGATGTTCCGATTATAAAAATCTTTATTTTAATTTCCCATCAAATCTTCTCAAAAAGGATGTTATTCAACAAGTGGGAATAAGGATGTACGAAAAGTCTGCAAGTTGAAAAGTCAGCCAAATGGCACGAATTCAAAATAGGTCAGATAAAGGGGTTATTTCCTCAGTAATAACTGATCTTTTAAAGGAAAAAGAAAAGTATTTAGGATGTTATTCCTTTGATTCAATTATAATTGGATTTTTTTTAATTTTATATAATTGTTAATAAAAATGTATAAAATTATTAAGAAAACTTTAATTTTGTTTCGCTTTAAATCGCATTAATTTGGATAAAAAAATATATAAATAGCTCAATCTTACACTTTTTAATAGTTCTTGTTTAATCTTAAACTTTTTATTGGCGATTTTTTTTTTTTCGTTTTTTATTTTGATCTCTGTATTCAAACAAAGATTGGAAATATATCAGGAAAACTTAATATTTCTTTTCAAACACCATAATTTTGATTAAGAAACATATAAATAGTTCAATATTACACTTTTTATTAATTCTTGTTTAATGTTACATTTTTTACTGGCGATTTTTTTTTATTTTTATTCATTTATTTATTTATTTGTTTTTCATTTTGATCTCTGGATTCAAACAATGATTGGAAAATTATCAAGGAAACTTTCATCTTTTTTTTATAACGCCTTAATTTTGAATTAAAAAAATATAAATAGTTCAGTATTATACTTTTTATTAGTTCTTGTTTAATGTTACACTTTTTACTGGCGATTTTTTATTTATTTATTTATTCGTCTTTCATTTTGATCTCTGGATTCAAACAATGATTGGGAAATTGTCAAGGAAACTTTATCTTTCTTTTCAAACGCCTTACTTTTGATTAAAATATATAAATAGTTCCATCTTACTCTTTTTAATAATTCTTGTTCACCCTTTCATTTTTTAAAGACGATTTTTTTCGTCTCTCATTTTGGTCTCTGGATTCTGACAGTGATTGGGCCTCGCCCATCAGTCTGTAAAAGTGATGGAAAGGGCGTTTTTTTTCGCCGGAAGTTGGATAAAAATATTGTGCTGTTTATAATCTTTAATATGTGACTGGCTGCCATATGTGAGGTGTAATTTCCTCTGTCACCCGCTTCCGCTTTGTTAGTGAAGATGAGAGTAACGTCTTCTAAGATAAGAACTGACTTCTTGCTGACATCTGCTGTGTAAATTTCCTCTGCTGAGACGAACCTTCTTTTGAAGACGAAAATATATCAGGATATCCGTGTACCAGTATTTTGAAGGAGGAGGTTATATCTGTTGTCATTCATTGCACAGAGACGCAGAAGTGCGCTATTTTTTAAAAGTTGTTTATTGGAATTAATCAGTGGCAAATAAAGAAATTTTGTCCTTCTAAGCATTGAAACCTCTCTTTTTAAGTATTAGTCAATCTAATTTCACATTTCAAGACATCTGTAACTTAATCAGCATGTTAAGCAACACTTTGTGAATATATATATATATATATATATATATATATATAAAACAAAAGGTGTTTTATGGTTTTAGTTTGAATAGGTAATAATTTTTAGTTGCGATTTCGAAACTGTTTCGTTTCGTTTTCATTTTAGTTTCGTTTTCAAACTATTTCTTACTTTAGATTTGGTTACTTATATACATATATATATATATATATATATATATATATATATATATATATATATATATATATATATATATATATATATATATAGTATATGTAAAGTTTAGTATGTTTCTTTATGTAAATACTGCTTATGTTTTGTTTGTAAAATTATTTATTTAAGAATTAAATAATAAAATTCGTGAAGAATGAAACATAATTATCATTTAACGATTCCCATACTTACAAAATAAATATTTAATAAAAATGAAGAATTATAAAAAAAAAATAGTAAAATTCAAACAAATGTAGTATTAAAAATTATTTTATAGGATTAATAGCATTTGGTTATAAAATAACCAATTAATGAATAATTAATATTATTTACATATTTTCATAAATAAACATTTAATCATCATGAAGAATTATAAAAAAGATACTAAATTTCAAATAAATAGCATTAAAAATTAATATTTTACAGGATGCATAACATTGCTTATAAAAACCAGATAATGAATAATTAATATTCTAACATATTTTCATAAATTTATTTCTTAAATTTTCATTTATTTAACTATTCATTGTAAACAAATTCTGTTTTTCGAATATCTCATCATTCATTCAATTTGTAATTTTTAATAATTCATTGCAAGACGTCAACTTGGTAAAAAAAATATTTTTAAATGGCTTCTCTACGAATACCTCTTTAGTACAGCAGACGTAGACAGCTGCTTAATCAGGAATCCGCCACTGTCAGAATTAAGCAAAGAATGGATTTTAAATAAAGATTATGTCATTTCGTCAATTTTTATCACATTTTTGAAGATCTAAATAAAACTGTGAAAGTGTGGGATACCTATAGAAATATAAGAAAACTAAATACTCTAAAGGAAGAAATGCTATAATAATACGAACATTAAAATAAGGGATATATAATAAATGTAAGAAATATGTTACATATATTGAAAACTCATCTAGGTTGCAATGATCATCAAAGATCTTAAATATGAAAATTTAATTTTAAAATAAAAAATATGCCATGTTTAGATGAATGTATCTGAATTTATATTATAATTATTTAATTATAGTGTAGTAAAGTAATGAATAGATTTTAAATAAATTTAATTTGAAAAGAAGAAATAAAGTATCTAATGCAGAATTTTACATGAATTAATTTTTCTTTTGTTTTATGTATCAGAGTGCTCTAGGACTGCAAGACTTAGGACAGTTGTACTATTTGCCTTTGAAGGACAGTGAAGGTACAACAGTCCTGTGTACCGTCAAGCACATTCAAGATCCCAAGACGATGGTCACCCTTTCGGTGAGATGGCTACCTCTGTATAAAATACAAAGAAAAAGAGCGAACAATTCTGACAGCAACGGAGACAACCCAGGAGTGAATGATTTGCTCTTGGACTCATTACAGGTAATGGGTTGTCTGTCGTCTACTCTAACAGAAAAATGTGTTCTTATTGAAATTTATCAGCATGTGTTTTTCTTAAAGAATGAAAAGAGAATGTCTATTATGACCATTATTCTTTATTTAATATATATATATATATATATATATATATATATATATATATATTAATTTTATGTATCAAACTCACAAAATCACCTCAAATGCTAACACGGACCATTAAAATGACAATCATATTTTCACAAGAAAGCAGGCTTATTAAAAAAAAACTATTACATAAAAAGAAATGAGTACAAAAATATAATAGAATTCTTCCAGACAATTAGTGTCTCTTTTCTGTTGCTATCTTTCCTAAGACAAAGGAAGATTTATAGATTTTCTTCAGTGCAATTTACTATTCACAAAGATAAATATTTTTAATAATAAAAATAATTTCACAAGCACGATTTTCGAGTCTCTCTAAATTTGACTGGAAAATATTTCTAAAATTTAGGCAGACCTATTTTAATGAGCTTTGACTTCAAATAGAAATCTCACCATATTATCACGATTTCTCTAAAAACTAATACCTATGGCTTTGTATTTATTGTCCTTCCCATTATATTTGGCTTTAAAAATTTATGATGATCTCTAAAACTATCGTCAAGGATATTTATATACATTCATCGATATATCCCCTCCTTAGTCGATATCTCTATGGATTAAAGGAAACAGGGAAAACACTGCATTAATGCTTCCATTTATTTAAAAATTATGTGGTTGAATTTATCTAATCACAGTAATAGTATTATATACATTTAGATTTCTTTTTTTATATGTAATATTCTTTGTATTAATGCTTAGAAATTGTTTCCATGCAGGAAATGATTCTTTATAGTCAAGTTAGCAACAAGCCCCTATCCAGGGGCCTGTATGTGGGTTATATGAAATTAAAGAGCTCGGTGGATGCCATTCGTGTGGTCGTGCCACGGTTGATACCTAATGTACTACCTCATGCAAAAATAAGAGACAACCCTCACGTATCTTGGTAAGATAGTTTCTCAAAATGATATCATATATGATAACAATGACAATGATATTAAATTGACTGTTTGATTGTAGAACATATAAGAGCATACCAACTGAAATTATACATTTCAGAAAGAGAATATTTTATGTATTGATTAATGATTTAACCCTTTCTAGGGCTGTGGGAAGAATGCTTCCCACCAAATTTATCAATCTTTGTATGAAATTATGTAGGTTGGCATAAGTTCTGACAAATTTTTTAGAAAGACAGAAACTTAGATGCTTCAGTTCTTTATCTCACACAAAATGATGTTTATTGGTTTGTCACTTAATTATTAATTAACCAAATTAATTAATTAATCAAATTAAATTTATCTGATAAGCTAAATGAATCCCTTTTCTTATTCTAATTTCAAGCCTAAAAATATTATAAAAATAAACCTATATAATATGACTAGAAAAAAATGGCCCTTTAAAGGGTTAAATTCTAAAAATTCTGTGTAATTCAAGATTTTTTTTTTTTTTTTTTTTTTTTTTTTGTTATTTACTTAATGCTTTTACCATGGATGAAACTGGCTTCCTAATTTAAGTTTTCATATATTCATTGAAATAATAATACATGTTCACATAATCATTACCTGCCAAAATATAAAACATATTTCTGACACAACTGAAAGAAAACGAATTTTTAAAAATATTATTAATATTTTAAAATATTATAATAACTTATATTACTTAATTCCTGCATGTGAGAGTTCGCTCTAAAAATTAAATAAAATTTTATTCATTGACATGCTGAAAAATAAAGATTCAACTTTTGCCTTCAGCTTAAAAATAATTTATCACGTTTATATTGTAACTAAGAAATTTTGGAAAATGTATCAAATTTGTGTACATGTAAGTTCGACTTTTATAGACAATGTATGTGAATTTTAGATCGAAAGTTACAAATAAATTATTCAAATCATTTTTTTATTGTTAGTCTCAAACATCATTTGTATACTAAAATTGAAAGAATCAATATCAATTTGCAAATACATTTTTTGGATTAATACCATTTTTTATAAAAACCAAATTATTTCTTTTCAATTAAATTTCCGTATATAAGCCTTAAAATTATTTGTACATTTCTTCAAACTTTATATTATCATCCAATAATACCTTTCAATTGCACTGTTATTTCAAAGTCTCTTCAAGTATTATTTATTCATAAAAGGTTATTTTTTAAATCCTGAAACTGACTGACATTTTCTTTTTATAGCGAAGAATGGCAGTGGTTTAAAAGTCTTGCAAGTGGAAGTTTACCAGTCGGACCAACAGAAATTCAAATGAAATTTCAGAAGGCTCTATCATTGGCAACAAAACAATTGCTGACAGAACTTGACATTCCAGAAAATGTGATAGACTTGCACAGGTAAATGCTTCTTATTAATTATAAAAATCTTTTTCTTAGAAATAGAAAATAAATATGTAATCTGTGAATTATTCTGTGCCGCTCAGTTTTCTTGTTATATAAAATTTAATTAGTAGAATAATTTTTAGCTCAACATTAATTTTAATAATGGGTATCACTACTAAGTGGTATCCAGGGCATAATGTCACTTTTTTTTTCTCTGTCTTTTTCCTTTCTCTCTAATCACATAAATTGATATAAATATATTGATTGATATAAGTGTATAAATTGATATAAATGTATTAATTCTTTTATCTCCCTGTCACTCTCTAAGAAAGACGTCTTAATCATCTAAATCTCTTTTGACCGCATTTCACATTGTACACCACTGATTGTTATAGCAATTAAAACCTAACTTTTTGTAATAATTTTTATGGTGAGCACCACACCTTTGTTCCCATAATCTTTTAATGATTATTCGAAAATTTAACGTTTAAGCAAAACATTACCATCTTTAAATACATTTTGAATTTTAAAAAAAGTTGAAATTTAAATATTTCATAACAAAATACAATCTATAGTACACGTTTTTAAGGGGGGGGGGATTTTTTATCATCTAATACTACTTTATTTTGATATCAATAATTCAATTTTTTTTCACTTAAAATTGTTTTTTATGTCTTTCCGTTCCCTCCTATATTTTTTTTATATTATTATATATGTGTAATGATATTAAAATCTAAATTAAAACCTAATTAATTTTCAAAGTTTTATCTTAATTTCTCCCATATTAACTTCATCCTAAAATATTCTCTTACTTCCTGATCCCATTCCACTTTTTATATTTAATTTCAAAGTTTTATCTTAATTCATCCCATATTAACTTCATTCTAAAATATTCTCTTACTTCCTGATCCCATTCCACTTTTTATATTTAATTTCAAAGTTTTATCTTAATTCATCCCATATTAACTTCATTCTAAAATATTCTCTTACTTCCTGATCCCATTCCACTTTTTATATTTAATTAATTCAACACAAGCTCTAAAATTGCTGAATCGGCTAAAAGCCGACAAGTTCCCACACTCCGAGTGAAGGGATAAAATATTGCTGACTTAAATCGGGATGTCCCAGGCAGGGACATCCCGATGATTCCCTGCCTGGGGTCGACGCTTATAGGAAATCCCTATTAAAATCTCACAGTATATATTCACAGGGATAAAATTTTTATTAGATTTTCCTCATTTCATTCTGTGTCGTTTTGTATTGTGCTCGTCGCTTCTGCTTGTTCATAAATCATGCCTCTCGGGATGGAAATAAAACGAAGTTAAAAATTCAAAGTGTCTTTCTGTATTGGGCCACGACTCTGTTTAAAAATTATATATATATGTCCCACAATGTGAAATCCATTAATGTGAATTTAGTAAAATTCTGAATATCATTCCAAGTAATTTACTTTATAGCTTATGATTTTTATACGCAATATCTCGTTACAGATATTACGATGTGGAGGTTATCGAGCTAAGTGAGAATGTCTCATTTCTGCTTGTGCTGCCACCTGTGGATAGTGTATGCTCAGTACCAGGACAGTGTGATGAAATTACTTCGAGACCAGACTGCATTCCGCTTCCAATACAAATATTCGAAATGAGTATGTTATCTATTTCAAATTTTCTTAATATTTTATATCATTGTTTTTTAAATTATATTTATATTTAGTATTGCTTATGTCATTGTTTCCTTGTTTACGCTATAATTTTTGTTGTTTATATTCTCATTTGCTATTTATTTCTTTTAGTTCATATGACTACTTATCAACCAAACTTCATCATGCGGTATTCCAGACTTTCTTCAATATTAGAAATGGACAACATGCTTGCCCATCACGCTCACAGAGAGGTAAATTTAAGAATTATATATATATATATATATATATATATATATATATATATATATATATATATATATATATATATATATATATATAACTCTCATTAAACGTTTACAATAATTGCACAGTATTTAAAACCTTTATTAAAGGTTTTCTTTAAACAGAAATCTATGTAATATTAGTCACCTTTAGCAACCATTAGTTTCCCAGGAATATATGCTTGCTAAAATTTTCATTGAAATATTTTATGTAATTTACTTTTGATGCTTTCTCGACAAAGAATTTTTTAACTTAGAATTTGATGACGTTTAGCAAGTATTATTTTAAAATTGTTACACCATTCTGCTCATAGTGCAATGCATTTTTTTTTTTTTTTTCTTAATTTCCCATCATCTAACCTAAATAATTGAAATACAGTAATGTAATGTTTAAACTTCAACCAATACAAAAACTCACTTTATGAAACTAAACATTTTTATTTAAAGTATAAGAACAGAAGATAAAGTTATTCAACATTGAAGTTGTATATGTATTATTAAATATTTTTCATGAATTCAGAGGATTGTTCAAAAAGAATTTCTCTGATTCAGCAACAACAACAACAAAATAATAAATAATTAAAAAATAAGTACACTAATATGAGAACGCATTTTAAGCGATAAAAAAGATAATATAGATACAGTTATACTAAATTAAAGAGTACTTAATTACAGTGCAGTGTTGAAAATTGAAAGTACTTAAAAAAATTTCATCATTACTTACTTGTGAAGTCTTATAAATGTAAATAAAAAAATATGTAAATAAAAAATATGTAAATAAAAATATGTAAATAAAAAATCTTAAATATGTAAATAAAAAATCTTAAATATGTAAATAAAAAAATCTTAAATATGTAAATAAAAAAAAATCACAAAGAAATAAAGTTGAATTTAAAATAAAATTAAATTAATTTAAAATAAAGTTGAAAGAGACACCCATTAAGAAAAGTAAGCCAATAAGCCATAATTTCATATTTTCACCATCAAAAATTAAAATTAAAAGCTAGTATGAAATATTAGTTGCAACATTGAAAACGATTTGAGATTAATTTCAACAATGAAATATATTGTTGTAAAATAATCGCAAAACATTTTTTAACATTTATTACAAATTGTAAAAAAAACTATGCATATGTATATTAAAATATATAGACTTGAAAATAATGCATAGTAAATTGGTATCGTTAAAATATATATATATATATATATATATATATATATATATATATATATATATATATATATATATATATATATATATTAAATTTTAAAATGACGTAAAAATTATTTTTGTGTTGTAATATTTCGGAAATTATTGCGAAAAAAATTCCAAACTTTAGCATACTTATAATAAACTAAAACTTCAAAATATCGTTCCTAAGTGAGTATTTGAATCCTCCAAAGTTTATTCGTTTCAAACATGATCAAATAATGCATACATACAAACTATGTCTATTGGACATACATACACACATTAGCTTTCATTATTAAAGATTTAATCAATCTATCTCGTTTATGGAAAAGATAGCACATGAAAAAAGGGCATACGGATGATTGAATTTTTTTTATGTAAAAAAATCTTATTTAGTGAAATCAGAAATGAAAATTTATATAATAGATGTTTTTTTCTACCATAAATTTTGTATTTAATCTCAGAAGTGAATAATTCGATGAAATAATAATCTTTTGCTTGTGTCTGATTTTGCTTTCTCTTAAGACCCATCATTTTTGTTGTGCGCATTTTTAACCAACTGAATTTTTGAAAATGTTTTATTTACATTTGAAAAGTCACTAATGCATTTTCCCCCCTTCTTCCCCAAACAGGCATTTTCATCAACAGAATTATCTGAGGCAAAATCGCGTCTGAATCAACTGCAAGAATTTCAATCTCAAGTTGATAACATGTGGAGAGCTATTCGTTGGATCATGGATGTCCTCACATTCGCTCGCGACAAGCAAGGCTCCAACGGCGTTCTTCTCAAGGATATCTGGACGAACGCATCCAGTCCCGATTCTCCGAGAATCAACTCCCCTGAACAAGTTAAAGAAGTCACGGAAAGCACACGCACCAGTCCGGCACCCTCAATGAGACTCCTCGACACCGAGAAGCGACAGATACGTCGATGTTCTTCGACATCACGACTACAGATCAGTCGAACAGATTTGGCAGTTGACATCATGAACTGCAAAGCCCATAGTGCGGAGCGTCTAGGCGATTCCACCAGCCGGAGTAGTATTCGCAGTTCATTTGCTGGTAGTCTCAAATCGTTCTCTTCGGTGGACATTGCAGTCGACCCCAAAGAACACTTCTCCAGCAATGACGACGAGTTGGACAGAGTGGACGTTGCAGAAACGTCTTCTAGACCATCCTCACCAGTTGCCGAGAGTGAGTCAGAGATCCGAGTGTATGCTGACTACGAAACTGGTCTGGCCAGTGGCTACAGTGTGAAGCTCTCTGTAAATCGACTGACCACTGCAAGGGACATTGTCGAAACGATTGTAAAACAGATGAATACTGGAGTCATGGTGAAAGGTAAACAGGGACCTATTTATGATGAGAGTCAGTTCCACACTTTTTGTTTGGTGGTCACAGTTGGAGCGAGGGAACGATGTTTGAGTGACGACTTTCATCCTTTGGAGTTGCAAGGTCCGTGGCTGAAGGGAAAACTGTCTGTTCGCCGGAAAAGCACACCCTTCAATAATGGCGCAGACTAATTTGGGACAGAAGTTAAGAACAGAGCTTCCCAAACTGTTTTTCTCTGAGGAAATGATCAAATAAACAATCCCATTTCCTATATGGTGTTGTGCGCCACTTCTGTGCGTCCACAGGTGCAGGAATATTAAAGGAAAATCGACTCCATCAAACTAATTCGTGCACAAAGAGAATTAGATTTTATTAAGAGTTCTTGAGAGTATCACTTGTAATAGAAAATTAGTTTTCTTAATATAAATCTGTCGTTTCATGAGATGACTAATCGATTTGGCACATGTGTTTAAAATGCTTTTGCTTGTAGCATCTGTGGATGAACAGTCTGTATTGTGACATTACAAATTATGTACATATGTAAAGAGTTAATGTTTGTAAGATATATTAAATGTTTGTAACAAATCTCTATTACGGTTCCTTTTAAAGGATGTTGTGTTCTTCGAATAATTTGTTTCGTTCACGTTTCTTATGAGAAAGGAAAATAAATTGTGTTTATACATTGATACAAATTTCCAATCAGTTTTATAAAACCATGATCGACTTGAAAAAATAATATGCACCAGAAACCTCTCAACAGTCGTCTTAACCAAGATAAATGTAGCTTGCTCATTTTGTGCACTAGGACATGACTAGCAGATTCTCTTAAGAAAATATAAAGATAATGTGTATTTATAATTCACATCTTGTACTACAATAAATGTAAGAAGTTTTTCCATTTTAAAACACATTTCTGATTATTAAGATGATTTGTGATATAAAGTTCATGATGTCATTTGAGTAGAAAATGTATGCTCTCACTATACAGACTATTATCATTAATTGAAAAATACAAGAACGAGACATCAATTAAAAATGCTCACTTGACTCATCAAATCTGGACCAAATAAATCTGCTTTTGTATTTCTTTTTCAAGATGCAATAGAATAAGTAAACAAATAAGTTTGGGAAACTCTGGCAGTGACTGTATGATAGCACAATAAGTGGTTCGTGATATCAATGCCAAATTTTTTCGAATCTGTTCAATATGTAATTCTTAGCTATTTATTCGATTATTAGTCACGTGGTTCATATCTTTTTGAACATAACTTAACTAGTTATTCTCCATACTTTATAAGTATTATCATTTCATGTATAAACATTTATTTAATTTTGCATTGCATACACTGTATATTGATTTTTCACTATTAATTAGATTTAGAACCATCAAGCATGTGTATGATTTTATTCTGTGATAGGTCTGTGTATGTCTTGAAACATTGGCCAAATATATGTGCACTGCCTAAAAAGTGCTTGATTCCTAATGTGGAAAATAAAAAGAAAATAGATTCTGATAGAGTATTTTAATGCATATATGATTTATAAATAATTAATACAGAAAATTTTGTAACAGAAATTGATGCAGCATTAGGTAATACTAAATGAAACAATCTAGAATCTTGAATTCATATATTCAAGTGATTCATAGTATTTTAAATGCAAACATTTAGAATTCTGAAAAAAGGATTGCAACTAAAATTAGTGCTTAGCATTTATAAAAACTTATTCGCAAAATACTTTTTTAAATGAAGAAAATCTCGTACTGAAATTTTAAAGCCATCCATTCAATATATTTTGCTATGAATCAAAAATCTGTACAGCTTGAAATTGTTTAAATATATTTCCTGGAAAATTTGTAACATTGCTTCTTAATAAAGTTATTTAAGAGGAATGTTTGGGAATTATTTTATGCATTTGTGTCATATATTTATTTAAAATAATTCGCGAAATAAAAAAACACTCCTACATTTCTAATTTCTGGTAACTTCTACATCCTTAACTTCTGGTTTTTATTTTATACTAGTCGCCTTTGGCGACCAGCCGGTTCGCCAATCTTAATGTTCGTTAAAATTTTAATAATTAAATATTTTATGCAATTCCAGCTTTAATGGATTCTTCAGCAAAATATTTTAAAACTTCAAATTTTGATAGTCATATAATTCACTCATAATATTATAAAGGCCTTCAGCCATAACGTGATATGTATCTCTCTAATTTTCTGTTACCCCTCGTAGAATTTATGCTTTAAATTAAAGTGTAAATGATTAATCTGCAATTAATATAATAATATTTTTTACTGAAACAAAGCCTTTTTTTAATAATATGATTACTGATAATAGAGTCACTGAGCGTTTAAACTTTATGGGCACTAAAGAAATTCTTTCTTAATTTATGTAATATCTCAAGAATTTGTCAACAAAATTTTCTCAGATTCATCATGAACAGATCGATTAACGAACAATGTTTCATTTTAAATGCATTAAACACTAAGAAAATAAAATGAATCGTTTAAAATAATCGGTCTAAAACAGGTTTAAAAAAACTACTTAAAAAACGATGTACTTAAAACTATAAGCATATACAAAAAAATATATAACCAACATAAATACAATTTAATTACAAAAGCATGCAACTAACCTAAAAATAACTTAAATCATTGAAAACAGGTAAAAAAAAAAACTACGTAAAAAACGATGTACTTAAAACTATAAGCATATACAAAAAATATATAACTAACATAAATACAATTTACTTACAAAAGCATGCAACTAACCTAAAAATAATTTAAATCATCCGTTGAAAGTGGTTGTCATGACAACAATCAGAACAATGCGCATGCGTGAATTTTCTTCGCCAGTTAGGTAACGCAAATGCGTGAATTTTTCTACGCCAGTTGGGGTAACGCTATGCAGATTATACATTTTTAATTTCCTTTATTCTGTGTTATTTTAATTCAAAAGTACTTCAGAATGAATCTGAAACATGGATTAATTAACAATGTTTAATTTTAAATGCATCAAACATTAAGAAAATAAACAGAATCGTTTAAAATAATCCGCCGAAAAATATTAACCCTAGCCTCATTACTGTTGGGAGAAAAAAGAAACTGAAGCCTTACTCATTTGGCGGTGGGGAAAATGGAAGATTTTTTTGGCGGGAAAGTTAGTTTTTAATTAATAATTTAAATTCTAATTAAAATTTCAAAAAAAGGGACCCCAGGTGCACATTCCCGACCTCTAAGGTATACATGAACCAAATTTGATAGCTGTATGTCAAATGACCTGGCCTGTAGAGCGCCAACACACACACACACACATTGAGCTTTATTATAAGTATAGATGAAATCTTATGACCCCCTAGATATGCTCATATCATTGGTCATCAGATACCTGCCACCCACCATTTTCGAAAGAAATTTGAAAAATATTATTTTATTTTACATTCTAAATGGTCTGTCAGTTAGTCTTTATAATTTCCCAACCACAAACATTCAGGTCCTGATTAAACTCTTTAATGACCCTTAATGGTATTACATGTCTCATGAAGCTTCAAAAGAGTTGGTTTCTGTATTTAGCATATTAAAAAAATACTCTTCAGAATACAAAAGTTCTGCATATCATAGAAGTAATTTTAAGCATTTATATATATATATATTTGTTCCCGGAAATATGAATTCATAATTTCCTACTAAACAACATTTAACTCATAACATTGTACTGACAGAAAAAATAAAATAAAACAACTATAAAAAATACTACAAATTGGATGAATTTGCAGATAAAAGCATGAAACTTGCCCAAGATCTTTATTTTACCATCCCAAATAAATCTTCAAAAAATCCAGAATTGCTTATTTTGGCAGAAAAATATGAATAAAAATGTTTTTTTTTATATAATTAAATGATTTATACCAACTTTTTATAGCACATAGAAAAAGAATGAAAACTTTTTAGCTCTTTTCCATGCTATTGAAGTGGATTGATTAATCCATAATATTATTTATCATCATCTGATTTGATGTAAGGGTTTGAAAGCAATCACTCTACATTTTATTATCAAAAATATATTTTTATTCCACACACTAACATCGCGCGCCTTATCGCCGGGAGCAACTAACGGAGACGAAACACACGTCACACTTAGGCGCACTCTTCGAGAGGATTAGAACGATCGCTACACTGTATATAGATTGTTTAATATAATATCACGATTAAGTATTTGAAGAAACGCTGAAAACGATTGATTTGACTTTTAAGGCAGTCATAAAATCTATTTTGAAAAATCAAGCAATTTTTTTTTTTTAATAATGCATAACTAAATTGGTATTATTAAATGCACAGTATTTTTTAAATTTTATTTTAAAGTGATCAAAAATTAGTTTCATGCAATATTATTTTTAGGAATTATCGCAAAAAAAAAAGTCAATTCTTTTAATTAAAATTTCAGGGGAAAAAATCGCTCCGACCGGCACTTGTCCAAAATATAATTGCCAAATTGGGTAGCTCTGCTAGCCTCTTGTAGAACACCATGTCGCTTTCTTATTTATTAATAGGAAAAACAAACAAAACGAAAAAAGATAAAATTTCTCCAGAACTGTTGTCAAGCAAAAATATTCATTCCTCTTTTTCGAAAGTGTCAAATAAGATATCTTGTGGAATTAAATCGACAAGGAAATGGCAATTTTTTTTACCCAAATAAACTAGACTTGTACAAATTAGATGCTATATCATATTTTCACCCTCATCTTACCGGGTGGCTCAAAAATTACTGGTGAATTTTGAAAAATCAATATGAAAAAACGACGGGATTCGATAGAAATTTATCTTTTGTGGCCTTAAAGAATTTTACCCCACCAAACTGCAAATTTAATTAACATTTCCACGAAGAGGTGGCGCTGTACTGCACGTGAAACAATTCATGACGTGTTTGCATGGATGTCTAGAGAAATGTTTGCCTCAGACTGCAAATGGGTGTTACATTGAAAACATGGTTGTTTTAATCTTTTGTAGTTTTTATTTTTCCTGTCTTGAAGCGCACCCTGTCGGTCGTAATGTTAATTAAATTTGCAATTTGATGCGATAAAATCCCCCGATTTCCCAAGTTTAAGGCCGCAAAATGATACCTTTCTATCACATTGGGTTTTTTTTACACTTTCAAAATCCATCAGTCATTTTGCGGACACCTGGTATATTGCACAGTGGAAATGTCAAACAAATTCAATATCATTCATTCAATATAGTAGATTGATTCAGTAAAAATTGAAAATGAACTATTTTATGACAAATAAGCAAAATTTTGTACAGATTTACTGACAAAATTTTACATGCCATTGAAAGATAATCTAAATTTTGAAATATTTTTTTTTTCACTCATCTAAATAGTTTTTTCAGTGAGTAAATCTTATGATTATAAAATAGTTCATGCAATACAATTCCATTAAATGCAAATGGTGCATTTGCATTCAACAAATCTTTTATTAGAAATTTCAATTACAATTTTATGAATCAAATTTTTCAAATGTAGAAAAAGTCGCTCCGCATTTACTAATAGAAAGGCATTTTAATTTGCAATCGATGAAATTTATTCTTTCGATTCTTTGCTTTTGAGCTGCAAAAATCTTTTCATCTTTTTTTTTTTTTTTTTTTTTTTGTATACATTGTGCTCATTATTAATGTATCATTTACATCATTTGCAAGACAGTCAAGTTGTTAAACTTAATTATTTAACTATATTCACCATCTTGGCAAAAGTTTCATTTTGTAGCCATTTTTTTAATATGGTATGTGCAAACAGTGCATCTGTTAAATAATTCATTCTTTCTCCTTTCAAATTAACAATAGATGACTTAAAAAAAAAAAAAATCGAAGTTCAATTTATATACCCCCCTCCCAAAAAAAAGAAAAATCTTTTCGCACTTTTTAAAAATTTATTTAACAGTAAACTATTCTTAAAGGAAAAGATCTTCTGGAAAGAATTTTGAAATACAGAAACCCACAAGACAGATTAGGAAAGAAAGTAACCCATTTAATTAACTTTAAGCACCAATTTCAAATAAATTTAGAAATTAGGTACTCTCATCTAACGATTCAGAATTTAGGATATATTGACTAGATGTATAATAATTCATTAATATTACTGAATTGCATTTAATTAACCGATAGAAATATTCGTTTAGTAGATTTTAAATGAATATACTATTGACTGAATATACCATCTTTCAATACAAGTCATTATGAATACAACTTTGCAATTACAATGAGATCTATATTGTACTTAAGCCTTTGTATTCTTAAATTGCCCTTCACATATAAATGCACACAAATAACGAAGTAAAAATCTATTTTTCGCATGAATCTTAACAATACTAACACGAGATTTAAGAACACACAATTCACCCATAAAAAAAAAAAAAAAAAAAAAATGCTCTCATTTCTCACTCGGTAGTTTTTGTAAACTTTTACTTTTCTGCTGTCATTTAAAGTCCTTGGTCTATTCTTTAAATTACTGTCAAATATGCCTAATTATTTCCTTTAATTCACTGTTGAAATTATTTGATACATGGTCTAGTTAAAGTTATGTTTTAAACATGAATAAAAATCCTAGAGATTCAAACTTTCAATCCAAATCTTGGTGCAATTTTTTCAGATTCAATCCATAATATTTTAAAAACTACTCATAATTACATAGCAACAAAAATGTCTTGCTATGCTGCTGCATTATTGGAGTATAAATGCAGAAAATAAAATAGCAATTTAATAAAATTAGGCCCCACCCAAAAAATATGAAAATAAAATTAGTACAAATAAACATTTTTTCTTCCTATTTAAAAGTGCTTCAGAACAATCACTCCAAAGTTATTGATGGGAAAATTAAGCCAATTTTTTTTCTTTAAATCTCAACACTTGAAGACCATTTCTTGGTATTCAGTTCCTACAAAGTAACTACATGTCAAAGTTGATGGATCCAAGTTTAATTGTAAGCTCTGTAGAAGGCACTGATATTTTAGGTCATGCATACTGCATTATATACGTCATATCAGACAATATATCAGCCCATAAACATGATGCAAAAAAATCATCATTTCATGGTTATAAAACGTGTATTATCAAACACTAACTAAAAACTATTTGAGATAATATATTGAACATGAGAACAGCTCCATAATAAAAAAACTGAAATTTTATTAATTGATTTCTGTTCCTAAAAATTTATTTTGAATTACAAACAGCTGTTGTTTCAAGATTCCAATACCTTAACAGAAAACACTTTCAATTACAAGGTTTAAAATATGGCACTGTCATTAAATTTAAAGAATCATCTTTAATGATTAAAAGTTCGGTATTTCATTTTCGGTAAGTTCATCTTTGGAAGTTCGCATTTCATTTTTTAAATTAATGCATTCCAACAAATGGCTATTATGTCTTTAATATATTTTAATGAATATATAGTTACAGAAAAGTGGGTAAGGTTTTTGGCTTACAATATAGCATTCATAACTTCAAAGACATACAAACTATGTTAACAAGTATTTTATTACACCTGTAATATTAATACACACAAGGAAGACGAGCATTTAATTCAAAATGAACTATGTTGTTTTATATAAAAAAATATTTTATTCTGCTGCCAATTATTTGATTAAAAATAAAAATATGAACAGAAGTATTTAAATAACGTAATAAGTGAAAAATCTTCAAAAGTTATCATTTAACATTTACTTAAATAAAAAAATTATAAAAACAGCATAACATCTTTGTTCACACCATTTTTGAACACAACATCAGCGTAAAAAAATAATGAAATAATTGAAACTTAAAATGCCTGCTTTGTATATAATCTCTAACAAATCTGATAAGAAAAATATTTTACAGAACAATTTTTTTTATTTATTAGTATCATTAAATCCAATTTGTTCAGCACAACCACAACACAAAATGTCCGATTTATTTTAACCCCTGGAGACCAGCCATTGGCTTGAATGGAAAAATGAGTTTAACAACTGATTGCGCTTGACTTTGGTACACAATGTGTGTATGAGGAGTATGAAATGAATGACCTATTAAGTTGCGATGTTTATAGTTCATCACGATGTGCCTGCGCGTCTTCCCTGACTGCTTCTTCAGCTTCCTCCTGAAAAAATAAATACAAACATTCAGATATGTATTTAGATTTTATAAACAGTTAAATCAATAGGCCTGTAAAAACACAAGATTTATCAAACAATTATAGAATTCTATTTGCCACGTTTTAAGCATGTAAACTCAGAAAAAGAAATTTGTAGAAATCGTGTTAATAGGGTAATATGTTCACAAGACAAAATCTTTTAATTTATATAAGTCACAACTAAGATGCAACACATTAGCATAAAAAATCTTAATACAACCTTCACCCCCGAAAATGCATTAAGACGTAGAGTTTCAATGTATTAATAGATAGCTTAACTGAAGGAATGAGGGAAATACAATAAACACTTCAAAATGTAAATTACTGATGGAAAGGAGGGAATAAATTTAAAAAAGAAAGAAAAAAAACTAAATCAATAAATTATCATCAATTTAAGAAATTTTACAAATTAGAATATATTTGCATTCAAAAATACATATAGGATGGATGCATGTTGGATTTTTATGGCGCAAGAGCCTCAACTGGCCATACTGTATCAAAACAAGTGATATGTGTATGTTGCCATATGATTGATAAACAAAACATTTCCTCAAAGTTAAAATACAAACATTTTACACTTATAAAAATAAAGCATAAAAAAAATACATATAATTGAAAATGAAAGAAATAAATTCACGGTTTGATAATATTAAAAGCAATTATCAAAATTACAGTTTTTGCCCAAATTTTAAGGAGCAAAAGTGATCCAACCATTAATTCTACATTTCAGATGTTTTTGAATGAAAACCTAGTAATTTATTCCAGTACTTTATACAACACAAAAATAAATTTCTATATAGAAAAAATACAGTATTGCGATGCATGTCAAATAAACTAAACACTATGCAATAGCTGAATATCAGAAATATCGAGTTTACCATTTTCAACATTAAGAAGCACAAGGTAAATTGTGCTAAATTACTTCTATTATAAATCTTCCCCTTCACTCTAATGGCAATTTTTTTTTAATTAATGAAAAAGTTGCTCTAGAATTCCAATAAGATAATACACAGAAATTAAGACGGTGACATTGTCATCACGCCGGCAAATAATTTATGGTAATGCAACATTTGTCTAAATATGGAATCTATTAAATAAAATTTACATTGAATAGGGATAAAAAGTTTCCTGCTTTATTTAATTTACAAATCAGTTTCATTTTCCCTCTTATTTTGTAATTTTTAATAAATTCAGTTATTTTATACTACATTTTTAAACTGCATAATATAACAAAGAGGCTTAAGATATCTAAACCAAGATACACAACGAAGACTGTACAGCAAAATCATTAGTCTTGATACGTCAGAAATAAAATACAAGATTAAATGAATTGTACATTTAATAGATATTCAATTTAGCAACATTTTTCAAACACAAGCCATTTAAAATTTATGAATGATTAATTTCAATCCTATTTCATTATTCTAGCCTGTGCACAATGTAAAATGACTTCACAAATCTTATATAAATTTAAAAGTTATCTTTATCTTTGAGACCAAATGAAATCTCAATATGCTTCAAAGTTTTAAATTAGTTGAAGTTGGATGCACTACAAAACTAATGAGATACATTATAAATTTTCAAAAACTTATTTTCATGAGCTTTTAAAAACAAACCTAATGCAACAGTTACCCTTCTAAACATTTTTTTCACCTCTTCTCCCTTAAAGTTTTGCTAACTTCTAATTTTACAAAAATAGTTGCCACAATTAATATCTTTACAATACAATTAAAGCCTCACAATTTATTGAAACAATGACGAGAAGGGTTACAGTTTGGAAAACAAGCATACTATACCAAATCCAAAAATATTTGAAAAATTAGGAGGGGGAAAGATTTATAAAACAGTTTATTCAATTTCAAGAAATTTATGGTATGTACGGACATACTTCAACCATTGAGATTTCATTAAAAAAATAAGCAAAGAAGTAATTGATAAAGAAGCTCATCTAAAGAACTCAAAACTGAAAAACCTACAGCTTTATCTTCTCACAGAACTGATTATAGCAAACTCTAATATTTTGTATATAACAATCATTATGCATGTTAGAGGAATTTTTAAAAAAATTCAAGGTCATATTTAATTGTAGTAAGTCTTCAATAACAGGAAAATATGTTAGTTGCAAATTATGTTATTTTCCCGAATCCTATAGATTTTTTTTTTTTTTTTTTTTTTTTTTTTAACAGTCAAATTGAAATAAAATTTTACTTAAAAGTATACAATTCAAGAAACTTGAGTGGGAGGGACTTGTTATAAGAAGAAAAGTTCATACATAACTGAATTTCATCTAGAAATTCTCAATACATTCTTTTTATTTCAAAACTGTGGAACATTACACAATTATATTCAAATGTTAATAGGTTATGTTTGTTGTATTTAATAATATTCAGATAAATATTGCTTTACGACTAAATCCACTTACTACATTCAATAAGATTAATGTAGCTTTTAAAATTCCACTGAATTCATTCTTTAAGTTTTGACCTAAAAACATAATCATGGAAGAATTTTTTTTTCTTTGATAATGTTTGATAGCAATGAAGAGAAATATGCAGTGGATAAAGGCAATGTTCAAAATGAGGCAATATAAAATAAAGGCAATGTTCAAATATGAACTTTAAGAGATTGTCTTTCAATGTAATTACATCAATATTGGATTCAATGGAAAAAATTTATGGGTCAAATAACTTGCACTTCTCCTTGAAGATTTCACTTTATATATATTGATATTTTTTTTATAATTAAAAATAAATCAAACTATTTTTACATGATAAGATTACAATAGTAAATTATTAGTCTATATGCTTGCTAAAAATTGATGTAGTTAAATCTAATCTGCTCCTTTTATTTCTTTCCTAATAATCCGGTATTTTCAAAAAGTATGACAGAAGGGTATTAAAGGTCAAATAAAGCTCCTTCCTCTAAAAAACTGCAGTAAGCTCATAAGATTCGGATGAAAACTTGTATTTTGCAGTATCGCACATTTTCTAACATTTCTAACATGTTCTCTTATGCTACAGTGCCTTTTTAAAAAAGCAGTAATTTCCTAGTCTAATATTCCCTTAATTATTTAGAGACTTGTATATAATGAACAGAAGCTGTATAAATATGTACTCTAATATTGGATATATTAGCATTGAGAAACATTAAATTTTCTTATTAATTTGTCAGTATTATTAAATAGGATTCCATCCACCACCACATTAAATATAAGAAGAGTAAGTTGAAAATTCAAATAAAATATGTAGAAATCCCAAATAAAAAAATGCAGCAAGACCATAACCCAAGAACTTTACAACTATGGCCAATGCAAGAGCATGCATTCAAGAACAAGATAGAATTTAGATACTATTAAGAAAGCACTATTATGATACTATTAAGGTTCTAAAGCAATTAGGCCACAAGTTGTAAGAGTTCTTTGTTAGAGAAATATAAGTTGTTAGTAGCTGACCTCTTCTTTAACAGCTGCCCCATCTACACCATCAGTCTCAATAAACCTGCTAATGCCTTCAAGAGTGCGTTCTCCGTTGAATTCTATAACCTACATTGAAGTAAAAAACATTCATATTAGAAAAGACATGCATGTTTGTTATTTTACCTCATCAGGAGCAGCTTTTCCATATTCTCCATCAGTTTCAATGAATTTATTAATGCCTTCTAGAGTACGTTCTCCATTGTACTCAACAACCTATGAAATAGCATTTTAAAATATATATCACATATGGAATTTCTATTTAGTAGCGAATTATAAGCCATTAGTTCTTGAGAATATAACTTAAAACATAATTTAAGAAACTTTAAGATTTAAATACTTGATTAGTCTCGTAATTTTAGCCTCTTTCTCAAGGCATATCAAATAAGATTCCATATCAACAAAAGAAGAGATTTAAGTTATTAACAACTAGAAACAATTCATGTACAATATAAAAATAGCATAAATCAAACTTCATTAATCTAGAAATTACATCATGAAGATAAATCGTAACATGACTTCTTTAGGTAAACCAAACGCATTTAGAAGAACATTGAAATATCAAATAACTGAATACTACTCGTATATTTTAGATTTACAAAATTTTGTGAAAATTTAAAGTCTTTAATAGAATACTAGTCATTATAAAAATTCTTTAAAAAATTAGATATTTATAACAAATTTTAAATGCTTATACATTAATAAAAATACAAATGCAATTCATTAAACATTATCTTTAGTTTAACAAATGAAAGATTACATTAATCCCATGCAACAGATACAAAAAGCTGGAACAAACTTTTAAGTCATTTAAGCTAGAAAAAAAAGGGAGGGAAAAAATTAATAACACTTACCTCATTTGTGCCTTTTTTATACAATTTAATAGTGGGATAGCTATTGATTTTAGTATGTTCTAATTCATTTGCTGTAGCATCCATTTTGGCAATAACAACATCATCTCTATCTTTGTACTTTTCACCAAGCTCATCATAAATGGGAGCCAACTGTTTGCAGTGACCACACCATGGAGCATCTGAAAAAAATTTGTATTTAGAAAATTTATTCTATATCTAGAAATAACCAATATTTAAAATTGCAACTTCAGATGAATATTAGTATACTTATAAACTAAGAAAATCTAGCCATATTTTAAAAATTAGTTAAAATGTAAAGTATACTAGATCCTATAATTGAAAGCGATGCAATGATGTATAACTTTAAAACTGGTCATTAATAAGAAATCTATTCCCTCCAAAAACTTGCAAGATGAAAATTCTTACAACACTTCCTTGCAGTATGTTATAATTAAATCTTTGACATTCAAAACAAAGAAATTTCCAATATTTAGTCTCTATGGGATAAACAATGCATATTTGAGTTTGCATTGGATTCTTGGAGCCAAATACTACATCCTTGCAAACACACAGAATAATATTCGTAGGCTTAATGACGCATGGATGCGTCAGGTTTTTGGAACAAAATGTTTTCTTATTACATGGTATTGCTAATTCATGTTTCTTTTAAAAGATTAGTCCCATAAATTAACATTTTTCTTTAAAGTCAGATTACGTTGATACCTGCAAATCCTTACATTTTTACTAATGTAAACAAAAAAACATGCATTTTTCTAATATATAGAAAAAAACCTACAGTCATTGTGAAGTAATTGTTAAATATAATTATTGGAGAGTAAACAATTTCTAGAATAAAATTTGATTTAAATTGCATTTGTACAGTTATGGTACAAAATCGTTTCTCTTTCCAGGTGGGATGGTGTATGTAAAGTTATAAATGCTTGATTTAATGGATTTTTTTACTAATGATGGTAATATTTATGATAGAATAGATCATTAAAAGCCAAAGCTTGCTCAAAACAAGATAAAAATGAGAATGCTTACAAATTGTGCAATATTGGTCAACTAAAGATTAGTCAATGCGAATGTCAACCAATTTAAAAATAGTGATAAAAATTTGGTCGTATCCTACATTTTTAATACAATAAGCATCAATTTAAAGGCTGAGCAGTTTCCTAAAGTATATTTAAATCGTAAGTATACAAACCATATTAATTTTGTAAATAAGCAAACCAAAAAATAAAGATTAAGTATTTTGAATTGTTAATTATATATTAAAATTATTTTTTTCTTTACAAAAAAGTTTTACTCACAGAATTCAACAAGAACATTCTTGGATTTGTCAAAAGCCACTTCATCAAAATTCTTTCCTACAAGAACTTTTACAGGTTCTTTATCCCATCCTTCAGGAATGTCTTCAGAAAGTAAATGTTGCTAAAATGCAAAAGTAAAGTTAGGCTTCATTTGGTCAGATTTTAATATAATGAACTAAATCTTCAAGATACATGCAACAAAGCTTTTTATCTACATTGAGAATTTTAGTACATTGTATATGGTTACTATTCTGCACCTTGTCTACATCCAAGATATAAAATGTTTCCTACATGCTTCACGAATTGTTTTAAGTTCAATTTCATATAAATTAGCACTTAATTTTTAAATCTTATCAATTTTTTCCCCCTTATTCCCTTAAAATGAAAGATCTGACCTTTTCAAACTATACAGCTCCAAAGTTTATAAAAAATGATTGTCATTTTATCTAAGCACCTTTGTTGTGTAACATACCATTAGATAACACCGTATTTTAAGTACAAATAAAAGAAATTTTTAAAATATTACTAATTAAACAACTGTCATGACTTGTTTTAAATATAGATTTCAATAGCCATAATAGACATTTCTGACCACAAAGAGAAAGTTAAAGTATCCGTTAGAATTTTCAGCTTATTTCTGAATTATATCGAATTAATTTCTGTTCTAAAATTCCATTTCCTTATTGTATTGTCATAAAATATAAACATCTATAAGAAATTCAGGAACTAAATTTTAGCTATTCGTAAAGCATAGAGATATCAATAAGTATAAAAATAATGAAAAATCTTAAAAAGCTGTAAAAATATTACCTTTATCTTTCCTTCCAAAACACCATTTACAAAGTCTCTAATTTCACTTTCACTGTTTCCTTCAGTAGGAGGCTTGAATTTAGCCATTTCTTCTTCAAGCTTGATCAATCTCATAGTTGGAGTATCTTCTTTCTTCAAGCCAAAGAAGTCCATGATCTTTTCGTGATCTTCATCATCGGTATTGATTGTAACAAACAAAACCTTGCCTTTGAATTCTTTTGCTACCTTACGGAAGACATCTACACGGCTTTCATAATCTGAAGATTCTTTACTGATAAACAGAAGATTATGGGCTTTAATGTCTCCACCAAAGATCTTTTGTGCTGTCTAGAAGATAAAATTCAGTATTTAAAATGAATCCAAAATCTTACAGATTTTGCTAAATTCTAATATAAATACATAATATCAGAGTACATATAGGAAAAAAATACTTTATATTTACTCGTTAAAAAAAAAATGAAGATCAATTTTAAATAAGGACCAATATTTTATAAATTTCATAAAAATAAATACATTGTCATTAGAAACTGATGATATCAAATCTTCAATTAGCGATGTTGTAACAGTTTCAATATGACACACGATACTAAATATAATAATAATATTGTATTAATATAATAATTATATATAAATTCGATACTAAAAAAAACATGTAACCTTAAAAATGAAATAAGTCGAAACCAAAGTTCATATTATTCATCACACACTTCACATTATTTTACCAAATTAGACATCCTACATCCATGCTTTTCCTTCACCAATAATTGTCATTTACCTATTTAATGTTTGTTAAAGTAATTATGATCAACAAGAAAAAAAAATAAAGTTTCATTACTTGGATACTACCAGAGACATGTTTACATTAAATTGTACTTAAAGCAAATATTAAATTGCATCTTTTAAAGTACACGATTCCCATTTCCTACCACCGACACTTTATACTACAGAACAAAGACAAAAATTACAAAGAAAACTAAATTTGCTCAATTCCAAATTAACTTTCAATAATATCAAACCAATTAAGCCATTGAACTTAATACTGTCAGAGTATTAAAAATTAAAGTGGTATAAATAAGATATAAATTTGAAAATAATTAAAAACAGGGCATAAAAGTATTATTTGAACTAAGTTTGAAACATAAACAAGATGAAAGATACAAGTTTTACAGATAATAAAGTTATCTCAACAGTTACTATGCTCACATCAGTTATTTAACTAATTTTAAAGTATATATTCAAGCTTTATACACAACTGAATAATAGACTGCTGCAGATTACTTTTATATTAAAGCTAAGAAAAAAAATTGTGAAAAGCATAATTATATATATCTAAAAAATAAGAAAAGCAGATGTAACAATCTTAATTAGTAAATTACATAAATTCAATTCATACCAAATACAACTAGAATATTAACGATCATATGCCGATACTAATATACATTAGAAAAACTACTCGTATGCTATCAAAGAACTAAAAAAGTTTAAACTTCTAATGAAAAAACTACATTCAATTTTTATAATGATTTTTAGCCATTATTTATATTATTATATTGCCACATATTTAAACTAGTTATATTTTAAAAATGAAAAACTAATAGCTAGACACTTTAACTTTTAAAATAAGAATTCTCAAGTCCTTACGATAAAATGAATAATAAAACCTGTAGCCTCAGAAGTTTAGAAAATCCAATAATTCATTATATACCACGATTATCATACAACATTTAATCCTGAAATGATAAAGTCTAATGCTCACAAGCTATAAAAATGACTTACCATTTCTTTTATAGCTTAAGAGTAAAGTAAAATTTTTTAGTTAAAAAAGTAATCCAAGATACATCTATCTTAATAGAAGAAAAATTACTTAAAGATATGAAACTATTTTACATAAATGAAATTAAATTTTTAAAAATTAAATAAGATTACAAATTATACTGCAATTAAATTCATAACATTCAAAAGATGGCTTTTGGAGTGTAAAAATAGTTTAAAAGTCATTTTTTTCTGCGAAATTACTTCCCTAGAAATGGTCACCAAAATTTTTTTAATTTTAAAGTATCAATTTTTTAGATGCATATTCCTATTCTTTAATTTGTATTTATGAAATTGTATACAATGAACTGATAAAATGAGAATGGATGCAATATTCTCTTCTATTAATTAGCAGAGAATTGAATAACAGTAGTAAACATATGCTGCTTATTGTTCAGAATGAAATTGAAGATATACATCACAGAAATATTAAAAAGTTATGAAATGGCTTTATGAAGGTTTCACAAGTTTGCTCAGAAATTTAAATACACAACCTACTTAAAAAAGCAAAAATACAGATTTAAACATTTGTTAGTATAAAAATTAGCATACATTAGTGAAATGTCTATTGCATTTTTCTGATCTCTCAATATTTATATCAACAATTATCAAAATCTCTAAAATACAAATAATTTGAATTTAAAAAAATAATAATCTAAATATTGTCAACCAAAATTCTTACGTTTTAAATAAATAAATATTATGGTCTGATTGGGAATGGGAATATTTTATTCCCGATTTATCACACATTTTGGAAGTCAATAACTAATCTGTATGAATTATAAAAGCATAACATTTTAAGGACTCAATTAAAAGGAAGACTAAATTTATTGACCAACATATTTAAAAATATTACAAGCACAACTTCTGCAGGATAAAATCTTTAAAAAAAGATCATAACTGATAATCAAAACTCCGAAAAGATAAGATCTATATTTCTCGCTATGCGAAAAGGGCAATTTATCAAAAGACCATATTCACCCTTATTTAATTGTAACCATTTTAATTTAAAATTTAGAAAATAAGTCTTAAAATTTCTCTTCTAATTATAACTAACCAACTACATAGTTTTGTTCCTAGAAGAGCTATAACATGTTTTCTGCCTACACCACGCTACTTATTCTACCAAGAACTAATCAAGTCAAAACTTACATCTGATGACACCTATAAAAGAAAATTTACTTGAATATTATGCAATATATGATTAATCCAAAGACATTTTACCAAGTATGTACTAATTATAAAAAGAATTATATATTCTCTCTTCCAAATATTAACATCTATAAAAATTGAATTGCCTTCCTTTGTCTAGTATAAAAATCAAGAGGATTTAAAAAAATTATATATAAACTTTAGATATAGTACAAAATATACTTAAAATAAACTTTTAAACATTTTCTTAAAAATAAAAATACTTACTTCATGGCTGAATTCAACTACTAATGGCAAGCTGTTAGATTTCAAGAATTTTTTCAGATCCTCTTCCTTCAATTCACCTTCATATTCATTTCGTCCTTCATCAAACTACAACATAAAAATAAGATCAATAACAAATCAACACAAGAAATCGATAACAAATTTTCATTAAAATATTATACCTTTTTAAAAAGAATGACTCCATCCTTTGAGGCCTTAAGTTCAGAATAAACAACATCGTCATCTGTAATACCAAATACGAAGTCATCCATTTCTGATGCAACACTCTTGAAAATCTTTGCATCTGCACTTTCAAGATCCTTGAAAAATCCAACAACAGCAACTTCGTTACTATCAACAAACTTTTTAGCATCTTCTACAGATGATAAATCAACTGCGGGAGGTCCAGTTTTCTTTTTAAGCCATCTGATAATTTCATCTGAAGTTCGTCCTCCTATACAAAGAAAAGTCTACATTTGAAGAACACATCCCAAATTCAGAAAATTATATTACATGCAGATATATTACATGTCATAATCTTGACAATGACTTGTCATTATATTCTAAATATTGAAAGATGAGTATACAAACAAAAGCTCAAAATGCATACCTTTCATTCAAGAGAATTATACATTTAAAAAATAACTTGTTTAGCAATATAACATGAACAACTAAAGGTTAGCACAAGACATTTACTGCTATCTTCACTCATTTTAAAAATGAAGACATTTCTCTCCCAAACTACTTCTCTTCTTCAAAGAAAAGAAGATTTTAATAACTATAACAGTAATAAAAAATACAAAACATAAGATACCATAACTGTATTAATATATTCTATGTATTTACAATAGTTTATAATATAAAAAGATATTTTCAAAAAGTTTACTTAAATAAATTAAAAAATCTAAAATTTTACGTTTATGAACTTATTTGGAATTTAATTAATGCAACTGAAGATAAGCCAACACGCAACTTTCTAATGCTCATAAATTTATTTGTGAAGAATTTCTTAGTTTTAACTACAAACAACTCTAAAATGTTATTAAAAAATATTCTTTTTAATCTAATATATAATACAATTACTTTCATCCTTCATTAAGTATAGATATAATTTCAAAATTTAATACTTTCCCCATTTTTAGTACAAGTTTAATCAAATATACAAATCAAATTTTTATAATGTCTTTAATATATCAATATTTAAAAATTTATATGTTAAATTAAAAATAAATTGAAAAATCAAATTTAATAACCATTAATTTATACCATTGTATTCGAAGATCTTTCCTTCACGGAAAAATTTGATGGTTGGGTATCCACGAACTCCATACCGTTCAGCAAGTTCAGTTTCAACTGTAGCATCAACTTTAGCCAAGAGCAGTTCAGATTTTTCTTCAGCTAGACTCTCTGCGGCTTTGGCATATTGGGGTTCAAGAGCCTTGCAATGTCCACACCATGGTGCATCTAGAAATGGAAACTAATTATTTCAAATTTTAATAAAAACTGACGACTACTCCAAATTAAATCCATGGTAAGTTCAAAACCTACTTATCAGAAGAAGTAAGCATTTAAAAGCATTTTTTTTTCCCCCACAAATATTTTTTAAAGATCCAATACAATTTAAATACTTATGATACCCTACAGAATATTTATTTTATTTTATGAACAGTCTGGTGCAGTTAATAAGATCTTTGCAGAATACTAATACTTCAAATAGTTATTCATTCAAAAAATAAATCTAACGAAAATTTTAAAACTTAATAACCTGATCCAAAACAATGGAATAAAATCTATATCAATTGTATATCAGAAACACACACTGTCATTCTTATAAAAAATGTAACAATAAATATATTCAGTTACTTTAAAACTTTTCTAAAGCATTAAAAAATTTTGCTACATAGTTATCGGACATTAAAATGTCCTTTATTAATGTTATTCACATATGCTAATAAATTTAATCAGATTACAAAAAAAATTTAAGGTTTCGGAGAATTTAAAAAAAAAAAAAATCATACTTCATTACTATTTATCTTATTCTATTGCACAGAATTTAGCTTTTACGAGATTGGGGGGAAAATCTCGCTCACTATTATTAAATGTACTTATAGCAAAACATGATTTTATTTGATAGTGAAATGGAATTCTGCAATTTTTTCCTTAGACCACGCCTCAAGTGTAATTTTTTTACATTGATTTCCAGCAAGAAAGAAAAGATGCAAATTTATCTTAGATAATCGTATGAGAAAAATGACAAAAAGTACAAAGTTAATCGAATCACTAAATCGTTCTAAATAAACTGAAAGCATAAAGGGTGGCTTTTTTTTTAAGGCAAGGAAGTATATTTTGAAAAAATATCAAAAAGTATATACTCACAGAATTCGACCAGAACGTTTTTATCTTTGATTGCACCTTCGAAATTATCCTTTGTCAAAACTAAAACATGATTTTCTTTCTTAATTTCATCTGCAATAGTGGATGCAATACATAGCGTAGCTATTAGTAATTTAATAAACATTGCACCGTATTAAGTTGAAAGCCGGTATATGAAATCTGCTACTCTTGACACTGAAAACACCAACGCCGCAAGAGAAAGGAAAAGTCAAACGTGGCACAGCACCAGCAACAGCGTAGGCCCAAGCGTTTATAAGATACGTAACACTCGTGTGTAGAGTTGATTGGTCGAGCTTGTATATCATTTGCAATCGTAGACTGGTCGAAGGTCTTTTTAAGAGAAAGGATAAGAAATGGTGGTCTCAGAACAGGAAAACTCCTTGGTAGTGAAAATAGAAAATTTGAAAAAAAATTCTTACTTACTTCGAATAGGTTTAATGTATTTATATTTTTTTTAAATCGATATCTATATATTTCAAATTTTTTTATGTAGGTTAAAAAGCATAAATGCACTACGTTGTTTCTAGAATCAACACTGCATTTTTAATTCATAATAATCTTTTAAAACAACAACATATTGGCATAAAATGATTGTGAATTTTTTTATTAGATTGAAATTTATTCAATGTACTCTTTTATGAAAAGGGGAAATGAAGCATTTGTTGATCAGAATTTTTTTCATAGTTTAAAATTAAGCTGTTAATTGAAAAATATTTATTAAAACGTAAAAAATAAGACTAACTGGTTATAAAAACATGGTTTAAGAAAATATTAATTTTTCTGACGTCATTTAGAATACTGGTTATTGCAACCAATCAGGGCTTTTGGTTTAGGAAGAGAAAGACGTTCCTTAAACCAGCCGGTTTCGTTTTTCTTAATTTTTGTTGCAATGCAAGGTTTTTTGACAAGGAGAAAGATATTCGTTTTGTGGGTAATATCTTTTCAGCATTTTCAGATTTGCTACTTTACCTGTTTCAAGGACAATGATGCATATGCGTACATTTAGCTATTCTTTAAAATTGTCTTTAGAGACAAGAATAAATAATTTTTTTTAGATACAGACTTGATGAAAAAATTTCAATTTTCCTCGCAATAGGCATTTTGCATTGCTTTGGATGTAAATAAAGACAATACACAAAATAAGAATTAAATTAATAAGTAATATTTCACCATTTAAGTATCATTCCAAAAAGATTAATAAATTAAAATATCAATAAGTAATTAACATTTTCTATTTTTGTTATATTTTTAAAATGAATATTTTATGGTTTGGGTTTATAAATATAGTAAATGATATATTCTGTATACAAGGAAAAAAAGGGATTTTTTTTTGTATTTTTGAATAATAATTCTAATAATTATTTTCATTCGATTTTTTAAATATTATTATAGTTACGATATTTGAAAAATACATTTGTAACATTTAAATATTTTTTTTTAAGAATATTGTAATGAAAAGAAAAAAAAAACTAATACTTCAGCATTTAGATGAATCATCAGAAGAATAATGTTTCAAATTAAGAAAAAAGATTATTATTCTTGGCATATTATGTTGGTTTCAAAATCCAAAGAAAACTCACATCTCTTCCTTTTTATGAGCAAAAATAACTCGCATTATTAAGGTAGTACTTTTTACATGGCTATCAATCTGAAAATCTGAGGAAGACAACAAGACCATGCAATATAAAATATTCAATTCAAAAAAGTTTTAGGGGCTATTAATCATAACCAACTAGTTGACAAAAAATCTTTAATAAATAATGTGGAGAAAATAATGTAGCATTGTTGAACGAATTGTTTGTAACTTCAACAGTAAAATTGCATCATCAACAAACTTTTAAAATATATGTGATATGGTTTTAACTATTATCTGAATTTGGACAAAGAGAGATGTAGACAAGATTATGAAATGAAGAAAGAGAGAAAGATATCACAGGTAAATATAATTTCTTCCAATTTCAAAAGCTTCCATTTCTCCGATAACAAAAGCGAAAACGTTCCAATTCGGAATTTTATTTTCTTTCTTCATCATCAAGCTTTATACCTACAAATATATATTGTTTTTTACTGCTGTTAACAAATTTTAAGTGCGATAAAAATTTTAAAGAAAAAATATTTTTATAGGAGTATTTTGATTTTTTTTTCACCGTAATTTCTTGTTGATGATAATGATAGTACTTGATAAATAGTTATTTCATTTAAAATAATAAATTTAATCTGGACATAATTTTTATTTCAAAGTCATAATGAGGTGATACCTTTAGATCAGAATATAAGTTTAATTAACTTAATAAATTATCTTTGCTAATAATAAAAATGAATGTGTATGTATCTGAATGTGCTGGTACTCTACAGGCCATATCGTTTGAATAGAAATACCAAACTTGGCATTTTTTTAAATTTTAATTTTAATTATAACTAATTAAAAATTAAACGAAATTTTGGCGTTTTTGCAAGATAATTTCAGAAAAAGTTTCTGCACAAAAATTATTTTTACATCATTTTAAAATTTTAAAAAATCGTCTTTCCCACGATGCAAATTATTTTGGAGGATAATTTTTTCAGTTTTTAATAATTTAAAAAATAATCTAAGTCTGCTTTATAATAATATATTTTACTACCCCAGTGAAACTCAAATAATTATTTTCATTATTGTTACTAATATTTCATCCTGGTATTTTTTTTTTATATTATTGATGAAAAAGATATAATGATTCGGTTTACTTTTCCATATTCAATTGTTGTATTTACAATTAAACTTCAAAATCAAGAAATGGCTTTTAATATAATATGAGTTATATATCTATAAAAATGTAAAGTTTAAAATATTTTTCTGGGGTACTAAACTACCTAAAATATTTGATTGAAATTTTTAACAACCACTTTCCTGGCAAACCAAACGGTCGCAGAAAGCGGCTAGCATATTATATAATAATTACTGAAAATATTAAAATAAGTGTAGCGTCAATACAAATGCATAAGTGTTAAAAATTTCAATATTGAAGTACATCAGGAATTACAAAATTACAAAATTCCGTGTTTACAAATATAAAACAAGTCAAATTAAATAAGCGTTTATAATAAATTGTAATATTAATGTTAAAACTTATGGGCAATATTAGAAAATAATTGAAATAAATCTTATCGATTCCACGGAATTTAGAAATGTATTGCTAATAATTTAAGATATTGACAAATGCTGAATTATAAAATATTATATTATATGAGAAATTGCAAATGCTTTTTGAAGAAAATAATTTTCTTAATATGTTTATTTTTTTTTTTTTTTTTTTTTTGGAAAATACGCACTATATTTTACTCTCTCTGATGTTTCATGTATATTGTAATTTTTAAATATATTATTTTAGTAATAAAGTTGTGATAACTGTATGACATTATAGTTTATCATTAACAGATACTTAAGTTATGACATTATAGTTTATCATTAACAGATACTGAAGTTTCTGAGATAGAAACTGTGCTTTAAAATTATACATGGTTCGATGTGCTTAAGCTGCACTAGATATGTTTTATTGTACAAGCTAAAGTAATTTGGAAGAAGTTTATTAATTTTTGTGCATTATGAAAGATAAATATTTAACAAAAATATTAGAATCTTAGTAAAACAGAAAATATTTAATTATTCGGACAATAAGATTATTACTTTTATTACAAAATTGTTAATGATGTTTTCTTCTATCTTTTGAAGAAGATTATTGATCAAATAATTTAATTTTATCAATTATTCAATATTTAGTTACAACAATATATTATTTCATATCACATATCAATTAGAATCTATGTAGATATTTAAATATTTTATTTTATATAGTTTCAATTCCCTTATATTTTTTTGCATACAATAAATACTCTACTTATATGTACATTTAACAAATCGAATTTATAAGTTTAAAATTTATATGACGAATTATAATATATATTCTTACATCTAACTAGTCAATACATCCTATTACTTTTTTTTCTCTATGAATTACTTCGTAGCCTTACCATGTTTCAATCTATTAAACTTTTGAGGACCACTTCCCCTTAAAAGTCCTGCGGGGAAACAAACTATCCACAAAGACAATATGAGTCTTTGTGGATAGTCCAAAGTCTCTTTTAACATGAAAAGATGCCATAGTTGCTCTTAATCATGAGCCCTCGTTCCATAAACTAAGATATGTGGCATCAAGTAGGAACATCAAATTCATTAAATCTTAAAATTAATGACGAATTTTCTACTAGGCAGTAGCCTATTTCCATGGAGGGGTAATTCAAATTCAAATTCTATAAATAATTCAAATTCTATAATTATTTAAGCAATTCAAATTCTATAAATTATAAAATGCAAAGGTAATATTAATATTCTGTCATCGGCCAGGTTTATAAGTGTTTCATTATTTTTAATTAATTATTACAGTAAATGTAGACATCGAAAGTCTATTTGATAATTATTATATACAAACATGAATATTGCACTCATATATCACACCTTAATATAAATAAAAATCATTGTAGCTGCGTATGTATGCACTCTTAAACGATAGAGCAGAAAAAAGTTGATTAATATTCAAATAATTAGAAATTGATAGAACTTTTGCTATTTTACTGCAATAACTCTCGAGCAAAAGAAAATGTTATTATTTTAAAAGAAATATTTTAAGGCCATCTTAAAATTTAAAATCTTTCATTTTCAATGATACCGAATTGCTTTCTGTGCAATTTTCTCATCACTTCTTATTGATTCTTTTAAAATTTAACGCAGACGATTTTGAAATGGTAACACATCTTTAATCTACTCTGCTACTCTTTTTTCGAATTTCTATTTCATATCTTTTGCAAACTTTTTATTAGTTTAAAGCTATTATTAAATGGTGCCTAAAATAAATAAAAACACAAGGACTGATATACCTTCATACTCAAGCGATTATAATTGATCAAGGCCAATCAATCAACCGATGTGGTGGTATTAAAAGATGATTATATGGTAATAATTTTAAAAAAATTAGTTTTTATATAAAAGATATTATACATGAAAATGTTTTAATTCCGAGCACCGCCGGGTATATCTAATTAATAAATACACAAATTCTTTTTAGAAAAATCTCTAAAATAAAAAATTAATCTAAAATTAATTATTATGCTGATGAAGATAAAAATATGTTGATTATCTGAAACTAAATTGATAGTTTTATTAAAAGAGGGACATCGTAAAGGGGCACTTCTTAGTTTCGCAAAATCTTTAAAAACCCTACTTCGCAAATTGGGTCAATGATTCCCTTTGGCTAGCTCTTTAGTTAGAGATTAATACATATTGACTTTTTCTTTTTCATCCATCTTCTCAGATATGTTCCTGAATCAATATCTATTACTTCTTACCGCCATTCATTCTTTGCATTGAATTCCTTCTTTTAATTGGCTGAAGTTAATCTAATTGATTCCAAATTAGTATTTCGTTCGAAAGAGGTTATAGTATCACATATTTTCTTATTTCCCAAATTATTCTGATAATCTGTGTAGGCTGATGCCTTCAGATAAGATCAGATTAATAATAAGAAAAAAAAAATAAAGAAACTCTTGAGATTATTATTTTTTTGTTAATTTCATCAATTTATTTTTCATAATTTGAACAAACATTGTTTGGGAACTTTTAGACGAAAATTTTATTGCTTTTTATTCGAATGTTTTAAATCGGTAACGTGATTTTTTCCAGTTCTTTTAGAATACAATATATATGAATTTATTATTTAAAATTCAATAAAATGGATTATTTGGAATATTTTATTCAAAATCAAGACAAATATGGGACGTTTTGTCCACTGCTTTCTAATTGCAAATATTCAAAGTAGTTTAAATGTTAATACACAGCATTTTAAAACTAATGCCTGCAGAAACATACTATATATATATATATATATATATATATATATATATATATATATATATATATATATATATATATATATATATATATATATATATATATATATATATATATATATATATATATATATATATATATATTATTGTTAAGGTGCATAATTTTATTACTTTATAAAATTCCTAGTTATTTAGGATTTGCCACAATCACAATCATAGTTCATAAATTATTTCGTTGAACATCTAGTTATTTTATAAAATAACCTATAATATTCAATGAAATGATGGATTTCATACTTTAAAGATAATCTAACGCATCTTTTGAAACTCTGTAGAAAAAAAAAATTGAAAATTAAATCCACAACATTTTTTACATTTTCCATCTGAAGAGAAAGAAAAATAAGTGGCGTTAATGAGTGTATTTGAAAATTTGCGAATTTTATTTATGGCGGATTTACTTCTTATGTATGCCAAGGATAGTCCCCTTAAATCAGGAAATAGACAAAAGGAAATAAACGCGCTAATCATTGGGTTAAACAATGAATAATAAAGAATTGAATGACAACTAATAAAATTGAATGTACTAGTAAGAAAAAAAAAAGAGAAATATTCCGCATAAAATTAGGATTATCCTTATGAGATTTTGTTAAAAATAAGAATAATCCTACTTTTCTTAATACTTAAAAATTGAAAAACTTTTTTTAGTGGACACGAGAAATTCGTCAAAATTATATAAAATTCAGTGATGTTAGAAGCATTTAATTGTCTTTTTTTTAAAAAGAAAACAAACTACATTTGTTGAAAATAAATAAAACCTTATAAATTATCGTTTGGATCAAAGAAATTTGCCCAGTTAAATAACTGGCAATTTTTTCAAACATATTTGAACTGTTTTCCATATTATTATTATTATTTATAATGATTCATTTTGTAAATTTTTAAATTTTTACCCACTGATAAAAATATAAATAAATGAGGAAGAAAAAAAAGTGCTATTTTTTATTTATTTGGAATGTAACAAATCATCTCATAAATTATTTTGATATTAATAAAAATTTTGCGAAATAAAAATGGCAAAAGGTTTTTTATATTAATAGAAATAGCTGTTACAGATTAACTTTAAAAAGTTACGAGCTGATAAGTTTTATGTTTTATTTATTTATTTATTTGCGCTTGAAATTATGAAATATTGAAATCATGTTGATATTTATCTACTCTTTATTAACAACATTTTATTTGTTAACAGTGTCTTTTAAACATATATTTTCATCATTTTTTCTTCTTTTAAATATCGTTTTCATAGTTTATTCGTCTTTTCTGACAAACGGTCGGATTTTTATCTTTGAGTATTTTTTAATTCTTCCCTGGCTAAAGGTGATCAAATGGATAAATTTCAAGCTCTAGTAATTATTATTTTAAAAATTATATTCTATCTTTTATTTCTGCAGTTTAAGAGGAAATTACGATCCTCCTTTTTATCTAACAATTAAAAAAATCATTTACATCCTATTCTTACCATTTCTGTTTCAGTAAAAGTTTTGGATAATTTTCCGTTCCTCATTTAGATCAAATCTTCCTTCCGCTAATACTATCAGCATCATTTCCGGAAGAATTTGATGATCGCACTTAATAATAACATAAAAAATAATGAATGATAATAAAATTTCGATAATGGTACGCTTAAATTTAACTATTACAATACCATAGATGAATGAAAATAATGTAAACATTTATTGATGCTTTATTTGAAAAGATGTTTCATAAATGCACTATAAATGTAGTTCAATATGTAAAATATAATTTCATTAGTTAAATTTGAAATTTAAATTTTTTCTTCCCTTTAAATTTTTTCTTCTCAATAGAAATATTTTTAAATTTCTGAGAAAACTTATTCAATTTTAATTAATGAATAAAATGTTCAAACAATCTCGTCCATCCCTTGATAATTCCTCGAATTACAAGATTCCAATGGAAGTCCATTTAATTAATGTTTGTGTGCATAGTAAGAAAATAGTTGTGTAACAGTTGTTCGTCTTCCGTTTTCTCGTTCAAAAAATAGCAAATTACTCTGTCATACTGTAGAGAGATGTTCGCCAAAAAATGTGAGCAGGTGGGAGTTCGTGTTCTGAAAGTGTGTGTATGGGGGGGGGTAGATAAAGTAGAGGATCAGACTTGTGAATGACTTTCTTCAAAGGAGTGGCGAAAAAATGGAATGGCATCATTCTACTGCTGTGGAATGGACTGAGAGGGAATGTTGGTTTTAACTATTAGCTAACTCCTTGAATTGCAAATGAGGCCTTGCAAATTTATCAAGAAGTTCGTCGGGAAAGAGCAGAGCCGGATTATAAAATAAAGCAGACAACTATCTATGGGTCTCCTTTTTTTGCAGTAGTTTTAGAGGAATTTACTTTACAAGAATCATGTTCAAATAAAAAATTCAAGAAATCTAAAATTTATATCATTTTTCTAACAGCATTCGCAAATTTTATATTTTATAATTCAAACAAATTTTGCTTTTTTTATAGTTAAAAAAATGTTCCACCCAATAATGAAATAGCATTTAGAGATTATGCTCTATTCTGTTAGATTATTCTTTTCTTTTTCTGTTAGATTTTTTTTTTTTTTTTCTATTCTGCTTAAAATTATTTTTAAATTCTAACTTCGAATTTTTTATTGGTAAGATACTGAAACTAATTGAACCGATATTAAATGTTTTGTCATTTCAATTAGTCAAATTTTACTACTTAAATAATATATATATATATATATATATATATATATATATATATGGGGAAGTGAAGGGAAGAAGATCAGCATTGCCTAATGGCTCTAGAAGGCTGAATCTGAATCAGTCCATGGGAACGATGACCCGTCTACCCTTTACCCTCCTGTTCATTTGTTAATCCCTTTGTGTTCGCCGAAAAGCTGACAAATTTTGATTCGCTGCTATCCTCCTCTTGCCCCTCAAAAATAGGGGAGGGGGAGGGGAATCCATATCAGCGAATTGCTGCTAGCTAGTATTTCGCAAATCTTTAGGCTCGCAAGTGCGTGGACATTAAAGAGAAAGCCTTATTATGGTAAAAAAAAAATTCGACCTCGAAATTCTATTTAACGTTTCTTCCTATTTTAGCTCTAAATGCTTCCAAAAAGCACATTTTTGAAACTGTCTTAGTCCGTGCATCTGTGAATATTTAATTAATGAAATCAATGGTAATAAGTAAGCAGGATTAAATTTATCAAATGAGATATATAATCATAGATGAAATCTACCAAACTTTGTCCAATATATTCTTAAACGGGAAGTCTATCTGTCCATCACATACATGTAAATAGGCTGAATAATAATAATAATAATAATAATAAAGCAATTTGATACACATTTTTATCAATTGATTATAGATATCTATCGAACTGCGGACACAATCCATCAAAGAACTGATTTCTTGTGTGCCTGTCGTTTATCTGTGTGTGAGTAAAATTAAATACCCAATAAAGTAAATAAACAAAATCGAATGAGTGGTTTAAATTTCGAAATTGCAAATATTTATCAACTCGTAGACCCTAATGGCTAAAGAAATGAAGTTCAAACACATAATATCGATTTTTCTATACAGTACTACCTAAATAATACAAAACATTCGAGAAGAATATAAATCAAAGAGAAAATATTTCTATCAGCCATTGTCTATGTAGTTTTTATAAAGAGTTAAAATTCAGATCATAACATTTCTAAAATTTCCACTAATAATAATAAAAAAAAAATGTGCGTCTGTGGGAATTTTTGTGTGTTTGGACGCTCTACAGAATAAGATTTTTGATCTAGAGGCACCAAATTTGGTTGAGATATATTTTGGAGAAATGAATCTCGGAGCAATTTTTGAGAATTTTAATTTTATTAAAAAACTAAGCATCTACAATATCTCTCGAAAGTATTGTTGCATGAAACTGATTTACTATTTAAAAAATTATCTTTCTTTGGAATGATATTAATTTAATTGGCTGGAAAATGTCTGCTGGATTTTGGAAATTTTTTTAAAAAATATTTTTTGAATAATTTTCAACATTAGATTTTATTGTTGCAATGAAATTCAAATTACCTTCATTGTTTGTCAGATGTATGAATGAAAGGAAGAGAGAGGTTGCTTATTATCTGCACAGTTTAATTAAGGAAATACAAAGTAAAGTCATATTACTGCAAAATTATATAGATTACTCACATTAGCTTTTAATCGCATTATGATTTCAGGAGACTCTACTTTTCTGAGAAATTTTGCCCGCGTATACATAGAACAAGTGCAAGACTTTTGAAATAATATGAATTTAATATTTTTCACAATCTTATTCTTAAAAACAATTATTTGAAAGGAAATTATGAACATTATTAAACATAAAATATTTGATTGAAATCAAATACAACCATTATTCCAGGCGGACCAAGTGGTCATTATAGATGCTTAGTATGAAAATAAAAATACCATTACTAGGGTCTTTACTTTATTATTATTCGTAATTAATATGCAGTTTTTTTCTAAATAGAAATAACGCCTCTTTTTTGATAATCCATCGAAAAGGCTTTCTGAATATAACAGTTTTAATTTTTATAATATCAAAAGTCGAGAAATTGTATTGGCTTGAGAATTTTCTGTGCTAAAATTCATAATATTTGATTACATAAAAATTCTTTATTTCTTATTAAATTTTATAAACTTCTATGAAGAATGGAAACGACACTAGAGCAATAAAGCATGTGGAATTTTAATAACATTACTCATAAAATAGCAAGTATGAGAAGATATATATGTATAAATTTCATTGCTAAGTAAATAAAATGTATAGCAAGACCCCGTCACGGATATCAATACAAAATTAAAAATAACAACTATTGTAATCATTAATTTTTGTGGATACAGGTGCATACACACAGGTGAGAAAACGATGAAAAAAATTCTGATTTTTACCTTCCTTTACTATTTGTGCAGTTTGCGATGTCTCATCTCTTTATTGTAAAAAAAGATTGATGATACATCTTCTAAACGTTTAGAGTTTTATGTTCAAGACATATTAATTCTTCTTTTTTTAAGTCTTTCGCATTCTTTTTTCTGATTAAAACTCGTTTTCAATTTCTGATATCGTTTAGTTTATTTACAATTACGAGTAAATAATTCTGAAATCACAACTTTAATGAAAATATTCATATGCATTTTGATCACTTTTCTTTGAAAAACTGAGTGTGAAAAAAGTGATAACAATCATCAGATGTGTGAGTACTTTTTCTCTCTTTAGCTTAATAAAAATATCACTGGTAAAGCCTGGATTGCTGCATAAACAAATAAAAACATTCTCCAACTTCAACTTCAACTCCTCTAATTAGCTTAAAAGGTAAAAAGGGATCAGACTTAGGCAGAAAAAATGAAATCGAAAGTGCTTTAAGGCCCAGAAAAGATTTTGAAGACAGAATTTCTGATTTCTAATCAAAAAGAAGTTCAAAATTCAGAACTATATAAGGCAATGGTAAGAAAGTTTAATGTCGGGTTTCTCGCCAAAAATGACAAAAGACTGTTAATTTTCCAAAAAATTCCTAAAAGTGAGTCATTTAGGATGTCAACAGTAACAAACAACCTTTTGGATTTAGGAAATCGGTTATCCAATTATAAAGTTGGAAATTGATGTACGTAACTCAGTTTAAGAATGTTTAATATTAATGTTGCAGTATAGAGAATAAACTAGTCTGATAGAAATATAGTCTCTTCTAAGAGTCGTACAGTCGTACATAGTCTAATAAAAAGCAAGACAATCCATTCGTTCCCTTAGAAGTCAATTCAACTCCAGTAGTAATACAATCCAGTAGTCCTCGTGAAAAAAAAGATCATAAGTTGCTATCAGTCTCTAGAGAGAGTCCTGAATATGCTTGGCAAAATTTAGGTTTGGAAATCTGGCTGGTCAAATTATCCATTGACATTCTAACTTTCAAATAGATGAAGGATCAGTAAAAGCATATTGAAGAGTGTTTTCAATCATGAAAATCCACCTTAGCTCAATTATATCTCTCAAATTGGAAATAAATCTTTAAATCTTTATCCTGATAACTATAGAAAAATATGGGCTTTCCAAGATGAAATCAATCCAAATTTTCGCAGCTTCGTTGCTATTGCTAGTTTCTTTCTCTGCTTTTCTCGGATGTTAGAAAAATAATCGGTTCCAAGATTCAATACAGATGACGGACGATATATCGAGAATTAATTTCCAGTCTAAATATTGTTGCATTTGAAATTGAAGTCCCATCTAGGGAAAATGAGGACTGAAGTGTACCAAAATGTCTGCATACTGAACCAACTTTCTGACTTTTAAGAGGTATAGGTATATCTGTGTCCGGTTTTTCAGATTAAAATACTTCTTGTGTAATTTCTAGGCATTTACTTGCCAATGATTTTTTATTTTTGTATTAATATATCATATTCTTTCTGTTTTTACTTTCATTATTGTTTTTTTTTTCAATCTTTACTCAGATATTTTTTCAAAGAGAAAGCTAGTATCTACAGCCCTATTACTACTTCTATGATCTAAGTTCTAGGATTCTATCTCTATAGTTCTTTACAACAAATTAAGACTCTATGTTTTACATTAATCATGGTTATTGCATAAATTAAAAAAAAAGAAATTAATTATCTGTTCCGGATCCACAAAATGCTAATATTAGATCTAGTTTCATGGCATCACTAATAATTTTCGAAAAATTCATGTACTTCTAAGTTTGAAAATTGTAGAATGTACCAATACCCAAAACGTTAGCTAGATGAATATTCAGACCGTAAAAGCTTTTTAAATTGACAAAATACATTTTTTCTTTTGTTTTTGTGGCTCCACGTTTGGTCGAGCACAATGCAAGTGCGTCACTAGATAGAAGCCGGGTTATTTAAACACAATAAAGAAATGAAGGCCAGTCATGTACCTCCATTGTTTGCTTTGCACGAATGGTTCTACGCTTTTTTATGAGTATTTAATTTGAGTAACGTCTATATATATATATATATATATATATATATACGTGAAACGATTTTTAAACTGAATTCTAGTTGAAATGTTTAAAATTTCATAGAATACAAAGATAAGTATGCCTTCAAAATGAATAAATTTTACATCGGAATAAAAAGAACATGCTAAAGGAATTCACAAATAGAAAAATATCTTGAAAGGAAATTGAAAAGTTGGGAAGCAAATACATTTGTGTGCTATAATAAACTAGTGGGAATTATCTCCACTAAGCTTTCTCGCATACTCTTTAATAAATGATTTATACCAGAGGCACGGTATTGGCGTACAATAGTTACGAAATATTAACCTTTGGCGTGAATTTAGCATTTTTATTGAATCTATCGTGCCAACTTTGGCATTATTCCTGGTATGCGGTTAATAACTTCCGAAAATTGAAATTGTGATTTAGATGCGTTTTTTACAACCGACTAAAGCCAAAATTAGACGAACAAAAAAAAAAAAAAATCTTCACTTGTAGTTGCAAAATTTCATAACAAATTTAATATATTTAACTCAATGCGTTTTTGAATTATCGCGTTTACATGTTTCTGAAAGTACAGACCGACAGACGATCAACCCCTCATTGATTTGATTCAAAATTTGATAAGTGTCTACACTATAGCTGTTAAGTCTGAGTACCAAATCTCATCTACATAGCTCTCTTCGTTTTGTAGTTATCTTGTTAAATTACATCCGAACAGCATGACAGATAGACTTTCGCAGAACGGATTTTGTTCAAAATTTGCTAGAAATCTACAAATTTAGAATAATGATCGCATACCAAATTCCATCCTTCTGGACTGGACACGGTAATTTCAATTACTATCTGAAGAAATTTGGATTATCGAACACTGATCTGTGCTCCTGCAGCGTGGGTGGAGTTCAAAATGTCGAACACTTGCTTTTTGATTGCTCCAAACTTACTGAAGGGAGAAGAGATTTTATTGTGGATCTCGATGCCTGTAATATTAAGTTTCCACCTCCGCTTCATGTTTTGGTCGACCACAAAATGGTTTTTTTCTCATTCTGTAAATTTATTGCCTTTGCTGCTTCCATTTTTAATTAGTTTTGTTGTTTATTTTTTCCTGTTGTTTTTATCTTTATTTTTATCTGTATACATTTCTTATCTATGTATGTAGTTCTTTCTACTTACTTCTGTAAGCCTTGTGCTGTACTTTGAGGTACACAAGGATTGACTTATTATTAATAAAAGAAAATAGCTTAAAGTGTTTTTGAGTTATATTTGTTACAGACAGACGGACATTTTCCAAAAATGTGTTTTTCGAACTGAGGGATGTTTGAAACGTGGAGATGCACCAAAGTATCGAGTTATAATTTTTTGACGATTACTAAAGTTTCTCTATACTACGTATACAACAAAGTAAAAAACGTCTCTTGATGAAGAAGTAAATTCATGATTTTGATAAATGATATTTTTATTGATACAAGGTTATTTATTTAAAGACTGATGCAGCAGGTGCGGTATTCCCTCTTTCCAATAATCCAAATGTATTTGAGATCGCATACCAAATTCCATCCTTCTAGACTGGACACGATAAAGTAGTAAGAACCAATAGTAAAGAACCAATGACGATAATGTAAAAGAAGTGGAGTATATTTTTATTTATTTTGTAGTAAAATGTTTAATTCAATTAATTTAATAAAAGCTCCGAGATTTAATACCTTTAATAAAACCTGTATCAAAAATAGTCTTGGGAGTCTTTTAACCGCACTTAAATTTTTGTTTTATATGCTCAAAGCAATATGCGTATCTCAAAGTGGAAATCGCTGCTATGTTTAAACAACTCAAGCAAATTTAAATTTTCTTCTAGGACAAACGATCATAATGAATGTTTACAAGAATAATCCAACCACAAATAATTTATATGCAAAATGAATCAAGTTGAATACCCTTGTTTCAAAATTTCACTGGGCAACAGATATTTGTTGCATTTTATTGAAAGATATCTAGATTTTGAAATTAAGCAACAGAGTTTTTCTATATGAACAATGCCCTCTGCTTGTTACTGGTGTTAGCCCACCGAGAAGAAAAGGTGAATGGAGGATTCCTGTCCAACAAGACTTTCAGTATAGAGAGCGCATAGTTATTGGTGAAGTACTGTGTGTATGTGTGTGGAGTACGTATGTTAGTGCCTTCAATGGCGGATTTCCAATTAGATAGCCGGCAGCTGCCTAGGGTCGATAATCTGAGAGGGGGTCGCAAGGAAAATTAATAAATCTCTCTGGCCTCTTACTTTCCCGAACTAACTCACAGCTTCACATCAAAATGATTGATCGTGGTGTTGTTGTGAAAAGATTTGTGTACCCCTACACGGAGAATGTAGATTGGATAAGAACCTCGAAGCCTTAATTCCTCCATCAAGCCTCTATGGCCTTTCTAATATTGGGAGAAAATTTTTTTAATTCAATCCAATTATTCTGCTACAAAGAGCTATTTTAAAGACAGTAAAAATATTCACCTGTTATTCTATAAGGGAGTGAAACGACGAAGAATACAGAGTCAGTATTTTTTGAAGACATTTTATAACTTTTTTTATTACTTTACTTAAGTCAATATACTGTCCTCTAACATTTATGATTTGGTTAATGTTTGACATTAACCTTAAATTGAGCTAAAATGATCTATAGCTGTTATAATGGCAATAAACATTTTTTCTTTTATAAAAATTACATTTTTTAGCCATTTTTTTCGTTTTTAGTTGAATATTAACATTTTTGTACTCTCAAATTCAAGGAGTATGCTACAGAATACGGATAGCGGTTCTTGTACGATATTTAAAAAATAGTTTTATAACGCTTTTCTTAAAAATTTTCTTTAAAAAACTTCTTAGAAAATGTATTTTATAAGTATGCAGTAATTTCCCATTCATCTGCTTTCTAAAAATTATTTTTTTAATCCCACGAACTTCTATTTAACTGTAACTTTAAGCTGAGCGGTTGGAGTTGTGCGAACTATCATTTCAATTCCTTGCTGAAATCATATAAGTTCAAAATACTTTCTCATTGTTTCTTTTTCTGTTTCCTGCCTTCCTTCTCGATAAGGTTGCCAGGTGCTCATCATGTCTTAATAACTCAAGCAAATTTAATATTGAATTTTAATCGTTATGAATGATTTATTTTTTGCTTACAACTATCAAAATTCGATAAATCGATGCACGTACGGCATTCGGGCAAAATGATCATTTAATTGTTTCATTTTCTTTATTATCTAATACGATGACACCTTCTATTTTGGGAATATTCTCTTATTTTAATTCAAATGGAAATCCATTGAATACTTGACTTATCTATGTATTCGAAGTAATTTTAATATTGAATTATAATCGTTATGAATGGTTTATTTTTTGCTTACAACTATCAAAATTCGATAAATCGATGCACTTATGGCACTCGGACAGAACAGTTAAGTGGTTAAACCATGTAATGTATCTTTATTTTTGCATGACATTGAACCACGTAATCGTCAACAGCAATTTACTATATAATAACCGTTAACATTTATTATAACAAGTATTTGTAATATTATAACTTCTCCAAATTTTGCTTATACAAATTCTGGAAACTAAAGAAAAGTGTATTGAAGGTTTCGGAGCACTTTATTAAATAGTTAATTTTTATTAATAAAATTTATGAAAAAATATTATTTCGAGCAGTGCGATATTTATTAGATATTAGAAAATATCCATATTATCTCATTAATTATTCCAAATAATCAAATAGTTACACTTAAATTTATTCTTATTCTTGTAAATCAGCTGTTTAAACCAAATTGTTACAACATCGAATTCAAACACTTTCCAATTTCAATTCCGATATAAAACACGCAAAATAACTTCATTGTGAATTCTGTTTTATGTCTACATTTGCAGCTGGAAGCGCATAGTCAACAAATCAGGGTAACAGCTGCAAATTTGACGTCTGCATACACTGAGATTGCCGAACGAATAAACGCCACGTCACGTTTATTCTTATTGTTACTTTTTATTATTATTATTAAATAGTAAACTTACTTAAAACATTAGTTTTTACATCTACATCTCTTGAAAAGAAAATTTAGGGAAAAAAACTTATGGGAAAACTTTTTTAAAACTAAAACGAAGTATGGAATCTTTTAAAGTATTTGAAATCAAATTATTTATATATATATAAAACGCTAACGTACGAAGCATAGAAATCGAGCTTATTACTTACTGTAGAAAGGCAAAATTCTATTATCAGTAAACCATGATATGAATTTCAGACTGCTTCATTCATTGAATATTTTCACATGCGCATTAAATCCAACGTTTCGCTCAGGTAATTAATAGAGCTAAAAAAGTATTATTAGAAATATCCTAGAGATTTTTCGCCATCTTACCAAAAAGTACATTCAGTGAGAGAAAAGAAGATTTAAATGAAATAAAGAAATAGACTTCAAACAAAAAGCTTAATCGAGCTGAAAAATAGACTTAACTATTTCGAGATAATTATTCGCGGTAAGGTTTCAGATTAATTAAGGGTATCTTTACAAGCACATCAAAATTGTGTCGATCGTTCAAAAACTCGCCTAAAAACTACTGTTGTAAGAATACTGGAAATGGTAATAAGTGGCTTCTAAAGATTGCAAAAAAATGGCGATAAATCTCCACAAAATATTTCAATTTTGGCGACTGTACATTAATTTTAAGTCTGGTCATATCATTATGATCTCTATATGGAAATAGATATTCATTAAAACAATTATCTTACAAAAAATGATCTTTGTGTTAACTTAACTCAAAAGATTATTTTTTAGTGGTATAAATTTCATTTCTTCACAATTCCCCCTTAAAAAGAAATAATAATTTTAATTCAATTTGATACATTATTTGAAAAAAGGTTTTTAAATGCTCTGAAGGAATTCAAACTCTAGATTAAAACACTCAATCGTGTGTTTTTTACCAGTCATTAACTCAGCTGTAGGATTTTCACCTCCGCTTTCATGTCGTAACGTATATACTTCTTAATTTGCAGTACTTTGATTGAATTCATATTTTTCAGTCGCATCAAATAAGAAATTAATCATTTAACAACTTAAAAAGTTGATAAACTGGGTGGACGAACGGGTCGCCAAAGCGGCTAGTTTGATTAAAATCATTATCAATAGTTATCAAGTTATTTCGAGCAAAAATAAGCATAAAATCAGCTCACATAAATATACATAAATGAAGGTTTATTTCCGTCAATTTATTATTAGAAGAAAAAAGAACTGAGAAAAAAAATTAACACTCTAATTCGAAATGTATGAAATTCCTATCCGTTGTATATAAATACACTCGGTGATTATTGCTTCCAAATCTATATTTTTCTTTTGTGTGTGTATGTATCTATATCTTTGTGTGTGTATGTCAACAATATCTAGATAAATCCATCGCACTTACAGCCATGCAATATTGCATACAGGTAGTCATAATGTTGATTCAATGCCCTTGACAATTCAAATTTTAACACAGAAAAAATTTTATTTTGTGTTTCACGTTATTTTGAATGATTTTTTTCATATATCTGTCAGAAATATTTTATAACTGTAGAAATGATCAGTGCACTATCGTTGATAACAAACGCGCATACTGTTCTAAAGAAATTTCTTAACGTAAATTATACACTTTTGAGAAATTTTTAAAAATCTCACTTTTTCTGAAAAACTGAAATTAAATTTATTGCATATGACATTCTAATGTTATCTGTTTCAAGTTTTTTTGGATGATTATTCAAAAATTTCTCTCCAGTTTAAAACAAGAACTATCAAAATAGTTTCATTAATTTATTTTTAATTAATTGTTTTCCTTAATTCAGAGATTTTCTACTACTCAACTGATGGTGAGCTATTGACAATTTGGCAAGCAGCAAATTACATAAAAATATATATATAAAAAAAGCTATCTTTGTTGGATTTTATTGTAAAAGCATCCTGTTTTGAAGCTACTTCATACCATCAGACTGATGATGATAAATTCAGCATGCACAAGACTCAAAGGCTACCAGAAATTGTCTCCTGCTCGGATCCCAATATTACGGTCAATTCACCTTCAGACGACAACCGCAAATCCTAAGAATTTAAGCATATCGTCAAGATCAATCATTCTTTCGATTTTTTTTATCTATTCATGATATTCTGTCGTGAAGAAAAATGAATGCACAAAATCAATATTATTTTTACATTATTTTTATAACTTTATTTTATATTGGTATTCTTATTATTTATATTGGTATTATTTATATTTTATATTATTCTGGTTTTGATGTGCTTGTTTTTCATCCCGGCGCAGGCTTGAAAGTAAATAAATCAATTCTCCGAAAAAAATTCGCAATTTTCGATATGCATGCAAAGCATTAATAATAAAGTGGGAAAAAATTAATATTTATATTATTAAAATTGTATTTTTGGTCACAAATTCCTGTACCAAATTTGAAGCATTTAAGTCAACGTGTTTTTGAATTATCGCGTTTATATGTTTCTGAAAATACAGGCAGACAAAAAGTCAAGCCTTTGTCGGATTTGACTCAAAATTTGTCCGGAATCTACACTATGTGTGCAGAATTTTATCCATTTAACTCATTTCGTTTTGCAATTATAGTGTTAACTTATATTTGAATAACTTATATTCGATAGAAATATGCAAATTCAATGGCCGCGGTGGTCTGGTGGTAAGGTCTCGGCTTCGGAACCGGAGGGTTTCAGGTTCGTGACCCGATTCCACCGAAGAACCGTCGTATAAGGGGGTCTGTTGCACGTTAAATCCGTCATGACCAAACGTCCTCCCGCTGGTGTGGAGAGGGGGATGCCAGCTCAGGTGTCGTCCTCGTCATCTGACCGCGGTTCAAAATTACGAGGTCCGGCCCAAAATAGCCCTAGTATTGCTTCAAACGGGACGTTAATATAACCAAACCAAAAACAAAATCAATGTAAAGACCGTATACCTAATTTCGTTTGTATAACTCAAAGCGTTTTTTTTTAGTTATCTTTGTAACAGACAGAAAGACATTTTCCAAAAATGTGTTTTTCGAACTCAAGGAGTTCTGAAACGAGGTGATTCGTCAAAATCTCGATTCTAATTTTTTAATGTTTACTATACTTTTTCTATACTATGTGTATAAGAGAGTAATAATAATTTTTTTGAGCCCATGATAGTATAAAAAGTGGAAGTTTATTAAAATCTCAAGAGCGATTCTTTTTTCTATAACAGGACATGATCTTTGTATGCCTAAAATAAGAGCTTAGAAAAAAGCAGCTAAACATACCAATTAATTTTTGAAAAAAAAAGCCAGAAAGCGTGATGAAGGTACTTCCCAGAAAGCAAATATATTTCCTATTAAATATAAATTCTTGATAAAGTAGCTTCAAAGAAATCAGTTTCCCAAATTAAGGATGTTTGACTATCTCATACACTTTATAATCATCACATTAAGAAAACAAAAAATAGCAGGAGGATTTTCAGAAAAATGAATTACGTAAGAGTTTTTTTAAAAAATAAATTAACTTATAATTTATTTAAATAATATTATTTAAAAATTTCTCAACACCACGGAAAATACGCGTTCATTAAATTCAAACAAATACCGGTTCAATCTCTTCCGCCAAAATTAACAAGTAAGAAAACAGTTACTACAATAAATTAGGATATCAAATATTTTATTTTCATTACAACTGTTTGCTCATTAAAATGAAGATAAAAATAAATCCGCTAACAAATTATTTTGTGCTGCTTTCGCAACTTTAGGTGTTTTCATCAGACAAAGGAAAACACGCAGGAAATAATGCTAATAGAAGATAGAAAATCCCAGCTTAGATTTTATCGGATAATTATATAGGAAAATTCTACTGTTAATACTTGTAATTGAAACCACTGTATGTGTGCATTTTCTGTCTTTATCTTTGCAATACGCGAAGTGCGCAGAGAGAAAGTTTTGCAATCATTCAAATTTTTTACTTCAATTTTTTGATGAATAGTTAGCCATCTAAGTGGAAAAAATCAGTTACAATATTCTCTGTTTAAAGAATTATAACATTTTGTCATAGATTTTTTTCTCTCACGTTCTTATGTATTAGCATTTTATTTATTTATTTATTTTGCTTTTGCATGTCTTCTTTGAAAATAAACTATTTTAACCCTTATCGTGGCAAGATTGCTTTTTTGAAGAAAAGCAAAAAAAAAAAAAAATGTATATAGGTAGCTTCTTTACGCTATAAAAAACATCAAAAAATAAATAAATAAATCGTGTAATAAAAATCGTTTAATAAAACTAAGTTAAAAATTATTTTATAGTGGTAGTATATTTTTATAAATTTGTATGTATGGTATACTATACAAAATGAAAATAATGGTTAATACTTAAAGAACTTGGTTGTCATTAAATCGATTGAATTAATTATATTTTGATTTTATTCCAGTGGCACCACCTGGTAGTGAATCTCAGAAAAACAGATTTCGGAATTTCATAATATTTATAAAATTGAATTCGAAAATAATAAAAAAGTAAAACGTAGAAAAAATTATTTTAAAAAATTGATACCTTTTTAATACTTGTGAAAATGTATTTTTAAAATTATTTTTATAAAGTTTATTGGTATTTATTATGTTTGTGTATTTTGCCATTGATCTTTCTATTTTATAATTTTAATAATTTCACGTAATAAGTTGATGATTGTTGATTGAATAAAATAAACTATGGTTATGGCATCTTAAGATGCATAAATAATCATTAAAAATTTATTTTCAGTTACAACCGTGATTACTTACATTCAAACAAATGTTTTTAATATGCTCAACCAAAAACATGAAAATATATATATAAAAAAAGGAAGAAAAAATATGAAAGTATTAATTGCATATTTGAAATGATATATTAACAGGCACATTATTCACAAAGACTTTAAACACAATGAATGGAAATATATTTACTAAAATTTTATTTGTTGCGAATGGCAGCATATAATTTCAAATATGCTTATATCAAAAGAAAGTCTGTCGACTCATGTATATGAGAAATCGACAGTTAAAAAATGTAATGAACTAGATAAATAGCATTTAATACATAGTTTAACTCCTAAAATGTAAAAAATCATTCGAATGGTTTATTGTCTGTCGAGGTATCTGTACACGTGAACGCAATAACTGAAAAATGTAAGAAGAAAGACGAGTGAATTCGAATGTATTATCTTTATAGCAAAATTGAAGATGAATACTAATTTTAGAATAAATATGTACGTTCAGGCAATAACTTAAAACAATAATTAATAATATTAATTCATTAATAATTTTTGCAAGTATTTTTGATATCAAATTTTGGACCCAATCGATCAACAGGGGGAAAAAATCGAAAATTTCCTACTTTACAGTGAAGACAATACAAACGCAAGTCAGCTTCTGTAAATATATGAGGAAATGGAAAGAAAATGCTTTTATTGCTTTAGAAAGAGAGTCATAAGGATTTCACAAAAAAGAGTTTTTAAAAATTTTATCGGAAACTCATGCAAAAGCTAAGCTTTTTAACTCTCGATTGTTCATTTTTCTTTGCTATCAATATAATTGAAATTCTATTTCGGTAATCGGTTGGCGTTTCATATCAGTTGCTGTCCTGATTAATTATCGTCACAATATTTCAAAAATCATAATACGAAAATGGAAAACTTCCAAACATTAAAACAAAATGTTACGTAGCATTATTAAAAAAAAAATGCATTTCTTTGAATAATAGTTAAAGGCAATAGGAAAGGAAAGGCCTAGAATAATATTTTTGTAGATCTAAAACCTACATATAAAAAAAATACAAACGTCGACATATATGAACAACTTTATTTTAAATAGTGCAACCACGTGGATTTATAAAGCTATTTTTTCCACGTGGATTTATTTTTTTCTACGCACGTACAACTATCAGCTAAAGAAACGTGCAAAAAAAAATTAGAAAACAATTCTCCACAAATAAACGAACTATTTTTTCGTGATCTATCAATTAATGAACCGCCAAGAAAAAAAATATGCACAAGCAATTTACCAATCAATCCACTAAGATGAAAAACATGACTTATATATAATATCTTAACTAGGATACATTTTTTTACCTCTGCTATTTAGAACAACGTTTCAAACCCCTAAAATGTCTGCATTTTTTAAAGATGCTTATCGAAATGACGAAACTCAAAACTCGCAGAAATGAGCATTCGGGTATTATTTATAATCTATTGTTTCCTCAGAAATAGCTTAACTGTTGAAAAAAAATCAAAAATTTATTAAATATGAAACATATTATGTTAAAAGCAATGACAATTCGTACACAGGTACATCATAGTTATTGCGCTATCTTCAATGAATTAAAATAGGTTATTTGTTTCCTTTCTAGCTATATTTACTGGTTTATCCTTATTCAGAATTTACAATCTGATGTAAATATAGATAGCAATGAATTGCTGATGGCATCCTGTAACCATACGTTGGCTGTTAACACCTGTTGTAGTTCTGCGGAAATTAAATGCAAGTCAATAACACTGTACTAATTTAATACATAATTGCTTAATGCGCAGGTAAAATAACGTTGCATTTTTATATCCCTATTCGATGTGCATACTTGAAAGCTGATATCACATTATCATGCCGGTATTAAGTCCCCCCAAGGACCCTTAGGCAACAAAAGTCGCAGGGCCCGTTTTTCTTTATCCCAACTTCCAAAACGATCTTCTTTTTTTTTAAATTGATTTTAATCTTAATCTCTATATAAAGAGTTTTAAGTGTACATTCTGACAAAGTAAAATAAAATATTTAATTCCCAGATATTTTTAAGAAAATCGGTTTCATTATCACTTGTATAAAAGTATTCAAAATTCAAATTTGAATGTAATTTCAAACAAAATATGAAAAGAAATGACAAAGCTTTTAACAAAGAATAAATACTATTTTATTATATGATCGAACAGTTTTTAAATTATAAGACAGAATGACTTGTTAGAATTATAATGAAAGGTTGTATAAAATTTATAAAACGTATATAATTAAGAACGCTATGAGAATAATGTTTCCAAATTTAAATGATGCTTGATTTTAATTAAACGCGTTTGAGTACACAATGCTTGTAAATTAAATTTCTCAAAAAATTTACTTAAAAAATCAAGAGATCCCTTAGACAACTGCCTACTTTCCCTTTAGGCAGTTACCTATTTTGCTTATTTATGAATCATTGCTTATTATCTCATCATAAGGAATATTAGAAACTATCTCTTTTAGAAACTCTATTTTCATATTCTACTTTCAAATTTAAATCATTTTCACTGGTTTATTTTTTTAAGTGTTTCTTTCTAATGTTTTCGCAAAGAAAATACTCAAGGTTTAACAGTACTTATTTAATATATATATTTTTTTTACTTGTTTCCCTTATAACATACCAGTTAAACAGTTAAAAATAAATTGTTTCTCATTGAGGGAAAACAAACGTTTATTGAAGGCTTCATCTTGAGCTTTAATTCAAAATGAAAACAACACGATATATACTTTTCCAGAATTCTAATTATAATATTCTCTCTTAAAATACAAGTTATTATATACTCTCTTAAATACAATAAAGTTCGGAGCAACTTTAAAAATCACTAATTCGCAAATGAATGGAGATATTAATAGGATGAACAAGAATCTTCTTCTGGGGGATAGATGAAGTGATCCACGAATTAAATTGTTTGCTCAAAATGGGACCAGCCTATTTTTTTTATTTTTATTTTTTTGTGCATGAAATTACATTGATGTGCAAAACTTAAGCAAGAGGTGCTTTTTTTTCCATAACTCCACGAGAAATCATCTGAAGGACATGAAATTCAGAAATGAGAGATAGCAATTTGTACACAAACGAGGACGAAAGCATAGTTGCACAAAAATGAATATAATGCATATAGTTAGTATGGAATAAAACAAAAAAAAAGTCTTTAATGAACTCATAGTATCGATACGCATGATTGTTTGTCCAAGAGGAATAACAACAAGCAGATGTTCCTTAGTATGGGATATGTCTTCCCCTCGCTGCAATGGTTGCTTCGAACCGTCTCTCCATACTCAGCACCAGATTGCCGAACAGTTCTTGAAGTAAGAGTGCTCATTCCTCAATTAGCATCTGTTTCAATTGTTGGGTGTTCCCCGGAGGATGTAATATGCCCCAAGGCGTCTCCCCAAAGAATCCCACACATGTTCTATGGGATTTAAATCAGTAGAGGATACTAACCAATCCATTTGAGTGATATCTTCATTATCCAATAGCTGCTGAACATCAGCAGTCCGGTGTGGTCGTGCATTATCATCCATAAAAACGAAATCTGGTCCAATAGCTCCTCGGAACAGACGCACATGGGGAAGGATCACCTCCTTACAATGGCGATCTTCTTTTACACAACCTCTGTCGAAAACGTGGAGCTCAGTCCGCCCGTTCAGCATAAGGCCTCCCCGACGACAATTCCAGGACCACTGTAGCTGTCTCTTCCCGTGATGTTACTGAGATGAAACCGTGTCCCGACCTCTCTCTATATCAACTGACATTGAGAATCACTTGTGGCACTGAAACGACTCTCATCCGAAAAGAGGACACGATTACATTGATGAGATGTCCAGCTTTTGTGATCCTTACTCCACTCAACGGTGCCACCAATGACCAACTTTCAAAGCGATGCAACGTTCAAGACGGTGGGAGAATAGGCACCTTTGTGAAGGCGTCTGGCCAAAGTAAACCGCGACACTTGTCGCCCTGTTGCTTACACAGTTGATAAGCAGAAGCGCTTGCTGACTGGTATTGGGCTCTCTTCTCCTGCATGACGATATATCGGTCATTCACTGTAGTTGTTTTCCTAGGACGGCCACCACCAATCTTTCTAACAAATGTATCTATGGTTTGGAAGGCTTTCCAAGCGTGCGAAACGACACTTTTGGTGTTTCCGAACTCTTCGGCTGCACTGGTCAAACTGCGTCCTTCCTCCAGTTTTCCTATCATTCTTCCACTTGTGAAGTCATCCAGGTGATTTCTTCTAGCCATATTTCCTGAAAGAACTCATTTGCACTTGCAGAAAATATCTTTAATTGCGCCTTCGTTCTTCTTTTCCTCATAGTCTTGAGCTACGCTCACCGATTGTACGAGTTTTGCGTACACTCACGTCGCCTATGATATTTTGTTCCTGACATTTCCATACGCATCACCTTTCTACTGAATTGTGTGTTCATTGTATTGATCGCAATAACTCCTTTCCGGTAATTTCATGGCTAACTGCTTAAAATGTACATTGCTGCTTAAGTTTTGCACATCAGTGTAATATCGGTTAACTTCAGGTCAAATCTCAGAATGATGTTACAATAGGTTTACAGATATGTAAGACAATGTTCAATGTGCCGTCCTCTATTCCGAATCTGAGCAATTAGAGGAGATACACACTTTTTTTACAGTTATAAGCCACTAATTTCTCTTTATCTAGAAATTCTTGGCGTAGTCTGAGATTCCTAAGTAATAACTACTTAGTGTAGTTTGAAGAGAAGTAAGCCAGATTGCCTAAGGGAACTAGCCTAAATGAAGTAAGCCAGAGGGCAGTAAAAATAAACAAATACCAATGTATGTAGCATCCTCACAACGTGCGTGAGTATAAACTCACTACTTAAATAAACGAAAAATATTGCATTCGAATATACTCAGCAGCATTTAAAAACTATATTAAAATCATATAGACTGAATAGTTTAAAAAAATTCACCAAATATGTAAATTTAATTTCTAAATACTAAGATGATGCAAAAAATAGTTTATGTGATTAATTCCGTGGTTATTGTGAGAAAAAAAATTTAAAATTTTTACTTAACAAATATTTTTTGAAAACTTTTTTTTAGTACATCTACTACCCAAAAAGTAATTATATGCGAAATCTGATATCTCTAAGAGCATTAGAATGCCTCAATATCGGAAGTCTAAGCGCAGCAGCTCATACAGCATTTTGAAACGATTATTTCGTCATCACGTATGCCACCTGTCAAAAGTGAGATAATGTAGTGATCTATAAATAGCATGATATTGTGCATTATATATATTATCATATTGAAATGTTCCATTAAATAATATTACGAATTAAACTGATGTTCACGAGGCTATGAATGAAATCCACATTGGCGGGTTTCCAATTTTGATTCGAAGCTAAATGTCCACAAAGGTCAGTGCCACTTCTTCCACAAAGAACTTGTATTACTGGATATTACACAGAAGATGCTCTCAGAATTCATCAACTTGTATGAAAACATCATTGAAATTCACTGCATTTCTACAATTATCCAGAACAAAGAGGGTGAAAGAAACGTGAATACTGGCTAACATTTTGATGACGCAATTCGCGAATCTCGTTAACATAATTCATTGCTGCTACTTTTTGATCCTAAATGAGATTCATGACAGAAATATTAATGTCGAAAAAACGCTATTTTTTTTTTAGATGGTAGGATTTCTGTCAAAGAATAATTTTTAATTAGCAGCTAAGTTGTTTCATCGGGAAATATTCACTGTGTTTAAATTCAACCTCTAAAACTTAATATGATGTTCACGATTCAATCAATAAAGTATTTTTTTTAGTATCGAACTGTGACATATATTAAAGCAGTGTCATTCTTTTTATATCTACACACGTTTCATTTAATACTAATAGCCTTTGGCGACCAATTGGTCCGCCAGAGGTACAGGTTTGAATAAATTTCAGTTAAACCATTTAGACAAAACTTCATACGCATGTTTTTATCAAATTTTCAGACATTTAAGAGTGTTATTTTAGTAGTCTTATATAAGTTCTGTTCATTGTGTATATGAACTTTTATAATGGAGACCAGTTCCATGACATCATGGCTCTATTATGCCCCGATCATATCTAAATTATTATTATATATTCTTCGAACTTCATTTTTTTATTTGTCCTGTAAATTACATAGATATTAAACAGGATCCTGTTTTAGCTTTTAATAATGAAAGAAAATCACACGATCAATTATTTACTAAAACAATGAAAACAATTTGGATTTCATTCACAACGATGAAAATATTGCTGTAATTTTTTTCTTAAAAGTGTGTTTAAAAATGAATTAAATCAGATTAAAGAATTTTATAACAAATAAACTATTATCATTGAACAGACAATTCTTTGGACTTTAAAACAGTGTAAAAATTATTTTTGGGTCGGAATATTTTCGAAAGTTATCGCAAGAAAATAACAAAATTTAGCTTATTTTTTAATAAATTAAAATTCTACTTAAAATTTCAAACAAAAGACTCCAGGTTGCACATTACCACCCTTCGAAATATATTTGGCCCAAATTTGGCAAATATAAGTCAAATTATAGGACCTGTAGAGCGCCAACACATATACACACACATATTCATCTTTATTACAAGAAGAGATATACATAAACCTTCCTAGAGGAATCGAGTTCCTGATATCGATGAATCGAGTACTGATAAGAAATTAATAGAATCTTTCATCCTTAGCTTCCCAGAATGGCGGAAAATAACTTGATTAAATTTTCAGTGAAGTAATGAAAACATATTGAATTTCATTGCAACAATTATATATATTGTTAAAAATTATGCAAACATTTTTTAAAAAATTCCGAAATTTCAGGAAAAAATTTTATTAATGGAATTGGTATCATTAAAAATATACTTTTTAAAATTAAAATTGATATAAAAATCGCCGATTAAATTTTCTGCAATATTATCTCCAAGAATTATTGCGGCAAAACTTCAGAATAGCACTTGATTTTCCACTAATTAAAACATTAAAAAAAATTGCACCCCGAGTGCATATTCCCATTTTCGACATGCAGGTAACACTAGGCAAAACGATTTGTTCCTACTTTTATTATTAGTAGAGATTACACTACTTTTCCTTTGAATAACTTCATAAAAGAGATAATAAAAAAAAAGAACGAATGGAGTGATTTTAATTTCAATTTACAAAAAAATATTCGAAAATGAGTGCCAGAGAAGGAAAAATATTTTTCCCTCTTTTGCTTTTGCATAGTTATTCTTACGTGTTCCATGTTATCGCATTCGACCTTTCGACATGCAGATAACATGCGATAGAATGCATGAGTTCCAGAAAGCTCGAACCGCTAGTATTACTTTACAAGATTTCCACGTGGTCCATTTTGGGTTTCTTCGTATTTATCATTATATCGTCCAAGGAACTGTAGCTACCATAAGGACTGTAAAGAATTTTATTTTGAGAAAGCAGTTCCATTTATGAAAGTGTCCTGAAATTCCATAAACGATCCATAATTTAGAAAAATTAGAGAATATTTCGAATCGAGTATGAGGTGAAAAAAAAAAAATTATCAGATTTTTTTTCATCGCAATTAAATATTATTTCAGAAAAGTTAAGGATAAGGTGAAAGTTTGATTTTTTTACTGAAAAAAAAATGGACAATTCTTTCTATTAATGCTTCATATCCATTTAAAAGTACCTTTTAATTTTTACGAGCTGTACAGATCACTCGGATCGTCTTTTTAAAATTTTTGTTGAATTTTACTTCTCTTCCAACAAATTTTTTTTTTGGTATTTTTAGTGATGTAATTAAAATCACCGGACACACAATGTTAACGAACAAGTGCATTGCTCGCTAACAATGTACATCCGTAGCTATATTTAAGGAAGCAGAGAATCATTGGGACAAATTATTATGATCAAAATCTTTTGTTATAATGCAGCAATATTTCCTGTTTGGTCTGTTGACACAACATTTTGTATAAAGATATGGAACATTCATTCTTTGATTTTCTCATGTTTTATTTATTTAAACTTTAAAGCGTTCAATATCGTTCTTTCATAAACACACTCGAAAAAACACAAATGGAGTATAATGCTTTAATTTCGTTGATAAAATAATATCCAGTTTTGAAGTAATATTAGCCCGTTTGAAGCATTATTTTCGAAGGATTTTACAAGTTTGAGCAGCAACCAGATGACGAAGATGACACCGGTATCAGAAGTGACTCTCCAAAGTTGCACGCCACACTGTGGGAGGATATTTGAACCTCCTCACTGTCCCTTTTAGTGTGAACCAGTACCAGAAATCAGAGCTCTCCGCTTTTAGGGGAATAGGGCTTCGCCTACAGCTCCCCCCCCCCCGTCGGTTCTGAAGCCGAAACCTTACCGCAAGGTCATCGTATCTCCTTAGAACATTATGGAAAGATTGAAAATAGTTTCATCTTAATCTAAATAAAAATCATTGTGGCTATGTATATATATACATACATACATACATACATACATACATACTTTGTCCGTCTCTTATTAAATAACTGGACTGAATGTAACAAAATTTTGCATATTTATTATATAAGACAAGAGAAAGAATATTGTAAGCTTTTCAAATTACAAAAACTAAATTAAATATTCAATTAGTTAGAATTTAACCCTTTATTTATCTACATGCCTACATTATTTTGCTATATGTGTTGACAATGCTTTTATTGATTTAAAATAGTGATTATACGATGCTTAAAAGTATGATTAAGTCATTTACTCAAATTCAAACGAAGGCAAAAAAGTAAAGATTTCGTGAGCAAAGGAAATATTTGTTTTAATTTTTGAAGAATAAGAATAGATACGAAGAGAGCTATTGCCAGAATACGTTAGCAACATTCTAAAAGAATACTTTAAAAGCAGACGATTAGTAATTTGTATTAGGAAAAATATATTAATGTGGCTTATTTTTCTTATGTTAATTATCAATTAAAAATTAAATATTTAATTAATTACCTCAAAACGTTCTTTAAAACCTTTCTTATATCTCGACATTCGTTAAAAAAAATGTGCAATTCCAATAAAACAAATATTTATAACTTATGAAAAAAATTGACTAACGGCGGTTTTTAAAAAATTTCTGGCTCATTTGATACTCTAATTTTAATTAAAAACTTTTCAGATAATAAAAGGATATTTTATATATTATTATATTTTTTATAAAAATGTTTTTGGCATTAAAATATTATACACGAAAGGGTTTTAATTCCAAGCAATGCCGGATATATCAATTAGTAAAAGATAAAACAGTGGATGAAAGCATCTTGAGTATTTAAACTTTAAAAGAGATTCGTACCCCTCGTCTGAAACTTCAAAACATGATAATGTTTAGGATTTATTCTTCTTCATTTATTTCATTTTAAAAAGTTAATCTTAAATATAATGCTGTAATAAAGTCACACAGAAAATATTTTTAATATAGCAATGCTTGTAAGTATAAATACAGAAATTAAAGCGATGAACAGCATTGTCGTAAAGTATATTTGCATACTTTTTGATAAATTTATTAAAATTGGGAAAGAAATTCTATGGAAATAAAACTGGTTATCACATAAAAAAATATTTTTAAAGGGGTATAAAAATGATTTTGGTGTATAGTATGCTCTAAATTAAATGAGAGAAAACACTAACATTTTTATCAATTTTGGTTTAAAAATCTAATTAATATTTAAAAATAACTTTTTAGTGAGCACCTACTCTCTAACAAGTAACTACGCGCCAAATTTGGTAACTCTAAATACTATATAATGCTGCATACAAAGCTTTGAACGTTTTTTCATCAAGCACATCATATCATGCTTGGTTTTTGGTTTTGTGTTGGTTTCTGGCGCAAGAACCCTATTTGGCTATGCTGCACCAATCAAATAAATCATGTTAGTTAACAAATAGTATGCCAAATTATAAATATTATGACATTAAAATTAATAATGAATCAATCCTTAGTATTAATTTTTTCTTTCTAAAATTAAATTTTTCTCAGCACCAAAAGATCCACATTAATGAACTTAGTAGCAATATTTAATACGGCTGCATGGCTCAAACATTTTTTTGCTCTAATAGTCAAAATACCAAAATTAGCAGGAAGTTCAACCATTTTAAACGAATTAAGAAAGAGTCAACCCTGTAAATAGATGCTCCCATTATTTAAATGAGATTCGAGTCTCAGGAAATTGCGTGTTACGGAAATCCAACGAAATCGTACAAGTGTGAAGCTCCGGCGGATGAGAGACCCATGTAGAAGATATATTTCTTAGATTAAGAAAAGACTTCTTTGTGGCTCGCAAACCGCGACGCACCTTCTCATGCCTGGCTTACAGCAACGAACCCTTTTCGAATGTACTCTCTTTTGAGACGACGCACGCCATTTAGATTTGACAAGAAATAAACTGTAAAGGTCTGACGCGTGCATATGTCAAAATAGAGAAATATGAAGTTTTTTCTTTTTTTAAAGGAATTGCTTTTTTTTGAATATGTAATCCTTACAGTTTTTGAACTGGCAGTAGTAACAGTATTGACGAACTTCCATTTCTATTTATCTATTTCAGGCGATTATTTTAATTATTAATGTATCCTCTATTTTTTAATAGTCGCCTTTAGAATATTGCTTATGAAACCTATCAAATGACCTTTAGCAATTAATCTCTGGCATGCGGTTATTGGGTACCCAAAAATCGAATATATGTTTTAGATGCGTTTTTTTTTTTTTTTCCCAACTGATTAAAATCAAAATTTGGCACAGAATTACAATTGTAGACATAAAGTCACATACCAAATCTTATTTATTTTAACCTGAGTTATTGTATTTACATACATGAGAAAGTGTCACCCGACAGGCGATCAGCTATGGAAAGTCAATCAACTGACTCTCCGACCCGCCACGAAGGCACACGGATTTAAACCATAAAACTGAATGACCGGATCGCCGCAACACTGGCGGGAACTGTGGTTGAGTCCTAATGGCCATCACCGGCCACGGTACAACCCTCTCCGAAGGAAGTACGTCCCGTCATCGATGGGAGGAATCAGATCCCCCGCCTATTTGTGTACCCTCCAGGGTGGCGAGATCCAACCATCATGCCGGAAGCATCTCATCCTCATTTCGAGGTGCCCCCCTCGGGGGTGGTCAACTATGGAAAGATTTGATTCAAGACTCGATAAGAATATATATTTTAAATGCTAAGTCCGTATATCAAATTTTATTTATCTAGTTCTTTAAGTTTTGCAATTAGCGTATTCGTTTGCACTCAGCTAAGCAAGGTGCTTCCGAATGCATTTTCTTGAAAATTTAATAAATATCTATATACCAAATTTCATCCGTCTAGTTCAAAACGTGTTTTGATTATCGCATTCACAGAAACATATCTCCAACTGACGAACATATCTCCAAAAATATCTTTTTGAAGGAGGTCTGGAACATGGTGATTTATGAAAATCTCGTGTTCTAATTTTTTAATGATTACGACATTTTCTCTTTTTGTACTTCGTATACGAGAAATTATTTAACCTGAGACGAATTTAGTATTCTGTCTCAAAAATTTGAGTAGCAAGATTTCATATTTTTTTACGGGAAATCAATGTAATTGGAAAGATTGGATATATATATATATATATATATATATATATATATATATATATATATATATATATATATATATATATATATATATATATATATATATATATATATATATATATATATATATATATATATATATATATATATATATATATATATATATATATATATACTAATTAGTAATAAAAACCAAGTTGAAAAAAATAGAATCAAAATTAAACCGAATAAAATAAGAATCCCACCTGAAAACTTTCTCAAGTGTCACCCTCAAGCAGGGATTCAAAATAAGGGATTTTTTTCTGTAAGGAGTCTGACCTTAGTCCAACAATATCGACCCCTCGTGAAATACCCTGAAATTAAGGCCTAAGAGATCCACCATTTTTACCAGAAATGAAATACACACACACACACACACACACACACACACATATATATATATAGCGGGAGTAGTCACTTCAAAACTTTCTCGCATACTGTCTAATAAAGATGTCATGCCAGAGAACGCCTTACATGACATTGGTGTACAATAGTTACGAAATATTAACTTTTGGCATGAATTTAGCATTTTTATCCAATCTATAGTGTATGGCTTAGCTAGTTATTTGGCGATCAATCCCTGGAATGAGTTGATAGCATCCGAAAATCGAATTTGTGTTTTGACACGTTTTTTCAGTCAGTTGAAACAAAAACTTGACACAAAACTGCGTTTGTAGTTGCAAAATTCAATGCCAAATTTGATATATTTAAATGATTGCGTTTTTGAATTATCGCGTTTACATATTTCTGAAAATATAGACTCACAGACAAAAAACCCATAATTAGATTTAGCTCAAAGTAAGACAAATGTCTGCGCTGTAGATATTAAATCTTTGTACAGAATTTCATCTATCTAGATCTCTTCGTTTTGTAATTATAATGTTAAATTATATTCAATCAGCCGGACAGACTGAACAGGTTTTACTTCACCTTTGATAGAAATCTGCAAATTTGTTATAAAGACCATGTACCGAATTTCAACTGTCTAGTTCAAAGCGTTTATGAGTTACGTTTGTCACAGACAGAAAGACAGACGGACACTTTCTAGAAATGTGTTTTTCGAACTCAGGTAGGTCTAAAACTTAGAGATACGTCAAAATCTCAAAATCGAATTTTTCGACGATTATTGTACGTGTACGAGAAAGTAATGGATCTCAAAAGGCGTACGAGATTTCTAAGTACTAAGGAGAATAGGTCTTAGATATGAACTAATCTTATGTTAATTTCAACAACTTATTCATACCTAAAACTAAAAGCGAGATTTTAATGATTATTAACCAATTGTACTCGTCTAAATGATAATATCTCCTTGACTCATAGTTTCTGAATATCCACTTCAAAATCTTAAAGGCATTTTAATATATATCAAAATCTTAAAGGCATTTTAATATATATCAAAATCTTAAAGGCATTTTAATATATATCAAAATCTTAAAGGCATTTTAATATATATACATGTATGTATTTAATATTTTGAACACCGGAAGAAAATGCGGGAGCTCAATGGTCAGTTGCGATAATTTTCAACAACCAGTGAATCGTGATAAGTTTATTTTTACATAAATCAACCAACCATAAAAGGTAGCGGAAATTACCGGAAAAAAAGTGGAAAGATACGGAAATAGTTTTTCTAAAAATGATTACAATGTGAAATCTGAAAAGTTATTCAATTTCTAAACAATGGTCTCTAGTGATATTACATCTGTGTAATATGCTTGAAAATATCTATGTTGATAGTTATATTTTGTATAAGTAGTATATACAGAAGGAAAATATAGTTGTCGTTTAAATATTCGACTTCAAATTTTAACGAATTGCAATGTTTTTGATTTTCTGAGTTTTAAAAAAAATATAAGAAATTTTGGAATTATATCTGTTTGTCTGTGAATATGGCAATTGAAAAAAAGCAGAAAAGTTAAACACATGAAATTAAATATGCGATTTTTTAAATCAAAATAACAGAATTTTGCCAAATTTTAGATGAAAAATATTATCGATAGACGATTACTTATCAATACACGAACAAAATAATGAATTTCGGTACGTGGTCTTCCTGCTAAATATTGTACATATGAATTTTGAAACATATCTCTCAATAATTGACAGACAGTAAATCTGCTTTTCATTTTTTTGTATTTGATTTTCAAAAATGCGATTAGCTAAATGAAGAAAGTTTAGAATATGATGTTCGACCTCAAATTTTAGACTTGTTTGTTTGCATTCACACTTCTGTGAGTTTTACTTTTTTATTCTCGTTCCATATTTGAATTTTATTTTTATATGTCTCTGAACTATTCTGCATTTTCCGCAGTTAAATTTTTATGTGTGTTTTAGTTTGCTTTGTGTCTAGTGTTCTCTGTGTGTTTTTGTCTGATGCAAACCTTAAATGGAGTCATCTATGTAGTGTGCTTATTTTAAATAAAATAAAAATAGACTATAATGTCTATGTACGCATCTGTGCTTTTGTAAAACTTGATTACTGAAAACCCCAAGGACCTACATGAATGACATTAATTATATAATTCTCTCAATTGATGCATCAATTAACATTCTCTTATTTCAGTGTTTATCATACAGAAGTGATGCTGATATTAGAAAATTATATCTTGAAGTTATCTTACATCAGATAGAAATCTTATCAAAAATAGTACAAAAACACTATACTATATACACACTCAGATGCACTACACCATATTCATCTTGAAAATTTCTTCCAGTTTGGTCTCTCTAACGCTATTAATACGCAAGGTGAGTTTTAATTATTTTTTATAATATCGAACTATAACTATTTATGTAATTTCTCAGAGCCTCCCTAGATGTCGCTACAAATGCGAGTAATAAAAAAGGTATAAAAGAAAATTGCTGCAGTCTTTTTTTTTTTTTTTTAATTTCTTGCACTCTTTTTTAATGTCTTTCAAACTATCATATTCAACTTAAAGTATAATTTTTTGTGGTTAATAACTGATATTTATGTATTGAAAATGCAACACAATTTCTACAGAAATAATTTTCGTCACTAATCCGACGGATGTGGTCTCATTGCTGTTAATAAATGCTTCAGCATCTTCCCCGTGATCTGGGCGTCCCGGGTTCGAGTCCCGGTTTGGGCAAGGTTGTTCTTCCTGTTCTCTCTGTGAGATGTGTGAATGTGCCCTCCTGTAAAAAGGGGTTGTGCAAGCGAATGAGTGATGTGTGAGTAGTCAAGTCGTACTCTTGGCCCAAGTTGGCTCTACGATAAAAACAAGAGGCGCTCCCCCTTAGGCTTAAATCGGCTGTCTTTGAACAGCAGACTTGTCCGTGGCAAGTGCCATAAGAAACAACAACAACATAAAGATTATGAGATGCATTTTGACAATTTCGAATAACACCCTGCAGAATGGTTTATTCATGGTTTTGGAATGAAAATCCCAGATATGGATGGAATAGAAAATTTTACAGATGATTCAAAAGATGAAAATAAAGTAGGAGCTGCAATAGTAGTACACTTCTATAGGAAAGAGATCTATAAAAGTCTTGTGAAATTATCGAACCATGCCACAAGTTTCCAGGCAGAAGTGCAAGCTTTAAAGATGGCCATTGTAAATTGTGAAAGGGTGGGACACGAACAGAAGAGCTCAATTTTTTTCAGATTCTCTATCAGTCCTACAAGCCATACAATCATGTCACAATTGTAATAGGAAAATATGGACGATAAAAAAAAAAGATAAAAAGTGTAAAAATTAACAAGTGGATAGAGTTGAATTGGGTTAAGGCCCATATTGGGATATATGGTAACGAAAAGGCGGATCAATATCCAAAGTTGCGGCACAGAAAGAGAGTGTTGATATAATTGCTCCTAAATCAAATGGTGTCTTAAAATGGGAAATAAGAGAAGAAATAAAGCTACAATGGTTTGACAGATGGTATATGTCCATAAACGGAAGAGTAACTTTCGATTCCATTCCTAATCCAGAAATAAAATTAAGAAGACACTATCCACTGGTAATCCAAAATATATCAGGACGTGAGAGATTTCCTGCATATTTCCAAAGATTTGGAAGAATGCAGGAAAATAAATGCATTTGTGGAGGAATCGGTACTGTTTAACACTATTTTAAGAAATGTATTGAAATCTCGGAGTTAAGGAAAAATCTGAAAGTTGAAATTAATAACTTAAGTACAGTACTGATGGAACCAGGTAATCTTAAAAATCTACAGAACATGATGTCAAAAATTGTCAGTATCTTAGCAACTGTTTGAAAGTGTTCGGATTTCTGTTGTGAAACTAGAATTTGGAAAAATATTTAGAATTTTGCGGAGATTTTCTTTTAGTGGTGGCCTGTTCCTTGTTTAATAGGAAGAGGAGGAGGAAGGACAGTAATTGACCACTTTGTGGCCAATTCCCTCGAAGAGAATGTCAGTTTGACAAATCGGTCAATGTAAGGATGGACAATGCTAAAGACAGCAGTCGGCCACAACAAATCCTGTCGATACTGCTTCGTTCAATGGTGGTGGGGTGGTCGGTTATACACAAGAAGAAGGATGTGGTCTCATTGAAGTTTTATCACGTATTCCTTAAAAATATTGCCTCGTCCGTTGGAAAAATTATGAATCTTGAGCAATGCCATGAGCTCCATGAGTGCCCAGATTTTTATTTTCAGGGTGCCGCATAACATGAGATTGTTGCACTTCGTAGTATATAGTGAAAAACAAACAAATCTGGATATGTATTTTTGGCACTGTTTTTTCGATTCGATTGAAACTATTTGACATAGAATTATAATTTTCGAAACAAATCCACATACAAAATTTCATTTATCTAAGTCATTTTACATGTGTGAGTCATCGTGTTTACATTCATGCGAATGTATAGATCTACAGACAGCAAAACCTATTCATGTGTTTAATTCAAAATTGATACAAATCTACTCTTTAGATGCTAAAACGATTTACTAAATTCTATCTGTCTAGCTCTTTACGCTTTGTAGTAACTTTCAAACTACAAAACGTAAACTTCCTGTAATTAATCGCTCAAAACATGATATAAATCTAAAAATTTAGATTTAAAAAATGCATCAAATATCATAACCTAGTTTAAAACATTTTTGAGTGATCGAATTCAGAGACAAATAGGCATAATTCCCAAAATGCGTTTTTTGTGAAGACTCATCAAATTATTGAAGCAGAATTTTTTGAAGATAACTTTGTTTCTCTTAGTATGTTTCTTATAAAAGGAAATCCAAACCGAACTTAAATACTCAAGTGTAATAATGTATAATTAAAAAAATATATATCCAGTTTTGCTTATGTGCAAGATGATTTCAAATGGAGACTTTTCTTCTATGACTAATCCTGCGTTTTTGTTTTACTTCAGGAAATTTAATCAGTTTTTACTTACAAATATCATCCATTATATTATATTTTTTTTATTTTCCTCTTCGATGAAAAAATGTTTGCTGCACTATCTTAAATAATTCAAAATTTAGTTCAGTTTGAAGTTTTTGGTTGATTATAACTCACAATGTGCTTTAAATTTGTTCAATAAATGGAACTTCTGTGCAAACCGCAACACTTCTTGGTGTTTGCATTAGAAAAAAAGAAATCCCAAGTGGAATTTTTACTTAAATGCAAACAGTGTCGTCATTATATATGCAGGTTGATGTCTAGACATACGGGTGATTCATGCAGGTATTTAGCAAGCAGTGTTCTTTATATTTCATGTTGGTACATTTCGCAATTTTTAAGTCTCGAGATTTCACAATCTATGATAAAATCTATAATTTCTTTATGTCACGATGATATGATAAGAATTTCAAAATCATTTTTATTGGATTTTCATTTAAAGAATTCAGAATTTTAATAAGTTTTCGTGAGCCTGCGCGTTAAGCAAATATATGTCAGGTTGTTATATATATATATATATATATATATATATATATATATATATATATATATATATATATATATATATATATATATATATATATATATATATATATATATATATATGCAAATATATATATAACAACCGGAGTTACTCGGAATTAAAATCTTTTCATTGTTCAAATTTCAGCTTAAAGCAGTTTTTATATAAAATATTATAACATATAAAATTCTTTTATCATTTAAAATATCTTTATCGCTTTTTTTATCGTTTGCTTTTAATTAAAATCAGAATATCAATTGAATCAGATGAAGTTTAAAAATCTCCGAGTGTTAAGGTTCTACAAAAATTATTAAAATTTATTTAATTAGTATTGCAAATTTTGTTCACATTATAAAAAAAAAGTCGTTTTCGTTTGAAAGATTGATTTAAGATTAGTTTTAAACATGTTTATTCACTGTTTTAAGATGAATAAAAGTACTGTCAAAAGACATATTAAAATATAAGAGAAATTAAAAAATAAAGATAGAGTATTTCAAAGTGTAAAAAGGACAAAATTTTTACACTTATGTAATATTTATTCTAATTAATTGAATATTAATTTTTATATTTTAAAAAGTTTACAGTATTCTGTCTTTTTTAATACATATGAAATTTTTTTGAATTTGGCCTAGCTGTTTAGGAGGAGATATGGAACATACACGTATACATAATTGCAATGATTTTTTTCATTAGAAAGGTTGAATTTAAAGAATATAAAATGCAAAGGTAGTTCATTCAAAGATAATTTTTTATTTCTTAAAGCAATAAATAATAAGTTGTTTTATATAAAATAACTTCTGGGTTTACAATTTGATTATACCCCCCCCCCAAAAAAATGCAAGGGACATAAGTCATCAATAAAAAATTTTAAAAAAAATCTTAACATTAAATTATTATTGTTTTGTTAAGATCAAGGCAAGTTTAACTTTTAAAAGTAAGGAAATGTTTATCCAACCTAAAGTCATTTTTAAATTTGTAATGTGATTATTTTTTATTAAACTCACATGCTTGAGTTTTCAATTTTCACATTCTTTAGTTCAACAAAAACACAGTACTTAAGTTTTACAAAGAAATATTATTTTATAAGACTAAATATCATTGAATATGAAGAATAGAATCTAGAATTTGAAGATAGGTCAGATAGCTAGAAAATACCTCAGATAACTTTACATCCATCCGATTTCCTAACCACTCCACGACCACAATTATGGTAGATTTTCGCTAATTCGACATACAAAATTTCAGTAGTATAAGGTAAAGGTGTAATAAAACAAATAGTATAAATGAGATCCCAGAATAGAAAACAAATCATTATACCCTTTCAAAAATTGAATATTTTTCAAACTCTGTCTCTACTTAATAAAGGAAAACCTGTTTTGATGCTCCTCAGAACATATCGCTAAAACAAAAAGCTACCAAATTTTTCACAAACGAATTTTGAGGGTAAAAGTGATTTTTAAAAATTTTGGTTTTTAAAAGTTAAGCGAAATGTTGGCGTTTTTCTGTAATAACACTCTTAAAATATAATTTTTCTTACGATGGCAATTCACTTGTAATGAACTTTTTTTTCTAAATTAGGGCAATTTTCTGAAAGCATTTATATATTTGCATAATTTTCAAATACTATATTTTTGTGCTTCAATAAAATTCTGTTCCTACTGTTTCATCAAACCATGACTTTCTTCCGATATTATAATTAACAAAAAAATATTAAGGAATCAGTTAATATATTACATTACTGAAAAACACAACGTGCAGTTTGAAATATAATGCTCATATATTTAAGTTTTTAAGGGCACTATGATGTCAAAGGATTTTATTCCGCTGGGAGGTTCATGTACATAGTCAATAGAATAGGTGTAAGAGTATAAAAATAAGATGGTTTTCATATTTCTCACAATTTGATGTTCAAAAATACATTTATAGATGAATCATAAACATCAAATTATGTATAAAAGATTTAGTAAGAATTAACAGTATAGATATTCCAGGTGAACTAACTGGTAGCCAAAGACCATTTTGGTGAGAGGACAAAATAATAATACCATAATTCGGGTGGAATTTACACTTGCTATATCCTTAACCCTTATCGTGGCAAGATTGCTTTTTTGAAGAAAAGCAAAAAAAAAAAAAAAATTATATAGGTAGCTTCTTTATTATTATTTTAATTTTTTATTTTATTTTTAATTTTATTATTTTTTTAAAATTTATTTAATTTATTATTAAAAATTATTTTATAGTGGTAGTATATTTTATAAAGTTGTATGTATGGTATACTATACAAAATAAACATAAGGGTTAGTAAAAAGTTTGAAGCAAAATAATCATATTACTCTTTTTTTTATTATTATTATCTAATAAGATGACACTTTTCGGTTTGAAAATGAGCTGCTTTATAGATTTAATTAAGAATCATAAAATCATTTGAAGTGTTTGTGAATTATGCATAACTCTTGTATCGAATTACAACGTTTCCAAATGAGTTAAATTCAACTTATAAGTCTGAAAAACGATAATTCGATGCTCGTATGACGCACGGCTGGGCGATTAAAGAGTTAAACCACAGGCGCCACTTATTCTTGTTACACCAATATACAAGAAAGAAATTCTGAACTACAAGATCGAGAAAGCGCAAGACTTTACATTGCGTGAGTTGCTTACTTTTCTAATTGCAATGTAATAATTTTTTTTTTCTATCAAGTCAGAACACTTTCAAACTTTTGAGTTGAATTACCTTTCCGTGTTATTTTTGTGCACGGATGGTTGAGCGCTGGTCACGCCTGTTGAATTCGTTCTCATTCAGTACCAATTCGGCGAATGATTTAGGTTTGGAGTTTGCAAACCTTGAATGAAACTGAGTTTTACGCCACTGAATCGAAAAAAGAAAATATCTTTGGACATACAACAGAATTTTTGCGTTGTCTTTTTTTTTCCAGATATTTTAAGAATAATCCTTTGGGTAAAGGCGGAATAAGTTATAAGTTTATCTGAGAATAAAGAACTTAAATATTGATTTAAATTAACCACGGAGGAAAGTGGTTAATTTAAAACCCAAAAAGGAAAGGTTAACCCAAAAAGGAAAGGAGATTCGAGCCTTTAATCTGAATCTTGGCCGCTCGAATTGTCTCTTTGTTGGCATCAGTCATTACATTCTGTGTGTAACGATTTTTACTCCTTGAAGCTTGAAAAAAAAGTATGCCGGCCTAACTATTATCATATTAATAAATATCCATTGTTTTGAAATATGTTAAAGCATTAACTATGTACAAAATACTTGTATGTATAAAAGCTATGTATGTAAAGTCATTACAAAACTACACGCTTTGTCTAATCTTTTGGACAAGCTGTTCAAAACAAAAGAAAGTTCATTATTAATTTCCCAAAGTCAAAAAGTTAATTAAAATGCTAACTTAAAATTAAACACATTTTTGGTGAGGTTTTTTTTAATTGAAAATATTATCTGACAAAAAGGATTTTTACATTTTCTTAAAACCACCAAAAATATCATTTCATTAATACCAGTTGCATTTCTATGTAGTTCTTTCATTAATTTTAATAATTTTTTTTTAAATTCAAATTTATACAAAATCAGAAACAATGTTTTTATTATTTTGTTAAAATTCGAGCTAATTCCTTAGCTGCAACAGACTACTGCCTTCTTCCAAGTGAAATTTCACTTGGGCGTTTTTATTTCATTTTCTATACACTTTTTAATTTAAACGCGCAGTAATTAATTTGTATTTATTTAAAATTGCTACCGATGAAAGGTTTAAAATGATCAAAAATGATTTCTGTGCGATAATGAATTACATTAAAATTATCAGAAATTCTATTTATTAAGATTTTTAAAAACCTGTTCTCGGTGAACAAGTACGATTTAAGAAGTAACAAATTAATACATTTGTTTAGTTTTAGAGCAGTGTTCTCAATTTTTATTCCTCCCGTAATTCTTTATTTTGAATTAACGAGGGTTCTTTTTTTTGTTGTTATTATTTGAATATCTTCCTACTCACAATCCTCTCTCTTCACTAAAAAAAAATCGACTATTATATTCAAGATTCTTATGCTAGCTTAAGATTATGTTATGGTTCTTATGCTAGCTTCCCATCTCGAATTGATAAATTTTGTAGGTTATTTTTTAATTTATACAATTTCAGCCTTATTTCCTAATAAAAGAAAAAGGCATCGAAATAATTTCGCCTTTACTTATGGAGAACCCCCCGCGGGGGCACCTCGTAATGAGGATGAGATGCTTCCGACATGGTGGTTGGATGTCGCCACCCTGGAGAGTACACAAATAGGTGGGGGATCTGACTCCTTCCATCGATGACGGAACGTACTTCCTTCGGGGAGGGTTGTACCGTGGCCGGTGATGGCCATTAGGACTCAACCACAGTTCCCGCCAGTGTTGCTGTTGCGGCGGTCCGGTCATTCAGCCTTATGGTTTAAATCCGTGTGCCTTCGTGGCGGGTCGGAGAGTCAGATGGCTGACTTTACTTATGGAGAAACCCAGGAATTACTCAATGTGATAATTAATTTTACAAATAGAAAACATATTTAATGTAATCCTTAAATTTTTTTACGGAATAAGAATTATTTCTAACTTAATATGATTGATTTACAAATATGATTGCCTTTAATTCGTTTATATGAATAATTTACTTAATATTTTATTTAATACGATTGATTACTTAAAGTTGAATTGCAAAGAAAATGAATAATCTGAATGTATTCGAGAGATGCGAATTTAGATTAAAATTACTTTATAAAACAATTTTTCCAACACTTTCGATATGAATCCGTACCTCTAAAGATTTTAAATAATAATAATAATAATAAACAAATGTTTTCAAACAGATCCCGTTTTTATGTAGAAAACCGGAAGAAAGAAAATGATCCGATTACTTGTGTATGGATATTCATTTATAACTCTTCGTCCCGTTTTTATATATAATTTAAAATTAAATATCTTTAGCTTTAGCTCTCAATGATTATTAAGACAAAATAAAAGTTATTTATTTAATTAGAATATGCAGTGCAGTTTTGCTAGAATAAATCCAAATAAATTTTCTTATAATCAACGCATTTTTAAATTTTTTAAAAATAATTATATCAATATTTATCTATACTAGATTCAAGCATAAAATTGCGGAATTTATATAATGCATATTTATGAGCTGTTTTCAGGCTGCGGTGGCCTGGTGGTAAGGTCTCGGCTTGTGAGCCGCATTGTTTCAGGTTCGTGACCCGATTCCACCGAAAATCCGTCGTGTAAGGGGGTCTGTTGCACGTTAAATCCGTCAGATCAAACGTCCTCCCGCTGGTGTGGAGAGGGGGGTGCCAGCTCAGGTGTCGTCCTGATCATCTGATTACGGTTCAAAATTACGAGGTTCGTCCTAAAATAGCCCTAGTGTTGCTTCACAACGGGACGTTAATATAACTAAAACTAAACTTATGAGCAGTTTTTTAAAATATTATTTACCTATAAAAATTAAATAATATTATAAAACATGATAAATATTAATGTAAATATATATTTAAAATAATGTTATGCTGTTTTAAAACATAATCGCTGGTATGTGGAGCCATACAAGTACACACTTTCAGGCGGCCCCATGGAATTTTATCACCAGGGGCCCCAAATAAACTCAATCTAATCCTGAATATTCGCCTTTTATTTCTTTTCTTTTTCTTCCCCCCTTCGCCTTTCTTCTTCACAATCATAAATCGTTTATCTTAGCTTTTTTTTTCCACTCCGGTTTCGCTTTAATATTCTGGAAAGGGAAGAGCTTTCGAGAAAGTAATTGCTATTAAAATATTTTTTCTTTATTTTGCTTATTACCAAACAATTATTCATAAAAATGGTTTTCGTAATAGGCGAAAATAAACGTAATTTAGTCTGTTCTAAAATAATATTAATGATTCATATATCCTTAAAAGCTAGATTTTTTTTTTCTCTATAAGATTGCTTAAATATAATTTTTACTATTTTTACACGAAATGTACAAACAGAAAATATTGTAATTGTCAAATATTTGAACTCAGGATTTTAACGAATTTTCATTTTTGATACTTCTTTCAATCCAGGGAAAAAAAAAAAAAAACATTCTTGGTTATTATGTTTGTTAGTCTGTCAATCAAACTGTGAGTAAATGACACAAAAACGGAAAAGGAAAAACTAGACGAATAAAATTCTGAATGTGAATTTTTTTACAGCAAAATTGTAGATCTGTGTAAATTGTAGACAAAACATGTTAATGAGAAGTTCGTTCGTCTGTCCATCGGTATGAATGTGAACAACGATGCAACGAAATAGATGAAATTTGGTTTATGAATTGTAGATACCGGTATTACCAATAGAATTGCAGATATTTATCAAATTCGTTAGTTATTTGTCTATTCGTATGTATGCTAACACAATCACTCAAGTAGTAACAAGCTAGATAGATAATTACTTTCTTCTATACTTAGTATAAAATATTGTTACGACTCTGTGATGCGGCTTTTCAGCATAGTTGGTTCCATGGGAGGTCCCAGAGCTTGGCGACCATTTGGCGACGAATTTGGTGACTTTGGTGCCAAAATAGAATATACCCGATACATCGAGAATTTTCCCGGTCCGTCCAGTAGAAACGGAGATACGCCTCGAACGTTCCTGATTGGTTGAGAGGCTTTTAGCCCCGCCTCCTGATGCCTATAAAAGGAAGCAGTTCTGCCGCTGCCGTGTTGTGAACCAGTGGTGAATTGAGTCGTGAACCAGATCGGAGAGAAGTCGGAAGCGACAGAGCAGAGCAGAGTAGAGTGAACCAGAGTCGTCGTAGTGAATTGAGTCGTGGACCAGTGGAGTCGAAGAGTAGTCGGGATCGACGATAAAGAGCTGGCCTTCCAAAGATAAGCGGAGCAGCGACGGAGTGAAGCTAGTGCTGAACTAAGCTGTGTGCTACTGTTTGCAGTAGAGTCTGTTGAATGCTGCTGTTTTGTATGCTGCACGTCTCGGTTGAAGATAACCGTCTTCTGTGCTGTATATAGTTGTCGTCTTTGTGCTGTCCTGTGTGTCTTCATGTAAATAAACGTCGTTGTTTTATTTTCTACTGCCGCCTGGTGATTGAGCGTTCTTCACACCATATAACCCCCACTATCCAAACGAACCCCGGAAATTTCGTAACAATATTGTCATCGTCAAACATTCGAATTCGAGATTTTGATTAATCTCCACGTTTTAATTCTCTGAGTTTGTAAAACATATTTTTATAAATTGTCCATCTGTCTGCCTATCTATCTGTGACTCAAAAACGCTTTGAGTTAGATAGATGAAATCTGGTATGCGGTTTTCATAACCAAATTTGTAGATTTATATCAAATTTGAGTTCAGAGGAAGTCTTTCCATCCAGTTGTTTGCCTGTAAGTTATCTCAATAATTACAAAACTAAGAGAGCAGGATGTATAAATACCGATGCACAGATTTAGCATCCATAGTTAAGATACCTTTCAAATTTTGCGCCACATCAAACAAGGGATTGACCATCTGTCGGTCTGTACTTTCAGAAACATGTAAACGTTATAATACAAAAACGCAGCAGTGACTTAAATATATCAAATTTATATGGAATTTCGTGACTACAAGTTTAGTTTTGTGTCAAATTTTTGTTTAAATCGGTGGTAAAAACGCATCTGAAACACAAATTCGATTTTTGGATATTTTACCTGAATGCCAGGATGATAATGTCGTGCCCGCGTTACCACGGAAAGGGGGTGCAGTAGCTTCTGAGGGTAAAGACCCCTGAACACCCGAGGGCAGAAGTCTAACTTCTAGCTCATATGAAGATGAAACTCACACATTCGCTTGCACAACCCCTTTTTACAGGAGGGGGGGGGGCACATTCACAGATAGAACACAGATGAAGAACAACCATGCCCGAACCCGGGACACTCAGATCATGGGGAAGATGCGCTACTTCTATGCAAGGACGCCGGCGCATGCCAGGATTAATCGTCAAAAAAAAAAAAAAAACTCACTAAGAATGGCACAATAAATTCAGTAAAAATAGTAAATTCAAAGGTTAATATTTCGTGACTATTGCACAGCAATGCCATGCAAGACATTCCCTGGGAAAACAGCTTTATTAGAGAGTAAGCTAGAAACTTTTGGAGAGATTAAATAACTTTAACCCAATTTTTAAAAATATAATCTTAACACTAAAATTGCATTGAAGTGGTGTTTAGTTTTATACAAAATCAATCAAAAAGTAGTTTGGCTGCATGTTTCAGTATATGTATGAAAACGATAACTTAAAAAAACCAGCTACATGAATGAAATTTTTATAAATATCTTAATAACTAATTATACATAACAAAATATATAGAAAACTGGCAAATTATACACGGCTAAAGAGTTAATATCACCCAAATATTTAACGATTCATAAAATTTATAATTTAAAAACATATTTATTTGCAGTTAGGCCAATAACAGTTTGCCTGCGGTCCATCTTAGCGATCGTAGGCAGTTGCCTAGTCGAAAATCCAACACTGGAAATTTCAGCTTGTTTTATAATAATACCAATTTTTGAATAGACAAACCGCTATTGCTATCTATATCATTTACATTGATACAACAGTATATCTTCCTGTATCATATTATCAATCTCATTTCAAGATACATTTTAAAATTCTGTCCGCAGATACAACTTTCAAGTTATCGAAATATTGCTGGATATTTACTACATCTACATAAATAATCAAAAGCGGCATTTACGCTACATTCACGGAAAGATAACTTTTAGAGATCTAACATATCTCCGACGTTACTGTGTGAGAAAAAAACAGATGGTGGTAGATCGAAACACATGTGCGAGTTGAAATCGTTTGTAAGAAAATGGGCATGAGATATAGCATTTGTGTAGTGAAAAGAATACGTGTAACTGTCATAGTTTGACTCACGAATTAGGTTTTTTTTTATTTGTTTCATAATTGAATATTATAATTTTTTATGAAATCTGGTCATCAATTCTTTATCCAACAAACCCATCAATTTTTTTTAAAGGATTCATTTGGGATTTTAAGATAGAAACAATATTTTCTAACGCCCTTTTATTTAAATCAGTTTGTTTCATGTTTGTGAAGATAAAATTTGCAATGGAAAATTACTCATTTTTTGATAATAGGTTTTTGGAATTTTGAACTTATATATTTTCCCAATGACTATATGTTATTTTAATTTTGTTTCATAATTCAGACACGGTACATGACCTTAACAAAAAAGCAGAACTTCATAAAATAATGAATTGTAGCAGACATAAACATTAAAAAATGAGATACGTATGATTAAATCAACAATAAAATATATAAGTTTATACTAAAATTGCGTGAGATATTAGAAATACTGAAAAATGATCCCAAGAATGATGAAATGCGATTCTAAAAAAACGTTAACATCTCGCGAAAATGTATAATTATCACTTGGATTAATTTAATGAAATATTCATACCAATAAGTGCAACCACATGATAATAAATTTTAAAAAAATGATTTCAAAATTGAATTGTATTTACAATTATTCATTAAAAATTCGAAATTAAAAAAATAATCAAAATGTAATTTTTTTATTATTATTTATATTTTATTTCAACTTCATTGCGTATTAACAAACACTTTTAAGTATTTATTAAAATTTCGCTTTATCCAACGTGTTTATTAATTTTTTTATGACTGTTTCGAAATTTCCTCTCTTTTGACACTCATTTTGCAGCAGTTTCCTTTCAGTTTATTTTTAGTTATTTGCTTCGACTTCTACATTGAAGGTCAAAATTTTTGATGTAAAAAAATCGTTTTCTACTTTTTAGGAAATTAATAAAAGCATATTTTTTTACTTATTATTTTCTAACTTTTGGTATAATATTTATTATTATCTAATTTCTAGTATTATATTTCATAATTCAGTATAATAATTATTATAGACTCATAACATTATTTTTTTAACGAAAGTTTCCAACAATTATTTATTTTAAAAATAGAATCAGTTGAATATTCGAATTTCATGTCATCTCATAAGCTTCTTAATTTCTTATCTTATATATATAATCTAATCAGCAGACGGCAAATTCTTCAAACTTTGAAGATTATCTTTTATTTTTATCAGAATAGCTTGCAGCTGTTTTCGGAATAATTTCTGAAACATTAATTGATCAAATTCAAACTAATTAAAAATTTAAGTAATTCAGAACTCTGAGAATTTAAAATTTGCATTGCTATCCGTTACAGATAATTTCATGAAATTTTAGTTTAACATCTGTAACATTCTATAATTCTGAATGTATCTTCCTAGTTCGATATCATAATGTCCTATAGTGTTCTTAATGTCGCTTCCTAATTCCATTTCATAATGTTCTACAGTATTCTTAATGACTCTTCCTAGTTCCATATCGCAATGTACTACAGTGTTCATAATGTCTCTTCCTAGTTTCATATCGTAATGTTCTATAGTTCGCTTAATGTCTCTTCCTAGTTCCATATCATAATGTTTATAATATTCATAATGTCTCTTCCTAGTTCCATATCATAATGTTTCTTAAAGTCTCTTCCTCATTCCATAAAGCTCTGTATCTATAACACTGAGTAAAATTCTGCGATCTTTTTCATGTTATCAATAGAGTAAAATTTAAGATGAATCAATAAATAAATAGTTTCAAAATCAAATTTCATCCATCTAGCTCAATATGCTTTGGAATTATCATGACAAGAAAGCGAGTTAATATTGCATTGTCATCTAGTTTTGAACTATGTTTAAAATTTCAAGTTCTTAGCTCATCGGTAAGTTAGTTTAAAATTGATTGCAATTTGAACCGATCAGACAGAGCAGAAAGCGTGTTAATAAAAAAAATTAACCCTTTTTAAATCCATACAAATTATCCATTGATATTCGAGACTATAAATTCTGTAACAAGCTTATATCAAAAAACGTGACGTATATAACCAGCGAATAGCGGTAAGAGAAGACAGGAAAAAGCAATCTCTAAAAGAAGTAAACTCAACCACTACTCGACAGTTTTAGAATAAAATATTTCAGAATTCAACTACACTGAAATGAAAAAGAAATTAGCTGTTTATAATACTCGGTTTGTTCGTAAGTAGCAAAAACATTATGCAAATGCATAAATAAGATTCGGGACGTCCACAAAATTGAACTGCAAAAACGTGGTCCAACGTTTCTAGTTATTACTAAAATAAAACGTTCAAAAATATTAATAATATCGAGAACAGCGTCAAAGTTTAATCGCGTAGAAGCACTAAGATCAGATTATATTGAATTTCAATCAACATGTTAAAGATACAAATATAAACGCATTTCATTTTCGGAAAGTGAAACGACCACAATTTTAAATTGATTACAAGGCTATTTTAAGTATACTTTTTTTCATTACTAATTTAATTCTAAATTCTTTTCTCAAGTTCATAATCATCTTATCCGAATGCGAAAGCTTAGAGAAATTTCGATCAAGATTAGATTAGGTCAAACGGACTGTAGCTAAAATTGCTGTCTAAAATAAACAAAGAAGTTTGGATCGCAAAAGTTGATAAGGAAGTTGGCGAAAAGCAAATTGCCGCCTTATTTCAGAAGTTTAAGTATACAAAAGAATGCTTGCTACGAGAAATTTTATGAATGATTTAAAAAGTAGAATTTTTTTTTTCTTGGTTCAAATTTATTTTTGACCATTAATTCATTTAACCTATTACTTACTTCTTTTATTGGGGGGGGGGGGGGGTATTTCAATCAAAGAAATGAAAGTTTTAGTTTTGACTGTTATATTTTTACAATGATGGCGGCTGGCTTATTAATTATAAAAATGAAGAAAGAAAATGAATCACCAAGTAGACACACAATGGAGTTGCAAACTGGATAGCACTTGAAAGCATCAAATTTCGATGACTGTATAAACGACCCTATTTACGTAAGATTCTACGGTAGGCTCACAAAGTTGTTTAATATTTTCATTACCTAAAAATATCATAACAATACTGTCGGGTATTTTATAATAATAGGGAAGCGATAAATCTGAAGCCAAAAATCGATTATCTTGAACTAAGTTCAATTAAAAGCTGCAACATTATCTGAGTAAAACTAGATTTAAAAAATATTTTAAATTAAAAAAACAATTAGTAAAATGACCGCATTTTACGCAATAGCTTTCTGATTTAGAATGTTTTATCTCATTGTATTCTTATGAATTACAATTATATCAAATAGAGAATCTCTAAAAAATTTTGTTCTGTATATCTAATTATATTCATAGTTATTCAAAATACGCTTTTAAAAATTTAACTAAGAATTTTGCTAAAAAACTGTATTACTTTTAATTGAAAATATGTTTATTATATTATTATTATATATTATTATATGTTTTAAAAAATTAATCTAAAAAATTTTCTAATCTGAAAAATCTAAGTCTTTATAAAGCCAAAATTAGGCTGTAAAAAAAAGTGTATGTATTAATTTCTTTTAGATTTGGTTGAAAGAATTGTTTTTAAGAATTTTATGAATATTCAGCTAAGAAAGAGAAAGATGGCTTGCTTAAATTTTTAGGTTATGAGAATTCTGTAAAGATATGTCTCCCCTTTCTGACCTTAATTATACGCTATACTGAGTCAAGAGAGATTGCATTCTAATTCAGAGCACCACTGGAAGTAATCAGCCCAATAGACAAACAACCGGCTGTGGCTGCTTTTTAATTTTGCATCAAAAGCTCTTGTTTAGGAAACTTCCCAGCATCATAGTTTTTGTCACAAAGGTATGTTTTCGTCATTGTTATAACACAAGGAATCCTATATTAGAGGTTCTTCTGGTTCTTTTTAACCGTAAGGACAAATGTAATGACTGCTAGAGAAAGTACTTTTATAACAAAAATAGTATTACTGACATGCTTAATGTAATACACTAAAAGGAAATTTTAACTGATTTAAGTTTAAGGCAGGTATTGTCATATTATTTTAGCATGATAAATAAAATTTTTAGTAAGCAAATAAAATTGCTAAAAAAAAATTACATTTTTTTTTATTCTACACTATACAATCAGTGTACACCATCCATATAAATATAAACAACACATAATGTAAAAGTTAAAAAAAAAAGTAAATAATTATTGCACAATCTGATACCAATTTGCATTTTGTGCAATTCAAACATTATGTAAAATTTGGAAAAGATTGTTAAATAGATATGAATTATAAATGCAAGTTCAGATGTTACATGATCTACCTGACATCAACAAACCAATATACTGTGTTGTCCATTCTAATTACAGACATAAGACAGGCATGGAAAAAAAAAAAAAAAAAAAAGGAACTTAAAAAAAGTGATGAATTGTATCAAACAAATTAAAATATAAATGTTGAGATGTAAAATAAGAATGATTCATTGAATAATAAAATAAACATATTATTTATGAATTTATGCAATAACAATAAAAATATTGTAGAACTCTTATATAAAGAAAAATTAATCAGTCTCAAGAACAACGAAATTTGATTCTGAAAAAGGTGAAATCCATGTTTCCACAAAAATTCATATTGGTAGTCATGATTCAATAGCTTATTTCTAAACTGTAAAAGATAGGCATTATACTGCAAACTGAAACAGTATTCTTTGATTTCCCCATCTTCCAATTCCATTAGTCATAATTAGTAAAATATTATTGGCTTCTAAAATTTTTAAGCAATATATATATATATATATATATTGTTGACTAAAACAGACTAAGATGCAAAGCTTTGAATATTATTATTTTGAATAATTTTAATGGCTACTTAAAGAAGTTTATTCAATCAACAGATTCTATTTTATCGAAAGAGCCATGATTAGGCAACACCATAATGTTTAAGTCATTATTCAACCACAGTCAATGACTCAAATAACATAAAATATAATTCTTTACACCATTTAGATTATATTTCCATGGGGAAAATACATGCCAAACATAACAGTTTAGAAATTAGCTAACAGACTATGATTAGAATATTTTTTAAATGGTTATTGGGCTATGATTAGAGTGGACATCTTGTATATGCATTACTAATTTTATGATCTAAAAGAGTTAGTCATGAATTATACGGAAAATAATCCATATGTTTTAAATAATACACAACAAGCAGGCTTAAAAAAATTCTAATAGTACACTAAAATAATAATAAATGCAAAATAGTGAAAAGTGTCACTATTTACATCACTGTAACAAAACTGTTGCTTTAAAACCATTCTTAAGTACAAAAACACTGTCTACAATCTAACATTATTATTTTCAAAACATCAAATATGTATCATCCAAAATAAAATTAAATGCAAGGTAAACAATTTATAAGTAAACATTTCACAGAAAAAAGTAAACAGTTTCAATTAACATACTATTTTCTTGTAAGTTATTTTATAGAAAGAAGTCTATGAAAATCAAATATGTATGTAATGAAGAAAATATTACTAAAGAAAGTGATAACCAAAACTATTTATTTTATAGAATTAAGAATTTCTCTAATCATCAAAAGTATTTTATTGCTCAGAAATGATTGTCTAAGCATTATGATGAATTAGTTTTGCATTTCATCAAAGTCTCACTAAAATCTGAGAAGGAGGTAAATGTCATTTCATTTCTTCTTTTTCTTTGTTTTATCCAATGATTCATCTAATGTATCTAAATATTCTATTAAGTCCTCTTTTATTCTTCTTGATTCCTGCACATGTTGAGTGATCACTCGTTTCTGTTGAGACAAAGCAAACATAAAACATCTAATTACATAAAAAATGCTTACATATATTAACTCTAAATGGTTCACATACTAACTTTAACTGTGGCATATATTGTTCAAATAAATAAATTTAAAAATATGGTAAAAATGTTCTATAGGAGACACCTTGAACTTGGAACTACTAAATTTGGATTGTTATACATGTTCACTAAAAAAGATTATTTTAAATTTTTATTAGTAAAAGTAATCAAAATTTTAACTCCTCTCCCCATTAATAATTTCAAAGCATACTGTTGCACAAATTCCATTATATATATATAAAATTTAAAAAAAATAAACGTTTTCAAATTTTTATTTTTCACAATTTTTTTTCTAATTTTATAATTTTTTTCAAAATTATTTTCAAGCCCATTTTACAATACTTTTAATTAACCCTTTAAATTGCAATTTATTTTCAGTCATCATTGCTCAGATAGATAATTTAATTTTCTTAGCTTTAAGAAGAGGAATTGACATAAAAACTTAAGAGGTTTTCATAAAAAAAATTTAGTCGCAAATAATAACTTTTCGTAAAAATCATCAACTCTCAATAATTTCTGATGAGTGTAGCTCATCATTGTTAGTTTGCATAAGGAAGGTCATGACAAGCTAGTTTCATCATTTCAGTTCAAGCGGTTACTTGCAGAACACATTACAATGATATTAAATACATTTTTTTGTGTGTATGTGTGCACATTATCACAGGAATAAAATTAAAAGCAAGTTTTAAAAAATAAATTAGAGATACAGAAATCAAGCATAAAACATTACCATAATGTTTTAGGTTAGATATTCGAAGTTCCTATAAACTTTCTTTTGTACAAAATATCAAATAAGAAAGTTTCCGTTTTAATCTTATTTAATTAATTTATAATGAAGTTTCTTCAAATAATAAATAACACTTTAGCATCATTCACCCAAATGTATATTTAAAAAGACTCTGAAACTTAAATGTGTAAAATCATGTGCATATGTTCCAAATAGTCTTAAACGATTTTAAGGATATTCTATTATGCATATGTCTCATTGACGAGTCAAACACAATGTTGAGGTTAATTAAACCTAATATACTACCTTCTTTTTCAGATAATATGAGAGTATATTTAAATGATCTCACTAACATGAAATTTGATACAGCTAGAGCAATTCTGCTGAAATTTAGCACAAATGATTTTCATTGACTGATCATGAATACTATAGATAGAAATTAATTTTCAAGATACAAGGTACATAGTATTACAGTTGTCTAAATAAATAAAACAAGCAGACTATTAACCTCAAATACATTTGACATGTTTTACTCTGTCAGATGACATGACATGTTGAATATAATTTTCTCCATTTGTTAGAAAAAGGGTTTCAAAATGATTAAAGAATTTTTTTGAGCAGTGAAAAATCTGCACAAATTTCTAGAAACCTCCGAACAGTGTTGAAAAAATTTAAAGGACAAAAGTGCACTTATTCATTTTTTTAATTTGCAAATTAAACTATCAAAATTTGTGCAATATTCCATTTATAAAGAACCAAAAATTTAAAAAAAATTAATTAATCTGTAATGTAATATTTTGTAGTCAGGTACTCCATATAAGTTGCCAACTACCTCACTGTAAAATGTTATTGATTTACAAATCTTTTTAACCCATTTGTGTGGATTAATATGGGTCTGAAAGAAATAATAGTAACCTTTTAATATCCAGCATGAAATGAAGTAAATAAAACTTCTGGTTGGTATGAATTTCTGTTTAGAGGGTTTAATTTCTATAATTTTAACTGCCAAATAATGAATTGCTACATTGCATGAAAATAATGTCTTAAAAAATAATAGCTAAACATTTTTTCAGGAAAAAAATCCCTCTTCAAGCATATAAGAAGTTTAAATACATCTCCATGCTCTCTTTTTTCGTCTTCGCAATGGTGCTGAATGTCACTCAGGTTCCAAGTCATGATTATCCAATAAAACTATCTTATAGACAAGAGCATTTTGTCAGATAATGAAAAAATAATATAAAGCTAAGGCTTTATTCTCGTCATCATTTAACATCTAAGATTTCATATACATTATTATTTATTCCTTTAATGTAACTCATGATTATATAGCAACCACATCTGTACACAATATTATTTGAGAAAACATTCAGTGTTCATAAATAAGAAGTGAATTAAATAAAATAGATACGAAGTAGGCAAATTATACCTAATACAGTATTAATATTACTTCCAACATTTTACAAATAGAATTTTTTTCATCTTTTTTTTTTATTATTATTTATTTATTTATTTTGCAATTAGCCTAATAGTCTTTTAATCTTTTTTTCATCAAGCTTCTTACTTGCCTTCAGCTAGTTGGTAGTAGCCGAATTAGAAATCTACCAATAGTCTTAGAGGAAGGCCTAAGATTAGATGCATTGAAAGGGTTTTCAGAATCAATTAATTGAAGAAATTTAACTGAGAACAGGTCAAGATTTATTGAGAAGACTTAAGATCCACTCTAGCCATTGATGATGATGATGAAAAGGTTTTCAGACAATAGTTACTGATTCCCAACTATTAAAACTAAAACTCATCTTTTTTATTATCAGCATCAAAAAGGTCAATGATCGTAAGTTGGATATACAGCTAAGCAATATACATGTAACAAAAATTAATCCTTAAGAAATAAATAATAGATGAAAATAAAAATATTTTCTTCAGGAGTATCACAATTTAAATATTCTATTTATATGCATTTTCCTTTGGCTATTTCGTTATTCAATTTCCAACATAAAATAAAGTAGCAAAAATGACAACTATGTTGAATCATTCCATTTTTTAAGAAAATATGATACAAATATGATGTACATAAAAGTAAATAAAAACATGCAGAAAATAATTTCATCATCTTCTAAAATATTTCATAGCCAATAATGTTTGAACAGTAAAAAAAAATAAAATTAATGTATATTACTAGCAATGGATCAGTTGCAAAACAAACTCTATAAATTGACTTTCTCGGCCATTTAAAATATTACAAGAAATTCCTGCCCATAAAAGTAGAAATCTTGTAGTGATTGAATTTCAGAAAAATCCAAAATTAATTTCAAAGTAATTGAATTCAAAATCATACACATTTTAAAATTTTAATAAGAATGCTCAAAAACACATAATTTTCAGATTACTAGTGACTGAGAATCATTGCTGCCATAAATGCTTAAAATATAGCAATTCCATAAAAATGTAAAGATAGTTCCAATTTTATCATAGTAAAACACAAAAGAAAGTTTGAATAATTTGAAAAAAAGAAAACTGATATGGATAGAACAATATGTTATAAAATTAATGCACAATTTAGGAATAAAGCAGTCTAAAATAAACTTCCATTTAAGCTTTTTAAAATAAGATCTATACAGAACTGAGGAGAGTTTAAATAATTATTACAAATTAAATTTGAAGCAAAATGTTATTTGACAACAAAATTATGTATTGTTGGAATAAATTGGATAGAGAAAAATTAAACACAAGAATTATCATGGGATAGTAGCAAATAATAAGAAATTTAAAGCATTTATGTTCATTAAAAAAACTGATCATATTATAATTAACTATAAATGATTAAAAAAAGCATTTCATTATAAAATTCACAAAAAACTTAGAAGTCATAAGATTTATGTATTCATAACAAATAATAAGGAAACTGGTTTGTCGCTGAACAAATTAAAAAAAGATAGTATGTGCATAAATATATTATCATTTATACACAAATTCATAAAACATAAAAATAAAAAAAAATACTTACAATCTTATTATATTTTCTAGCACATTCAATATTAAAAATTTCTTCAATAGTAAGGTCTTTCTGTGGCTTTTTTAATTGAGCAAACAAACAGTCTTTTGAATGAGAAAAATGTTCTGCCCTGAAATAAAAATATGTTGTATTTTATATATGAGCTGTTTATTTTAAAAATGGAGCAAGTCCATTTTTTCCATTATAACTAAATTGACTTGCCTCACTTTAAAAATTGAACCGTTTATTTTGAAAATGGAGCAAGTCCATTTTTTGTTATTGCGAGATATTTAAGGGTTTGCGTTTCAATAAATTTAAAATTATTGGTAAGTATTAATAGATATATTTTGTTGTATTTTGTGGTATCACATAATGTAGGTTTATAATCCAATAGTGTTTACAGTGCTGACAATAATAATAATAAAAAAAAGAGTTCCATTATAACTAAAGGAACTTGCCTCACTTTCAAAATTAAAGAATTATTACAATCATTCATTTAATTGGGAAATAATATTTCAGTTGCACCAGCCCTTTTTTAAGAATAAAAACAAAATACTATTCAAATGTTTATAAATATTTATTGACTGTGTGGCATGTTTATGATATGGTAATAAATTCACCATATCCTTGTAATTTTCAGATGTAATAAATCTTCTTTTTTCTTACATAAAAGATAATTTTATATTTCTGAAATTACTTGGAATTATTTACCTTCCTCATTGTGTCGACAAATCGATAACTTTAAATTCAAAATCTTATTCTATCGAAGTTTTGTTGAACATTTTATATGGTGCATCCCTTGTAAATCCGATCTGCATATAGTTAATCAATTTGCGGTTTCTCTGTCGGCAATTTTCTTTCTTTTTAAAACCGCTTTTTCCAAAGGTTGGATTGAAAATAAATTTCCACGTTTAATTTCATGTACTAAAAATTTATTATGTTTTTGACAATTTTGTATTACTTTATCATAATCCTGGGGAATATGCAAGGAACTGGTTTCTGGATTGAATAATTACTAGATAGTTCCACTCCAAAATCACGATCGTTCAGTAGAAAGGAATGTCCTGACAGTAAAAATTTGTGATCAATGATATTTATTTCATTGTCACTGGACTGAATAATCGGTGATGGAAGTAAACATTATTATCCACACACAAAATTAAGATATACTTTTTATTATTTATAATATACTGTACAACCATCAATTTTCAATATCAAAAATAGATAAATAGAAACACCCTAGATTTCAGACATGATGCCAAATGGCCACATTTCCTTCACCATAGAGCAACCGGAGCTAAATTTTGACGTGATATATTCGGTCAAATATATTATGGCAATCTAAGATGGTCATGTACCACTTTCAAAATAAACAAATTTTCAATACTGTTATGAGCTAAAACTTCCATCTCCAAAATACTAGAATTTAAATATTTTTTATTATAAATCTTTTACTCATAAAAAGATCATAACAAGTTTTATCTACAACTGCCATTACCTCCATTTTTTTTTCAAAAATGGACTTGCCCCACTTTCAAAATAAACGGCTCATATATACATACACAAGAGAATGATGTGTAAATATAATTACTAATAAAATATAAAAATAAAAAAAAATATGTAGAGCTCCATTTCACATACCAAGGCTCATCAGTAGGCTCCCATCCATCTAATTCTTTAAAGCAAACATAACATTGAACTAAATCCGGTTCTTTTTCAGTTGGGCAATGAAAAAATCCTGCTTCAGCCATCTACGGAAAAGGGAAGAAGAAAAGAAAAAAAGAAAAAAAAAAAGGATGAAAGATAAATTTTTTAAGTTTTAAAAATAAATCTTCATTAGCATATTTCCAAGTAAAATTGTTTTATTTTAATAACTTTCTAATTTTTAATCATAAATTTATGAATTCATTAATATAAATATAATGAAAACTAAAACTCTGTTTCTCTCAAATTCGCAACCTGATGCAACCATTAGTACAATATTAAATTAAACTGATTAACTGATAATTAAGAGATGAAAATATTCATATAGTCATTTTCATTAAGAATGCATAAATGTGCAAAACTTCAAAATAAATAGGGAAGAGAATAAAAAATCGGTACTCATATATTAAAGGTGAAATAGCCAAAACTTGGTCAAATTGCAATTCTCTGAGTGCACTTTTAACTTACAAGAAGGAAACAAGCATATGTTTACACTATTTATAGTAAAAGATGTCAAAATTATTGATGTTAAAGATGAAAAAAAAAAAAAAAAGTGTTAACATTATCATCAAAGAGTCGTCATTAATTAATAAGTACTAAAAAAATCAAAAAAAAAAAAAAAAATTCCATTTTTACAAAAACTGAATAAGAGAAACTAAATAAAAATGTTTTAAAATGCAATATTATGCAAAATAGCAATGATAATTCCTTAGACAAAATTTACAATAATATTTATAAAAAATTATTTTATGTTTTAAAACACTCATATGCAGGTCATAGCATTTATTTTCAAAGCTCTTAATATTATTTATCTTTAAGCAGAAAATTCCATTTACAATAGCTCTGACAAAACTACAAGAAAGTTGAATGATTATAAATTATTCAACCCAGTAAGGTTGAATAATTAAAGATTTTAAATAAATAATAATAATAATCTAAAAATTATCCCAAACTTCATTAACGATGTGTATTACCTTCTACAGTGATCAGTTAGCATGTAAATGGGGGAAAAAAAAATCAAATCATGCTAAAATGTTATGCACAAAAATAGTGCACCATTTTAATTTTGGAATCCATTGTATATTTTCCTCTAGCAATAAAAACAAAGAACAGTCACAGAACAGTTTAATAATTGCAATGCGACAATATTATATGTTAATATGATAAAATGTTATATCAGATGACAAATTCAGTTATATTTCTCATAAGACTGAGGTATTATATAAATATACTCAATACTTTAATAAATGGCAAATGTGAAGTTTAAACTACAACTTATATTCATTTGGGAATTTTTAAGAAACCAAATTAAAGTTCTTATATTATTTCACAGCATACCCATGGCTAAAACTACATTCAATCTAAAAATAATGTCTCTACATGCAAAATAATCTAAGGTATCAATATATATCAAAATTTATGTCAAAAGTTTTTGGCAATTACAATATTTTTTTCATATACAGTTAATGAATTAAGAAATCAAAATTATATTTTTAAATCAGCTAATGTTTGTTTTTCCCTTTAAAAATAATGTTACATTATTTTATTTTAATTTTGTCTTTAGACAATAATTTAAGCTCATAGCATGGAAAAAATTACGAAATGCCCCATTCATTATCTCAAAATACATTGCTTGATATGATCAAGTATTTTGGAACAAAATTTTGTTGTAACCATCTTATTTGATATTCTTTTCAACGAAACTCTGTTTTTAGAAGATAGAGTTATATGCTTTCTTTTACAAAGCTCTTAACATAAACAATCCTGTATGTTAAACTATATAAAAATGTGTATGTCATTTAGATTGCAACAGGATAAGTTGTAATTTTTTTCATACTAACAATTTTATTTAGTGTCAAAGGGGAATTTAAAATAAGTTATGCTAATTTTAATATGATTACTTTCTATTTCACATAGAAGATTACTACAAAAATGTGGATTTCTATGCTATCTTATCAATTACAAAAAATTAAGAGACAAACAAAAACGTCAAGAACACTTATATTCACCACAAATAAATCAAATACTACAAGTAATTACATACAACGTATAATTACAAATCAGATATTAGAATATCATTCTAATATGTAAATCGGATTATTTCTTTAAAAATGTATGTATTTGATACAAATATATAGGATATCTAAAAACTTTTTATTTTTACAAACAAAAATAATTAATATTGGGTGTTGTTAAGCTGAGCTGTCATTTTATCGCTTCTAATAAGCATACATTTGACTTTTAATCAAATTATTTATTAAATCAGATGAGGTATTGGGATCTGATCTGTTAATTCTAATTTACATCATTAAGTTTTTGAAACCGTATAATGTTTATAAAGCTATTTTCATTATTCTGCTCATCTGTAGACTGATTTAAAGAATAAAAATCATAATAACTGTAGGTAACATGACATATTTCAAATACTGAATGCGAAATCATTAATAATTTTAAAAGGCTAAATAAATAGAATTATAGCAGAAAATTTCCTCCGACAAAAATTATTCATACAAATATTAAGATGAATAAATATGCAGCAATCACCATTACAAATTGTCATCATGTTTTAAATTTATTCAATTGGAGCAATTTACCTTTGATGCAGAGCATATTGCACTTTCATCAAATGGCCAATTTTTAAAAGACTGAAAACGGATTGCTTCAGTATACATAGCATCATATTTCTCCGCTTGCACTTCCTGAGGTCCTTCAGTCATATTTGTATCTAAAAGACACATCCAAATCTAATTACAGAAACAATACTTCAAAACATTCACGAAATCCGCCAAATCCTCCAGTTTGTTTATGTCCGCTTTCGAAAGTAACCAATCAGCGACAAAAGATAGCTTTATTGTTTTAATTGATGTTTAATTTTTATAAATTGACTAATTTAAATACTCTAATGGCATTTTTCCAGTTAAATATTTTTCCTATTTTCTAAATAAATTTTATAAATGAAAATATTTTTGACGTCTTTCTCAACAATTGTTTTATAATCATAGTGTCTCTGGATACTTTGTAGCAGTCCTTGTTCAGTACCATTAAAAAAAAAATTCATAACTGTGCAAATATAAGAATCAAATCTCTAATACTTTAAATTCTTTGAATGAGATGATGCATTTTATGATTATTATTTTTTAAAATAGTCGAATAATATTTTAATATTTATTTATTGCAGGTTAAGTTCAAAATTTTGATTAAATCGGTCCCTTTTAATTGAAATATTTAACCAATGGGCGTTGAGAGGAAAATTCTTTATACCTTTTTTTTTTTTTTTTGTTTCAAAACAAGAAATCGAAATGTATAATTTGATATTCCAACATCTATATTTTTGAAAATTTTTCTAAATGCGTCATAATTTAAACTTTTTTCATCAATTTGCTACCAGATTTTATTTTGATCGCTCTTTGTGCTCTTACATTTTTTCTCCCTTTTTATTTTGAAATGAATGCTAAAATCGCTTTTACCTAACTATTTAGAGCTGGGAAATTTCGATAATCTATACTTATAATAAAGCTCAATGTGTGTGTGTGTGTGTGTGTGTTGGCGCTCTACAGGCCAGACCATTCAACTTACAACTACCAAATTTGGCACGTGTATACCTTGGAGGCCGAGAATATGCACCTGGGGGTTATTTTTTCGAATTTTTAATTAGAATTTTATTTATTTAAAAATTATGCTAAATTTTGGAGTGTTTCTGCTATAACTTTCGAAAATATTACAGCACAAAAAAGATTTTTACATCAAGTTAAAGATCAAAAATTTATCTCTTAAATGATACCAATGTTTTAACCTTAAAATTAAATTTCTATTTTTAATGAATCTTTAAATAAATATTTTAACTATATTAATCAACAATTTTTTTCGTACAAAATAAAAATAAAATTTAAGCTGCTCGAGCACGTTTCGCATTCATAGGAAAAAATTAGCTTTTTTCAAAGTGTTCCCATCACATTGATTAAAGCTCCAATTAAAAATAAATTAAATCTTTTTGAAAATGAAATCTGCAAAAATATAATTTTCGGCGCGTATCTGTAGGAAATGAAACAAATATGAAATATTATTTTTTCTAAAAAATAGATTCAAGAAAATTATTTTATGATCTTTTACACTCTCTATATTATTAATCCAATAAATCAGTTTTATTTTAAGGCAAGTTTTGTTTAATATGAACAGGATATCCATTCAAATCAGGGCCACACAGCTAATTTGTAAACTTTTAGTAAGACACAGATATGCTAAAATGGTCTAAATGGAAAATGATTATATTTTATGTAACTTGATTCAATAAAGGCTCTAATAAATAACGAATTTTTGATTTTACATAAAGCTTCTACTGTGGAAATCACGATTAACAAAATGTTCTTGAAACACTATTTTTTTAAATAAAAAGAGTTAATTTCCAATCAACTAAATCAATCACTTAAACTGACTGATTTATGAAAATTTGAATATCACTATTCAATAAAAAAAAAGGATAATTTTAGATTTTTCATCGATTGTTTCAAAGAAAATACGCCAATCAGCGCGCAGGTTTCTCAAGATTAATTGGACTAAAATTATAAAAATGATGAGTTTTTCTAAATTTTTAAAATTCAAAACTTCATAAATCAGTCTTAGTTGATCGTGGAAAATAGAAACATTCATTCATTTATTTAAAATTTGGTGTGTCCAGAATATTTCTCAGAATATGATACCTTACTGCATTAAATTTAGACTTCATAATTTTTGAAATATATTTATAGGCCGGAACAAAATATTATTATGGATTTCATTTCAATCCTTTTGAAAGCAAAACTAAAAACTGAATTTTATGCTGAATCTGAGAAATTTTTGTTGAATTATTCTTTGAGGTATTACATAAATTATGAAAAATATTTTGTAATTCACATAAGACTTAAATACCGAGCGATTTTGTTTGCAGTACTCATATTCAATAATAATAATAATAAATAAATAACAATAAAAATGATAATAAAATAAAACGCTTGGTTTCATTAAAAAATATCTTTATATTAATTGCAGTCTCAGCATTTCCACTTTAAATTAAAGTTGAAGTTTTATCGGAAATGACAACAAATTAGAAAAATATATATAGTAAACGATCTAAACAACAGTATAAGTTTGGTATGACTATCAAAATTTGAAGATTAAAAATGTTTGTTTGAGAATCTATTAAGAGACCAGTTACTTAAAATATTTAATTGAAAATTGTTGCGAGCGATAACTCCACCAAACCGGCTGATCGCGAAAGGCGGCTAGTAATAATAATAAAGTTGCTTATAATTTCAAGGGACTTCATAACTTCCAAATGGCCTTTGATCTAAAATAATGAAATTGAAATTCATAGCTGGAGAATTCGGCAAATTTGAATCACATAACTTTTTTAATTTAAAATGCTATAGTATCAAAAATATTTTTCTTAATATAACTAATTAACTGTAGAAAAATGTAGAATTGGAAATTTTTCATATCATTCGTTGACTCTCATTGGTTTTAATAGTTATAAAATTATAAAGATTATATAATTTATAAAGATTTCTATCATAAAATTAATTAATATTTTAATTTGAAAAAGAATTATTTTCGAAATCAAAATATTTGGACTCGTGAGTTTGACGAATCCCCACGTTTTAAAACTCCGTAAGTTCGAAAAACACATTTTTGGAAAATATCCATCTGTCTGTGAAAGATAACTCAAAAACGCTTTCAGCTAAACGGATGAAATTTGGTATACGGTCTTTATACAAAATTTGTAGATTTACATCAAATTTTTAGCAAAATCTGTTTAGAAGAAGTCTGCCTATCCGGATAATCGAATATAACTAACACGATAACTACAAGATGAAATGATCTAGATAGATAAAATTCGGTACGCAGAATTAACAATTATGTCTAGACACCTATTGAATTTTGAGCAAAATTTAACAGAGGATTGATTATCTGCTTTTAGAAACACGTAAACACGATACCTCAAAAACGGAATTATTTAAATACAGCAAATTTGGTATGGGATTTTGTGACTGTAAGTGTCGTCTTGTGTCAAATTTTTACTTCAATCGGTTGGAAAAAGTGCATCTAAAACAAAAATTCGATTTTCGGATATTACTAACCACATGCTTAATTGCGAAAAAACTTACCAAGAATTACATGACAGATTCAATAAAAATAGTAAATTTTTACTAAAGGCTAATATTTCGTAAAAATTGCACGGGAAATACCACGCAATGCGCTCTCTGGAATAACACCTTCATTAGATAGTATGCGAAAATGGTTTTGAGAGACCACTCTGCACGCATTAATATCTATAACTTTCGCGATCATTAAAGTGAACGGATAATTGTTATAAATTTCTTTTTTTTTTACAAATAAAAGAATGCTTTCTTTTTGACATCGTTACATAGTTTCTTTTTTTATCACCCATTTTAAAACATTTCTTTTTGGAAAAAATTCTTTTGCGAGAAATCTTCCTTTTCAAATCAATCTTTCTTTATAAGGAATCAAGAATTTCTTCCCTTCTCTTCTTAAGAAATACTAAAAGCCGTATTTAAATTTATCTAATACCAATGCGGTCATGTAAAGTTCATCATTGCGTCTTGATATTAAAAAAATGGAAATGTTATTCATCCCTTTGTGAATAGTGATAAAAAAATTTAATGATTGAGAATCTAGTTTATGTGAAATTTCAATCTCCACCCCTTTATTCACCTTAAGTTATGACCACTGTGGCCTGGTCTCTGTGTCGGATCCAGAGTTTTCCAGATTCGAAGCCCAATTCCACCAAAGAACCGCCTTGTAAACGGGTCTGGTGCTAGCTAAATCAACCTAGTTGAAACAATTTCTCGATGATGTACTGTGTAAGTTCAGAAAAAAGGAGCGGCAGTTCAAATGTCATCCTCGTCTTCTGATCGAGGTTAAAAATTACAAAGCCCGTTCCAAAAGAGCCCAAGTTATGACTTGAAAACGGAAAATTATGTAACTAAATTAAACCAAACCACTTTCAGATAATTTTTATGTTTTGAGTTTAGCAGTTCCAAATTATTTTAGTTGCTAAATTAAAATTTTGAAATACTTATATTAATCATTATCTCAGCCATCATTTTTATATTTAATATTCGTACAAGAGTTTCATCATTCATTTTCTGCAATAAGGTTCTACACATACTTTGGAAGAAAATAGTGAAGTTTGAAATTTCTCTATAAGTGCAATGATTTTCAAATTTGTAGAATTAGTTTGTGCAAAACAATTTTTAAAATTATTTTCTTTGAAACATAAAAACATTTGTATTAAATTCGACAATTTATTATTAAGCAGAACAAAATAAGAAAAGAAATCGAACTTCAAATTTAGATAATGAACTTCAAGCTCTACCGGATAAATCAAAGTGATACCGGTAGGATGCTTTATAATGTAAAGGCTCACATGAATAATTAATTCCCTGGAATTAAATTTCCCAGAAAGAGTTCTCTATCCGTGATCTCTGAAAGCTTTTGCTGTTATTTAATTAGAAATTTGCTGCCTGCTTGTACATATATATTCAATTTCTGTTCTTTGTATACACCTTGGCTATGCTTTTGTAACTTTTGCACCGATTTCCGGAATATTAGAGAAATAGTCGACTTTCATAATCGAACTAATTAAGACTTCCTTCACCGTATACCCATCCGCAACACTATGATGATTTCCGTAACACATCATTCAGAAAAAAATCAAAACGCAAAAGAAATGTTCCTAACGTTATGAACAACAATTGATTTACACACAATAAATTTCAAATTTAATAAGCGGATAGTTTTATGTTTATTACATTCGCATGAGTTAACCGCTCACATTCTATTTTATTTTATATTAAAAATATATATAATTTAAATATTTGAATCACGATTATTTTGCATCATAATTAAAAAAATATTAAAACTTTAGAATTTTAAAAGCTTAATGTTTATATTGCTATTCGATTCTGCATTTTTAAATAAATTTGTTTATTAAATTTGGCAACAGTCTTTTTAACTTGGTCTCATTTTCTTTTAATATTTTTCATCTTTGTTAATATCTTGCCATTCTTCCAAAATATACAAAAAAAAAAAAAAAATCGTTTATTACAAAGAATTTAAAAATTTTTCCAATAACGACAAATGTTAAACATAAATCCGTCTTCTTATTTCTTGATTTATTTTCTTCTAAGAATAAAAAATAGAAATAAAATTTTAGATTTATCTATTTAAAAATTTCATTAAATGGCATCAAATTATCCACATAGTAAAAACAAAATATTAACGATGATCTTTTTAAAAAGAACACTTATGGATAAATCTTAAAGTCGAATTTCAAGCCTTCAAATCAGATTTGGACGAAGACAGAACATAGAACTTTCAATATAGAGCTTTACTAAGGAAAATCTTGGAAATTTAGTGCACTGTATTTGAAATGCTATATTACAACACATTTAAATGTTTTCGACAAACATCAAGACGATAGTACTTATTTCTAATTTGCATTTTAACGAGATATTTTAAACTGTTATATTATTTGAAAAAATGTATGATTCAGAAATCCTTACGCAGAAAAATGTAAGATACCATTGGACTTAAAAATGCTAAATTGACATGTAGCTGTTACTTAGTAAGTGCTTACAAAGAAATAATTTTTTTTACACAAAATTTAACAAACTTTTAAAAATTAATCGAAAATATAACATTCTTCTCTAATGACTTTGCAGCACTTAATTGTTACTTTCTCAGCGTTTTAAAATTCATGAAATTATCTTTTTACTGGTATCAGTTTAATTTCAATGTTATTTTTTTTTCTTTTTATATCGTACATTTTTTCATGGCCAATTTCATAATAATAAATTTTATTGTTTTAATCATATCTTTCATTTGTTTGCTAAAAACTAAGTTAAAATTATGATTTTTAAAAAATGCTTTGTTAAAGCATTAATATCATGTGTTAAGAATTTTCTCCGTCTCTTTTATCAATATATTAATGATCTTAAGCTGAAATTATTTCTGTAAAAATCTGTACATGTACAGTGCAGCTCAAGCCTAACGAAAACAAGATAGACAAATCAAATTTAAGTCATTAGTTTAAAACTTACTGCGGAATATAAATTGGATATGTAACCTCTAGTTCTTTTTGGAAAGACGGTTAACAAGTCTGCGATCTAGCCTTTAGAGAGTGAATAGGTTGTCGCTTGATTTTTTTTTAATGATATAGTTTAGTGTTTTTGAGTTTTAACTTTTTTTTAATCATGTCTCGATGTTATTTAGACTTATTTTATGCGTCGATGATATTTAGACTTATTTTATGCCTCGATGATATTTAAAGATATATTTAAAGGCGAAGTTTGAAATGTTTACTTCTGTCAATTTAAATAATGTCCAAAATAGGAGCCTCCTTTATATAGAGTACAGGTCATCATTATTTCTATACAATTCGTTCTGGTGGTTTCCAAGATTAATTTAAGCGTCACTAACTAACTAATTAGGGTGTTTTCAACACAATTGGAAAGAGATCTTAAAATCTTATTTTAACCATTCGCTTGACGATCACTGCAGATGAAAATAGCTGGCTATCGAAAGAATAAAATATCTGATGTTTTGAATGCAAGAGACATAATTGATTGGAAATGGCATTGGAAATAGAACCCAATAATTTACGCGTCACTAACTAACTAATTAGGGTGTTTTCAATATAATTGGAAAGGGATCTTAAAATCTTATTTTAACCATTCGCTTGACGTTCACAGCAGATGAAAATAGCCGACTATCAAAAGAATAAAAAATCTGATGTTTTGAATGCAAGAGACATAATTGATTAGAAATGGCATTGGAAATAGAACCCAAGTATTTTTGAAGATAGCTAAATTCAGAAGCTTTAATCGCTGTAAACTAAGGCAACTGAAATTAAGCAAAATAAAAAAATTCGCCCACATGAACTTTAAAATAATGCATTTTCAAAAAGTTTCAAATATAAATTAAAGGTTATAAGCAATTTTTATACATTTATACTGAACTTGTGTCTTGTTTTTTAGCATTTTGCATATACCAATATGAGCAGCACCCGAGATAACTTGATATTTATTGCTATTCTAAAAAAAATTAAAAAAAAATGTGTCATCTTTTTATGTTCACTATTATTATCAATTTTTCAATTTAAAGGTTACTTTTTTTCGAGACTGGATTAATGCTTATAATTTAATACAAGAATGTAGATATCTTTATACTAATAATAAATTTTGCACTTCTAATGCAAAAATAGAGGCGTTATTACAAGAAATATAACGAACAGTTTAAAATGATTTTTTCGATTTAATGCATCCTTCGGTACAATAAAATTAAATATAAAATTTCGAGGAAAAATTTAACTAAGAATTACAATTTAATTAACTAAGAATTACAAAATTTAACTAAGAATTACAATTTGCTCCTAGACAATCCGGGTCTAAATTAAATATATAATAATATGCACAATTTAAAGAAATTAATAGTTCCGAGAGAAAAAATAAGGAAATGTCAATTTTGTTTCTTTCAAGTATTTGAATTTACAAATAGATACTAAGGTATTCAAGCAAAGACCCCCCCCAAATGAGTCCCCCCCCCTCCAAAAAAAAAAAGAACCAAGTAGCTTTAATGCTGCATTTGAAAATTCTGGCACTAAGTTATGATATGCTATGTAATGTTATATTATGGATAATTATACATTATATATATATATCATGTAAATATGTTAAATTATATTTTATATACTACATGCAAAATTTAAATATAAGAGAACTGGTAATGTTTGCTATTTCATTATACCTTCAACAAAGAGTGATCGTGTGACCTACATATAGTCGTTTAAAGATAGTTCGACTCCTTCTAATGACTAAAATAAGAGTATTAATTACTATTCATATCAATATTTAAGTGAAATGGCAAGCTGCAGATTCACTTTTAAAAGTTTTTGCAAATAAGTTTATCAGTTTTCAGCATTTTTAAAAATATAACTTTAAATTCTTCTATAACTTAGCACACTTAACTCTTGTTAATTGACATATTCATATGGCCCCACCATAGTAACTCCAAGTGTGGCTCACTCCACGATTGCTTCCGATGGGTTTAGTTTAGGTATATTATTGTCTCGTTTTAAAGCAATACTAACTGTATTTGGGGACGGACCTCGTCATTTTGAACAATGGTCAGATGATGAAGATGACACTTGAGCTGGCACCCTCCTCTCCAAACTTCCATACCACACTAGCGGGAGGTCGTTTGGCCCTAACGGATTTAGCATTCACTATACTAGCTTATACGACAGTTTTTCGGTGGAATTGGATTCCGAGACCTTACCACCAGGCCACCGCGGCTCACTTCCGAAGGAAGCGAACTTTATTTCGGGGACGAGAGGATAATGGGTTTTCGAGAAGATGGTCGAAAAGAACGAACGACAAACGATTTGTTTTTCTCGACAAGATGGATGAACAGAACAGAAGAAAACTGGAAGAGCAATTTACTACAAAGCAGATATTATCTGTAAATAATACATCTATGTAATAATTAAATTAAATATAATTAGAAAGAATTAAGTGAAAATGCTCCCCACATTCATCAATATTTTATGTACAAGTGATTTTTTTTTTCATATAAGAGTGGAGAAATCAAGCAACGCATAAGCATTTATTGACAACAGACAACATTATACAATAACAATGATATGAGTGATCAAACAAAACAATTTATGCGAAGAAACACATTAAATGCGTATACAGTTTTCATTACAAAATGCTAAATACAAACACACTTATTCTAACTATATTAGTATGAAGAAAAACAAGACACGATGCCTGTTTACAACTGCGTATTTACACAGGAAAATTTAATGCAACACTTATGCTTCCGATAAAAAAGGCGATGAAAAAAATGAAAAATGTAATTTAAAAAAAAAAGAAGAAAAAAAAAGGTAACATTATGTGGAAAGAAATAACGAGTCCTTAAAATGCTTGTGCAGCAACAAGAGCTTCTTCTATATCAGCACATAAATCTAATAGTTCATTCCTTCTTTGGAACTCTTGCTCGCATTCTTCCAGAATCGAATCCTAAAAAACATTTTGCAAAGACATTTACTTCATAAAAAAATATTTACTTTTAAAATAAATCAATAGGATTTATTTAAATTTCATATGAATTGACACGCGAGAAAGATTTAATCATATCTATATTTCACTGATATAATATCCAGAATGATAAAGAAACCAGTGGGAGTGGTCTCCTGAAAACTTTCTCGCACACACTCTAATAAAAGTGTTATCTCGGGGAACACTTTTCTTGGTATTGGTGTACAATAGTTACTACATACGTATTTTTGGCGAGAATTTCGCATTTTGGCTGAATCTATCCAGTCATCCTTGGCGAGTAGTTTGGCCATTCATCCCTGGCATAAGGCTAATAACATCCGGAAATCAAATTTAGATTTTAGACGTTTTTCCCAATAGACTGAAACCAAAATTTTACACAGAACTACACTTGAAGTCGTATGAAAGTTGGCATACTGTCTTTACACCAAATTTTTAAATTTCTATCAAATTTTGATCAAAATTCATTTAGAAAAATCTGCAAGTCCGGCTGTTCGAATATAAATTAACATAATAATTACAAAATGAAGAAATCCAGATGGATAAAACTGGGTACTCACACTTAGCATCTATAATGTAGACACCAATTAAATTTTGAGCCAAATCCAATGAGGGGTTGACCTTCTACACTTTCAGACACATATAAACGCGATATCTCAAAAATGTAATAAGTTGAATATGTTAAATTTGGTATGGGATTATCTGACCATAAGTGTAGCTTTTAAACAAGTTTTTGTTTCAATCGATTGGAAAAAACACATATAAAATACAGATTTGATTTTCGGATATTATAAACCGCATCCCAGGGCTTCATCGCCAAGGTTGGCACGATAGATTCAGTAAAAATTCTAAAATAACGCCAAAGGTTAATAATTCGCCAATAACGCCAAAGGTATTATGTGGCAATGCCATGCAAGGTATTTTTTAATATAACGTTTTTATTAGAGAATATACTAGAAAGTTTTTGGGAGACCAGTCCATTTGATGGTTCATTATTTACCATTCCTCTTAAATAGATACGCTATTTGATTTTATACCATTTAAAGTAATTCATCAAATAATTTTTTCCTCACTCACTTTATTAGACGAATTCAGAAGTTTTATCATCAACTCCGTCTTAATGAAATCAAAAACCTGCAAATAAAAAAGCATAAATGAATATTAATGCACTTCGAAATTCAATAGCTTTTCGTGATGAGAAAAAGAAATGTTGCCAATATATACTGAATGTATATAAGTTAGAACAATAAAGCATTGGAAGTCCTAATTCAGACATATATTTCTCCCTGGAATCTATGGTAGAAATTTCTTTATAGAGAAATGGTTAATCAGATGAAATGAGTATAATATTACATCATGATAAAAAAAAAATGCATTTGAAAATATTTATCAGGAGAAAACGAAACTTGGAACAAATGAATAATAAATATTACTTGATGCACAAGAAAACAGTTGATGTACTTCAGAGTTGTGTCCGCTATTTGCTTTTGAACTAAACGAATGTACTCAGTTACGATGTCAGCCATATTTTTCGAATTTGATTTCATGTTGTTGTTTCTTTTCATTTTCCCCTGCAAAAATTTTAAAAGGTTAAATATATAATGGTAAAGTTCAAAATTTATTAAATAGTTATAAGTGACACTAAAACATGTATCTTAGAAATTAATATATTACAGCATTGAAAAAAGAGGCAGTCGACTGACTCACCATGGCCGAATGGTCATAGCACTGATCTCATAATCAAGAGATATGTAAGCTCGAATCCCGCTAGAGACAATACGATTCACAGTTTGTGTAAATATTTAATTCCTTGATTTTATGTTTTCCTTTATTTCATGTTCCAGAAGATTCTGGACATTTCTTTAGTTTACCAGACAAGTGTTCTTGACTTTTCTTACTTTCTCCAGAAAAGTATTCTGGAACTTTTCCTGCTAGTATAAAAGCAGAAGATTTGTCAGTCACTGGGTTCTGAGTTCAGAGTTGAGTTAATAAATGGGTTTAGCTCTACTTCTAGTGTGCGTCATTGAGTTCCACACTAGAGTATCTACGTAACAATATTAAGTTATATTGTGAATACTTTAAGTTCAAAAGAAATATAAAAATTTTCAAACCAGAATTTGAGTAAGTAGTAAAGAAAAATTTTGGAAACTGACAACTTAATTATACTAATAGATATCAATGAAATTCTTTTAAAAAATTCAGCGTAAGTGTTGCTGGAAAGATTTACATAAGATGCGATAAAACTTTGAACAATTATTGATTTATTTTTGTCAATCATTTTCGGCCTCCCACTTAATTAAATTTCGAAATTGTCAACATATATTTGCAAAATTATACAATCAAATAAAAATTTAAAATATCATTCAAAGATTTCATTCTCTTTAGTTCATCATAAAATTTGCAACAAAAAATAAATATGACTGGCTGCCTATGGCAACCAGATAGATCGTCGTGAATATTGGTTATATTAATTTCAATTAAAACGCTTGGATGTACTTTCATGTCCATGATTCAATTAAACTTCCAGACATTAAGACCATATTGTTTTAAAAATCATATTTCCTGGTCTTTGTGTACCTGAATTTCTAACTGACAGCAATCCAATGATATCATGATGCTGTTAATAACATAATTGTACGGTCCATCTCTCTTTTAATATTCATGGTATTACAATTCACTATTTATAAGTCTTGTAATAAAAATGCAAGTATTAAACAAATTTCTTTTTGTTCAAACACAAGTATTAAACAAAATACTTATTCCTTATCTTTCAATAATGAAAATAAATAATTATTTTCATTTTATTCTTTTGGCGATTGAGTGTTTAATAGAACAATGAAAAGATGCGATTTCCAAAACGACAATTTAATCTATTGTTGCAAATTAAGTAAAAAAATATTTTAAAACAGCTTCACTGACTTAGTTATTATCATGCATTACGCTTGTCTAGTTATCCATGCTTTTGAAATTTGTACCAAGAGCTTTCAAGAACACTTTATACGTAAAAAATATATTTCAAAAACAAAGAAATCAATACGGACATTTGCGGAGTGATTAGTTCTTCATTTGAACTAAAAACTTTCTTAGATAGCAATTATTTTAAATAGAAAGCAAACACTTATCTAAATTCTTTAGATTATTATTTGTGGGGAAAAAATAGAAATAAAATGAGGTCTTCAATAATTATTCGCCAAATTTAAATGTAACTAAAAAACATTTCGTATCTTTTTTCATTTAGTTGATACTTGGTTGCTCCCCACACCCCAAAAAGACAACAAGTACGAAAATGAAAAGTGTAATACAATTTTTTTTAAAATTTAAAATTCTAACTTACCGACGTCGTACAAAAATTTATTCTTTATCCACCTAATTTAGTTTGGTAGGCGATAACACGAGACAATATTTCGCTGATAAAAGCATGGCCTATCATCAGAGAAATAATTTTGGGTGAATTTTTTTTATCGCTTTCTATCATGACTTGTTTTTATCATCATTTCTCATTATCAAAATATATACCACATATTTAATGTTACTGTTAGTCTCAGCGTAACCGAAGGAACATATATGATCAAATAAAGATTTATTTACCGATATTAAATCAGATAAAGAATCTAAATCGTCTGCATGGTTATTAACAGCTATTGCATTGTCTTCTTCCTTAATTTCATCATCACTTTCATCTGCATTAGAATTCCAAACTATAACGGGCTTGCAAGGGAGGCCACTTTCCCATCTACAATGAAATTCAAGTAAATAAAGAATTAATTTAAATAAATAAATTTTTTTTAAATAACTACCTCGTGTGTGGAATACATTAAAATCAAAGGCAATTCAATAATTTAAATATTATTTGGTTCATTCAATAACAAAACAAACTCTGTCATTTTAAAGATAACTGTATATATTTTCATGCAAAATATAATTGGTGGCATTAAATTGTTAATACCTGCTCAGAAACTTACATTCTTTTATTAATGCACTACTTTAGCTTTTGCCATGACAGTGTGTAACTACCGGTGGTATATTTTACTGGATGAAACAGTGCTAATATCTTATAGACCAATAAAGCAATAGTAAAGGGGCGACACTAATTAAAGCGCATCTAAACATTTACTACATTATCTTATTTTTATTTTGAACCAAAAAATTATTTAACTCTAATATTAATTATATTAAAAGCAAAAATATGACTGGAGCTCGAAATCCGACTGCCATCGTTGTTATACTGTAGCATATATATCAGTTCAAAATTTATTCTTACAGAGACAACGTATGAATATTTCATTATATTTAGGATGTAACTATTAAAATTAATCATGAATATGATTGTGTATGCCAAAAGCTACCTTGCAAAATCCTATTTGAAAAGTTGCTAATTTAAAATCTCAAAGTTGCTAGTTAAAGAACAAATTAATTCAATTTTTACTTATCAATCTTTTATTAGATAATTATATTATCGTTCCGATGAGGTATCAAATTGCCCTAGCCCCAAGCGCTTAAATTTGTTGAAATGCCCCTAGAATATACTGGCATTAACAACCTAAATGAATATCAAATGATGATATTTGATTATTGAAACAGGTTTAAAAATGGAAGCATAAAATATATGGACTTCTGAGATAATGGTATATAATATCATATATCATACTTGACAAAACTAAACGACATAAACCATTTGCAGAGGAAATAAAATTTCACATTTTCTTAACGAAAGAGGCAATTAAGTTACAAACAATACATAAAGAAGATTCTATATAAATGAGTATACCAACTTACTAATAAAGTTCAACGTCATATGCCTGTCTAGCGATAGTCGATTTTTTTTTACTCGAGACTGTATTAAACATAAAAGTATTTGTCTTACCGCTACCAAATGAGATTGACGAACTGAAGGCAAGCATTATGCAGCCTTTCCAAGCATTACACTAGATATGATGAAAAAATGCTGGGATGAGTTATTGTATTTTCTCAATATCTTTAGTATTTCTGGAGGGACACATACTAAACTTCCAAGCATATCTTATAACTGCGTTGAATTTAAACTTTCAGCTGTTATTTTTTTATTTTTTTATCTCCAATGAACAACAAGATTACAACTTTGTTTTCATTTCTTTTAATACCTCTGCTAAGTTGGGACCTTTATTTACGGAACCCTATTATTTTTAAATATAAGTATTGTATAAAAAGGACAGGTTAGATCTTCAAAATTTGCCATTCTTAACTAATAATTTTTAAGAATAAACTATATCTCATTAGCACAAAATTCTCAACAATATTTTTTATGATACTGTTGCAACGGGAAACGAACAAACTTGATTTTTTTTTTCGTAGTTTCCTGTAATTCCTTTTTTTTTTATTTGCTTTTATTTTTTTATATGGTGCATTTGTTCATTTCCGGTCTGGTGGCGCCAGAAGGGATCATTATTATATTGTTTTTTTTGGAATTAACTAGTTGTCGGTTAGAACTCCTAAAGGAGTGCTTGTATTTTAATAATCTGCATTAAAAATGTTAAAGAAAACGTCCTCACTGCTTTTGTCATGTGGTCAGTAGAGAAGTTATTGGATACTTTTAGTGTAGGCAAGCTCTATCCCGGACACTTTGGTTCGAACTTTGTTCAGCAGAAAGGTATGTGGATTCTTTTTTGTTGATCAGTAGTAATTAAAGAACATCAAATTCGCAATAGATACTTTGAATGCCATTGTTATAAGGCATTCAGAATGTCCAATTCCTCTCAGTATAAGATATTGTATGACGTCTCCACGATATTGTCCGATATTCTGAATGTCAGCCAACATCATGAAGATATCGTAACAATGTTGTAAGGCATTTGTATTAAAAGGGACAACATCCTAGAAACACCGTATGATACTTTTTGCCAACAGAATAACTAAAATTCAATTAACACAAGACATTGTACAATACCACCACGATGTTTTTCGATATTCTAAATACTGGCAAATATCGTGAAGATAGAACAATGTTATTATTTTCTGCTAATAGGAAACCAAGTTTCCTCTCTTACATTAAACATTAATTTCAGATGAAAAACAGTTGGGAGGCTTTGAACATACCTGCATTTATTGAAATCCCAATGATAAACATTGCAGTATCTCATCTGAGAATCTAAGTGTTTTCCCAATAAATCCTGGAAAAAAAAACCCATAAAGTTTTTAAAAAAATTACTCCATTCAATATTGAATTCTTAAAAATTAGCATAAGTGATTAAAAAAAGAGGAACAATATATTAAATGCTGTTGTAAATACAAAGAGAATTTTGCAAAGTAGAGAAAAAGAGGTAAGAGTACATATTTATGAATGGTTATCATTCCGTTTTCCCAGATTGGCAATTCCTAAGAACCACTGAGGATTGGAATTTGCCTTGGGACTGCCTTTTTAAAAATATAAAATTTTAAATCACTTGTTCGAGTTATGAATTTTTTCATCGACCTCTACCTTTTAAATTAATGATACTAAAAAATACAAAAATTATTTCTGTAGTAAATCTAGTTTAATTTTGTTCTTGAGGATATTTGATAGAATTCACAGTTTACGAGATGTTCCAAGTAAAAACAAGAAAAACGAAAAACACCTCTCAGCCTTTCAACATCTCCTCTATTGCTCATTTATGTGGACTTCTTATTATGACGTTTAGGGCATTTCCCACAACAATTATGCTAATTTTCAAAACTACATTTTTTTTTTGTTGTTGTTTTTGACTGAATTCTAAGCAGAGACAGTGAAGTGACATCAAGTAATGCCGAAAAGAAGTGAAGACCTGTTTTTTAATAAGGCTGTGACGTAAAGTGCGAAATCTGCATTTAGATGGAATGCAGTAATTAGTCAATGTTCTTAATTTAGTATTTCAAGGTAACTCCTGATTAAGACCGATTCAGAACACTGCGTTTTATCTCCAAAAAATTAAGAACATCATAGACGAATTTTTTTAAAAAGCACAGTGATTTTTTTCCCTTCACTCATACATCAAATTTTCTAATTTTTGCATGTCATAATCTTGGTTTGAAATTTTAAACCAAGGTTATGAAATAAAAAAGAAGGAAAGAAATCTCTTACTTAAAACACCATACATTATTTTTAAAAATATTTACTTTGCACTTTAACAGACACAGAAAATGACAAAATTTATGAAAGTAGCACTTTTCATTAAAGATTGTTTTCAGTTTAATCTGATGCAACTGATTCTCGAGCCCAAAGACATAAGAAAAGATTCAAATTACAAAAAAACACATTACAAGAAAATTGCATTCATTAATTTTCATAAATTGTTGAATTTAGCTTTTAATTGATGAATGAAAAATAAATTCATTTATTTTTATAAATTTCAGATAAATTTTAAGCATACAAAGAGTTCTTACTTTCGTTTCTTCTGAAGCAGTGTCAATAGACTCATTGATGAATCGAACGACATCTTCTTTCAAGGCAGGATATTCACTCACCTAAGTAAAATAAGACAGATGTACAATTGCAAATTAAATACACAATCGTGTAATTCCAACAAACATAAGCTAACAGAAAATTTTATGCTTACTATGAAGCATGAATTTTCAACAGCTGAAATCAATACAGATGAGATTGAATCCACGAAAATTTCCAACGGTTCTCTATATTTTTCTAGTATTGAACCACAAGCTGCTTCTAATGCCACAGATGGAATAGATAAGATATTTCTACAAAAGATAATTCTATGTGTTAAGCAATTAACAGAGACCTATTTCGGAAAACCGATTCACAACCATAGTTAAATAATTCAAAATAACTTTATACAAGTAGAAATAATTATTCAATTCACATATTCATACATATTTTTATAGAATTTTAAACGCAAAACAATAGGTGTAATTTAAATAAAAAAATTTAAACAGTTATTTGTATATAACAAATCACTTAACTTTCTAGTTTTTCAGTTTATTTTTAAAAAATAAAGCTTAGATTTTGGGTAAAGAAGTTGTTTGATTTTTCAATTAAACATTTAATTTACTTTGAATTTCTTTACTAGATGGCGCCACAAAATTACATTCTTCACAATTCTCTTGCTTTATTATTTATTGATACTTGGAATTTTAAAAATATCGTTCGTATGTTGTTTCATTTAAAACGTTATTTTATTTTTTCTCGTATATATTTTTTTTGGTTTCGCAATCAGAATTTAATTTTCATTCCACTTTTATATATAGAGTTTATTTTATGAAATACATCACATTATGAGAGTGAAAGTTATTTTATTTTTTGATTTAGTTTCTTTTCTTTTTTTTTTTTTATTTTTAACCTGGCAACATTAATCAATTGTAGTCGATTCTTATACCTATATAACCTGAAGTCTTTTTGGAATTCAAAGTTTCGAGGATATCAAATTCTTTTAAAATTCTATAAAAAATATACTTATTCTTTAATCTTGTCTAAATAAAAAAATTACACTACTATACATTCTTTCTACCTAAATTAAAATGATTCTACTAATACTATGACAAAGGATTCTTTATTTTGCTTTGGCATTATGTGATTAGATTTAGAATACGATTTCAGTTCTAAGATGGTAAATGTATTCTTTATTATTCTGGTATTATTATTCTATTATTCTTTATTAATTATTCTGGATTTCAAAGCACCATTTTCATTCTACAGCCCACTTTTATTTATGGAAATTTCACAATTTTTTCCTTTTATTTTTCTCTCACAAATTAAGTTCAGCGGAGATAGTAAAATATTTCTTAAAATAAAAAGAATACTGTCTTTATTTAATCTTGTAAGGATTTGAAAAACGTTTAAAGATGTTTGTGAGAAAGAACTTCTAACAGGGGAAAAAAAAAAAAAACCTGGTTCTTGGAATGTTTAGAATTTTTAGAAATCAATTCAAATATCTAATAAATTACGAAGAGAATATCCATTATTTTCTTTTAGGAGGATTTCTTAATCAAAAAACTGCATTTATATTTTTGTTTTATAAGATTAAATACTATTTTACAGCATAGACGTTATCAGAGCTCAAAGATGCAGATCGGTGTTTCCACAATAGTTCGAGTTATCACACATACATGGAGCTCTAATCCAATAGACATTTATACAATATTTTAAACTTTTGAAAAAGCTCAAAGGCATGAAATATTAATTTCTTATAGTAAATATTATTCTATATTACTTATTAACCCTAAATATCTCACTAAATATGTTAATTATTGATGCCTAAAATATAGTTCCAACAATTTTTTAAAAATTCTTCATGTAAACGAAATGCTGATTTGTTTATCACAAATGATAAAGTAATTTTATATCCATATTTTTTCGCTAAATGCGTGAATATGTAAAATGGATTACTGAAGAATGACAAATGTTTATCCTTTTTCTTCATTTATTTATATACTAGCCGCCTTTGGCGACCAGCCGGTTCGCCAATCTTAATGTTCGTTAAAATTTTAATAATTAAATATTTTATGCAATTCCTACTTTAATAGCTTCTTCATCAAAATATTTTAAAACTTCAAATTTTGATTGTCACATAATTCATTCATAATATTATAAAGGCCTTCAGTTATAACGTAATATGTATCTCTCACATTTTCTGTTAGCACCCGTAGAATTTATGCTTTAAATTAAAGTGGAAAGAATTAATCTTCAATTAATATAATAATATTTTTTACTGAAACAAAGCATTTTTTTTATAATCTGATTACTGAAAATAGAGTCACTCAGCGTTTAAACTTTATGGGCACTAACGAATATCTTTTTTAATTTATTTAATATCTCAAGAATTTGTCAACAAAATTTTCTTAGATTCATTATGAGCAGATCGATTCATTAACAATGTTTAATTTTAAATGCATCAAACATTAAGAAAATAAACAGAATCGTTTGAAATAATCCGCCGAAAAATATTAACCCTAGCCTCATTACTGTTGGGAGAAAAAAAAACAAAAACTGAAGCCTTACTCATTTGGCGGTGGGGAAAATGGAAGATTTTTTTGGCGGAAAAGTTGGCGGTGGGGAAAATGGAAGATTTTTTTGGCGGGAAAGTTAGTTTTTAATAATTAATTAAAATTCTAATTAAAAATTCGAAAAAAGGAACCCCAGGTGCACATTCCCAACCTCCAAGGTATACATGTACCAAATTTGGTAGCTGTAGGTCAAACGGTCTGGCCTGTAGAGCTCCAACACACACACATTGAGCTTTATTATAAGTATAGATTTATTTTCTTTGGTTTGGATCAAAATACCAATAATACATTTTTATGCATCTGTATTTATATGTATCATTATAAATGACGTATTCTTAGCAAATCAAAACTTCCGGAATTTAATGAGTATACAAATTCAGAAATACAAGATCCCCCTTCCCTCTCTTCCTTGAAAATCATTGAATTCCCATTTTATCTGTAAATCAGTCACATATGCGAATTTTTGTGTAGAAATGCATTCATTTCAAAACCATCCTTTTATTATAAACAAACTATCAAAATATTTATTAGAATATTATCAAAATATCCATTTTGAGATTTTATATGTTCATTTAGTGTTACAAGTCTTAATTATTTTAGTTTAATTATTAGTAAGATATATAGTATTAATGTTCAATAAATAAATTAAAAAAAATTCGATTTTGTATGTAGTTGTACACTTAGTAATAAATTAATCAGAAGAAAATTTAGTTGTAACAAATGTAGGCATCTCCGATTTAAAAACAAAATGAATCAATGAGATTATTTATTACATTTCTTTAATACAATTACAATAAAGATAAACGAAATTCAGTCGAATATCTTGGTGGGTTTTATTCAAAATGAGTATTTTTCGAGAACAAAAAAGTAATTGTTACCTTAGATGAATATTTATGACTGTAGTCGCCTTTGTATTCAGAGCCCCAGGAAAACAATACACAGGAAAAATTTCAAGAAACATTCACTTATACCGATTTCGGTTGGTTGGTCGGTCGGTGAATCTTTTACAAGTGAGATGAAATTTCTTCTATCTGATGTGCTTTTCGAACCACGGAGCTGATGGGCAAGTAATTAAGGCTCGACTAAAAATTCCCAAATTCTAAACATATGGTAGTATTCTAGGTTATTGAATATGAAGCATGCTCACTCACTATTAATAGTTTTAGGAAGACTTATGCATATGATATAATGGACTATCGAAATTTGAATTGCTTATTAGAAGGTTACTGCTTTGATGACCATGAACTATTCTGTATAATATATGTATGTTCCATTTTAGTTCCCACAACCGTTAACTTTAAACAGATAAAGAATGGATGAAAACTTATCTAAAACAGAGATGAGAGTTTCAGATAAGCGACCTGTCAAATGAGAACAGGTCAGAAGTCACATTAGTAAGTCAACCGAGGAAAAATATTTCGCTCACATTGTACAGGTTAATTTGCGTTAAATTATTGTTAAAAGCATTAGTTTTTTTTTAACATTTTGAATTAACAATATTTAATTCACTTAACGTTTCTTATGTCCTTATTAAAACAAAATGGTAATCAAAACTAGATCCAGGAAATGTGGGAACTGAAGCGCCTCTATGCATTGAAGTAAAAGTGATAAAATTATCTGAAATATTATAATACTCAAAAGATGTGTAATATAAAAATTAACTGAGAGCTAACACCTTTTTTTCAATCCCTGTAGGCTAATCTAGATTTCTGTATTTCTAGTTTATGTGAATTTTCCCGTTTGGCATATTTCCTGAGATAGTTTCACAATTTCGCAGGAATTACTTTCTTTGTAAAAGAGAGAAAATGTTTAGATACAATAGATATCTTAACTATATTAGGATACTAAAAATGGAAATATATTACTGTATGAGAAAAATTCCATACCTAGTTCCATGGACATTCGCAATGAGATTCATAAATTCCTCCTCACTTAATTCAGTAGGCTAAAAATAAAACCCAGTGCTTAAAAAAGCATGAAAGGATAAAACAATATGAAAGTGAAACAAATTAAATTCTGCACAGTTAACAATCCAAAAAAAAAAAATCTAACAACATTGATAAATTGATATAGACCAGTAAAGTGGAAAGGTGATAAGTATACAAATTTTTAATGTAAGTCGCCAAAAATCACACTAAGAAATCACTAAGCGCTATATTTTATTTTATAATTTAATTAACCATTTTAATTCATTCAAAACTGAGATAAATCTTGACCTTTCGCTCACATAATATCTAAAAATATTGCATCACAAAATTTTAACGTCAATTTAAAAAAAAAAATTTAATAATAAAAATTTCTCTGACCAGCAATTTTTGTCTATTTTTAATTAATTTTTGAAAATATTTTAAGTTTATTTTTTAAAAAATATAAAAATATATTAAACTGCTTCAAAATTCCATAGGAGTTCAAAAATCCTACTTCAGCATTTGACTTGATAAGTTTTTGTCTTAGTTTTGTAAGCTCCTAGTTTCAAGAGTTTAGCTTTCATCACTTACTATATTATGCAAAGGTATATGTAGAAGCTACAACAATCCATGTAAATACTTGTTTACCCTTTTCAGAGGTTTGAACAAGAAAAAAAAATATGCGTATAGAACCTCGATAGTAACAGTAAAATGTAAAGATTATTGTATTTATTTTGCAGAATGAATACCGACTAAATTAAGATAATCATTATTTCAATTAATAAAACCTGTCGAATTGTTCTTGCTTGTCACATGTTTCAGAAGCCCACATTCATATTTGCCAGTACTGATACATTACCATGATAATATGAATGACGATCTTCTAAAACCGTTGCATCTTTTCTTAATTGATTTTAAATGTTTCCAAATAAGTGAGCTGCATCTTTCATGCTTTATACTGCCTTTTCTAAGAAACGTCCCCAAATGTATACTATTTTTTCCTTAAAATTTATATCTGTTACCGTTAAAGTATATAATGCAGTTATTTCATAGAATGCCTAGTTATTCCATGAAATAACTGATCGTGTACGTTAAAGTGTGTAATATGTTATTAATTTGACACTTTAACTAGTTATTCTATGAAATAACTAGGTATTCTATAAATTAACTAATGAGAGACAGTTAACTCAGTAAAAGAAACAATACAGACAGTAAAATAAACAATTTATCTAAAACGAAATGAAACTAATGATAGACAATTAAAATGAAAAAGAAGCAATTTATCTAATTTATGCAGCGTATAAATGGCATTTATGGAAACGTACCATAAAATCATTTGTTACATCAAGGATTACTAAAATGACACTTGGAATTACAAAGAACATTTTTTTTTTGACACACTGGGTTTTACACGAACATTTTTTAAATCTCTGACCAGTACCTAAACTTTGAGCTGTAGCAACCGACCGCAGCGATATTTCTACATCCGGTACTTCTTCGATTTTAATTAATTTTTGTTCGCAGACACTGAACTGGGATCGGGAATATAATTGTTTTATGCGGCCTTTTCTTGTGCCCAATTGGAAAAATCCTTCTTCGGTTATTTTTATGATGATAGCTAAAATAGATTTGGCATCACCTTTTCCTCTTTCAACTTCAGGCACTGGGATAGGGACGGTAAACCCCACAGAGGCTTCAGAATGAGATTTATCCGACATTAATTTCATCTTTTTCGGCCTGGAATAGTTCATAAATGCAGTAGGGGTGGAAGGTAAATGTATTTGTCGTGCGAGATATATTATATAGATTATTTTACACTTTAACGGGCTGCAGATCGTTATTCTATGAAATAACTAGTTAACTATGAAATACAAGAGAGTTTTACACTTTAACGGACACGATCAGTTATTTCATGGAATAACTAGGTATTCTATGAAATAACTGATTTCATACTTTAACTGTAACATATCTGCTAATGTTATTACTTCTTTCTGCTCAGGATCGGCAAGCTCTAGAGAGGAATTAAGCAAAAATTAGTAATATTTAGCTTTAAGTATGAGTTTTAAAACATTTATTACATACAATTAGCCATTAAATGAGTGAATTCATTCCGCATATGACTCCGAGCCTCCGTGAAAGCAATAAAATTATTAATATAACGTATTGTATTATGGGTGTACTTTCATCGCGACGACTCGGATTCGACGTGCCGGCGGGCAATATATGCATCCGCATATAACGGAGGTATTCTCATGACAAGATTAAAAAAAAAAAGATAAGAAATTTTATTAAGTTAAAATTCTCTTAATCAGAAAAATCGCTTAACACCTAAACGAATAACCATAATAATTCTGTCAGAAAACCTAACAAACAAACAAAATGCATCATTTTTTATGGGAATATAGTAGCTTAGAACAATCATTACTTTTTTATAAACAACCTTTAATTATCGACCAATTAATTATTATCAAGGAACGGCTGTCTTCTGTATTTAAAGGAAATAGAACCGAGTTATAAAATTTGAAATATTAATGAACCAGAAATTACAACTTTCCATTATCTGTGTCAAAATTCGATGCTTAGAATGTTGGCCATCGCCACACAGAATGAAGCTGAACGTCGTATTTGAGCTGATCCAAAATGCCCCACATCAGCGGCAGGATTTACCGGATTTCTCTTATAACACTAACGTGCAATGAATGTAGAAAAAAATTTTTACATGTGGGTAATCTTCTTTATAGAATAACAAAATTGCTGCAACAAAAAAAATAACCCGATTTCTTATTAATAATTGTCGCATCTACAGGATAAGCAAAACATAAAAGCGATCGGATGTCTTTTTAATTATTTAATGAGTATCGAGTAATAAAGTTCAAAACTGCACTGTTAGTGCAAAGAAGGTGAATAACGTAATAAAATTTGCTATTTACAATGTCTCACTAACAGCTATACTTGTGCAACAACAGCACAACAATATATAACTGTTCACGGATATTCAGCGTTTTTCTAATCTGTATCTTGCAGATTAGAAAAAGCTATACTTGTGCAACAACAGCACAACAATATATAACTGTTCACGGATATTCAGCGTTTTTCTAATCTGTATCTTGCAGATTAGAAAAAGCTATACTTGTGCAACAACAGCACAACAATATATAACTGTTCACGGATATCATTTGATTATTCAAAAATTCAAATTTAAAAAAAAATATTAATTTTTTAAAACCCTAGTAGCACACATACATTGTACAGTATTCTATGAAATAAAATAATATTTGCAATATTGTCTAATAGTGAACAATACTGAATAATATAATATAATATATCATACAATATTGTGCAACAGGCTGTGCAACCTGGGAATTGTGCGTTTACAATTTTTGAATATTTATAATATGTATCTAAAATTTCATTAATCAAATTATTACAAGTACAAAAATGACCATCTAAATAGCAAAAGGTGAGTGCCATTATGTTTGAAAGTACCACAGCTTACCAATTTTAATATTTCTTCAAGCTCTACATGCATTTTGTAATTGATGATTGCCCCTGCCTTCAAGCTATCCAGACAAGCATATTCGGAGTGCCCGAAGAGGTTTGTATGGATATCATCAATGAACTGGTGGACCAATCTACAAAAAGGAAATTGGATTAACTCTGAATTTTTTTTTAAATAACTACATTTTTTTTATGGTTTCTGCAAAGGTGAGTTTAGTTTAGTTATATTAACGTCCCGTTGTAAAGAAACTCTAGGGCTATTTTGGGACGGACCTCGTCATTTTGAACCGCGGTCAGATGACGAGGACGACACCTGAGCTGGCATCCCCCTCTCCACACCACATCAGCGGGAGGACGTTTGGCCTGACAGATTAACGTGACCCCCTTACACGACGGTTCTTCGGTGGGATCGGGTCTCGAACTTGAAACACTAAGGCTCACAAGCCGAGACCTTACCATCAGGCCACCACGACCTCTGCAAAGGCGAGAAGCTGTCATCGTGAACATTATGGCGTGTCAGTGCATTTTATTTTATATCAATGCTAAATGATTCACAAAGCCCTTTGCACAAGAAAATATTTTCATGTTATTTTCTAATAAAAAATTAACTGTTGCAAGATACTTTTTTTATATTAATGAATTTTATTCCAAAATTAATTTTTTTATATTACGTTATTGTAAATTCTTTAATTAATTGTTATAAGAGTTTTATTTAAATTTTATTTCAGAATTTATAAACAAAATTGTAAGAATGCATAGTATGCGAGATATTGTAAATCTATTGTTAAAACTGAATGCAATTCCAACACATCTGTACACAAATGGTTTATAATTAATTAATAATTCTCAATGCAAAAGTTTTTATATATAAAAAATATAATACAGTAAAATGTTACTATCATGTGCAACTTTAATTTTAATAACAAATTCTGTCGAATCTGGTCTCTTAATATTTCGCAACTCCTCAAAAAAAGATTCTACCAAAAATTTTTTTTTAAATATTATGAAACTTATTTTTTCTATAACTAAGTAAGCATAACAATCCCATAATAATGATAAGAATTTAATTATATATTGTGTCCGAAAAATTAAATATTTATAGCATAGAGTTTAAGTATTTATAATGTTTATAATATAGGCAGAAATTTTCAACAGACAGTTTTAATTTCCATTGACCGCCAGTCAAGTGTTAGATCAGTTTTTATATAACAGGGAAATTTAAAATAATTTTGAAGTTAAAAAATATTTTAATAAATTTAAAAGTAGAAAAAGTCAAATGCCACTTTAAGTAAGAGAATGTTTTTCATACAGCATATTTTTATCAAAGCCATACAAGCCAGCAAGGTGCAAGTGCATTTATCATATTGTTAATGACGAATTTAGATATTCTGTGGCTCTTTGTAGTGATAATTATGAGGCATTCTTTTAAGAAACTGGTCAATTTATTTTAAAATTTCAAATATCTTAATCGTTTTCAATATATCTGAATTTATTTTTATTTTAGTAATATTGTGAATATAATCTTACAAATATTTTAAAAGGCTTTCATTGAGAGACGTCCATGTTTATGCCCATTAACATTTAAGCCATATTTTGATATTTATTAATACTGTAAAAGCAAAGCGAACGTTGTGGAATAGATATGAATTTGTCAAGTTAGAATCATATTTATTCTACTATCTTATAATTCACATAAGTTGTTTTTCTAATAAATTTATTTAATAATCAACTAGACTATAAAAGTTTTAATGAATACGCATATGGCTACAGGTTTCTATCTAATCTGTAATTTACTTGATTGAGGCTTTCTTTTACTGTTATGATGCGAATATTTGGAAACAGTGTCTAAATTTAATTCTTGTCATGTGATAGCAGCTACAAATATCTTCTTCTAAAACTACTGTGTATATATTACAGCAGGACTTCAAAGAAATTAAATCTTAAAATTATTCCACTAACTCTTTCATGAGAGAGTATTCGAAACAAAACATGTATAATCCGGAATTTATCCCTTTTGTCTCTTAATACTGTTTGAAATAAATAAATTACTACCAAATATATCATTTGCCAACCCCTTTGGACTACAAAGGATACTAAGTTTAGCAAAGTAATTAGATCGCAATTTTCTCTGTCACCCTGAATTTAGCATCATTTTTTATACATTAATAAACAAAAACGCAAAAGTGAGACAAATTTCTTTTGGTATTGAAAAGGTTGTTAGTTAACTTACAAGACTCTTAGTAAAGATCAAATAATAAAAATAATCAATTTTGCCGTAGAAATGTATACCTTTGCATAAATACTTGAGCTCCACTCACTCCGTCATTGCTAAACCCCATCATTTGATCCATTTTTTTCAAATCCTTACGCATGCAACTGAGCTTGTGGGAGAGCTCCTTACGGACAGCAGGCAACGTTTTTCGAATATGTTCGATTAGTTCTATTTGGAGTCTTTTTTGTAAGTAGACACTTCCATGCAAATCCGCCATATGACTAAAAGAAAAGGACAAATCATTTTCGTACTAAAAATCAGTTTCGTTCGTGACCGATTCACATTTATTTTGTCATTTGAAATAAAACTATCTTGTAAAGGCCTTTTCAAGTGACATAATAGTCACTTAACAATTTTATTTAAGCATACAATCTCATATCTAACTGCGTGAGGCCTTTTGTTATGTTTAGATGTAACGTTACAAATTTCAAAATTCATAATAGATACAAAAAGAAATTATAGCGCAGCCTTTCGAGCATATCACACACGCTTTAAATGAAAAATATTTTTTAAAAAAGCCTTCCTAGAGTTAAACTACAAAAAAAAAAATGCATTTCGATTGCATAAATTTTGAAATCTATAATTTAAGTAATATATTTCAAAGAGATTGAATAACATTTAGACGCCATCAAATTAATCAAACTGTGAATTCATATAGAATGGATGAATAAGAGAAATACTTAGAAATGAAAATAAGACTTAAGTACCGAAAATTAAGTTTTGTGTGGTGCTTTTAGCTAATTATAAATGAATTATTACAAACATCATAAATTAAGTTCCATCACTGTCAAATGCCTTATTTAAATTATGAAAAATACCTCTTAATTTTTACAGAAAGATTCAAACAAGCAGGAGACAATAGCGATAACAATTTATAAAAGTAATTTGCTACCACATGAGAAACATTAAACAGAAATAAAAGTTAAATTATTTTTCACAGTGCTCATCAAAACAAAAAACAAGCTTTTGATAATTAGTCTATACATTTACAATTTTTCTATGTTGATCATGAATATGTGATGGAACATTTCTCGGTCAAATGTTTAAATACCTTTTGCTTTCTTAACAAAACAAAATACCTTGCTCAATACATAGCAGGTATCTTATCAAATCGCTATACATATAAATCATTCAATTAATAGATCCATGTTCCGCAGTTCGAATGTTTATTTTTCCATTCCAATTTTTGTCTATTTTTAACATTCTATCAGTCCAATGGCATAATACCCTGAAAGCAAGAGAGGTACTAATGTCCCAGACGCCAGTCTTAGGAGTGCCATGGAGGCAAAAAATCAATGTTTAAGAGTATTTTTTACAGAAATATGATGAGAAGGGAAAAAAATTACATGCCCTGTGCACCATAACATTGATTACGATTGGGGGCAAAAGAATTCCTATGTCTCAAGTGTCATTTATCTGCTCTATATCGCTGAGTCAGTCTTTTTTTATTATATTAATTATCCTTCCTTTCCTCTCTATAATCCTTGTCCTCTTAAGCAATTACATCGATCGATTTCTTTTATTGACACAGCAGGAGGAGTGTACAAAAAGAACTCGAATTTCCTTGAATATGAAGAAGCTGGGGTATAAATTCAAACAAAATTGCATGTCCTCCGTGAGCTTCAAAGCACTATACAAATTCGGCCCCATCCTCTTTTCCCTTTGAACAGAATGTGAAAAGTAAGCATATACATATACTATTAAATATTTTCAATCCATCATTTCGTCAAAATACATGACAACTAACAAATATTGCGACTACAATTTAGTTCATACTTGCTGTCGTAAAATTAATTAATATTATGATGACAATCTGATTAATATAACGGCAATCATATAAATGGTCTTCATAATGTACTTAATCTTTTTGATGCTTACAAACCATTTTTATAAGATTTTTTAAATTTATTTTTGACAATTTAAAGAGCAAAAAAGTATAAAAACTTTATATTATACATATATATAAATGTCAATTTAAATAGAAAATTTTATATCTACGCTCTCTATACCTGTAAGCAGGATGGTTTTCGAAGAATCGCTTCTCACTATGTAATGAAGCCTGAAAATCTTTTCCTGCATCTATGTCTTCCTGACTGCGGTTTACCACGCCTATGTATCCTGAAATTGTTTTTTAATAAGCTGTGCATAAGTATGAAAAAAAAATTATATGCGCGAGAAAGTTGATCTAACCCTTTCAAAAAACAAAATTAATTTTTTCAGCGATCATCTTTTGCGACATATCCTCCCCTCCTTTTTTTCATTCTTAAGATGTCCCATTTATACAAATTAGGATATCTTATTTAATTCGAAATGTTCACATGAGGAAATACACAAAATTAAATGTGTTTCACTTACTTAAAAATTACGAATGTTATTGTTCTTGTTGAATTTCATCTTTCACATCGTCCAAATAATGAAAAAGGCGCCAGGTTTTATTGACCACTAGTTATATTGGACTATTTTGCCAATTTCATATTGTATTGAAAATGTTAAAAGATCAAAAGACGAAAGTAAAGAATCAACTAAACGCCTTCGATAACTAGCTGTTCATCTACATTTTTATATTTAAAATAATTAACAAAATACCAGCCCCCCAGGTATAACCAATGGAATAGATTTTGGCAATTTTTATGTCTTTGAAAGTTAATCACACTAAGGATATATCGTCAATGGTCCCCTACTCTCAACTGAGAAATTTCTCCCCATTCTTGAGAGAAATCTCAGAAATTGTACCTCACGCTACATTCTCTGTGAAGAATAGATATTGGCGGAATATCTGTCATTGCATTAACTCTCCAATTTTACCACTTTTTATTTAGTACTAGCCGCCTTTGGCGACCAGCCAGTTCGCCAATCTTAATGCTCGTTAAAATGTTAATAATTAAATATTTTATGTAATTCCTACTTTAATATCTTCTTCATCAAATATTTTAAAGCTTCAAATTTTGATAGTCATGTAATTCACTCTAAATAATATAAAGTCCTTCAGCCATAACATAATATGTATCTCTCTAATTTTCTGTTAGTTTCGGTAGAATTTATGCTTAAAATTAAAATGGAAATGACTAAACTGCAATTAATATAATAATATTTTTTACTGAAGCAAAGCATTTTTGTTAATAATATGATTACTGATAACAGAGTCACTGAGCGTTTAAACTTTATGGGCACTAAAGAATATCTTTCTTAAGTTATGTAATATCTCAAGAATTTGTCAACAAAATTATCTCAGATTCATCATGAACAGATCGATTAATTAACAATGTTTAATTTTAAATGCATCAAACTTTAAGAAAATAAAATGAATCGTTTAAAATAATCGGTCGAAAACAGGTTTAAAAAAACTACTTAAAAAACGATGTACTTAAAACTATAAGCATATACAAAAAATATATAACTAACATAAATACAATTTAATTAAAAAAGCATGCAACTAACCTAAAAATAATTTAAATCATCCGTTGATAACGGTTGTCATGGCAACAATCAGAACACAGTGCGCATGCGTGAATTTTCTTCGCCAGTTACGTTAACGCAAATGCGTGAATTTTTCTACGCCAGTTGGGGTAACGCTATGCAGATTATACATTTTTAATTTCCTTTATTCTGTGTTATTTTAATTCAAAAGTACTTCAGAATGAATTTGAAACATGGATTAATTAACAATGTTTAATTTTAAATGCATAAAACATTAAGAAAATAAACAGAATCGTTTGAAATAATCCGCCGAAACATATTAACCCTAGCCTCATTACTGTTGGGAGGAAAAAAAACGGAAACCTTACTCATTTGGCGGTGGAGAAAATGGAAGATTTTTTTGGCGGAAAAGTTGGCGGTGGGGAAAATGGAAGATTTTTTTGGCGGGAAAGTTAGTTTTTAATTAATAATTAAAATTCTAATTAAAAATTCGAAAAAAGGAACCCCAGGTGCACATTCCCGACCTCCAAGGTATACATGTACCAAATTTGGTAGCTGTAGGTCAAACGGTCTGGCCTGTAGAGCGCCAACACACACACACACATTGAGCTTTATTATAAGTATAGATAAAAGCTCGTAATTCTTTGATATGCCGTCTAGGATCGCAACTCCCTTTCACCTTCCTTTTCGAAAGATATCGCAATATTAAAGACAGAGGGTTCAAGGTCGTTGAAGGTGACTAGAATTAATAAGATAAACTACACCTCATAATAAAAACGGACTACATTTGAAGTTCTGAAATGACCTGAATCTTCGAAATCAATAAAATGGTTAAGGTTGGGAACTTTGCCGTGTATTTTTCCCATACATAAATGTATTGTGAGATAATGCTTTTATTTTCTCGTGAAAATGGTGGGTGAATGAAGGTGTCTGTTGCAATAAGTAAAACCGCAAGCGAGACTAATTAACAAATAATATTTTTTAAAGAGTAAGTAAGAGTAGTAAAATCAAAGAAGTGTGCTGTACATATCCGCCACAAAAACGCCAAAATCAAATGATTGAGCGAAAATTATTGAAAGCCAACGATTTCTTGACATCAGTATCCATTGTGTGAACAATTAACATAAAAACTTTTCGCACCGTTAAATTAACTTATTCAAAATATAAGAAAATAATAAAAAATGGCATTATTTTTAAATCAGGAAATGTGACTATTTCAAATATAAACATATCAGGCAACTATCTAAATCGAGTTCTCTCTAAATTTGACTGTGTTATATCTTAATTTAGATGGGGGGGGGGTCAGCAAATAGGACATCCAAATTTGGAACAGAAGGAATATATTTAATTAGTCTCCCAAAAAAAAAATACCAAACTAGATAAAATAGAGCAACTAATAATAATAATTTGATACAACATATTATACTAATTCTTAGTTACCAAAAGATACAGAAACAGTAAATAACATATTAAAAACTAAAATCTTTTTGAAAGCATTACAAAAAGAAATCATAATTTATTACAAGATAACCCAAAAGATCATTGTGCTTTAAAAGGCTTGTTAAAAAAACATCAAAGGATAGATATAGCAAAAAAATATTGAATAATGAAAGAATATATACCTTTGGCTAAAGGCAGAACCCGATTTTCCAAAATATCTCTAGCGTCTGTACCTCGATCCATTAAATCCAGTTTGGTCAGTACACACAATGTTCTTTCTCCTGAAATAGAGAACATTCAATCCCAAGTTTTAAAACTTATGAATTTAAATTTAAATATGTAGTCATAATGTTTTAATGCAATATTAGCTCAGTTAAAATCAAAACTATATTCCTTTCGCTTCGGGCATTTTTTAAACAAACTATTCCAAATTTAATCTTCTCAATTAAATAAGAAGATTAAATTTGGAATAAAAGTGTTTTAGAATGTACGAGAGATGGCTCGCTTCATAGTTTCTACACAAGAAAGCCACAGCTAATTGTAAATGTAAAAGTGACAACAAATTAAGACTTTTTTCCAAGTGTCTATTTGGAAGAAGAGTTGGTAGCTGGTATATATACTAGCAGTTGTTCACAATGAATCCTATTTACATAGCTCTGTTCTTTGATAACGGGGTGACCAGCTGTATCCAAATGTCCATTTGGCAGACAGTTTAATGTGCCAGCATCTTTCATATACTGTAGGCATTTTTTCTTCTTCTTTTAACTGTATCGCAAGAGTATTGTAACACCACCGACTGTCTCTCTCCTCAAAATAGTTGTATGTTTTAACTGGAAAGCAGCTTACTAAACTTCGATTATAAGATTAAATCATTTTTATTTAATTACATGCATTAACTCTGAACTGAAGCGAAATGGGCGATCAGAAAATCACGTGAAACAATGCAGCCAATTAATGAAATTCTTATTCTTAGTTACATCTATCTACGTTGTCACACTGCATTGCTATGTCGCATATTTTCAAGCTGACATGTTTTCTTTGAAATTGTGAAATGCAAAAAACGTTCAAAGCGCTCGACTGAGTAGATTATTGTGTCTAGACTACTAAATTTGGTAAGAGATTACTTCTTGTGCAGTATATGCACTCCATTACTTTCAATTTAATAAGCTTTTTAATTAATTAAATATTAACCAAAATTTAAACATCTTTCCATTTTAACTTCGGAGAATATTACTGCACCACACTGCATTTCACGTATTATTTTAAAAATCAAAGAATTCGCCTTACAGTGTAATCAATCTTCATTTAATTTGTTCCGTCATTTTAAAGCATTTTTTAAAAATTAATTTTAAATACAATTTATGCCAATGTTTTTCCTTCTTGTCATGAAATTCAAGCAATTTTATTTTATTATGAAAGCATGAACTCTTCGTGTTAATATTTGCTTTTGATAACGTAACGATAAATGAAATAAAGATATTTGATTTGGGTATAAAATTTACAGCAGAATTTTCACTTTCGCTTTATGTCAAAATGATAACGTTTTTAGATTGGCATCTTTTCTGTAAATTATGCGACGTAATACACAAAATGTAACCAAGCCAGGCGAAAATAAGATAGATGGATCTAGAATAAAGCATTATATCACGATGTTGCGAATTAGAAGACCTTTGATTGAAGTATCCCGCGTACGTTTAAAATTATTTTTGACCGAAAATCACAATTTTATTTGAAAGCCGGTTAACATTTCCGAAGTCGTTTTGACTTAATGACAATGAAACTGTTAACAATGCTATAAATGTTTTTCATTGCTTCTACTTAAAAGTATTTAAAATGTTTTTTCTATTTCGTTTCTCTTATGTTATTTATATGTTAATATTAATGTTGAATATTTGTTTTTTTATTTATATGTAAAGTATTCTTTTCAATGATTTTCAGCATAAATTTCTTTGTTTCCGATGATGTTGTAATTTTAGATTATTCTAAATCACTGAAACATCTTGATTTTTCTTTGTTTCTATAATTTCAGACAATAACAGCACAGAAAACATTTAAAAGACACTTATTACAGATATTAACTGATAGTAGCAATTACAAGTTAGTTAAAATGTATTTTCAAAACAAAACACAGAAAATATACTGGATATCTACGGTGCCAGCAGCAACGCTGATAACTAATACTCCTTCTAGAATGGAATATTTAAAATAAAGCAAGCTTTTTATAACGAAGGAATAACCAACACATTTAGAAAGTTTTTGTAGAAAAATTATTTTATACATTTCATTAAAGATTAAAAAGACTTTTTAAACCCACTTTCCTTGAAATAAAATTTTTCCTCAAAACATTTTTTTTCAAACACGATTGCAAAAATATATTTAAAATATCAACCAGAAATTTGATATACATTTTGTTCATAATACTATCCAGAGATTAAATCAAAATAAGATTCCAATGATGATGCATTGTAAAGTTATGAAGCCTTGAAATAAAGGCTAAAAATTACAAAACACTAAAAATTCATTTAATTTGTAAAAATTTCGAACATTTGGTGCAGCCCACCTGCATCAAATACTGAAAGATATGCCAATGCAATCGTGTGTTTAATCCAACATATCTTTTAAAAAAACGATCCAAATTAGTGCACAATTTTTTAAAAACGATCTAAATTAGTGCAAAAATTCATAAAAAATTTGAAAAAAAATTTAATTTATAATTTTTTTTTTCTACAATATGCTAATTTTTTGCATCAATATCATCTGAAAATGGGACAAAAATAGTTCAAATAGCATTATTTTTAAAAATATTCTGAAAGTAATCCGCTACTTTACTATGAGAGTATCGATTGCAGGGCCCGGCTTAGCCTAATTGGGACCCGGGGCAGAAACTTCTTTGGGGCCTCCCTCTATCTTTTTTTTGTCTTTCAAAAGCAATGTTTAAAAAAGTTCATTAGTGAAGGAAACGTAAAATAAACTTTATATTCGATTTTGCCCCCCCCCTCTGATATGGAGGGTCCGAGGCAACTGCCACGTATGCCCCTGCCTTAGTCAAGTTCTGATCGATTGCACAAAAATGTTTTTATGTTTTCGAATTCATTTTTTACCAGCGAGCTGCATAAAAGAGTTCAAAATTTAATTCACAGAAAACTTTTAATAAGTTTCAATAAGTGTAAACTGAAAGAAAACTTACGCTTCGGATCAACTCTACTAGCCATTTCTATAGCATCAGAAGTAGCAATGTCTTGATTGGCTGGACTCACAGCTAGGATAATGCTGTTGGGTTGCTCTATGTATTTGAGTATCATCCTTTCCACGTCCTCCACACTTTCCTTGGGCATGTCCGGAGTGACATTTTTAATAATGCCGGGCATGTCCACAAAGGTCAACTTCAGGACTATTAACAGAAAATTCAATACTTAATAAAAAATTCAGTTAGAAAATTAAACGTTCAATTAGAAATATCTCTAAACGTCTAATAATACAGTTAGTAATATCATTTTTACAATGTCAATCCACATGCACTTTTATATGCGTACTACCAAGTGCTGACAAAAATTCATATTTCACAATTAAATCTACCCTTATAAAAAATCAAACATTACTAACCACTCTCTCTATATAATCAGACAAAGATGAACATTGTAGATTTATTATCTTTCATATTTAACATCAGTTCTGCCTGTCTTGATAATATTAAGCGCATGAGCTCTTTCGAACGAAATGTGTCGATTTCTGGGAGGTTCACAGATTGCTTGTACACGAAGTACTTTTCCTCCAAATATAACAATTGAATAGGGTAACAACATAGCACTGAAATTATTTAATAAGTGGTTGTGCTTTAAGAGAAATCTTTAATTTTAATTGTGCAAGTAATCATAATTTATTTAAGAGATAAGGAAAAAAAATTCCTCTCGTCAAGTTGGAAGGGAAAGGTAGATTTCTTTTCATCTAAGTTACTATTTTCAAATTCCTTTCAATCCTTAGACAAAAACAAACGAGAATTGTCTTCTCGAAACATTCCAGCATGCCCTCCAATTAATTCCCTCTCTTCCCCGGCATAAAACTCTGGACCTCGGGTAAGTGTAATGAACACCATGCCACGAATTTGTAGCGTGCATGACATTCACTAATATTAGTCCAAAATTAAGGCTTGAAAATCACTTTTTAGCCACTAACTTCTAAAATTTTGCAATTATAGAAAAAAATTTTAAGCACAAAAGTTGTTTGTCTTAATGAGGCACAATTTCGGCTGATTGGAATTATTTTTCTATTTCGGCTGACTGGAATTATTTTTCTATCTTCACTATTAAGGAAGTTGTAGTGAAATGAAAATTTCGACTTCCCGTTTCCACCCCCTTTGAGTTAGATTTACAATTCGACGCTTTTACATTTCTAACAATATATTCCATGCCGATTACAATCCAAACAAAATTACTCTAGTTCACAAGATAACATGGGCAAAGCGTTTATGCATATATACACTTGAAAGAAGGATGGTTTTCGACTTCTAGGGACCATGATCAACGAAGAACTACAGCAATTGGCTTGAAGTCTTGTCATGAGAACCATTCCAATAGGTAGTCTTTCTATAGGATTCTACCTAAAAATGTAGAGTAAATTTACATATATGAATTAGTAAAATTCGACCCAGTAGCACAGTTTGTGTGGTAGAGCTGTTAGGGAATTACAATAGCACAAAAGACGAAGGATGATTAATGAATTTTCTGGGTGTTTGAGACCTTAATGTTCAAATCCTTTGATGTAAATGCTGTCATTTGTATTCTGTTATTCGAAGAATCTGGTTGATAAATTCTTTAGATATTTGTTAATCGTTAGGAGATTAATGTCTTTGCATATGTCTATATTATTATCGTTATTAGATAAAAATATTAGTGAATTTCCATTCTATTCATGGACAAAAAGCATGATGTTTCACATAAATAAGCATATAATACTGTGGTGAAAAGCTTATAAGCCAGATAACAGCTACGAAACATAAGCAATTGCTTTTGTCTTGTGGTCTTGTTACTCGGCTGCGAACCACAAGGTCCCAGGTTCTATCCTCGCTCATAACAATCCATCACAGTACATTCAAATAGATAAAAACACATTCATGGATAAAAGTTCTCAACCCATTTCCTTTTGCATTTTTCAATCTTTTTTCTTTTCTTTTTTTTTTAAGTAACTTATGGGTTCAACTTACTTAAAATTAACATGATGATTTTATATCTTAACATGTTATTAACATCTCTTACTAATTAGATAATCCCTTCATTATTATTGTGAAAGATTTATTCAATTAGTGCGAGTTATGACAGATAAAGTGTAAAGGTTATTATAAATGAGAAATTGATTGACATAACTTAGAATTTATAAGTGAACTCAGTTGGCAGCCCAGTTTTCAATTCAACCGAATTGAGAATCTGAAAATTACTTACCGTTAGGCGCGTAAATCTTCAAGCTGATAGGCTTCGAGGAGAAACCATTAGGTCCAGGATCTCGCATCGTCTCATCCTTTATTTCTTGTTTTACTCTTTCGAAATCTGTGAATCGTTCACTCCCTCGATGCAGAAATTCAGCATATACTGGAAAACAAATCCAAAAAATAATCAATACTTTTAACTGTCATCTTTGATCTACAAAAACTAGCCTGAAAAGCATAATACTTCTTAGTTAGTTACTTTAAAATAACTTGTATAATATGATATCTTACCAAGGCAGTTTACTTTTTATTGAAATATCACAAATTTATTAATATATAAAGATTTTTTTTTGAGGTGTTAGAAGCAATTCGTGAGATAATTTTGTTTTTTAGATTAAATTTTTTAATTAAAAAAAATTGTATATTCTGTTGTTGTTGTTTCTTATGGCACTTGCCATGGACAAGCCCGCTGTTCGAAGACAGACAATTTAAGCATGAGGGGGAGCGCCTCTTGTTTCTATAGTAGCGCCATCTAGGGCCAAGAGAACGACTTTAACTACACACAGGTCACAACCCTTTTTACAAGGCTGACTTCATTCACGCATTCACAGATAGTAATTTAGACCTGAATCAGAGAACGATCACCCCTAATCCAGTACCCCCAGTGGTATTTCTCTCGACATGGAGGACTTTGTGACCACGACAGATGTATACGTGCGTCAGCCACCAAGTACGCGGGGAATCTTCGGCCGGCGGGGTTCGAACTCGCAATCTAAGGAACGCGAATCCAACACTCTACCAACCAGGCTATCATATTGAAGGTTTCTTTGTTTTCTTTTTAAGAAATACTCAAAGATAATATCAAATAATTTAATTCTGAAATATTCATTTTTAGTAATGGATAGAACGGTATCGTATAAAAATTGAAGGGTTTTTGATGTAGCTCCAACTTAGGGTAATTTGGAGTTACATTTATTATCATGTGGTAAAATAAAAACTTGTTCGTTTAGTGTCAGAAAGATGTAGCCCCAATTGTTAGTTCAGGCGTTGCTCAAGCGATGGAATTGTTTGTCTCATTAGTTTGTTGCAATATAGAGGTAGCTCCTGGTGCTACGCCATTTTCCCCCACCGATTGTGCTTTCGAAAACACTGAAAAACGTACAAGGAAAGTAGAAAGAGTTTTTCTACCGTGTGAGTATAATGGTATCATAGAGAAGACAAGTAAAAAGTTTGTTGTTAGAAAAGTTACATAAGGAATGATTTTCAACTTCGTTGACCTCTTAAAAGGTTTCTTCCAGAAAACTTCTTACATCATTTCTAATGGTGACAAAGGTATTTTATAAAGAAATATAGAGTTTTTACTTATGAAAAATCACAAATTAATACAGGAAACATTATGTAGAGAGTGTTGGGCTACTCTGTAACGAGACAATAAGAATATTCACCATCTAAAACATTACTCCATTTCTGTTAAACAAGATTCAGCCATCTTACTCTCACTCTCTTCCATTTATGAGCCCAAAATACAAAGATGTAATGGAACGAGCTCGCAAATACGTGCCACAAAATGATATGTAGTTAGTTCTACGATGGCCTACAACCCAACGACACAGCAGATGAGTCCGACGTTATAGAGTGTGATGATTAATGGGAATATTTTTTTTTGTTTTTAAAGCCAAGTATTATATATATGTTTTGTTAGTTTACTTTATATAATTAATAATATCATAATAAACTGCATTTTTATTGCGAAATATTTTTCACAGAGGTAGACAGACTATTTATTTGGTTGCAAGAAAGAGGCAGCTCCAACATTCCAACATGTGCCACGTCATCTGCAAAACATATGTTTGAGTGAAAATACTGTCATAATATGTAGGAGCAATTAAGGAGATTGATCAAAAGGAAAATATTCACACAATTTGGAATTTAGAACTTACAAGCGTTTTTTACGGTTTTCTGCAAACGAATAATTGGAGCTACCTCCTTTTTAAAACAAACTCTTCGATTCGTAAATGCACGAACACTTTTGGGAACCATTCTCTATACTAGGCAGCACTGATGATGTTTCAGATTTATTTTGACTTGATGAATTAATACAATAATTTTGAAACATTTTATATTATGCATAAAAACAAACACAGTGCTTAAAGTCAACATTCCTTTACATAATAACGTATACTTGTATGCACATAATGCGATGTAACATATAAAATAGAGCATACCTTCATCATTCGGATGCAACTGAATTATGGTAGGACGTCTAGTCACAGTACCAGTACCACGAGGAAGGAAATCTCTGCAAAAAAGCGATTAAATTCTGAAATAATGTTAAACACGCATGCAGAAATAAAACCATTGTTTAAGTTATCAGTACTACAATAAACTTTTTCTTAAATAGATCTGATTACTGACAGAGCAGTCGCAATTATAACAGCTATTTTCCATTTTTTTTTTAATTTGCTAATATTAAGCTTGCATCTTGTTCGTAAATCAAATATTTTGATGTCTAATATTTTTAATGTAAAACTACTTTTGTATAAAAATATTATAATTCACAAAATCGTTTTATGGTTTGAAATGCTTTTAATTAAAATAAGAATATCAGTTGAACCAAAGATTGCAGAGACATTTGAAATACAGTTTAAACAAAATTTTGTGAGGTAAATAAATTTAAATTTACATGTAGAATATTTAAATATGACCATTCTTTGTCATCTTACAAAATAAAATATTTATGAATTTTCTAAAAAAAAAAACTAATAAAATAAAAGCACGTTTCTGTTAAAATAATATGCAGGAAGAAATACAAGTAAATATTTTAGCGTATTATATTTTGGCTCATCAACGGTGCATTCTATAATAATGTGGTATTTTAATTTATTTACATGGTAAAGTAATGTGGTCCATTGCAAATATTGTGGTTATTTTATATAGTTTCATAGATTAATGTAGAAAAACTTTTAGAAAATGTCTAGACGAATTTTGATTCTGTATTTGATTTATTTTTCAGGTGCATAAGAATTCAGTAAAATCTTTCCATTCATATATATGATCATATACTCGACATATTCATATATACGATATATTCATGAATCAATTTGCACATATTTTGCATATATACGCAAATTGATTCATGGATATGTAGAATTTCTATCATTTAATTTTTTTTATTGTGATTATTGGCATGATATGCCGAATTTCTATCTAGTTCTTTATTATTCTGTTTATTCAGATATATATGTCTATTGAATATCACACATCTAACTATTTTCATGTTCATGTATGTACATGTACAGGAGGCTACTATGATCAGATGATAAGGTCTCCTCTGAAAGGTTGCATGTTCCAAATGTTCAATGCAAGTTTCTATGTTTCACCAAAGCCTAGTGCAGGTTAAATTCTAAGGGATCATATGTCTTCCCACAGGTGTGGAGCGGAAGTTTCGAGAGGGGATGCCGGCTCACGTGTCGATCTCATTATCTGACAACAGTTCAAAATTACAAAGTATGTTATAAAATAGCCCTCTTACTGCTTCGAAAACAGGAAATAAATATCACTAAATTCAACTTAACTCACATACAAATATAAAAGTCTAAAAATGTGTTCTGGGGTCTTGGAAGTATAAATCATGGATGAGATTAAAAATTCTACGTTGGGTATTTTGACATTTATATTTCTTTCTCTCTATATATTTATTGTTAAAAAACAATAAATTAATTGATTCTTATTCCACAGTTGTATAAAAGTAAGGATCCCTTAATTATATTGAATTAGTCATATAAATTAATATTATTAGCAATTGTGCTTTTAAAAAAGATTTATCAAAGTTATTTATATGTGAGACAACGTATAACTAGAATTTTTTTTTTATATCTGTTAATCAGAATATCAGAGAGCGAGGTTGTTCTTGCATTATCATTCGACCACTTTTACAAACACTAAGAGAAATACAATATACTAATTTCGGTACTTTTCCATTATACTGGCGCAGGCGATAAAATCGCCAATAATGATGTAACTAACGCCAAATAGAATATCGCCGCTGGTAACCTTTTGCTTGGTGTGATTTGTTCCGGCGACTGTGTGTTGTCGCCAAAAAAGTCTGCTTGGCGAGATTTGCGCCGGTATAATGGAAAAGTATCCTACTTTCATTACTTACTGAATTACAGTACACTCCCGATTATCCGCGGAATTGGGTGGCGCGGCCGCCGCGCATAACAAAAATCGCGGATAATCCCAAAAAAGCTAAAAACGGGTATAGCAAAAGAGAAAACAGTCATTCCAACTTTGAAAAATCGTTTTATGTACAATAAAACGTAAAATAAACAGCGGGAAATGTTTAACTAACGCTTAATATTTTAGTATATCACTCAAAACTAACCTAAAATGCATTTTGTTAATGAAAACAGAAAAGTGCTTTGTACTTACGAGAGGCGTCAAGGATCACAACAAGGATACACAGAAAAATGAATACATATGTACTGTTTTAATACTGTAATGTCTTATGTAATTACAAAAGCATAACTGTAAAACTACAGCTTTTTGAAGAAATCAGTCATTTGTGTTTGCTTCTTGCTTTGGAAAAATTTTCTCTTTGCTTGGAAGCAAAAAAAAAAAAAAAAAAAAACATTTAGTGCTGCAGGCGCGGATAACCCGCCCGCGGATAATCGGGAGTCTACTGTATTATTCTTGCCCTATTTTATAAGTGGTATTCACGACCAAAGCATAAATTTTTACTTTTTCTACGAAATGTGGAGAAAATAGTATAATAGTCAAAAAATTGGAATTTGTGATTTTGATGAATCTTTACGTCTCAGAACTCCCCAAGGTCGAACATAATAATTTTTGGGATTATGTTTGTCTATGTGTGACAAAAGCGACTCGGAAACCAGCTAGAAGAGTGAAATTTAGTATACGGTCTTTGCTTCAAACTTATAGATTTTTACTAAATTATAAACAGATACGTTAAGAGGACATCTTTCTGTCCGGCTGTCTGAATATAAGTTAATACGATAACTACAAACGAAAAGAACTAGATGGATATAGTTACGTACACATATTTCACATATATAGTGTAAGCACCTAACAAAATTTGAGTCAAATTCAATAATGGGTTAATTTTCAGTCACTCTTGTGGTGTATTCTAATGAGCGGGGATAGAACCTGGGACCTTGTGGTTCGCAGCCGAGTAACATGACAACAATACAAAAGCAATTGCTCGTGTAGCGTAGCTGTTAACTGGCTTATAAGCTTTCACCACACTCTGCACTTTCAGAAATATATAAACAAGATAACTCAAAAACTCAATGATTTAAATCCATCAAATTTGGTATGTGATGTTGCGACTACAAGTGTGGTTCTGAGTCAATCCATTGGAGAAAATCGCGTCTAAAACTCAAATTCGATTTTCGAATACTATTTACCGCACACCAGGGATTAATCACCAAAAAACGTGCCAGGGATCACACGATAGATTCAGTAAAAATGATAAATTCAAGTTAAAAGTTGATATTTCGTAACTATTGCACTTCAATGCCATCCAAGGCGTTCTCTGGTCTAATATTTTTATTAGAGAGATGCAAGAAAGTTTTTTGGGGACATCTCACTCTGGTTTGCCTTCAGAAATTACAAATATTCCATAATGGATTCCGGCATAAAGGAAAAATGTGATAGCTTTTGTAGGTCAAAACAGTTCTGGTGTACCTATAATTATTTCTTGGTGCAGAAGTCTCACTTTTTGTTCCAAAACATGAGGAGGTGAAGATTAATTACATCCCGGATGTCTAAGGGATTTGATTCTGTAAAGATAACCTCTAAACATGAATCTCGATTCTAGTGACCAATGCGTTGTTTAAAACCACACCGGCTTTATTTCTTTTAAAAATTGCTGACGAAGATAAGTGGATTTCTGTCAAGGCTGTTGTCTAGGACAACTGAATATTAGAGAGGACGCAAACAGGTCAATTAAAAAACTATGAACCTAGCTGCCCCCAAAAATATGTAAAAATATAGATTCTATAAATTATATTAGGATAGCTATATATATGTTTACTTGAAATTACTAAAATCATAATTAATACAGTAATAAAGTTTTTATGTACTGAAATATTAATTATTCATTTAATTGGTTGTGTTATAGTCTTCTAAGAGCTGCTGTAAAATTATGTTATATATTTTTGTTTGATCTGTTATATATTTTTGTTATATTTATTTGAAATTTATTATTTTCAAAAAATTTATCATAATAGTTTTTACTTTTACTTGTAAGTAAAAGAAATTATTAACTAATAGTTATAGTTCATTTTTCAAAATTTCTTTTAACTCCCCCCCTTATATGCAAGTTTAAAAAATTAAAGAATAAAAACACATATATTTTCAGAAAGTTACCGTTAAAATAAAATTAATTAAACTATAATAAATCATTAATATGATGATTAAGTTAAAATGTTTTTAAATTTCTGGGTACCCATCATTTCTGCTATTTGATTTTCCCTGACTTTTTTTTGACATCTCCAAGTTTTATAATAAATCTGACTTTTTTCGGATGTTTTTAATATCTTCATAATGATATTGCTTTCATTTTTTTTATTTATAGCACACTATGATCTTAATTGTATTTTAAAATTTAGTAGAAAATTTATTCTACTCTTTTATCTAAAATCAATATAATATAAAGTCGAATGCTCAGAAAACAAAACAAAAAAAATCATGATCATTTACTGAATTTCAAATAAACTCCAATACTTCTTTTTTTACGATTATATTAACCAATATTAAAAGATGCATGCCAACCTAGATGGACTTTTAGTCGGTCTAGTTTAATTGGTTAAGTTTTAGTCATAATAACGTCCCGTTTTAAAGCAACACTGGGACTATTTTGGGATACTCTTCGAAATTTTGTTTCTGGCGAAATCATATCTCAAAAATGTCTGTCCGATTTACTCACGGAAGATGCAGTACGAAAATAAATGACGTTGCAGAGTGTTTAAGAATGAAATTATTTGTTTCCTTACAGTGGGATCGTCCCGCCCCTATCCATAGCGTTCACTAACACACAAATCAGGGCTGAACACTGATTCTACTAACAGAAAAAAAAACAATTTAAAAACACAAAATGATATCACTGTATCAAATTAAGAAAAATTATTTCAATAATAGCAAAATTGCGCTAACTTTTAGTCTGCCAACTATAGTAACAATCACTTGTACGTAGGCAGAATACTTAAACAGAAAATACGTACAGAAAAATTGGAAAATAGATCCTTATTAATTTTTTTTCTTTATTGTACAAAAAAAATCTTTAGAAGTATAAATATTCTTTAAAAAACGATAGCACGAACGAATTTTGTAAATTTTTATGGCAATCAATTTTATATACAGCCAACGCATATAAGAAAAATGCTGCTCTTTATATAAAAAATTTTTTAAAGGAAATTACAAAATGAATGTGTATTTTAATATAGCATTTTGCGTTTAATATCATTTTAAAATTATAGAGCATTTAATTAAATGTACGAAAAATTTTAAATAAAAAAAAACCATCGAAAGAAAAGAAAAAAATAATAGCAATAACGTCCATTCCATGTCGTCCATAACTTCTATTTATTTGAAGAATTTCGAATGCATAATGTTTAAAAACAAGAAAAAGAAATATATTAAGAAATTATGACTAATAATGTTCGATGCTTCATAATTCAACAAAAAGTGAGTATCTCTGAGAAGTGAAAAAAAAATAATTTTGGTAATATAACATATGATTTGGCAACACATTTAAATAAAACAAACTGTTTGGGAATTATAATAAATGGAACAGCATTTTACATCCATTTTAAAATAGCTTTGATTATTAATATTCAAAACTCATACTTCCGTTTTCATAACATATATGACAGATTTGACGTTCGTAGGAAAATTCGGGAGATAAAAAAGAAGAAAAAAAAAAGCTCTGTATATTGTTTTCTTTTTAAACAATAAAAAAAAACTACTAAAATTTAAAATCATAAGAATGGTGAGAGTTGGGCCTCATTTAGGCTGCTTTTTCCCATAAAAAGCAAAAGCAAAATTACTTTCGCTGATTATTTCGGCAGTTTCTCGTCCTGAAAAAAAAATTTCAAGGAAAATATTATATATTTAAATATATGCGATATATTAGTATGGTGGTTAATCTTTCTTTTCCATCGTAGCCCCTAATGTTACCAATTTTATAGTACCTTAACTGTTTTGGCTAAATGCTCAATGTATTCTCTCAGTTATGATCCATCTAATATTGAAAAATGAAAATTAACAGTGCAAGACCATAAATAAGGCAAGAAAACGTGATGAAGGGGCAAATTCTTTTAGATAAGTATATATAATACTAGCCGCCTTTGGCGACCAGCCGGTTCGCCCATCTTAATGTTCGTTAAAATTTTAATAATTAAATATTTTATGCAATTCCTACTTTAATAACTTCTTCATCAAAATATTTTAAAACTTCAAATTTTGATATATAATTCACTCATAATATTATAAACGCCTTCAGTCACAACGTAATATGTATCTCTCTAATTTTCTGTTAGTTCCCGTAGAATTTATACTATAAATTAAAGTGGAAAGGATTAATCTGCAATTAATATAATAATATTTTTTACTGAAACAAAGCATTTTTTTGTAATATGATTACTGAAAAGAGTCACTGAGCGTTTAAACTTTATGGGCACTAAAGAATATCTTTCCTAATTTATGTAATATTTCAAGAATTTGTCAACAAAATATTCTCAGATTCATCATGACCAGAACGATTCATTAACAATGTTTAATTTTAAATGCATCAAACATTAAGAAAATAAAACGAATCGTTTAAAATAATCGGTTGAAAACAGGTTAAAAAAACTACTTAAAAAACGATGTACTTAAAACTATAAGCATATACAAAAAATATATAACTAACTTAAATACAATATAATTACAAAAACATGCAACGAACCTAAAAATAATTTAAATCGAGTCCGCTTCCGTTGAAATGTAAACAATCATAATACAATGCGCATGCGTGAATTTTCAACGCCAGTTGCGGAACGCAAATGCGTGATTTTTTCTACGCCAGTTGGGGTAACGCTATGCAGATTAGAAATTTTTAATTTCCTTTATTCTGTTTTATTTTAATTCAAAAGTACTTAAGAATGAATCTGAAAGATCGGTTCATTAACAATGTTTAATTTTAAATGCATCAAACATTAAGAAAATAAATAGAATCGTTTCAAATAATCAGCCGAAAAATCTTAAGCCTAGCCTCATGACTGTTGGGAAAAAAAATTGAAGCCGTACTCATTTGGCGATTTGAAGATTTTTTGGCGGGAAAGTTAGTTTTTAATTAATAATTAAAATTCTAATTAAAAATTCAAAAAAAGGGCTATCCTATCTTTTAAGTTAGATCAAACTGCACACGGTGTGCAAATTTGATTAAAATCGGTTAAGTAGTTTAGGAGTCCATCGCGGACAAACAACGTGACACGTAATTTATATATATTAAGATAAAAAGTAAGGCCAATAATAAGTTAGTTAACCCTTTCTAGGGCTGTGGGAAGTATGCTTCACACCAAATTTATCGATATTTGTATGAAATTATGTAGGTTGGCATCAGTTCTGACAAATTTTTTTAGAAAGACAGAAACTTAGATGCTTCAGTTCTTTATCTTACGCAAAATAATGTGTCTTGATTTGTTACTTAATTATTAATGAACCAAATTAATTAATTAATCAAATTAAATTTATCTAATAAGTTAAACGAATCCCTTTTCTTATTCTAATTTCAAGATTAAAAATATTTTAACATAATATGACTAGAAAAAATGGTCCTTTCAAGGGTTAATTGACACAAAACAGTAATAACAAATATTCTCACCCGAAGCGGGTAGTAATTAAATAAAGAGAATATGCTTACCTGCCGATGATGCTCTCCAATACACTACTTTTTCCGGAACTCTGCCCCCCTTCAACTACTATTTGAGGCAGGGGCACTTCGAGCAGTTTGCCGTTGGAAGTAAGCTTGTTTTGCAGCTTATTTATTACATCAATTACATCGGCTTCATTTCCCTTCCTTTTGACAAATTCTTAAAAAAAAAAAAAAAATCATAACTGCAATATATTATTTAGCAACAGAGTATTAAATGTAAAATAGCATTTGGAAATTTCTAATGGAGAAATAGATTTCTGTTAATTATAGATTCAAATAATTGAAAAAGCAAGATGAATAGTTGTTATCAAAACAATTATAGTACTACAGAGATATTCAATAGGTAGCACTAATTGTTTGCGTTCCTCATTGCAACAAGTTGTTTGAACTTGCGTAAATTGTCTGTTAATTGTTTTCATTATATTTTTTAATTCTTTAGTTTCGGCTTTACTTCCAGACAGTGGGATAATTGGGGTCGGGCAAGCAGGGCAAAATTGCGCCCAGGGAGCAAGGGGTGCAAAATAGTAGAATAAATTAGCTATATTTCATAAGAAGTATTTTTTTTTCTTCCTCAGAACTGAAATAAAGCTTTTAGAAAACCAAAATGAATATTTTTTATTTTATTTTAATATTTCTATATATTCAGTTATCTGAATTAATTCGCAAATTCAAATCGTTAAGTTTTCAATGCAAACATTGTTTCTGTCAACAAAGCGAACCATGAACGTTTGAAATACTTTCTGAGCAAATGTATCTCCATAATAAAAGTGAATCATGCGAGTAGCGATTGATCAACTAGACTCAACATGGAATTGAAGGTCATATAGTATATTGAAGGTCATATTTCTATTCTTCAAGCGTTCTTATTAATCAGCAATAAAATAAGTCTTTCGAAATACTTAACGAATTCTTAGAATTGCTTAAAAATGAATAGCTAAGAAAAAAAAATTTCAAATCGTTTCAAAAGTTTTTAATGAAATTTTGCCACGCTTACTCACGAAATGTTTGATATTATTATTATTATTGTAAACAGTTCTAAAAAAAGATTTAAATAAGAAGTCAGTTATTTGTGTGATAGTACTAATATAATAAAACATGTAAAACCAGTATGCATTCATTCCGTTGATCTCTTCAGGACAGAAATAACCGCTGAATTCTTACAGGGCCCTCCTCTAAAATGGTCATCTATAATGTACATTTCGATTTGTCAGTCATACGATTTTAAATGTTAAATAGTCAATAGGATTTTAAATTCTTTTGCACATTTCAGTTATATTTTCCTTTTATAACTTCTATATATATTAGTTAATTTTTATAAATAATTCAATTAATCAATATTATAATATTATGGGATTTTCATAATGTGCAATGCCGAAATACCGGACTAGACTGCCCAAGAGCCAAATCTTTGTCTAGTCAAATTTTAAATTAATGATGAGAAATTTTTAACCACCGATTAAAACAAGTACAAAATGAATCAGAAGATTTGTCCTGATTTAGTTGAGGTTTAGACATTATTAAATATTATTATTCATTTAAATTTTTGAAATTCTAAGCCACGATTTCGAAGCGATCAATGGATAAAGAGAGGTATATTTGCTCGGGTACAAAACCGCTTGACTTATTTTCAAGACAGAACCTAAACCTAGCGGGTTTCCCTCAATTTTGAAAGTCAAATCTGATAATGGGGCGAAAAAATTGAACAATTTTCCTAGCACTAGTTAATTTTTACTAAACTAGCGAGAATTATCGAAAGAAAAAAATCATATCCTGCACCAGATGTCACATTTGCTACACCACTATAACAGACATGATTTCGAAAAATAATGTCTTAATTATTCTCCATAGATAAAGGATACTTGTGAACTAGTGTTATAGTGGTGTGCTTTCGTCTTCTAACTTTTAAACAATCACACTTTCAGAAATGGTTCAAGAGAGTGCGATCTTCAGAAGGTAGTGATAAAAATGTTCCCATTTACGGTTAACTCCTAAAAATTATTACTCCTGTAACTAATCGGTTCTCATGAAAAGATCTCAGAAAAACACCTGCTATTTCTTCGGCCACAATTCTTAATAATCTCCTCATTCAGATTGCATATATAAAACGTTTCACTAAAGTTATTTTTATAAAATAGTAAATGGCGAAGGATATGTCATAAACTAGTAGGTGAAAATCTCAATCTAGTTCGTAGATGGTTTACACAACTCAAAGAGGTTGGAGATCTCAAATTGATTAAATACAAAAGAAATTTCCATAAAAATTGTTAAAATTTTGCCTTGAAAGCAATTTATGAATTGAATTTTTTGATAGTTACCACTTTTTAGAAATTACCCTCCACACCTTACTTTTATAGATTGCCGTTTAACCCAGAGATGAAACACATTTCGTTAACCGTTTCATTACTGATCCGGCCCAATCAGTCCAGTGAATTCCAATCTGGCGAACCACTTTCTGTTTCAAACAAGTGTTGCAGGATGTAAAGAGAGGACAGCTTTGGTTAAACCCCGTTTTAAACATAACGGAAACTGACTACTAATTTGAAACCGAAATTGGCCGCCCGCCAGGATAAAATTTACACCTTTGTTGGTTCTGGTTCAGTAGAGAAAGGGTTAAGAACCTCGCGGAAATTATATTCGCTAGCAATGTATCGCCGCCCAAGAGATCTAGCCACTATAAAATTAGGGAAAGAAAATGTTTCGGAGAAGGGGGAGTTGAAGTTTTCTTCAATCTATTCTCCCTTAATTTCTCTATATTTGCTTCTATTTAACCAGAAGAATTAGTTGCGTCATTGCTTGCCTCACAATCAAAATATTTTGGCTTAAAATTGCATCCAGATTTTTTTTTTTATAATTTGGATCAAAGTATATTTAGGGATCGATATCAGCCCGTATAGAAACATTTCAAATCATATTTCAATTTTGTTACTCTGATTTCATCCATGGTACAGAAATATGTATGTAAACATGTTTTAGCAGTTGCATGGACGAATAGAAGAAACTTTTGAAACTTCCAATTTATTTCATTACGCAAGTCAATTTATGAACAACGGAAAAACGATGATAAAACTGACGCCCGTTCACATCGCGATACAAGAGCAGAAGAGAGGGAAATTTTCTCTTCAGTCGTTTCGCTATGAGATTTTGATAGGGATTTCTTTACAATTTGTCGATTTATGTTATTGGAACCTTAGGTATCTTTAAAAGAATGCTGCAAGCATTAGGGATTTTTTTTATGTCTTCACTCGGAGCGTGAGAAAATGTTGAAACCATCAGTTTTTTTGAGTACGTGTAAAATTAATTAAACAAAAAGTGGGAATAAATAATTGGCAAATAAGAAAACATTTTTTAATGAAGTTAATACCGGCTAAATTTAGATAAAAATTCGGAAATTAATTAAAATTTAAATTAAATTAAGAGATATCATTACATGTATGTGGCCTCGTAAAAGGATTGCATGAGATTTATTCAGTTTATTCTATGCAGAATAAAACTGAACTTCGTTTCCCGGCATATCGAGCGGAATTTTAAAAATTAAATACTAAATAAAACAACTTAATACTTTAAGTACCTAAGAAAATTAAAAATTTAATTAAAAAATATTAGATACATTTTTAGTATTTAATATCTTGAGTAATTAACTAATTATTTAGGCCAGGGACCAAATTACATAAAATGTCGCCCATCTCATCTTATCTTACTATATAAAGTTAGACATTTAACCACAGATTAAAGTTTTAACTCAAGGAAAATGAATATTCCATTTAGATGCAAAGCCAACAGTTTCGAACCTGTTTGGAGATGTGCACATAATAGTTAAAATCTGAATTTCGAGTATTTCGATGCAATAATTTTTATGATATAGAATATAGTTTCAACAGGGTTTCAATTATTTCATGGCATTGACACATCTTTGTCAGTTAATCTAATATATCTCACCGAGAAGATATAGAGATCGACAGCTAATCTTTATATATTAAATATTTCAATAAAATGCACTTTAAATCATAAGTCAAGGAGTTACAATAAAAATAATTTTAGCCAACAAGAATAAAACTAAAATTATTTTACAGCAGTGTTTGCAATGATATTATTAAAATGTATAAATATAAAATATTATGAATTAAAATATTAAAATTAAGTAGATTGAAAATAGAAAATAATGCCGAATTTAAAAGGTTGATTATAATACATATTTTCTGCAGTATTTAAGAAATGTAATCACATTTTCAATGTTAATACTCAAAACAAACAAACACCGATTTAACTGATTTTCAATTTTACAGACAATTCTTTAGTTCAATAAATGAGTAAGTATTTGATTATTTTGATTGAGTTACAAAGACATTTTCCGTTATATTGCAGAAATTAAAAACTTGAATAAAAAACAATTAAAATTTCCAAAACAAAACTTACTTAATTCCGATCGTCCATTGCATCGCCTTCGTGGGGTAGAATACATTTTTAACAATAAAATATAACGTTTAAAATCACTCTAAGGAAGAGTATGAAATCCTCCTCAATGCACTATCTTTCAAAACTTGAATGAATACACAGCTACTACGCTTCGAAGAGGACGGAATTTAGCCAACACATCAAATAAATCGTTACAACTGAGTTATGCGTTGGCGCCAAAAAGTTCCAGAACTGCTGATGAGAGATTCGCCACATTCCATTGATATACATTAGCTAACTGTTCGGCTTCGTAATCATTTTTCATTTCCTAATAGACATTTAATCCAAACAAGAATAGTTATGACTTGCTCATTTCAAACAGTTTGGAATATTGATGGTATGTATCTTTACTGTCCTATCCGAAGTAACATTTTATTTCATTCTATAAGTAGAAGGTCTTAACTCTTCTTATTATACATTTCTTGAAGCTGTGATATTCAAATCAATATATATCTTTTTTGTATTTAATAACAAACTTTACAGATCATTAAAACATAAATTTCACTTTACGCTGTATAAGTCAATCAAAATAATAACAAAAATACCATTTTTTTTAGTAGAATCGATGCTTTTGTGAGTACATCAGAAACAGCTTTCTTTTAATTAATCCTGATATGGACTAAATGTTCTGGACTATTCGATCCGAAGTTAGTAATAGTGTAGTATTAGAAGTTAGTTAAGTTAGTAATTGTTATTTAAAAAAAGATAAATTTGAATTATTTTTTTAAGAAGAATTATTGTAATTGTTAAATTTATACAATAATAATATAAAAGTGAACTCTCCTTTCGAACTTTTTATATATATGTTACCTGCTGATCCGAATTAGATGAGGTAGTAAAGAATTTCGGTTTTCTTTGGAAAAAAATTCTGTTGGACTGAAAATATCTCAAATGCAGTGTTAGAATTAAGCAGGTACAATAAGAAAAGCTTCATCGGGCTTACTGGGAAACCGGTCCTAATTCGTTGATCAAAGAAAATTAATTTTTTAACTTTCCCACATTTGTATTGTGCGGTTTGGCGATTATATTTTGTCTTATTTAGATCCTAGATGTCTATGCACATCGATATAAACATTCAAGTGAATTTCAGAGCTGACTGATATTTTTAAATTCGCACATGTTAACTTGCCTAACATTAAATAAGGTTGCAGTTTAAATCAGTGTAGTCGCTGTACTTTTTACTTTCGCTTGTATGTGTTATACAGGTATGAATAAGAATAGAATAGGAAATATATAATTAGTATTCAAAATATGAGTCTGAAGCAAGATTTGTTTCGCTTTTATGATTAAAATGTAATTGCTGTTTTCAGTACTAGGTAGGACTATTTCAGTAATATGCTAATAATAGTTAAAATTAATTTTAATTAACATTTTAAAATTACTGAAGTCCATTACTTTTAAATAAATTTATATTAGTAGATTTAAACTTGAATTTACGTTTTTTTCATTTATAGGTTAGTTCCTTGAAAGACGTATAAATTGCGTTTTATTGTAATTCGTATTATAGAAAAGATTGATTGGATTTAATTTAATTAATTTTTGAAGGAATTTACTTTAAAACTTTTATTATACATAGAATAAGATAGTCTAAATCCAAATAATTCAATGAGAAGGAAAACATTTTTTTTCTTCTTCTTTAAGTTTGCCGCTTATTTTTGTAAATTTTTAATTAACCATTTTGTCAAGTCTCATTTTTTATTTTCCAAATTTTGAGCCAGACTATTTCTTCCTTCATAAATACAATCTCTTCCCAAGAAGTGCTACTTTGAATTCCCAAATAAAGGTTCAAACATTTTAGTCACATTAATTGCTAGAGTGATAGGATTTTTTAAACTTCAATCAGGAGAGTTTTAAGGATATTTTTTTATAAACAATAATATAAAAAAGCAAGAACATTATATTTTGTAAATATTTTTCCTTTTATTCATTCATTTAGATATCATTCTTCAACATCAAAGGTTTCATATATATTTATAAAAAATTAGGGAAAGACAAAGTTATAAAACACGCGCGCACACAATCATCTAGGCTCAAGCACTGTATCGAAACCATATGAAAAGCTCATGATCCACAGATAAGTCATCAATGATAACCTATCCTCCCACCACAATACCACTTTTGATAAAAATCTCAAAACCATTATGGGCCGCAGTGACTTGGTGGTACGGTCTTAGCTTTGAACTGGAAGGTTCCAGGTTTAAGACTTGATTCCTCTGAAGAATCGACGTGTAAGCGAATCTGGTGTACGATGAATCTTTCAAATGTCCCCACGCTGATGCGGTGTTGAAGTTTGAGGAAGGAAGGGGTTCCAGCTCAGGTGCCGTCCTGGTCGTCTGATCGCTGTTCAGAATGAAGAGATTCGTCTGAAAAAATAGCTCTGGTGGTGCTTAAAAAAGGAAGTTAATACAACTAAACTAAACAAGCTCAAAAACATTAATTCTCTGTATATTGTCTAAGAGAGAAATAACTCAACCAAGTTTTCGAAGCCCAAGTCATTGCATCATTTTTTCCATTTTTTTTGTTTGATCTAAAAACTGGTGACGTTTAGACACGCTATCAATGACCGCCAATTCCACACGCATATTTTTTTTTTGGAGAGATATCGCAAAATATAATCCTGCTACAGTCCCTAGCCTCAATAACTGCCCCTGTTCTGAATTAATTTCACTACTTTTCGTCCAAAGATCACAAATTTGAATGCTCTATGTTTGTTCTGCAAGCACAATTTAAAATATTATTTTCATTTCAGATGTGGTTCATCAGAGTTCATTGCCATTATTAAATCAATGCTATAATAATTATGATGGGAACACAGCTAGTTGCCGAAGGTAGCTAGTACAGCATGAGAAAGAGCAAAAATAACATTAAAAGTGCTTCATATCTTTTCTTTTCTACCATCATCTCTATTTCGAGAGCTAATATTATCCACACAGATGATTCATTTTAAAATCGATTTGAATGCCAGATTCTGGATTTAACAGGAGACTGATTACTTCCAGAAGTGAAAATAATTGCCCGGTAAGTATTTCCAAACTAGAAAATAGTTTTATATAAAAATTTTCAAATTTCTGAAACTTTGTAAAATTAATGTACCACAATTGAATTTTCCCGCCAAATTTGTTCAACAATGGAGCATATCTCTATTCGCTATAGTTGGATACGAATTCTAAATCTCCGGAGAAATTGAAGAAAACACTTTCATACTGAGGAATTAAAGTATTCAAATCTTTTTTCACATTCCGTTTTAAAAAAGTAATTTCTTTCAATTTTTTTTTTTCTTTCATACAAGCAATTTTTGTTCCAATGAATTTTCTAAAATGCAGCACTTCTGTTTCAGTTTAAATCTTCCGGACGTCATGACTTACGTTTATTACTTTTAAAAACGTTATTTAAGAATTAATAAAAATGTAAATGATGCAATTAAAGAAATAGAAAAAAAAATTCCTTTGATCATAGAAGACCAAGTAAATAATTGTGGAAACCCCTCTCCGATGAATGAACGCCACACTGCACCAACATGACTCTGTGCTAAAACAAAAATTGACAATTAGATTTTTTATACTAACATCCAACCTTTCAATGTATTCTTTTCTTCCAATTACATTAATTCAAATTAATACGTTTATTTCCTTCATATATTAATTTGAACTTTTAAAGATACTTCCATACTTTTCATTCCATTACTTTAATCATAATGTCAAACAATAGCGATTCCCGGAGGTTAAGAACCATCGAGTTCAAGCTCTTCATAAACTTTACATCACATTTATGAGATTTTCTTAAACATGATCTATTGAAAAATATAATTAGGAATTTAAAAAATAATTATACGAAATTTTTACAAAATTTTTCGTATTAATGTATAATAAATGTACAATGTTTCGTATTCGTATAAAAATTTCGTATTAAAATTAAGCGTAGTTTATTTTTAAAGTGAACTCTTTACAAATAAATTTAAAAAACAGAACATTTCGGAGCGTTGTTTTTTTAATTTTCAATCCAGCACCCTTTTTAAATTCCTTACAGAATTTAAAATTAGAATTGTGGAGTAAAAATTAGGCAGTTTAATTAGTTAAAACTATTTAAAATTTTATGTAAAATTAAATCTTGTAAATTCTGTTTAATATAATCTTTTACTTTATAAGTTAATTTCAGAAAAATTTAAGATTTTATTCAAACGAGGATGGATTGCTAACAATCAATTTCTTTAAATAATTTTTTTCCTAGAAAAAATGTGCCAATACTAACAAATTTTACTAATCAGAAAATAGTTATTTTTTTTTAATGATTAAAAGTTTTTGTAAAAGAAATCTTGAATGCTCAATTTCGTCAAATTCACTATATAAAGAATACGATTATTTAGTACAAGAATATGCAAACATTTTTTTAAAAAAGGGCAAAAAATAATATTATTATTGAAGAGTCTATATATTTTATAATGTTACGAATCTGTAATGCTGCTTCCCAGCATAGTTGGTTCCACTATCGGAAAGAATGTTTTACAGTCATCGGTAGTGGGCGGAGTCCGGTGTCGCGTCGGAGGGTCCTGGAGCTTGGCGGCAAACTTGGCGACTTTGGTGCCAAAATAGATTATACCCGAAACATCGAGAATTTTCCCGATCCGTCCAGTAGGAACGGAGACACGCCTCGAACGTTCCTGATTGGTTGAGAGGCGTCTAGCCCCGCCTCCCGAGACCTATAAAAGGAAGCGGCCGTAGCTGATAGAGACAGCAGTCGGAATCGACAATGAAAAACTGGCCTTCCAGAGATAAGCGGAGCAGCGACGGAGTGAAGCTAGTGCTGAACTAAGCTGTGCGCTACTGTCTGCAGTAGAGTCTGGTTGTATGCTGCACGTCTCGGCTAAAGATAATCGTCTTCTGAGCTGTAAATTGTTGTCGTCTTTGTTCTGTCCTGTGTGTCTTCGTGTAAATAAACGTCGTTGTTTTATTTTCTACTGCCGCCTGGTGATTGAGCGTTCTCTTCACCATATAACTCCCACTATCCAGACGAACCCGGAAATTTCGTAACAATATTAAATCTAAATAATGAGTTAAAAATTATTAATTTTTTAAACTAATGCGACGCATTAAATTGTGAAATCTTTTCATAAGGACCATTTTAATCTGATACATACCTGAATGTATTGATTATAATATTATTTTAAACTATTAGTAAGTATTTTAATTATTAATTACACAGGAAGAATAAAAACTCTAAATAGATTGTAATTTTGCTTCCATCTCCTTTGTTGATATATTTTTGCTTTTCGATAAATAGTACTTCCCGTATTACAATGCTCATAAAAATCGAAAATTTTTATCATCTCTACTAACAATAAATGTCAATGTGTGTGTGTGTGTGTGTGTTGGCGCTCTACAGGTCAGACCGTTTGATCTACAGCTACCAAACCTAGCACGCTTACCTCGGGTTTTTTTCTGATTTTTATTATCATGTGAGAACATGATGTTGATTTGGTATGGGGTTTTTAAAGCCACAAAATGTGTCGGCAAAAAAATAAATGTATGATTTTTTGGAATTCATAATTGTAGGATTTTTTTTTCTAATCGGAACCATAAATACGAGAAAATATTCCAAATGTCGAACGTTTCATATTGGTTTCTGAATTGAAGCCATCTGACTGTTTTATTAAAAATATCTTTGCAGAATGAACTTGCTGCGAAGTTAAAATCCTTCTTTCAAATTTATTTCGATGTTCCAATTTATCAATGCATGTCATGGAAGGAGCGATGATTTCAACATTCAGTTTTTACTCCCAAGTTTCGTATTTTCAAATAAAAATGATAAGCTGAAATCTGAGGCAGCAGATTTCAATCTTTTAAAATATTTTAATTAATTAAAAATTATGTTAAATTTCACCATTTTTTTCCCTAGATAACTTCCAAAATGAGTATTGCACAAAAATGCATTTTACGCCTTTTACAAAATTTTAAAAATTGTTCTTTAATGACACTAATTTAATGTTCATACAAATTTTTCTTGGATTCTGGTAATTTTTAAAAAAAACGTTTTGTCTAATTTACAACAATAGATTGCAATATTGAAATGAAATTCAAACTGTTTTCATTGTTTCGTCGAATATTTAATCGCATGATTTTCTTCCTTTGTTGAAAGCTGAAGAAGAAGGAGTCTGTATAACCTGTGTTGTAATTTGTTTACAAGACGAATAAATAGGTGAAATTACAACACCTTGAAAAATTAGAAGATAAAATAGTTGATTGGACATTATCTTTTTAACCCTTATGTTCATTTTGTATAGTATACCATACATACAACTCTATAAATATATACTACCGCTATAAAATAATTTTTAACTTAGTTAAATAACTTTTATATACATTTTTATATACTTTAATAATAATAATAATAATAATTAATAATAATGTATATAAAATAATTTTTATATAATTTTTTTTGCTTTATTCAAAAAAGCAATCTTGCCACGATAAGGGTTAATAGCGCTATAATAACACGTGATTGTAGGTGTGATTGTATAATAACATGTGTTCATGTACACAATGAACAGAACATGTGTAGGACAATTAAAATATGAAGATTTTAATCCCTGGTAAATTTTGACGGAATAATAGAATACGTACCCATATCTAAATGATTTAACTAAAATTAAATGTAACCAGTATCCCTGGCGAACCAGGCAATCGCCAGATAAGATTGGTTAGAATGAATACATGCACCTGCCAAATAAATACATTCATAAATGAATAATGCATGAACAAACAAAAAATATACGCATTATTGAGGATTCTCTGAAGGTTTTATTATTATAGACTACTTTTTCTCCTGCCTTCATTTTATGATTTTTTTTATATCTGCATTCATATATAAAAATCTTTTTTTTCTATTTTGTACATAAAATTTTCATATTAAATACATTTTTTTTTTTATATTTTTGTGGAAGAAGAGACCCCCTCTCCTCTTTTTTTACTTAAAATTCTATCTAAATCGCCTTGAATTGAAAATAAGAAGAAAAAAAAAAGATTGATTATATCAGATAAAAGAAAACGAAAAAATGTTCTTATATGTTTTTTCAATGCTTGCTGAGGGAACGAGAAGTATTATCCGTTGCCTCAGAGAGTGATGTCATGACTGTATTGTGGTTTTCACCAAAAGTTTGTAAGTTATAACGTAATCATAGTTTATTTTACGACATAGAAACAACAGGAATATGGACGGTAGACACAAACGCATATAAATTCTGACGCATCGAGACTTGTGTACACTTTTCAAGCGATCTCTTTGAGTAAGTATTACTAATTCTGAATGTATCTGGGGTGCAACAGCGCCACCTACCAATTTCGTTATAACTCATAACACTTGCAGTTTATTATCAGTCTAAATGTAATTTATTTGAAATCTTTTAAAAAATGGCCCAGTTTGCGCTTTTTTTTAAATCAAAATTTATATATAATATTCTCTTTACAACATTCCTTTTAGAATACAAGCCACCAAACTTAATCGAAATAAAATAATAAAAATAATCGAAGGTCAAAGTGAATATACACTGACGTGGAAACTTCATTAATGTCGACAACTGTCCTAATCAAAATGGTAATCTAAGTACTAAAACGCAGTGATGTCCTCCAAAATAAATTATAATTAATATTTTTAGGCCACCGTAATTTACATACGCAGTAAAATGCATAAGAAATACTCATAATAGATGTGTACAGGGTTTTTAATCAACTGCGTGTACTTGAATTACTGGCTAGCAGATGCTCCAGCCACGTAATGAAAGAAATAATATTATTAACGTCAGTGCCACATATTCACTTGCTTATATAGAATAGTTAATTGAATCCTTGCATTGAATAAAACTTTATACTTTTATAAAGTTATAATGTTATGGGAATATAAGTTTTTATCGTTCAAGATATGGATTATTTTGAACGCTTGAACACTTAATGATCTTCTTTTAATTACAAAATTAGCAAACGTTGTCTTCCCAAAACTTTCATTTTATAATAAATGTATTAATTTTCCTCTTTTCCATATAAAGTCTGGCCAAGGCTGTGAGCGCCATGAGTGCTCAGATTTTTATTTTCCGAGTGCCGCAAATGATAATTTTGTGCTTAGTAATTTAGTAATCACAAATTGACTACTCCGATTCGCCCTAAGGCACATAGATAAAACTGAATGATCGGACCACCGCACATGTGAGAACTGTGATTGAATCCCAAGGGCCATCACCGGCCATGGTACAGCCTTTCCCATGGGAGGTAGCCAACCTCAACCATTTTCTATACGCACCAGGATGGCGAGAACCAACCACCATACCGGAAGTTTCTCATCCTCATTTACGTCCTCCCGCTGGTGTCGTGTTGAAATTTGGAGGGGAGGGGGTACCAGCTGAGATGCCGTCCTCGTCATCTTCCCGCTGTTCAAAATTACGAGGTCCGTCCCGAAATAGCCCGAGTGTTGCTGTAAAAAGGGACGTTAATATAATTAAACTATTTCATCCTTATTGACATTCAGGGGGAGTTCGTTGTAAAGTTCGTTCGGAGAAAATTGGTCTTTTTTTCACACACACCCCCCTACTCATTTTGGTAACAAAAACATTTTCGAATTTTCTTTTTTAGTCGTTGCTTTTACCTGCACACGAAAGTGCGGAGAATCAACCCCATGGCCAGTCAAAATTTTAAACTGATTTACGTTTTATAGTTACTGTGTGAGTATAGTTACTATTACATCCTCTGAGCATATTTCTTTCATATTTCTATAGAAATCTACAAATTTGATCTTAAACCAATTACAAAGTTTCAGCCATCTTGCTTAACCCCTTGAGGACTAATACGTGGAAAACGAAACGTTGTAACATGACCGAGCGCTCGGAAATGTAGCGTCGTCACGGACCTATGTAGTTAAACCAATTTTACAAACAAAAATTGCTATAAAATTAGCATTTTGATATAATAACTTCAATTTTACAAGTAATGTATAATATGCTACTTCTGAATATGTATTCATATAAAGAATATAATATTAATAGAAATGAATAAAAAAAGCAAAATACTCAAATTTTAACTATGCCCACAAAACAAAATTACAAATGCTATCTTTATGAAATTAGTTAATGAAATTCTAATTAAAAAAAATCCCAGTACCGCCAGTTCTCGCTGTAAAGTTAATCTTAGATCGTGTTTTATTTTAGAAGGTCAATTAGACAGGCTCAGAATAAGCATCTCATGGCATATTATAATTATAATCCTGTGTGTCTGAAGAAAACTAATCTTCTCATTCCATTCACAAATCTCAGAAGAATTTAGCGCTGTCTCTTATTCATAGCTTATGAATCTCAATATAATCGAAATACCAGTACCAAGACTTCTATAATACAGACCCAGAAATATTTCATCTTTACCCCCAGCAACAATAAACTGAATGCACATTCCCATATTCTCCTAACGAAAAAAAAAAAAAAAAACCAAAGCAATTAACAAGAACACCAGAGTCTCGTTAAATCACACACGCACTTTTAAAAACCGTTTGTTTATACCAATAAATCTATCAAATCCAAAAGCGCGAAGCAGAAACTACTACCCATACATGAAGGTCAAAAGCCATATGGGCTGGTGCTGAAAAATTATAATGTCTCAATATAATGGAAGCCATTAACAACGGAATCTGATTGGTCATTTCCCGTCATGGGATCTTTGGTAAAAGCATCCATAAAACTAACGAAAAGTGAATAGAAGCTCTTGAAAAACAGCCGGATTTCTTTAATTAAAGATATATATCATTTGGAATCTTTGATAATTTCATAAAGAAATGTTCCATATTTGAGTTGTATCCTAAGTAATTCCTTAAAAGGTTAGTTTATTTTTCTTTTTTCATTATTTTACCCATGATGATTACAGAATGGCTTATAAAGTAATCATAATATTGGTTGAAAAGGGATATTATTAAAATAATATCCCCAAAATACTTTCCTTTTTAATTATTTTTTATTCGTTTTTAATTTCCCGTATACGTTTGTTTGTTTTCTTATGGCACTTGCCACTGACAAGCCCGCTGTTACGAAGACAGCGATTTAAGCCTGAGGGGAACGTCTCTTATTTTTTATAGCAGCGCCAACTAGGGCCAAGAGTACGACTTTGCCACTCACGCAACACTCATTCGCTTGCACAACCCCTTTTTACAGGAGGGCACATTCACACATCTCACAGATAGAACAACAGAAGAACAACCATGCCCAAACCGGGACTCGAACCCGGGACGCCCAGATCACGGGGAAGACGCGCTACCCCTGTGCCAGGACGCCGGCTCTCGTATACGTAGTATAGAGCAAGTATAGTAATCTTCCAAAAATTCGAACCCGGGATTTTCACGAATATCCACGTTTTAAACTTTCCAGAGTTCGAAAACACATTTTTAGAAAATGTCTATCTGTCTGTAACAAAGATAACTGAAAAACACTTTGACTAGAAAGTTCAAATTCGGTATACATTCTTTCCACCAAATTTGCAGATTTCTGTTAAATTTTGAATACAAAATGTTCAGAGGAAATCCATCTGTCCGCAGTACGAATATAAGCTGTCATAATTACAAAACGAAGAGAGCTAGGTAAATAAAATTCGGTACACATATTTAACATCTGAAGTATAGACACCTGTCAAATTTTGAGCCAAATTCAACTAGGAGTTGATCCTCTGTTGGTCTGTTCTTTCAGAAACATGTAAACTCGAAAATTCAAAAATGCAATGATTTAAATATATCAAATTTTGTATGAAATTTTATGACCACAAGTGCAATTTTGAGTCAAATCTTTGTTTCAATCGATTTGGAGAAAACAGTGTAAAACATAAATTCGATTTTTGGATACTATTAACGCATGACAGGGATTAATCGCCAAATAATTCGCCAAGTATAACACGATAGATTCACTAAAAATGCTAAATTCACGTCACGCCAAAAGATGATATTTCGCCAATGTTATGTACACCAATGTTATGCAAAGCATTCTCTGCTGGCAAGATAAGTTTATAGGAATGTATGAGAAAAATGTATGTAATTAAATTCACGCCAAAAGATGATATTTCGCCAATGTTATGTACACCAATGTTATGCAAAGCATTCTCTGCTGGCAAGATAAGTTTATAGGAATGTATGAGAAAAATGTATGTAATTAAATTCACGCCAAAAGATGATATTTCGCCAATGTTATGTACACCAATGTTATGTAAAGCATTCTCTGCTGGCAAGATAAGTTTATAGGAATGTATGAGAAAAATGTATGTAATTAAATTCACGCCAAAAGATGATATTTCGCCAATGTTATGTACACCAATGTTATGCAAAGCATTCTCTGCTGGCAAGATAAGTTTATAGGAATGTATGAGAAAAATGTATGTAGTTAAGTTAGATAAGTTAATTGAAATGTATCGAGAAAGTTTTTTTTTGGGGGGGGGGACCACTACCGCTTGGTTTTGTATCGGTTGTACTCATAGCATTGCTGAACGCATTATTTTGAAAATTATTAACCACAGCTATGTAATTGAAAATTTATGTTACATTTTTACCACCATTCGTCAACGTTTACTTGCATTGATTATTCACATGGTTGTTGTTTCCTGAAAAATGAAATAAACGTTAAACGTTTTACTAGATATCGTTTGAAGTGTGATTTTTCTGGCTTAGATTAATGTGATCTTATCATAGTTATTAATTTATACAATTTTGCCCAATTATCGCTTTGTACTTGTGTTAAATGATTGTAACTAAGACAGAAAAAAAAAGATAGAAAGAAGTAATTACGTTTTTTTGTTGTATTGCTTTAGAATTTCCTGCATAATTGTGTAAATGCAGTAACTGATTCTGTGCAATTTCCACATATTGGGAAATCAAATAATATATAACATATTTTGGTTGAAGCAGAATGCAGGTTTGAAGACATAGACGAGACGTTGTATTTTTAATTTCGTTTTATTCTATTCCGAGTGGCAGGCATGATTTTTTACAAGACGCATCGCGGCACAAAAGTAGAAGTATGAAAGAAGCGAAAAAGGGACGAACAAATGATTACTAGTCTTATATAACATAGGACTTCTGGCCAGGCGCCAATTCAATACACATATTGAACTTTGACACTTTTTCAAGGACAACCGAAGATATCACTTTCTCTTGATACATAGTACTGATGGCGCATTATTTTTACAGAGGAATTAATTAAACCGAAAGTGGAATTGGATCACGAAATAAGAGAATATTTTAGAATGAAGTTACAATGGGCTAAATTAAGAAAAAATCTTGAAAATTAATTTGGATTAAATTAAGAATTAAAAATATCATTATATATATATGTAACATATTTTGATTGAAGTAGAATGCAGGTTCGAAACAGTGAAGAGACTTGGTATTTTTAATTCAGTTTTATTCTATGCCGAGTGGCAGGCATGATTTTAACAAGAAGGCACGGCGCGGCGCGGCGCAGCGCAGCGCAACACAGGAAGCAAAAGGCAAAAAGAGAGTGAAAAGGGAGGAAACAAATGAACACTAGTCTTATATAACATTGGATTTCTGGCCATGCGCCAAAGGAATACATGTGTTGACCTTTGACACCTTTTCAAGGGCAAAAGTATCACTTTCATTTAATACGCAGTACTGATGGCGCATTATTTTTACAAAGCGATTAATTAAACCGAAAGTGGAATTGGATCAAGAAATAAGAGAATATTTTAGAATGAAGTTACGATGGGCTAAATTAAGATAAAGTTTTGGAAATTACTTTGGATTAAATTAAGAGTTTAAAATATCATTATATATATATATATATATATATATATATCCACGCTTAGATATAAATTATATAAATATAATGGTTAGATATAAATTAAATGGTTGGTAAATGATTAGTAAAATTTAAATTGTTTTTAAAACAGCTCTAAAATATCATTTTCTTTCATTATAATTCCACTTAATTAGCCTTGGGGGACTTAAGTCCTAAAAATTTCAAATTCTGTTATGTTTACATAATAAACAGATCCCATTTTGGCATCCGAATGCATGATCATTGAAAGTTTTAATAAAGTTTCAAATGAATGAATGGAAACAATTCTCTAGGCACAATTCACGTCACTCCTTTTATTCAAAAAATTCTTACTATCAGGTCACATTACGTTAAAATCTCAGAATCAGCTGCTTCAGTTTTGGAATTCTTGGTTTTCTTGTAACTGCTTTATGTATTCCGTTAACCATTGTTCGAATTCTACATCGCTAATGCCTTCTTCCTGAACATCATCGCTGTCTTCGGGTAGATCGTTTCCAAAATCATAATCTAGGAAATATTCGGGAGAATTTAAGTCCCGGCTTGTCTTGTCACTGAAATGATAAAAAGAAATTCAGTATATTGTATCATAGTATTTTGCCATACTTTTATTTTTAATTATCTGTCATATCTTCATTTCTTAATTTATTTTGACATTTTGTGACAATATTTTAATTCAAATGGCACCGATAAATGACGTGATGAACGAATCCATTTTTTTCGTCCATTACGTTCACAGTCAGGCTACAGGAAGGGACGTAGAAAATTATTATAAGATATTGAACCAATGGATTTGTCAATTGATAAATATTGAACCAATGGATTTGTCAATTGATAAATATTGAACCAATGGATTTGCCAATTGATAAATATTGAACCAATGAATTTGAAAATTGATAAATATTGAACAAAAAAAAAAACGAAATTAACTTAACATTTCATCAAAATCTCACATACCTTTCCTTCGAAATCTTAAAACTCCAACTAATTATCACAGCCTGCTTTCTGATTACCCTAGAATAAAAAATAAATTAGGGTGCTAAGTTCACAGTTAAGATACTCTTGAGATGCTAGTGCACCGGCAATAAACGTCGTCTGCGTTCGCCTTATCGTAACCATTCCTTATAAAAGAAGAAGGAAAGGAACGAAACTAGCACGAAATATTGTCATGTTTCGGACTAGAGGTAATAAGTTTGAGAACAAAATTGTAATAATAAGCATGATGATAATGTTTAAGACTTCATTCGTCTCTCTTATTATTATTTTTGAAAATTCATTCTTAATTATAGCAAAGATAACATTATGAATTAAAGCAGTACGTATGTGTATAAACATAACAACCAAAAAAAAAAAAAAATTGAAAGAATCAAAGGCAAGCGGAAAATCGTCACATAATGTAGAATTTCGCCAAATTTCTTGGCGACTTGGATCGCTTTTGGTTCACAATTTGCGACATTTGCGCCCGGCTAACGGAAAAGTACCAATCAAAGTTATCAAATATACATAAGATAAATTTTGAAAATTCAATAAATTTTATTTATTTATACTTATAAGAATTATAGGAAAAAAAATTGTCGGGGGAAAAATGAAAACTTAATTGTTTGATTTATAAATTGGTATAAAAATGATTTTTGTACAATAAAATAATTCAAAGACATGAAGGAAAAACATTAAAATTTCAATAAAATTTAAAAGAAAGAAGATTGATTGATTGATTTTTTTTCTGGCGCAAGGGCCAATATTGACCAAGCTGTGTCAAACTTAAAATACAAAAAAAAAAAAAATATTTATTAAAAACAGTAAGGAGATGAAAGTAAAAATGACAAAGTGAAAATAGAAATTAAATATTATGCATGAAATTGATGACAAGTAAAAATGAAAACGCATCAACATGGTAAGGTTCGCCAATTAAACTTCAAATTTCGAAAATCTCTTCCGAAATTTTTTATTCTTAGAAAACGGTACATAAGGCATTCACATATGATATTATAGGCCGAGATAGCCTGGTTGGTAGAGTGTCGGATTCGCGTCCCTTAGGTTGCGAGTTCGAACTCCGCTGGCCGAAGATTCCCCGCGTGCTTGGTGGCTGACGCGCGTTAAATCTGTCGTGCTCACAAAGTCCTCCATGTCGAGAGTAATACCACTGGGGGTACTGGATCAGGGGTGATCGTTCTCTGATTCAGGTCTAAATGACGATCTGTTGATGAGTGAATGAAATGCGTGAATGAAGTGCGCCCCGTAAAATGGGTTGTGACGTGTGTGTAGCTAAGTCGTTCTCTTGGCCCTAGATGGCGCTACTATAGAAACAAGAGGCGCTCCCCACCCCAGGCTTAAATCGGCTGTTTTCGAACAGCGGGCGAACAGAAATTATGGTACTATATCTTGCACAAATTGGAGCTGTATCCGAATGAAGTAAATACTTATGAGTGAAATAAGTATGACCCATGCGAAGTTTTGTTAACTTGACACTCAATCTCCGACTGAGAGAGTCAGCCTTAAAACCAGAAATAGATGGCTGGATGGAATGCAATTTATTATCTAGTTGCAAGTTCCAGGTATGTTACCATATATGAAAGAAAAAAGAATTTTTTAGTTTAAAAAAATTCAAACTCATTTTTTGGCGAATACCTACTATCCTAGAAATAATTATATTGTTACAAATCTGTAATTTTGCTACCCGGCATGAATAGTGTCATCGGGGAGGAAGACCGTTAAAACCTTTGTAAGATCTGTCTTGTGCGTCAATGACCTGAGAGCTTGGCGGCCATTCGGCGACTAAATGGATCATATTGGAAAGTTCGAGAAGTTTCACAATCCATCCAGTAGGAACCTAGACACACTCAGATACGCCCTGATTGGTCTGAAGATTCTAGCCCCGCCTCCCGGAACTATAAAAGACGGGCACTGTGAAGCTGCAGTGAAGTCGTGTGTATCGTAAGAAGTTGTGTGTGAGAGGAGTCGGAGTCGCCGACAAGTGGAGGATTAGACAGCAAGCAAGCTGCTAAACTATAGAGATTAAATGCGTTACGTTATTATAATTGATCGACGGTGTTGTAGAAAATTTTTTGTAACAATATACAGAACTAGTAGCTTTATATCCAATGGTCTACTCTAATTCAGTTTGAGATGAAAATAGGGGTGGAATTTATTGAGAAACGACCGACATTGGGGTGTCTGGAAAGGTGGCAGGTGCAACAGATCACATGAAAATCAAATTCGCGCATTGTTTGCATTGATCGCCTGCGCTCCTTCATCTCCGACAGAGTTATGTGAGAGATATAAATCATACATAGATGAAATATTTTCCGTCGAATACACAAGAAAAATTCAAATATGAATATGGATTTCGTAGACGAAAACAACTACGAAGCGTTGATAATGATTGAAATTACGTGTTTATAAATCGCGAGATTACGTGTTTAGAAATCGAGATTACGTGTTTAGAATTCTCAGTCAGTTGAGCAATGCCCTTATGTTGATGCAGATCCGTGAACGAAATTACAACACGAATGATCTTTTACCGTATGCACAATCAAAGATCTTTAAGCTAACATTTTACGCAAAAAGCATTTGCGATCAAATAATTCAAACTATTAATAATGGGGTTTGAGAAATCTTCATCTTAGATGCTCCAAGAAAAACTGGTAAACGTTGTTATCATGAGACGTCAATGCTCTTCAATTTTATTTTCTACACTCATATTAAAAAGAAACATGTTTGATTTTTAGCAAAAAAAAAAAAAAAAGTTTTGCATTCGTTAAAGTATTTTTGTTTCTAATTATAGCTCAATTTTTGCGAGTCATGACAGAAAATTAGTGAAGGCTTCTAAAATAGCACGAGTTAGATGACAATCAAAATTTTTGAAGCTAAAAAATATTTTTCCGAAGAAGTCAACGTCCTCCCACTAGTGTGGTGTGGTGTGGAGAAGGGGGTGCCAGCTCAGGTGTCGACTTCGTCATCTGACCGCGGTTCAAAATGACGAGGTCCGTCCCAAAATAGCTTTAGTGTTGCTATAAACGGGACGTTAATATAACTAAATTAAACTAAGCCGAAGAAGTCATGGAGACCAAGTTACATAAAATAACTGAAAATGACACTGACGATTTATCTTGGCGAACCAGATGATCTACAAAGACGATTAAATTATTATAAATCTTAGATTTGATGTAAAGATTACGAGCCAAATTTCGTTCGAATATTCTTTACCGTTATTACGTTTATAGATAATCAGACATCATTCCAAACATTTTTATTGGAGATTTATCGACGTTTTTTTGAAGGTTAAAACACTTTATCTTTGTATATGAGAAATTATCAAATTGACTTTAATAACATTATTGCCAGCTATAGTGTACAAATGCACAATTTAATAACATAAAATTAATTTAATTTTATAATTTAATTATAATTTATAATAATATTTATAATTTAATAATTTTTATAATAATTTTATAAATTTTTATAATAATATTAATAATTTTCTCTTATTTTTTCATAATTTTATGTTGCCTCACCTTTCAAATATCCCAAATTCACATTCATCCTCTACGTTAAGATCGTCTTTTCGATTATCATATTTTCGTACGTTTGGCTGCGTATTTGATTTTTCGAAAGAGGAACAACCCATTTCACTTTTGTCAACATCCATTGGTTCGGTAGATTCTAAATCAGAAATACTGTTTTCCCATAGGTTGATATTTCCCTTTTTTGAATCTGGAATATTCTGATTTATATTTAAATTCTGATTCTGATCCCAGACTCTTCGTGTGTCATCAGTATTTATTGGTTCACCTTTCTCTAAGTCAAATTTTGAACTTTTCCAAAAATAGTTGCTTCCATTTTGGGATTCAAGAACATCAAGTCCAGTATTCGGAAAAGCTGTTTCGACACCATCAATTTCCATCGGCTCTTCAATGTCTAAAATAGGTTTATATGTTTTCCATACTGAAAAGTTTTCTGGTTCTATTTCATATAAAGACTTTCCGATATATCGTGTTGAATGTTGAAGCCAATCTATTTCATTTTGGTCAATATCCATTGATTCCCAATTTTGTACAAGTTGGCAATGATTATTCCAGTCTTCTTGCATGGCTTCGGTTTTCCTTTTTCCTTCAAAAATCTTACATTCAGTTTTCTCTTTTTGACAATTGGGCGAAGCTATTTCATCTATTTCCATTGGTTCTTCATGGTCTAAAATAGGTTTATATGCATTCCATACAGAAAAGTTTTCAACTTTCGGTTCATAAACTGCTTGTCTGGTATTCAGTCTTTGATGGTAGATGAATGCCATTTCGTTTTGTACAGCATGTTGGTGATTGTTGCATGATGGCATTTCTGCATTTTCTTTAAGAATATCCTGTTTTCCATTATATATATAAATTAATTCATTTTCATTCATATTAATTGATTCATTAGCACCCATATGTTCCATTTCATGAACATTCATATGTTTATTTTCCGGGATACATAGTTTTTGAAAAGATTGAGAAATTTTGCTCTCTATTGGCCTATTTATTTTCCATTTTTCCTGTCGTGACATGTTAAAATCTTAAATCTAATTTTGAATAGAAGATGATAAGACATAAAAAAAAAATTCTAGAAAATTTTGCTGAAATACATTTTATCGACCGAATCAAGATTTTTTAGTAAAGTGAACACTGCTTTTACTTATATTGTTAACATTTCATCACTTATTTAATTTTGCATTCTGTTTGATAACAATCGAAGCATCTGCTGTGTTGAAAAATAATGTTATTTTAATAATGCAAAGTTTGAATGCAGTTTATACATTAAATAAAAATAGGACATTCCTTCTTGATTTCTATGTGAATAATATGTATTTGTGTCCTGGAAGGATATACTCGCCAATATAGTCTGTCTGTATATTAATCCATTAAGGCCTAACATTGTTTCCAAAAATATTTTATATAGTGGTTGAAAATGATGTTTAATTAACAGGACAAATATTAAAAAAAATATATAATTTAGAATTTTTTATTTAATTAAAAGACTAACAAAAAAAAGGATGCTATGTACCAAACGGTACATAATTTTCCCCCAAAAATATTGTAGACTAATAATTTAATCATTTAGAGGATAATTTATGAGCTTAAATAGAATAACCATTAATATAAACTCATATAACAAGCAAAAAATCTTTTGTATGAAAAATAACAAAGCATTTAACAAAATATAAAACATTATATGAACAAAGTAACAACAGTGTATGAAAAATAACAAAACATTCAACAAAGTATGAAACATTGATGAACAAAGTAATAACAATGTATGAGAAATAACAAATTGCACTTACTACATTTTCTGTATACTTTTTTGCAACAATGGGCACATCTTAGTTGAGTTTTATTTACAGCTATATAGTGTTTTTACCCATCATATCTAACTAAATCTGATACTTTAGATAGTAAGGTTCCTCATATTCAGTTTCCCTGATACTCTCTAAATTCAGCTAGATAAATTCTATTTCCTTTTTACTGTTCGACCATCGTTTAGTCTTTACTAAACGAACCATCCATTAGTAACCATCTACAGGGCCTCCGCGTGGGTATTAGACGCCCTTGTTCAAATTGAAATTTGGCGCCCCTTTATGGGGTTCTGTTGCACTTTTATAAAATGCTGCAAATTATATGTGAAATACTCTTTTATAGTATTCAAAATTTGACTTTCGAACTGAAAAGCTTTAAAATTATAATATTAAAACACGTTTGTCTTATTGTTTTTTTATTATTCCATAAATTTAAAAAAAAAACAATGATAAAACATTTTTTAAAGTAAAATATAAAAATTAGAAAATATATTCAAATATTGATTTTCCTAGCATTAGCAAGTACAAACGCTTGTATCAATTCCTTTTTATTTAATTTATCCAAAATTTCGCTCTCTCTGGATATAATTGACAAGTCCGATAATATCTCCTGCGCCATGGTAGATCGCATGTAGTTTTTTATAATTTTAAGTTTTGAAAAATCTCGTTCTCCAGTAGCCACCGAAACTGGAAGGGTTAAAGAAATCAGTAAAACTATTGCAATATTTGGAAATGTATCGGTAAGATTGTTTTCATAAATATAATTTAAAACATCAATAGGTGACATATCTTCTTTGATAAAACATCGCAAAGATTTTATTTCTTCGAACAAATTTAATCTATCAATGTCCTTTTCATTAACATTTTTAGTATCCGTTAATTTTTGTTCTAATTCTTTACAATGTTTTAAAATTTCATTGTCACTCCAGTTTTTTAAATTAGGTATATAGTGAAGTAATTGTAATGTTCTTTTAATTGACTGAATCTTTCAGTAATTGAAGAAATAGCAGTGTCTATTATATTGTAAAATTCAACCTGAAATTTTTGTCTTGGATTGTTGATTGGGTCGTCGGTTTGTTCATCTTGAAATAGTTTCCTTTTTAAACCTGTTTCGACTTTGTGGAAAATCAATATTCACTCCCAAATCATCAGCAACGATATGTTCTGATGATGCATGTTCAGACGCTTCATCTGATCTAAGATTATTTAGTTCTGATATAAGATTTTGTAAATTGTCAATCACGATTTGTAAATCCCGTTTTGCATTATTTTATTTACCACATTTACTAAATTTAAAATATGCCAGATGTTAATGGAACAAATGAATTTAAATTACCATCTGAATCAAATTTTTTTGCTTGAATTCTTGATTCCATTGTTTGATCTTGAATATTTATCAACGTTCTCAAAATTCCCTTCAAACCGTTTTTCAACGGTCTTAAAGCTTGAATTTTACTTTCCCATCTGGTGTTGGAAAGTGGCTTTAAAGTTAAATTTTTCAACATACTGTTGCAAAATAGACCAACGTTTAACAGATGAAGAAAGTAGTTATAAAGCTCCTGAACTACTCCGAAGAAATTAACTGTTTCGAAGGAAATTTTAGCTGCATCATTTACAACTAAATTTAGAGAATGAGCAGAGTAAGGGATATAGAGTGCCCTCAAATTATTTTCAATAATTTTTTGCTGCAATCTTTGTGCTTTCCTCTCATATTAGCACCATTATCGTAAGATTGGTCTCGTAAATCTGATAAATTTACTTCTAACGATTTTAAATGTCCATTTATGGATTCAAACAGACCTTGTCCAGTAGTGTCGTCGACAGATTGAAATCCTAAAAAATGTTCTTCAATTTGGGCTTTATTGGTTTCCTCGTTTTTATGAACAAATCGAATTACAACAATCAACTGTTCGGTATGATTGACATCAAGTGTAGTATCCAGAATTAGTGAGTAATATTTTGACTATTTAATCATATGTAATAAATGTTTTTTAATTCCTTCTATTTCATTCTGAATTTGATCCCCTAAGTAATGAGCAATGCTCTTCTTTTGAGATGTTTGAATTTTGTGGAGATGTTCAGCGATTATTGGATCAAATTTTGCTATGGTTTCAACGAAATTCAAAAAATTTCCATTATCATTATGATACAACTCTTTCGAAGAACCTCTAAATGCAAGGCATTGCGGGCTAAATATTGAATAAAATAAATAAGACGTTCAATAACCGATTGCCAGTGAACCTTTTCTGCATCATAAAGTCCTTGTTCAGCTGCATCAATGGTACATAAATTACGCAAAGACATTTTGAGTTCACTACATTTTTACCTATGTTTAAGGTGAGATGCACTGCTTTTATGTGTTTACATTATTACTAGGTGAATTTTCTACGTCAACATCTAAGTTTTCTATTGGTACAATCGTGGCTTCTTCTTGATCATATTCTGATGAATTTATATTTTGAAATAAATTTTCATTATGAAATTCCAAACCTGATGTTGATGGTCCAGATTCAATTGCTTGTCTGTCTAATCCTATTCTGTTTCTGAAATAATTATTTAGAGATCCCACCAGTTTTTGATTGGCTACCTCTCGTTGCAATTAACTTTTTCTATTTTGTGCTGCAGACTTTTTTCTTTCTTTTTTTGAGAATATGTTTCTAAAAAAATAATTATTGTACTAAATAATAAAAAATTAATTTTCATTCCATATACAAAATGCATCATATGATTTTCTCTCAAGATACTGTTTGAAAGTCGAAAGCCCATTTATGCCATTTGCTACTAAATAAAGATTCAGATAAAAAAACTAATTTGACTAAAAATTCAGAAAAAAAATTTTTTTTTTTTCTGCGGAAAATTTATTTTTGAGAATTTGGAGTGAATTTTTTTCTTCTTTTTGCTGATTCAAAATATTTAAGTAAATTAAACCAATATTAATACAAATTACTAAAAAGCATTTTTTATAAGCAATCGAAATATTGAAAACGTTTCAGGTACATAATAATTATAAACTTACTGAAAAAAAGCTATAGTCATTAATAATTTTTTTAGAATTTTTTTTCGATTATTTGTAAATTGTAATTGTATATCAGAAATAGATAAATCAAATTCTGCCCAATTAAGGGTAAGATTTTTCTGGGTTTTATAATGATAAATAAAAAGTTGCTTTTTGAATTATTTTGTTAATTTGAAAGATACATTTTTTTTAATGAATTGTTCCTTTTTAATGAATCTTTATTGCTATGAAAATAATACTAATAATATATTTAGATTGTTCACTCACCTCTAAATAATAATCCTATTTTTTGGAGCAATTATAAACAAAAAACGGTTTGAAATCAATTAATCACAGTACTTTGCTTGCGAAGCAATTCACAGAATGTACGCACTTCATGAGCAGCGACTATGTGTATGATTAAAAATAAGGAAATTCCCTGTTAATTCAAGAGCACACACCCACGGTGTCGTCGCTACCATCATTCCAGAAAAAAAAAAGCAAACTAAACAACGATGTTGAGTCGCAACAGCTTCACAGCATAAAGAATAAATATATGCCGATATAAAACATTCCCAATTCCTGTTGTTACGTGTTACAAATTCTTAGATTTTTAACACGTTCCGTGTGGTAGTGCGAACTCCACACGGAACGTGTTTTTATTGTTCGTATCGGCAATCAAATTTTGTTTTACACAAACGAAAACAACCCTCAGAAAGGAAAACTAAAATTAAATTAAAATATAAAATTAAAATTAAAATAAAATCCTATTTTATTGCTAAGAAAATATAAAATGTGCAAAATTGCAAGCATATAATTAACAACTTTTATTTAAGTAACATTAAATTAAAAAAACTATAAGTACTACAAATTTTGACGCTTCCTGCGCCCTTGTGCGGTGAACAATTTTGCCATCCTCACGCGGCGGCCCTGATCATCCATTATCCTAACCATCGTTTAGTCTTTAGGATAAAAATTGTGAGCATTTCAGACAATTGCAATGTCGCCTAAATAACGTCCCATTATTTTGTTTTTTCATTTTTCTTTTAACACAGTATTGCAATTATCAATGGACATTTTTCAGCGCGATTGAGAAGCATTGTTTTAGTAACATTATATCCTTTTCTTAAAACAAATAATCAATTAATTCAGGAGAAGTAACATATTTTTTGAATTTTCGCATAAAAATGCATGTGAAAGTATAAACTTACTGTGAAACACAGGCTACTCCTTGACGAATTTGATTGTAAATTTTCTGTATTTGAAACCAAATCCATTATGATAATTACATTTTAGAAGTTAAATCTCTTTTCCAATTTTTTTCCATCTAGCTCTCCTTGTTTTGTAGCTATTGCATTAACTTATATTCGGATAGCCAGACATATTTCTTTTAAATGGCTTTTGTTCAAAAATTGATAAAAATCTTCAAATTTGGTGTAAAGATTTTATTAAATTTCATACGACTATTTCAAAATCTTTGTTCATTGGCAGACAAAATTTCAAAAACATATTTTTTTGACTCAGGAAGATCTGAAACTTGGAGATGCGTCAAAACCTTGAGTTCAAACTTTTGGCGTTTCCAATAATTTCTCCGCACATGAGAAAGTAAAAAAAAGTTTGGATCCAAGTCTTTCCGGCGACATCTATTGCCGGATGGGTGAATCTCAAGCCGCTAATATCTGGATTTGTTGTAAGTGATTAAAGTCGACAGTTTTTCTGTTTCGGAAGATCGTTTCTGAAGACAAATTACTGTTATTGTTTTGCAGAAGAATAAATTATTATCAATTGAATCTGTTGGAAACATCACATCTAAATTTTTGCGAATATTTTTTGATGAAGTTAAAATTCGGAAACAAAGCTTTAAATTTTTGAATGAATGTAATATTCGGAAGCTATAGAAATTTGCTTTTTCTTATAATTTTACAGAAATTTCGATTTTTAATTCAACCGAAGTTGAAAACAACAGGCGAAATTTGATTTTAATGAACTGGTAGCATTTTGGAGAAACGAAATTAATTGTCGTAAAGCTGCAATTCTAATAAACTTTTTAAAGAAAACTTTCTACGACAGGATATTAAAAAAACAAAATAGAAAAAAAGAAGGAAAGAAAGAAAAAAGCATAACATTTTTAAGCTGAAAATTACACATTTTTAATTTATCCATGATGAATGAGGAGTGAATTTTTTGAAACAAAGATGATCATAGGAAATTTGAATGCGAAGAATTAAAAACCCATAAAAATATCGAATTTTTGTAATGTTTCGACCAATGATATTTAGATATTTTCTGCGCAACTAACTGTCTTTCTTGCAGAAATGTGGCGAGAAACTGCATTGCAAATCCATTTATAAAAATCCGAAACTGGCTTTTCATCAAAAAGAAAAATCCACCGACACATCGCAAAATTTCGGAGACATAAATGGAACTAACGTCATCTTTCAAAGGGTATAGACAAACTTTTATTGACCATTGGGCAAAATGAATGAAAGCAGTGTGTAGTAAGTGGCTGCTTTTAGACAGTAGAAATGAAGTTTCATTTATTAGGGAATACCTCTAATTCTAATTTGAATATTAATATATTCCTAGAGAAGAATGACAACTTTAGAGCCAAATATACATGATCTTGATTTTTTTTATATATATAGATTAGATGTTATCGGAGCTCTAATAATAACGAATAGAAAATCAGAATTCCACACATAGAGACATAGAAATAAAATTATAACTGGAGAAGTTAAGGAATCTCGCTGATGATTCATGCTAAATGCAGACTGTTTATGGAAAAATTAAATTATGACGCTGATACTATGGATATTGTTTTCGCCTGGTCTATTCAAGGTCGTTATGCTCTTTCAAGGATGAACTAGGCGGAATCATTTTGCTCTAATTTATTAGTTGAAGAATAGCAGCCCTAAAGATCAATATTATTTTGTGGTATTAAATCTTTAGAAGTGAATAAAGCGCATGAGCTATTAGTGGTTTGAAAACTTAATAAAAGAACAAGGTAAATGTCATGAAATAAATTATCATGGTTATCAGCGGTTAGTTTATTTTTAATGTCCAATTAGATGATAACTACAATTACCTACTGATTCAATTAAAAATATACTGAATACTTGAATTGTTTGTAAATTTTGCTTGATTTTTGCATCTAATTATAGAATGGTTGATTTAATTTTTGACCATAAATTTAAGAAGTAATAATTTATTATTCGTATGATTACTGTTACTATATTCCCTGTACATGCTAGACTGTCACCATATTTCATTACTCTGTCTTGTATTATTATTTGCCCTATTTTTGCTCTGTTTTCTAACTAAAGTCTCTATGAGACAGCCAGCGTAAAAATATAACGCTATATTTTTAGTACAAGGAACGTCTCTTTTGGCGATATTTAAGTTCTGTTCTACTAGTTTGAATATCTAAGAGGTTCCTAATCTCTTTTGGAACACCACACATTTAACAATAAAAAAAAAAACTTCTTTGGTTTATCATACCAAATATCGAAATATTGTTGTATATTATCTATAAAAATGGCAATTTAGAACTAAAACAATCTTCAAATATTTTACAAATTTAATAATCAAAAATTTAAAAATAAACATGAAAATCAAAAAGAAAATTTAAAAATTAATAAGATGGTTTAAGTTGATGGAGTTTTAATAATTTGTCAGTATCGGTTTCCACATTGGTTAACGTCAGCCGCCAATTTCCATTTTCTATTGATTTGTTGTTTATTCCTTTTCTTTGACAATAAATAAGCTTTTGAACTAAATCCATACTCAATAAAAGCAATTCACAATACATTTCTCTGATTCTTGTCCATAATCCAAAGCTGGTATTGATTTCTGAAGCAGAACTCAGCAAATCCATTTTACTTTTAGTTCGTTGGTGCGAGATCTATGAGGTCCTCTTCTAAAATTGAGGATTTTTCTATATCTGTATTTATTATGCACATCCAAACCGTCAAATGGACATCAAGGCTTTAAGCTCGTGTCTATGCGATTGCGTTTTATGTGTCTATATTTGTGAAAGGATCTAAAACTCAACTAGTTTCATTTAATTGCAGGTGATATGTAAAGTTGTTTGTTCAAGTATGCTATTCCAATAATTTCCTAAATCGGTAGGTGTGTCACGGTCGCTTCTCTTAACGCTTCCCATTTACCTCTAAACCCGATATTGGCCCCCCATGGAAATCCCGCATACCATTTTGGAATCTGTGGTCTAAAATATTACTTAAAAAACAATGATACCAACCAAAACTTCAAACCAGCTATGAAACTGTGTTATTGTAACGTACCCCGGCAGCAACTGAGTTCAAAGAACTTTCACTCCCCCTCCCTCCCCAGTGTAAGAATTTTTAGTGAAAAGTAAGGGGCGGAGGAATGTCGGGAGTGGACGAAAGGAAGGTGAAGAAGCACGGCAGACCCCTACATAGGTGCGACCTTGAAGGTCAAGACCGAGGACGCTGCCCAGGAAATTAGGGTGTCGAGAACTGTAAATGATAATTTATTTAATATCCTTGCTGTATATAACTATGTAGAGAATACTATTTTAATCAAGATATTATAAATAAATTATGTGTATAAATTCCGTCAGTCATTGAATTGGGGTAGCATTAATTTCAAGCATCATAAATCTCCTAGTTGTTACACTATATAAAATAAATGTTTTAAATGATAAAGTATATTGATCAGAAGTCATGTTTAGTAAAGCGTTAGTAAAACGCATTTTTCGTCTTAGCTCATAAAATAAAAAGAAGAGAATATTTCCCCTAAAGTATTTATTTTTCCTCATGATAAAAGTATTTCCCCTAATGTCAACTTAATGATCCGACAAAAGAAATAAGTTATCAGAAGAGGCAACTGAAGAAATTTTGATGTGTTATTACAATTTTAAAAAAATGATATAACTCAGAAAATAAAATTAACCTTAAAATAAGATTGATTAAAAAGGTTTAAGTGCTTTATATCTTCTTTTATTGTCTTACGTCTTCATCTCATTCAATTTTTTAATCTTTATTTATTTCTTTATCAGAGTAGAATAAAAAATTATTTACACAATTTTTTTATGTTTTATTTATTTAGCACTTAAAAGGCTCATATCAATGTTTGATAAATTATAGCAACCCTATATATGACGTACATGTAGATAAGTACGAAATTAAAGAGTGTAAATTATATGATAATTACGCTAGCGGCAAATGTCGATTCTTTGTTGTAATCTCGTTCGAATTTGAATTTTTATAAAATATATATATATAAATACGTTACAAATGGTCAAATTAAATACCAGAGGCAAAAAATTTAAATCATTACGTTTTCGAGCTACCGCATTTACATGTTTCTGAAAGAGCAGACCGACAGACAGTCAACTCCTCTTTGGATTTCGCTTAAAATTTGGTAGGCGTTTATACTAAAGGTGTTAAATATCTAGGTACCGAATTTTATATCTCTCTTCGTTTCGTAATTATCGTGTTGTTATATTCAATCAGCCGGGCAGACAGACTTCCTTCGCACTGATTTTGCTTAAAATTTGGTAGAAATCAGCAAATTTGGTTTTAAGTCTATATACCAAATTTCATCCGTCTAGCTCAAGCAGTTTTTGAGTTATCCTTGTCACAAACCGACAGACAAACGGACATTTTCCAAAAATGTATATTTCGAACTGAGGGAGGTCTAAAATGTAGATATTCACCAAAATTTCGAGCTCTAATTTTTTGATGATGGCTACATTTTTTTCTATACTTATTCGTATACTAGACAGTAAAAAATGGTACTACAAAAAAAAAAAAAAAAAAAAAAAAAATCAAAGAATTTTAAAGTTAAAGAACTTCTTATATATTTCACTCAGAAGTGCTTAGAAAAAATCGCAGTGCCGCAAAGTTAAGTGTGTTATATGATGCATCTTCAAAGGAAAGAAATCAAAATTCATTAGTGATAGTTCATTTAAGATCTAAATCATATTCCTCATTTTCCATCATGTGTGTAATCAGTTTGGAGATAAACGAGCTGTTCTGATAAAACCCGCTTCACTTATTTCAATAGAAAGCTTGATATTAAAAAAAATTAATTAGAAATCACTGGATCGATGTGCTTCCATGAGCGACAAATTCGTCACATTTTAATTTCTTTTGAATGGATTACATGAAAAGGATCATTGATTCAATCGATCTACATGCTAGGAGCGCTAATTTGCCATTTCTTTCTATTTTTTTTTTCAGCGAGGTTGCATGAAAACAATCATGTACAACAATCATTTTGTTTTTTAAAAATTGGAAATGTATTAGGCATATATGTAATTTTTCAAAATGTTTGGCGATATTTGTTTGGACGTTATGAAGCAGTTAATATCGCAGTTTTGAGTATTTGGTGTAACATCATGATTCTCATTAAAAGGTTTGATAGAATTCATTTAGAATACTACTGATTATCGACACTGCTTCGTTCAGCGGTTGCGAACTGGCTGTTTTCACAAGCTGTTTTTCTATTCATATGCAACATTCGCGATTGAATCAAAATAAAAAACAAAATGTTATTTATATGCAGTGTTATACCTGCTTATTTTGACATATTTAAAGAGAAAATGGAGGCACTATTCTCTCAATAATTGAAGCCAGTGATGTGTTGGTTTTATTCATTAAATTAGGAATTTTATGAAATATTTGAATTATGCATTTTAATATTATTATATATTAGAAGTGATACAATAAAAAGACATCAATGAGAAAATCAACAAAAAAATGAGATTCTGATCACAAATTCCAATGTTCGAAAAAATAAATGACCCTCTATACCTATAAATTTATCTGGGCCATATAAGAAAATATAAGGAATCTGAGAATCATAGTGCTCGTCCATTTGATATATACACTTAATTATAGATTTAAACATAATGCCTTATAAACTAATTGACTGAATTGTAGATTTAAAGATAATCCTTATAAACTAATTGACTGGATTGTAGATTTAAACATAATGCCTTATAAACTAATTGACTGAATTGTAGATTTAAACATAAACTAATTGACTGGATTGTAGATTTAAACATAATGCCTTATAAACTAATTGACTGGATTGTAGATTTAAAGATAATGCCTTATGAACTAATTGACTGGATTGTAGATTTAAAGATAATCCTTATAAACTAATTGAGTTAATTGTAGATTTAAACATAATGCCTTATAAACTAATTGACTGGATTGTAGATTTAAACATAATGCCTTATAAACTAATTGACTGGATTGTAGATTTAAACATAATGCCTTATAAACTAATTGACTGGATTGTAGATTTAAAGATAATGCCTTATGAACTAATTGACTGGATTGTAGATTTAAAGATAATCCTTATAAACTAATTGAGTTAATTGTAGATTTAAACATAATGCCTTATAAACTAATTGATGGATTGTAGATTTAAACATAATGCCTTATAAACTAATTGACTGGATTGTAGATTTAAACATAATGCCTTATAAACTAATTGACTGGATTGTAGATTTAAAGATAATGCCTTATGAACTAATTGACTGGATTGTAGATTTAAAGATAATCCTTATAAACTAATTGAGTTAATTGTAGATTTAAACATAATGCCTTATAAACTAATTGACTGGATTGTAGATTTAAACATAATGCCTTATAAACTAATTGACTGGATTGTAGATTTAAACATAATGCCTTATAAACTAATTGACTGAATTGTAGATTTAAAGATAATCCTTATAAACTAATTGACTGGATTGTAGATTTAAACATAATGCCTTATAAACTAATTGACTGGATTGTAGATTTAAAGATAATGCCTTATAAACTAATTGACGGGATTGTATATTTAAAGATAATTCTTATAAACTAATTGACTGAATTGCAGATTTAAACATACTGCGTTATAAACTAATTGACTGAATTGCTGATTTAAACATATTGCCTTATAAACTAATTGACTGAATTGCAGTTTTAAACATACTGCCTTATAAATTAATTAACTGAATTGTAGATTTAAATATAATCCTTATAAACTAATTGACTTAATTGTAGATTTAAACATAATGCCTTATAAACTAATTGACTGGATTGTACATTTAAAGATAGTCCTTATAAACTAATTGACTTAATTGTAGATTTAAACATAATGCCTTATAAACTAATTGACTGGATTGTATATTTAAAGATAATCTTTATAAACTAATTGACTTAATTGTAGATTTAAACATAATGCCTTATAAACTAATTGACTGAATTGTAGATTTAAAGATAATGCCTTATAAACAAATTGACTGAATTATAGATTTAAATTAGAATTTATTATAAACTAAATGACTGAATTGTAGATTTAAATATAATGCCTTATGAAATGTTTGACTTAGAGATTCAAACATAAAAAATTTTGTAATTTGATGCACCGGTCAGGCTTACTTATTTCCGGAGATATTAATGTTCCATACACATAACAAATTGTTTTATTGTATTGTGTTAGAAATGGTCAAAGATTCTTAATCTTGACAGAATGTTTAAATTAATGCATATATCATAAATTCCGAAACATTGGTATTTATTGTAGCTGTTATAAATTGAAAAAAAAAGTATTAACACTTTAGAATGAAATATATGTACTTAAAAATATGTATCAAATATAAACATAAATGTGTTATCAAGTTAGTATTAAAAATTCTTTCAAAAAATTGAAAAGAGTTTAAAGGCTAAGTACTTTAATTTTAAATTCAGAGCATAGTTTAATTATTTATTTTTTTACTTGGTTACTTTTTTTATGTATTTATTATATGGAGAAACACTGGTATCTTTACGGAAGAATTCAATACATTCTAAATCCTGACGAAAGAGGCATTTTAATAGACGACGAAAAATCTTTATTGTTTTATTTTCTTGAAAATAACTTTATATAAATGAACTTCTGCATGGACGAATCGGATTATAAAACAAATAAACATCATATTTTCTCGAGTAGAACTTGGCATGAAAAGTCAGGAGATTAAATCTCAAGGTTTGCCGATTACCGAAAACTATGCGAAATTCCCAGGACGATTTCAATATTACACTGACCTTTAATAATGTTTACTACCTCACTTCGAGGTTCTTTCCTGCAAACCGTTTAACCTTCAGTCTTACTTCGAAACGAGGATCACAGATGGCGCTGCAGTCGAACTTGGCAAACGAACCGCGAAATTCTCTTTGTTTACGCTCAATTTTTTTGCTCATTCTATCTGCTCTTGGAGTTCTTTCTCCTCCGTGCTTGACAGTAGAGGAAGATCAGAGAGTTAACTTATGGTTTTGCTTATCAGTTATTTTGCAAAAGCACGTGATTTTTACAACGCATACAATCAAGAGTTAATTTACAGAGTGGATTGTCTGATTGCACATCTGTTAAAAAGTTCTTAAAAGTGCAGTTTTTTCAAACTCGGCAGTCAATTTGCGCCGAGACATCGAAGTGCCAAAAAAAAAAAAATCCTACTGGTCTGTAGTTGGGATGGATTTTGAGAAGACAAAAGAAAATCCGAATCCATGGACAACTGCGAACTTCTTTTCCCGCCTTTTCTTTTGGTAAGTTTACATTTTAAGTTTTGTCCGCATTATTTTTTAAGAAACTTAATATATTTTGATTAAAGTTTAAATATTTTCTAAGTAAGTATTTAATTTAAAGTATTAAAGTAAGTAATTTAAAGTATTTTCTTGAATAAGAAAATTATCTTATTACTAAATCTATTTTTATTGCTACCGCCTCACTATAATTAAATGCCATCAATTTAGGAATATCACTAATTCATGTATGTACTTTTTAATTGATTTAGGTGCTATTAGTTTAAACTTCATCTTAGAAAAAATCTTTAATTGATATTTAAATTTATTTATTTTTGCCTTTTTTTTTTTTTTTTGACCGAGCATCTATTTATTATTTGGGTAAACCAAATTATTATGAATGTTAATCTTTGTAATAAGAATTTTCATGCATTTCTATAAGATTTACTTTCTAAAACAATGTGCAAGTTAAATGTTTGTTACATTAAATAATCTTAATTACTTACAATCATATAATAAGTTTAAAATTTGATAGTCAAGAATTTGATAGTATTATATGATATGACACTACGTTATTTGAACAAACTGGAAAGAACGAAAATTAGTTTATATATTAATATTAGGCGTGAAATGAATGTAACGATTTCGCAGTTCTTATGAATTTATTTTTATTATTAATTAGATTGTATTTTATTATTTTATTAGATATATTTTTATAGTAAAATTTTGTTAGATCTTGGAAGTTAATTGAATTTATTAAAATGTTGTCACAATTATCTTTCCCAAATTTATCTGTTATGTATAAAATTTAAATTCCATGGCAGATATGTTGTTAAATTAAAATTTGAAAGAACGATTCTCAATACCGAAAGCAATTACGTAATAAACACTCCGTCACCGAAAAATCTGAAAGAACAAAAGCAAGAAAAACAAAAATTTCAAAAAGACAGATACTCGTATTTCTTTATATTAATTTTTCAATTCGCATAAACAACATTATCAATCAAGACTTCGCTTGTTTATTTTTATGAATTCATGTTTTCATTATTATTTCGTAAAATCGTTTGCATTATTTTGGAGTTATTCAATGAATATTTCACTGATTTTTTTACGAACGTAAACTGTTTCTTATCACTAGAAATAGTCCAGCTCTGTATTATAAATTGATGTTCAGATATCTAATGACCAATTAATATTTTTTGACAAAGTCCATCTAAGAGTTTTTAGAAATTCGGATTTGCCTTCTAATTAGAGCCTTCTAAATATAATCTTCCAACTTTTTATGATTTTTTTATATATTTTTGCGTGAAATCGGAGGACGTTTTAAGCATTATTTACATCAGTTGGCCACGAATTGCGTGCAGATACTTTTCCGAGTACTATCACTGAAGTGCACATTCTAACCACCAAATTAATTGGAACACGATTTTCACCTTGTGCAAGAGAGAAAAATTTAAGCTATAATAATAAATTAAGGATTAGCAGAGAAATTCTCGTTATTCGAATTTTTGTCCCAATTTGAGAGAAAAAAAATCTTTTTGTATGAATAAAATATCCTAGAGTATTCCGTATTCAAGTTATTTTGAGTTGTAAAGTAATATTTATGCATATTGCCAATGGTAAAATCGTCTATCCCTTGGTAACTCCCCTCCCCCTATTTCGAATGAATTATTCTTGTAGTGAGAATCCTTAATGATTGCTATGATTTTCTGCATGTTATTAAGCTCTAGTTAAGTTATTAGCTCAACAAATCCTTTTTTATACAGAGTATTTATAGCTTTTTTGTCTTTGAAATAATAATTCATTTGAAAGGCGATTGCTAAGAGAATAAAGGGCTTTTATTGGGTTGTCTAGTAATTTATCAGTGTTTTTCCAGATTATTTTTTAAAAATTTCATTGATCTTTTGATACAAAGGTTGGTTTACTGGCTATACATTTTTTTGTAGAGCAAAAACGAATCTTCAGAATTTTTTTTTAATTCACAGAGGATCACGGTGGCTCAGTGATAAGATCTGGGTTTGGGGTTCGGAGAATTCAAGGTTTTGATTCTGCTGAATGATTCCATGTACGTGAGCCTGGTGTATGTCAAATATTAAATCGTGGGCCATCAAGCACATGATGCACTTCAAGTGTTAATCTGATTATCTGACCGGGGTTCAAAATTACAGGGTCCATCTTAAAATAACGGGTAGTGTTGCTTTCAAAATGGGGTGCTTATTAAACTAACTAATCTAGATACAGACCAAGAATTACTTTTGGGATCTTAACACCTCTATTAAACGCAGAAAGAAAATGTCTTTGAAAATAGTTGGATTTATCCACTTTCCATTCCATTTTAATAGTATCTTGTAGAAAAATAAATTCTTTTTCAAATAATGTTATCGTATTTTAGTTTAGTTTATAGGGCGTGATTATTTAATCATCCTCTAAATATAAACATTAATACCTAAATATTCAGGGTGATTATGTCGGAAATAACTTTATTAAAATATAAACAAAAAATATGTACTATGTCTGTATTCAATTTGTTTTCTACTCTTCTTTATTTTTACAACCCACCGGAGTTTGTAAAAAACATAAACCCTCGGCGAAAACCAAAACTTGATAACCCATAACTGGAAAATAAATGAATAATAAACCCATAAAAATTTTGAGGGTGTCTTGTGAAAATTGTATCACCAAACACATTTACAAAATCATTTTTGATTAAACAGTTGATAAATGGAACGCCAGTTTATTAACTTTAGTCAAAATAATGATTTTTTTTTCCTATTTACATCATTTTATTTCCAGAAATTTCTGTGCCAAGTATTTTCGTTTCAGCGACATTTTAAAAAGAATGACTTTGTGTTTTTGATGCCATTTAGAAGCGAAATGTTTGAAGGAAATTTTGCTGCTTATTCAATTGAAATTTTGAATACAATTAGAAAGAGTAATTGGAAAAAAATATTTTGAATCTGATAACTGTTATTTGAAATTTGTTGCTGTTCCTTGTTATCATAATTCTATGTAATGTTTAAAAAGTCATATTTAAAAAAAAAAGGAGAAATCAATTGATCAACGCACAGCCAATTTGAAATGTTTCCATTTGGATATAATTAGATATGTGTCGATATTTACTAAGAATACCTAAAAGAGCGAAGTTATTTTTCGACTTTTTAAACACATTCACTGCCAAGATTTCGCTGCTCCTAATAATATGACTGTTGCTTTAGATTAGTTGTTCCAACCGCGTAATTAGTACTCAGACCGACTGCACAAGGAATTTGTTAATTATATGTTATTTCTATTAAATGTGAATAACATAAAATCATTGTCTAAATTTTAATGGGTCATTTTCTAACCAGGACGCATAATTCGAAGTGCTAGGTAGGTCAACGTGCGAATGGAATTAAAAAAAAAAATGCACATCTGTGAAATAAAATTTAGAAGCATTGAAATAGTCGATTATCGGTAATTTTAAAAGCCAGTAATAATTAAAATAATGCAAGCATGAATGATATATTTTGCTGCTGTTCTTAATATTTTTTCCCCGAAGTTATTTCATCCACCTTTTATTATATTAAGGTGGCAGTATTCTTTGTAAAATAAACCTGAGAGAAGTGTTCTTTAGACGCTGATTGTTAGAAAAATTAAATATAATTATTATATTTTAGTATGTGTGGGTTTGAATGTGAAATTCGTGAAAAATAAAGAATAAAATATTTTATTTAAAAAAAAATATTTTAATTGGCTGTTAAAAGATATGCACAACATTTAGAACATACAAACAATTAAAAAACCGTTGAAGGCTGACTGTCTTTCATACAAATAAAAATCATCGAACATCATCAACGGATTTTCATTTCTCCGCCTGGCGAATGTCACAGGAGTTTTAGCCTTCTGACGCTCCACTTTTTCGATGTGTTGCCATTTGTTAAAATCTAAATCTTATCCCATATATATGCTAATGAAAAATTTAATAAAAGAAAAATCGACCAGAGGAGGACATTCAATTCAAACCGTAAAATAATAATAATAATAAATTTTAAAAAAACCAAGATTATTTCGGTTAATCACAAATCTCTGGTTCCTTAATATTGATAGTAAAGGTTCGGAATTTAAATGTAATTGAATCTAATTTTTAAAAAAATTTCGAATTAACTATTACAAGCACGAGGGCCCATTTCCTGAATTATTATTTACCAAGATATTAATTTAATTAATTAATACTTTTATTAATTTTTAAACCACTTAACGGAAAAAACATTTTTAAAGTTAAAAAAATATTATTTTTTTAATTAATTGGTTTAAAACTGAATTACAAAACATTAAATGCCTTGATAGAAATAGTTCGGGAAATAAACCATTATGCTTGAAAGTATTAATATTTTTAATATGTTCTCGGTTTAATAATAGCTAAAAATCGAAGCAAACTGATAACACTTTTTCAATCCTTGACTCTGACAACCATTTAGGGTTATCTGACGTAAGATGACAGCCATAAGCAGCCTGAACATTCCATTTTCTGATTCTTTGTCTAGGGTTGTTCCAGTCTTTATTCTCTCCTTCTGCAGATCATCGATGTTAAAAGTCAGATAATCGAATAGTTTGAATATAGAAATCGCGGAAAGTAAACTTTTTAACCCCTTGGCCTACGAATTTTCTTAACCTACTAATTAGATGATACATTCTATTTGGGACATTTATTATCAATTCCTATAATAATATAAGGGTGTTTGAGATATTGAAGAGTTTTTAAATTATTTTTGCATTTTTAATTACTGAATGCTTACACTTAATTGCAGATTTAAAATTACAAATTCAGTCATTCGCTGCCCGTATCAGACTCGTTATTGCATGGGGTTAATCAGCTGTAAAAATAGACAAGTGCTTTATTTTTAACAATTTAACTGTGGCCTTTTTTTATGGTCTTAATAGACAACATTTTCTTTTCCAAGAATGTGCTGTTTTACTTATTCCATTTAGAATCGATAGAAAGCGTGAAATGTTTGTGAAATTTGTATGATTTTTCTATAAACTTGCACCATCTTTGAGTGATTTAATTTCAGATTATAGGTTTTTAGGAATTGATAAATCGGTGCCGCATGACGCATGGTTACAACAATTAGCACCTTAACTGTGACGCCTGAGGATCGTTCGTGCTTCGGGTTATTACATTTTTAAATTTAATATTTAAAATAAAGTCATTCATAAATATTGTAATTCGATGCAAAAATGACATTAATGAAGTGTTTGATAAATTTTTAGTTGAATCAGTACGACAGCATATTCCCGAAATAGAAAGCATAATTTCATTAGATATCAGAGAAAACTATGTAGTTAAAAGTTAAATAGAAATGAAAATTTGAATGCTATAGCATTTTGAATCACAATGAAAATACAAGTTGTAGCAATCATGCCTGTAAACGCATTAATATGTTAGCACTAAGCACTTCTAGGTCGATTCCTATAGGAAGACTCTCTATTGCAATGGTTCACATGACAAGACTTCTGGAAAATGTCTTCAGTTATTTACCGATCTTAGTCACTATTACCCGAAATCACCCTTCGTTCAAAATTCTATAACGCTTTGTCCATATTATCTTTTTGAACAGGATAACTAGAGTAATTTTGTTTCGATTTTAACTGGCTTAGAATATGTTAAGAATTCAGTTAACCATGTGATCTTCCTGGGCGGAGCTAGCTGCCAATCATGTATACGAGGTCTTCCTGTTGTTGTTTAATATATATATATATATATATATATATTTTTACCAGTAGAAGCGAACTGGACTTCTGTACTAGGGGGAGTGTTATCTCGGCTCTCTCTCTCTCCCGAGAAATTTTATGTGTAGTTCTCTAGGCCTTCTACACTTTGGCGTAATCATGTGCCTTTTGTTGTCGATGTTACGAATAAACCCCATAAAAGACAACATGTGTCTTCAAGTCATTTCACCCCAGGACACAACCTTCACTTTCGAATAAATTATTGTGCAATCAAGAAAAGCAACAGTAATTTATTTACAGAATATGTTATTAGAAATATAAAAATCTCGGATGAGTAGTTCGTAAATAGGTTATCTAGTTCAAAGGGGTGGAAATGATGAAGGGGGTGACATTTTCATTTCGCTATAACTCTCTTAATATTGAAAATAGAAAGATGAACCCAATTATCCAAATAAGTACCTCATAAAAACGAAGAACTTTTGTACTTCAAGTTTTTCGATAACTGCAATGTCGTAGAAGATTAGGGTCTGAAAAGTGTTTTCAAGCTCTCATTTTGACTGTTTCTAACATCAGCAATTGATGTTGCCAGATAGTACCTCAGATGTCTACCTCAGAATCTACCTTTGCCTTCCAGCTTGCCGAGAGGAATTATTTTTTAATACTATCCAAAGACATGAAATTTCTATTACTATTTGTTGGTTTGGTTTCAAATGAACTCACTGTGGGCTGGTACACTAAACCGATTTTGAAACCTTTTTGTTTAAATAATAGATTTGATTTTTTAAACAAAAAGCTACTATTTAAATCTACAATGAATTTTGAAATCAAATTATTTTATGTAGAGAAGTTTTATGGTACATGTATTTTAGGTATTAGGCTATTCTTAGTGAAGGAAGAAATGATAGGGTCAGATGAGTTTATGATCTCGTAAAAATGATGTAACATCTTATCTAAGAGTCTGTAAAATTTTATCTGTAATAATTCAATTCTAGTGTTACATTGTTAAGTTTTCAAAGGCAGCCAAGCAGCATGACTTATTCAAAACTATTTTTCTCATGTTTTTTTTTAAATTTTATTTGTAATAATTCAATTCTAGTGTTACATTTTTGATAAATTTTCTAAGGCAACCAAGAAGCGTGACTAAAGTTATTTAAAATAGTTTTTCTCGTATAAGGTTTTTTTTTTTTTTGCTCAGAATTATCGGAAGTGTGGTATTTCTAATACCGAATTAATAATAATCTAAAATGAATTGGTTGTTGCAAATTGCAAAAATAATATAGAACGATTAGAATTATTACAGAGTATATAAAATAAATTACAATAGATTTCGAGTCCAGTGATAGTAAAATTAATTTTAATTTATTAATGTATGTAACTTTGTTTTGGATGAATTTTTTTTATAAAAAGTTCGAAAATAGCTTTATTTTTGAATATTTGCACAAAAAATATTGAAAAAGAAAAAAACTAATCAAAATTTACCAAATAAGTGACAAAAGTTTTTTGTTTTTTTTTTAATTGGAAAAAGGTGTTTTTTTGCCAAGTATAAAGCAAAGTATAAAGCAAAAGTATAAAGCAAAAATCTTCTAGTTTAAGAGTTATTAAATGATTTACTTAAAATATTCATATAGAATTATTCAAGAACTATAGAACTATTCTATAGTTTCTGAAATAAAAAATAAAATGACTTTTTATCCATTCTTTAAATATTAGTATTGGACTGAGAAATAACACGACATTTTGAATTTTTTTCATATTGTGAAGCACTAAAGCAGCTATAAAATATTTCTAAAGGAATGCATTACTTATTTTCTTGTTCAGGAACTACAGAAAGTGTTGAGAAATTATTATACCAAATTCGAACCAAAAATATGCATTAAATTTTAATTTACGAGGCTTTTCGTAAGAAAATTCTATCAAAGATTAGAATTTGAGAAAATAGGATGTAAAGATGTAAAATAGCATTAAACCGTATGTAAAAGCAAATAAAAAAAATCATTATAATTTCCCAAAAAATAGACTTAAAAGCAAAACTCTAACGGTTTTATAAACATTCATTTATTGTTCAAATATTTAGAATATTAAATTAAAAAAAATCATTATTAAATTTAAAAAATTCATAATTTCGAAAAAAAAATGACTTTTTAATATAGTTACCGATTTTAAGTGGTTTTCGAAGTTTTCACTATTGGCTATTTAAGAAGTGATCACTGTTATCATATAATATTTCTGAAAATGCATCCATCTCAAGGTCAAAGATCAAGTCAAGCAGCAAGAGATTTGAAAACTTAAGAACTACGCATGTCTTATTTCAAAGACATAGATTAAAAGTAATCGGTCTGGCTAATTAATTCTGAGGAATACGACATTTAACCCAGTAACATTACTCAATTGTCTTTTTAAAGTTTCTTCCGTTTAAATTGCTCTCAGTGATGAGTCGTAATATGTATTCGCTTTTACTGTGAAAGCTTTCGAGACACAGCATGCCATTTTTACACCTTGTTTCCACCCCAAGGTTAATTGTTGCTCTTATAATTTTTTAAAAATCTTAACTAATAAGGTTGGTTGGTTGGTTGTTTTATTGGCACAAGAGCCAATTTAATTAATAAGAGAAGAGGATCTATGTCTATTTATTTTCCTTTTCAAGGTCAGATCGTTTGACCTAAAGCTAATAAATTTAGTTGAAATAAACTTTGGAGGGTGAGAACATTCACAATGATTCTCTTTTGAAATTATAATTATTTAAAAAATAAGCGAGGTTTTAATATTTTTTAAGCTTTTTTTATTTTTTAACTTTTTAACTTTCTTTTATATTTTTATGTACATAAAATTTTTCAAAAACCTAATTACTCAAAAATCTTATTTATAATTAAAATTAAAAAAACTTAACTTTTAATGATACAAATTTAGTTATGGGCATTTTCTTTCATGAATTTTGATAATTAAAAATTGTTTTTGAATGATTTTTTAATAATATTAAAATTAAAAGAAATTCAAACCATTTTCTTTGCTTCATCAAACATTTAATTAATTTGTTCATCATTGAAAATTAAAAAAGAAAGTTTCTATTTAATATCCGTGTAATTTACATTAAGAATTAAAAAAAATGAAGTGGCAATAGTACTGTGGTGAAAGCTTATAAGTCAGCTACGCTACCCGAGCAATTGCTTTTGTATCGTGGTCATGTTATTAGACTGCCAACCACAAGGTCCCAGGTTCTATCCTCGCTCATCACAATTCGCCACAGTACTATGAAAGATAGTATGCAATTAGAAAGAACTTTAACCAAACAATTACATTTGAGTAGCAGTACAGTGATATGAGACGTGACTCCAAAAGAAATGTTTATGTACATAATGAATTGAATAGGTGTAAGGCTATTTAAACTATCCGGGATCAAGATTTAATATTTAAAATTATTTTGTCGAGGGACTCATGAATATCAAATTAACGCATAATTCAAACACATTCGTTGTCATGATTCATGCCTACAATTTGGATAATCTATCTAATCGGATGATCCCTATATTACTATCCCTATGCTGTATCTTAACTGTAGTAAAGAAGGGATCATCTAGTTGGATAGCAGATGTGAATCACAGATGAGTCATGTACCAGCCAAGATGTGAAGCAAAATTAAACATAATCAATAATTACGGTGTACCTGTTGAACACCAAAAGTGGCTAGTATTGAATGAAATCTTGGAAAAATTCCTTGAATAATAATCTTTAACTGCGCATGTGTAAAACATAGAATATTTTTTCCTTTATAATTTCTGAGTCAGATATGTAGATTTGTATTTATATAAAAAAATATTTACTGTCAAGATTTAAAAAGATGTCGTCATTTAAGTTACTCTCCAAGAGAAGCTTAAATGTTGAGAATATTTCCATATTTATTTAATCTCCGAATAGTTATATAAAAGTTAGAAATATTCCAAATACCCATGCATATTTATAAAATAAATAACGACTCATTTAAATTGCTACAAATACTATTAAGTCAATCACATTATAATTAGCATTTTAAACTTGATATAACATAATTCCGAGCTGCTTAAATTGTTTGCGACAATTTGACGGAGTATTCTTGTTTCAACATAAACATGCTCTTTCGTCACTCAGTACAGATGATTCAGAGCTAGTTTGTTTTCATGGGCAGTGAAGAAATGAATAGGACTGCCTTAAATTCAAATCTCAATCTCACAAAGCACCTGCTGGATGAATTGGAATTTCGAATTCAAACTAGGCCACAACAACCTACGTTATTAATCCTTATGTTCATTTTGTATAGTATACCATACATACAACTTTATAAAAATATACTACCACTATAAAATATATAATATAAAAAATATAAAATATATAAAAAAATATAAAAATATAAAATATAAAAAATATAAAATATATAAAAAATATAAAATATATAAAAAATATAAAATATAAAAAATATAAAAATATAAAATATAAAAAAAATGTATAAAATATAAAATAAGCTACCTATATACATTTTTTTTTTTTTTGCTTTTCTTCAAAAAAGCAATCTTGCCACGATAAGGATTAACTAAACTGATAGTTTGCCTGTGCAAGAGTGGCGTGCAAATTCAATTAAAACATTATAAAAATTAGTGAATTGCCAACCTCATAGTGGATAGCATCTTGTATCAGTAACTATACAGAGCATAAAGATGCTCGGGGTGTTTTTAATTATGTACTATATATCAGGTTATAGTTCTTTTGTTACAATTTACTTTAATTTTATAATGTGGATAGTTTTACAAAACTTATTTTGCGATGTCCAATTTACTACAATCTTAATTGATTAGTTTGAATAGATATTCATTCAATTTCCAATATTTATATAATTTAATATATTATTCGAAGGATCAAAAAAATATATCAATTTCTGGAAATTTACAAGAGAATCCTAATTTAGTTTCTCTTGTAGGACATTAAATTTAATTTATCCTTTAACGCTGTTAATTATCAGAATCATAATGGTATGTATCTTGTATAAACTGCCCTATATATTTATCTTTCACTTTAAGAATTACTTAATTTTTTTTAAAAAAATTATTATTTAGTTAAATACCTGTTGAGGAATTTTTTGCCATTTGTTGAGGAATTTTTTGCCATTTGTTGAGGATTTTTTTTTTGCCATTTGTTGAGGATTTTTTTTTTTGCCATTTGTTGAGGATTTTTTTTTTTTTGCCATTTGTTGAGGATTTTTGGTTTTAATTTGTTGAGGATTTTTTTTTTGCCATTTGTTGAGGATTTTTTTTTTTTGACATTTGTTGAGGATTTTTTTTTTGACATTTGTTGAGGATTTTTTTTTTTTGCCATTTGTTGAGGATTTTTTTTTTTTGCCATTTGTTGAGGATTTTTTTTTTTGCCATTTGTTGAGGATTTTTTTTTTTTTTTGCCATTTGTTGAGGAATTTTTTGCATTTGATTTATACATTTGACCGCTTTCCATCTGTCCAGATCATGTCCAAACCATTTCTCAGACATTAAAATATTCTTTTGCTGTAAGACCCATGGGCCGATATTCTTCCTTAATGTTCTTTGTGTATTTTGAGTTAATCAGACAGGCAGACATTCTAAAAATATTTTTCTAAACTCTAAAAGATTTAAATGTAAATATTGATCAGAATCTTCAGTCTTAATGTTTTGACAATCGCAATAGTCTCTTTTGTGTGTAATTTGTGTACAAGAAAATAACCTGGAAGGGTTAAGAATTATATTCAATATTTCCTATTTGAAAATACGTAGAACCTTATTTGCATGTTTTTCCATGTCTGCATCATTTTCCCAGTAGCAAGAACTACATAAAAACTTATGGAATTGCTTTCTGTATCACTGCAAAAAGCCACGGAGGAGATTTGATCGGGTGAGATCGAAATTAATAGTCTTAACTCTTTGCACTCGGATGGGGCATCTCACTCACCAGTCAAGACGGTGCATCATTTTGACGTTTTATTTATTTATTTTTCAATTTTGATTGTTAAAAACACCCACAGACTGGTAAAAAAGATTCATTTAAAAAAAAATTGAACTTAAAACAAATATGTATATTTATTTTTCCAAGCTATAAACAAATCTATGTATTAGGTGAATAATTATGTATCGAATTACTTTTCTGAGTACAAAGCGTTAATAGAAGAAACTAAAAGCAAGGGAAATTATCGTATCGTTTGTTGAGATACATACCCTGATAAAAAGGCAATGCGCGCTTCAAATTCATTGAACGACAATGCTACATCTTACTTTCGCCACATTTTGAAGCATAGCTAAAAATAAATGTCTTTAGACAATTTTTTGGGGAAAAAATAGTAGGTGTTTCGTCTTTGACACAATAGAGGACACTTTTCTTGGCAACGCGCACTAAATTATTGATAGCTATTTACATATAAGCAATTGAATTCTGATTTTATATCTCAATTCATTTCTCGGAGCCCCTACCTACACAGTAATCAGTGTCATAATCAGTGCTTAAATCAGTGTCAGCAGCCAAATCCCGCGCAACTCTGCCTCTCTCTTCACTTCATCTCCTTTCAACCGTGAGGCCGGAGCAGCTACGAGGTTAGAGGCATGTCAGTATGCATTGTAAATAATAAATTACATTATTTTGAATTTGTTTGGTATATTTTTTTCGAAATGGAACGCATTGTCCTATTTAACATGGAATTCTTATCGAAAAATTTGTTTCATTTAACGAATGTTTAATATTACGAGTAAGATTCTGGAACAAATTATATTCGTTAAGCGAGCTTTCACTGTTCTTCAAATAATTTCAAATTTTTACTTTTAAATTAAATTTCCTTGAGTGAAATGTGGCAATAAACTTGCAATAATTAACGTTGTCAATAAAAATATTGATTATAGATCTTTTCATTTTATTTCAGATTTTTTGTAAGAACGTATAGACGTCACTTTTCTGTTTTATCTGCAACACAAATAACACTGTTTAAAATTAAGATATTATTACTTTAATGCTAAATGAAAGGACTGATATTTCACGATCTCATAAAATTGTGCTGCAAGATAAGTAACTTAGATTATCGTGACACTGCAGCTTTAAAAAGGGTCGAATCATCTACGTCGCATCTCTGTGGTTTGTTTGCAACCATTTATGTGGCTATACAAGGTAATAATTCATGGAATAAAGAACTTACAAATTATTGATTGATATCCGATTTTCTGACATGTCATAAGAACGTAGACGTGTGTATGTAATATTTGTTTTACATTTAGAAAAGGAAATTCAAAAATAGGACATGCTATGATAGTTACTTACTGTGGACAATATAAATTGTAAAAAAGAATGCATTAAAGAATAATTTTATTTTGAATAAATGACAAAAAAAAAGATAAATGCAGTGGATTATAGTAAATTCGAATTACTTTAATTTGAAATAGTTGGTATCTCGATCTTTTTTTTCATGCTCTGGTTCTTTGAATTTCCTATGAAGAAATCTTGGAATTTTATCCACGGTTTTAATTAATTTCAGTATAAAAAGAGTAGTGTATATTTTTTGGTTTTTATTTCCGATTATTTTCGAATAGTTAATCCCCATTCTAATGTTAATTCACTCTCTCGATAATTTTGTGTCTGTGTATTTAATCGGAAAAAAATTATTGAAATTTTTTATAAAAATTTGAAAACATTACATGTGAATTACATTTTATTTTGAACTTTTATTGCATAATTGGTATGTTCTGTGTATAATTTGTTTATTATGAAATGAAATTGTTTTTAAGTTTTTACAAATAGTTAATTAAAATAATTATTATTCATATTTATTAAAATTATTTATTATTGATTTATTAAATATTATAATGTCTTAATTTTTAATTTAATTAGTAGTCTTAATTTAATTAATATTTTTTTAAGGATTTGTTAGTAATTTTCAATAGTTTAACATTTCAAAATTTCTTTTGATGCATTCCTTTTTAGTCACAGTTTTTCTTTGAAATTATGAAAAAATTGAATTTTTTCGTGAGCTTTCAAAAGTTTGAATGTATATAAATGGCATTATGATGGAACGTATGACCACATGTATGTTGTAAAGGAGTATTAAATAAGATATATTTTTGGATTTTCGATCGTGTATTGTCTTGTATGGAGATTTTTTAAAATCATTTTTAAAAATATGTTCTCAGTTTTCGTCTTATTAATTTTCGCTGACTTTTTCAGTGATTTCAGCGTATTTCATATTTTTCATTCTACGGCCTTCTTGCTATAGCTATTCAATTACTGACCTCTTTGTCACTAATCGGTATTTCAATGCATCCTCTCGATGCCTGTGCATCCATTTATGTAGTAAACATTGAAGATATTTTTGCTTAAAAGAGATTAATTTGTACGACTGGAAAAATGGCTCAGAAATCTCGGTATCATATATTAATGCAGAGTTAAAAATGCTTTCATGTGCTTTTTAAGTGTATGAGGGCTATCTTCGTAGAGAAAACTGATGATTTTTTAAATTTATACATTATTAACCCCTTTACATACAATGACGAGCCTGACACGCGTATTGAATTACTGAAATTTTAGTTTTGTTGTTGTTTCTTATGGCACTTGCCACGTACAAGCCCGCTGTTCGAGAACAGCCGATTTAAGCCTAAGGGGGAGCGCCTCTTGTTTTTTATCGTAGAGCCAACTTGGGTTAAGAGTACGACTTGACTACTCCCGCATCTCTCATTCGCTTGCACAATCCATTTTTACAGGAGGGCACATTCACACATCTCACAGATCGAACAGGAAGAACAACCATGCCCAAACCGGTTCGAACCCGGGACGCCCAGATCACGGGGAAGACGCGCTACCCCTATGCCAGGACGCCGGCAATTTTAGTTATAAATCTGCTATTAAGAGAAAGTATTAAGTAATTTAAAATGTAAGATTCGGAGCATTTCAGTATCTCAAATGCTCTTTATATCTCAATAGGAGTTAAAATAACAATCAATGACTTAAATAAGATTTGTCATCTAATTAGAAAGTTTAGTAAATACTTAAATCAAGAGATAATTTTTTTAATACTTTTCAAGCTCTTCATTTCTCTGCGTTCTCTCATTACTTCCTGGTCTTTTTGATCATATAAAACACAGCGGATCTGTGCACAAATATTATCCCAGTTTTCAATTAAAAATAAAATCTATTGAAAATTTTATACTTCATAGTATGAACACGTTTGTAAATTAGATAGCATCAAGATTTTTTTACTTTTTCATATACGTAATATAGAGAAAATATTGTAATCGTCAAAAAATTCGAGCTCTATATTTTGACGATTCTCCATTTTTTAGATCACCCTGAGTTCGAAAAACACATTTTTAGAAAATGTCTGTTGCAAAGATAACTCAAAAATGATTTGAGTTAGACGGATAAAATTCGATATGTGGCCAAATTTGTAGACTTCTTTCAAATTTTGAGCAAAATCCGCTTAGATGGTCCATTTGTTTAAATATAAGCTAACACGATATTTACAAAAAGAAGAGCGCTAGATAAATAAAATTCGGTACGCAGACTTAACATCTTAAATATAGACACCTATCAAATCTTGAGCCAAATCCAATAAGAGGTTGACCATCTGTCGGTCTGTAGTTTTAGAGACATGTAAAAATAATTCTAAATTGCAATGATTTAAATATATCGAATTTGGTACGTGATTTTGTGACTGCAAGTCTTGTTTTGTGTCAAATTATTGATTCAATCAATTGGTAAAAACATGTTTAAAGCACCAATTCAATTTTCGGATACTATTTTTGCATGCCAGAGATAAATCGTCAAATAACTCGCCAAAGATGACACGATAGATTCAGTAAAAATGCTAAATTCACGCCAAATGCTAATATTTCGTAACTATTGTATACCAGTGTTATGCGAGGTGTTCTCTAGAAAAGTTTTGTTCTCTAGTGAGACTACTGCCGCTTGTTAAAAGTCGCAACATTCATTTGCATTTTTACTGCCCAATATACTACTTTTGTAGGTATTGAAGATACTAAATAGTCCATTCGAAACTACGAAAATATACGCATCACGAAAACACCACCACTGAACGGATTCCTGCTAATCAGAATGTTTACGTACGAACACGAGTAAGACGCACTCAGGACCATGGCAGCAAGGCTTGAGGTGGGTGTACAGATATGCATCGGGCATCCGCAGATCTGTCATGTAATGGGCATATATCATAGCGCCCTATGTGTGTATTCCTGGAAATAAAATCTTTACACTTATAACAGCTTTGTGAATCCGACTCTTTACCGACTTTTTAAAGAAAATTTTCATGAATAGGAAATGATCGGCACAAATTCCGAAGCAAATGCATTAAATCATATATGAAATCTGGATTTCTCACTTCAACACTTGGAAGATTTTTAGTGAAAAAGAAATGTATTTTATCATATCAGTGCATCAAGACATTTCAATCAGATTATGCATCTCGAATTGCTTTTATGCATTGCTTCTGCAACAGTACGTTGCATATCCATCTCTGAAACATCCCAATTTCTTTATTTCACATGGGAATGGTTTTTTTCATTTCCCACAATGTTCTTATATTAATAATGACGGATATCCCTTGTAGCAAGCCCAGCGCTGTTCTACTATAAAGTTTATACGGGGATTCTATTTCGACATTCGAAAAGACAGTATGCTTGATACAGGAATCGTTTAGAAATGCTTTGTGCAATGCAAATTTGACACGTAATTATTTTCTGGGTACTTAATGATCATTAAGAACGTGTTTAAAAATTATTTATAATCAAAGCATAGTATTGTTTTAAAAAACTTTTATGCAATGTTCAAAAAATTAACTTTTCAGTAATATCAATTTTATTTTCATACAGTTTTGTTTTAGTTTTATATGTTTAAAGAAAAAAAAATTATGTTTTACAACAATGGTTTCCATTTTTTTTAAATGTGTGATATTTATTCACCATCGTGTTGCAATGATATAAAATATGGTTCTTTTGCGTCTGCACGATATCATTTCTGTAATAAAGAGTGAATTTTTAAAAATTAAATAAATACAGGCACATTAAAGTATTAAATATTATCGTGCTGTGATGTCTCAGACATATCTACATGTCTGAAGCACAAATTAGATTTTCGGATACTTTTAACGGTATGCCAGAGATATATCGCCAAAAACACTCGCCAAGGATGCCACTACAGATTCAGTAAAAATGGTAAATCCTTGTCAAAAGTTAATATTATGTAATTGTTCTACGTCAATGCCATACAAGGTAATCAACGTCAATGCCATACAAGGTATCTGTAATGATAGGTTTATTACAGTGTGCGAAAAAGTTTTGGAATAACCACTCTCGCTGATTTCTTTGGTAAGTATGCGGGCTGGCCTTATAAAGTAATACCTCAGGCCTTATCTCGTCCCTTTGCTTCTGAATTGTTGAATATAATTGATGTTTCTTGAAGAAGTATTGCTACAAATTTTAGATGAAACACATCTTTAGGTATCTTAGGTAGACCAAGTAATTTTTATAATGGTCTGTAGCACCATGGAAATTGCTCATTTCAGTCATGAAGCTATGGTGTTTGTAAGCTGTTTCCAACAAGGAATCGATATGCCCTTATATATCGATTGGATGGATCTTACCATTCTTAAAAACTTGTTTATTAGGTGTTGACACCTTGCACATTTTACTTTGGTTGTACGATCAATATGCTATGGTTCATTTTATTTCATTAAAACCAGTACAAAAATAACTAATACATCACAATTCTGCCTATTATGAAATTTTGAAAAAGGTATCTGCTGGAAGCTATTAAAAGAAATGTTAAACATGACTTGCATGAAAAGTTTATCTGCCTTTTCTTTTTTTTCAAGTTCTGTCAACACCTTTTGCTTAGATTGCAGTTTTACGTTGCCACTGTTTATTTATGACAAAAGAACAATACAATGGACTTCCGAATGTCTGTGAAATTTATTGACGTGACAACCGCAGGAAAAATGATCGATAAAAGACGCAAATCGAGACGAAAATGTTTTTTAATTCTTTTTATTTATAGTGAGAACTGACACATATAATAACTATACGACATATTAGATTTCTGTACTTAAAAAATTTGTTGGTTTGCTTTTTCACACATACACGCACAAAAACACCCTCTATCTTTTTTTGTTTTATTTGTCTCTTTTTTATTTACGATCGAAATTTTTTAGCAACATTTTGCGATTAGAAAGCGAGGATATTCGAGAATTTATTGTAATTAAACGATGAAAAGCTTAAATTTCCCTTCAACATGCTAGTCTCATAAGATGGCCTTGGAAAGAGAATTAGTTGGTTTCAACATTATGTGCAAGTGACAATAACGCAGTCAAAACGCTACTAATCTATTCTTGTGAAGATTAAAATTATGGAAATACTAGATGTTGTTAACCTTTCGGCAATCGGAATAATTTCCATCCTTAACACTTTAAAGTGCCATTTTTTTCTAGTCATGGTATAGTAAAATATTTTTTGAATTGAGAGTGGCTTAAGAAAAATGATTCATTTAGCTTATTAGATAAATTTAATTAAACGACGTGTAGTACAATATTAGTCTGAAGCTCCATATCATCTAGACATATTAAAAATTTTTCCAGACATATAAAAGTTTATATAACATAGAAATATTTAGAAAAAAATGAACTGTTTAGATTTGGTGTGATATCTAATTTGACATTTCAAAAGTTTGAGGAAGTTTCATGAAAAAATTTCAGTATCATCATGATTCGATTTTTATTTGTCGCCAAATGGTAACTGTGTCAATGATTTTATTTCTATCTTTTTACACTGAGTGACAAGCGAATTCAAATTTATAATAAATATGAGAACAACTTGATTGTGAAATAGATTTTTTATTCTTGTGAGATGAGAATAGTGAAAAGTTCTCCATGTGTTTGGATACGTTATGTGTTAAACTTAACAATTTATAATTTTTTCGTTTGATTAATTAATATTAATTAATCAAATGAAAACATTAAATTTTAATTTTTATCGAAAACTTTAGAGGACATTTGAGAAATATAAACTAACGATTTAATTATTTTTGCATCTAAATGTAAGCAGTCTATTTTTATTTGTATAATGGTTTCCCTGTATTAATCACGAATTTCTATCTTATTTTCGCGGTGAATTGATATCGATGACTACAGCCTTGGTTTATCTTTCATCGATTGAAATCGATTCATGTTCTCCCTTGGCATTGTTCTATTGTGATACTGTGAATCTGACATATTATTTGCCAACGGATTCTAATGCCCTCCGCGCTTTTGCGCATGCGTTAGGATGAGTTTAATTCAACAAAATATGAATGAGGGGAAAGATTAAAGGAGGAGATGTTTACATCTATACTTATAATAAAGCTCAATGTGTGTGTGTGTGTGTTGGCGCTCTACAGGCCAGGTCATTTGACATACAGCTACCAAATTTGGTACATGTATACCTTAGAGGTCGGGAATGTGCACCTGGGGTCCCTTTTTTTGAAATTTTAATTATTAATTAAAAACTAACTTTCCCGCCAAAAAAATCTTCCATTTTCCCCACCGCCAACTTTTCCGCCAAAATAATCTTCCATTTTCCCCAACGCCAAATGATTTAGGCTTTAGTTCTTTTTTTCTCCCAACAGTAATGAGGCTAGGGTTAAGATTTTTCGGCGGATTATTTCAAACGATTCTGTTTATTTTCTTAATGTTTTATGCATTTAAAATTAAACATTGTTAATGAATCCATGTTTCAGATTCATTCTGAAGTACTTTTGAATTAAAATAACACAGAATAAAGGAAATTAAAAATGTATAATCTGCATAGCGTTACCCCAACTGGCGTAGAAAAATTTACGCATTTGCGTTACGGTAAAAGGAGAAGAAAATTCACGCATGCGCATTGTTTTCTGATTGTTGGCATGGCAACCATTATTAACGGACGATTTCAATTACTTTTAGGTTAGTTGTATGCTTTTGTAAATAAATTGTATTTATGTTAGTTATATATTTTTTGTATATGCTTTAGTTTTAAGTACATCGTTTTTTAAATAGTTTTTTTAAACCTGTTTTCAATGATTTAAATTATTTTTTGGTTAGTTGCATGCTTTTGTAATTAAATTGTATTTATGTTAGTTATATATATTTTTTGTGTATGCTTATAGTTTTAAGTACATCGTTTTTTAAGTAGTTTTTTTAAACCTATTTTCGACCGATTATTTTAAACGATTCATTTTATTTTCTTAGTGTTTGATGCATTTAAAATGAAACATTGTTAATGAATCGATCTGTTCATGATGAATCTGAGAAAATTTTGTTGACAAATTCTTAAGATATTACATAAATTAAGATATTCTTTAGTGCCCATAAAGTTTAAACGCTCAGTGACTCTATTATCAGTAATCATATTATTAAAAAAAATGCTTTGTTTCAGTAAAAAAATATTATTATATTAATTGCAGATTAATCATTTACACTTTAATTTAAAGCATAAATTCTACGAGGGGTAACAGAAAATTAAAGAGATACATATCACGTTATGACTGAAGGCCTTTATAATATTATGAGTGAAGTATGAAATATGTCTATCAAAATTTGAAGTTTTAAAATATTTTTCTGAAGAATCTATTAAAGTTGGAATTGCGTAAAATATTTAATGGTACGACCGGAGTTTAACCCCTGCGTTGCCCAATTTTTAAAAATCGCCAACAACGGTCTTGCGAAATGTTCAAAAGCAAAGGAGCAGATATTCAATTATAGTGCATAATAAAGATTGTCAGCTTTGGCGCGTTATCGCAACTGGGCGAAGAAGGGGGTTAAACTCCGGTTCAACCTATTTAATTATTAAAATTTAAATGAACATTAAGATTGGCGAACCGGCTGGTCGCCAAAGGCGGCTAGTTTAACAATAAAGTAAGTTCCGGAAAAGGCGCACATTCTTCCACATCTCACCCCTTAGTAAGATAAAATCGTCGAAAAGTGGTCATCTCAGGATACTGAAACGAACAGTATCTCGTAGAAGAAGCAACGGCGTAATTCCATAGTGTGACGTAATATAGAAATCAGATACTAGATACAATATTAAGTTCTCACTTTATTTTGACTTCAAATGAGTTGATTCCGTTATGCTTAGTGAATTGCCATAAAGCCTAATTTGCACTGTAATAGTATAAAGGCAATTGGAAAAAAATCTATGAAATACAACGAGATCGCGTTACTATTAATAAAATATTAAACTTTATATTACATAAATATTACATTTAAAAACCTTTCTCCTAGTCAATATGACCATATTATTGAGTCGTCTAAGAAACAAAACCCACATTTTCAAGTAAAGTGATTAACAAATTATGATATACTTAATTTCATAGTTTGGTGGCCATAATATTTTAAAATGTTGAGAAAAAAAACAATCATTTAGCATTAGCAAACATATATTAACTTACATATACAAAAAAAAAAGATGAAAATTATCTCAAGGCATTTAAATTCATTGAAAGCTTGATTTAACAGACTTTTCAGTGGAAGTGGCAAAATCCCTATTAATTCTAAGAAGTAAGTTCAAGTTCAATTAGTTTCAAAAGAACATATAACATACCTGAAAACTGTGAGATCCATAGAAATCTCACTATAAATAGAAAGATCAGTGATCCAAAGAATTAAAATTTGCGTAAATATTATTTTCTAAATTTTTTTTTAATCTTGAAATCAAAGAATGATGTCTTCATAAATGCTTTATTTCATTATGTTTAACCTACTTTGTTTATTTTGGGAAGACAAAGAATAATATTACTGCACTTTTATTGCTATAATATTTTTTATTTTACATATTGTTATCTCTTATAGGACATTTGAATTTCATTATTAAATACCCTTTGTCAAAATATACAATTCACTAAAAGGGGTCTGAAAGATTTCACAGTAAAACTTCTTTTCTAAATGAATTTTCAAAGACAAGCTTGACTAAAACATTATCTTTTTTTCCAATCACCAATTTAAATTTCATTTCAGCAATGATGAAATAAATACATCGTTAACACAAAATATGTGATTTAAAAGTGAAAAAAGGAATTAAACTTCTCTTGTAGACGTATCGGATACCGATTGAATATTTTATTTAACAGCAAGTCGTGAAACAATATGCAAAATTCTAGGTTTGCGGGAAATAGTGGAAACATGATTATATCGGCAAATGAGATTTTTTAAATAAATAATTAGATGAAAAGGCAAATTTAATCGTGTTTATAACTGAATCTCAAACAATAACAAAGAAAATGAATTGAAGTTTTGGTAAATATTATATTTCCAGCAATCAAAGTTACTGAAAGGATAAATTTCCGATTAAAATGGTATTAAATAAATAAAAGTCAAAATAAATTACATAAAAGTCGTCTGCGTACTACAATAGGTTCAATATTTGCTGCTGAATAACGTAAAAATGTCGATTATTTTTTAATTCACAAAAAGTTTTCAGATTTTTTTTTAAAGAAATCTGTTCAGATTTTCATGTAGAAGCCTTTTTCAAAGTATATATACCGAATTAGATAATTTTTAACCCTTTGCTCGAAAGAGATTTTTAATAATAGCTGAGAATTTTAAGTTTTTTAAAATTAAATAATGGCAACAGTGAAATATGTGCCATCATATAGATACATCAACCATATTTGTAGATAGTCGTCCTAGTATCGCTTTCGTACGCTTGGCGAGATTTTGATAAAAATTGTCACTTAGGTTCTTATTTGATCGACTGAATATGTTATAAGGGTAAATCAATCATTTCTGAATACAATGAGCATTAAGTAGTTTGAATGTATATAACTGATGGACCAAACGAATGAAATTATATTTCACATGTTTCAAATCGTCAAGCTATGAAACATAGGAGGGTTAAATCTTCGTTTATGAATCCTGTTTTAGTTGCTTAGAACAATTCGAGCAATTTTGAAAGAATGAAGAAAGAATATTTTTCATAATTCTCCTGTAATTATTGTAATGGTAAATTAGCTCTAATTAAAACCATTCGAAATGAAGACAAATCATTAATAGAAATTTAACGGTTGGGACAAATTTTTAATATCCAATGGGAAATACCAAAAAACTGGGACTGACAATCTAAGAAGGATAATTATATGAAGGAAAATTGTTCTAATTCGTAAATTATTTTATTAGAATATGAACATTTTTCCATCTATAATATAATATAAATAAACACTATTTTATTTAAAGACCTTGGCTTATTTTCCAATGACATACTTAAGCTTCCTCTAATACAAACTGTGACGTAGTAAATTCTACTACCCGTATTTTAATCCATTGTCCTAATTTTACTTTTGTCAATTCACTTTCACACGTCTATTTTAAACCTACAGGTGTATGAAAATCCTTACCCTAAATTTTTTGAATTTCTGAAAGCCATTGCTTTTTTTCGCAGTATCTGATTTTTTTTTCTTTTGTTCCAAATCGTGTTCCATCACTGATGTTTTTATTTTTTGACATTTATGTAATTTTACGAATTCCACTCAAAACCTGGTCGATTATTGATAGTTGAATAAATCTTATGAACAGCATAGTTTGTCTTAAATTAAGGTAACCGACTTAGTTAAAAACGTGAAAATTCCGATTTTTATTTATTTAATTATTTGCAGTTTCAAAAATAGGTACGTTTGTTTTCAGTGATATCTTTATTTTGTCTCTAAGGGGCAATTAGAAACAAAGTTATAACAAACTATTGACATGAAAATGATGCCTATTTATAAGCATTTAAAAACTTTGTGTAGCGAGACTTTTTGTAGAACGAGTTTTTTTTTACATATTTCTAATGTGCGAGTATCGTCATATTTCAAAAAATAACCAAGATATTTTAATGAAATTCATAATTAGTGTCCATTACGTTATGCAGAATGCGACGAACTATAGATATGATGATGAATGCTCTAGAAATGGATTTATGATTGTTTAATGTAAATATTGTTGACAAAATTCCATAATTTCATATATTACACACAAAAATTTTATTTTTGAATATAATCTTTAGATAATAGTTAATTATCCTCTAAGATATATTACACATGTAATGTTAGAAACAAAAACGAAAAACTTTAACAATTTTTTTTTCTCTAGAAAAATCCTAGGTTTTGTAAATAACTGCTAAAACTTTCATCAAAACATGCTTTTTCTTCAAACATTACATATGCATATTTAAATAATTTCACTTTAACTCATCATTGTATCCTTATATTAACCCTTTCTAGGGCCGTGGGAAGTATGCTTCCCACCAAATTTATCAATATTTGTATGAAATTATGTAGGTTGGCATAAGTTCTGACAATTTTTTTTAGAAAGACAGAAACTTAGATGCTTCAGGTCTTTATCTTACACAGACTGATGTGTCTTGATTTGTTACTTAATTATTAATTAAACTAATTAATTAATTAATCAAATTAAATTTATCTAATAATTTATCTTAAATTTATCTAAGCTAAATGAATCCTTTTTCTTATTCTAATTTCAAGCCTAAAAATATTGAAACATAATATGACTAGAAAAAAAATGGCCTTTAAAGGGTTAATAAAAAACATCACATAAGAATTAAATTTTAAAAAAATCGACTCTGAATCTAGTTGGTTATTTTGAATTGAATTTAGTACTAGAAATCCATCCAATATTAATAACCATAAGATTTTCATAAGAAAAAGATTTGTCAGCAACGGATATTCTGCTGAACTTACAATAAATCATACCAATTATTAAATAGAATTTTTGTTACATTATCTCATTGTGCAAAGTACTAAAAATATTAGATAGAATTGCAGAAATAGTCAAATTTTATCTCTAAATACCTTTAATCATATGACAGTCCATCAATATTCGATAAAATTTGACATGGAATAGAGATGATATTTGTGATTATATTATTTGATGAGGGGTATGCTCTGTTTTTCCTTAAATCTTGACAGTTTCGCGTCTTTCTTATTTTTTGCCATTTTCTGTAACAAAAGACTTATCTGCTAAAAAGACCCGGAAGTGGATATTATCAAGAAAATACTTCATTCAATGGGGGGAATCTTCTTAAATTGTTTCCATTTGGAGTGCCTTATTTGCTCTTCCTTTTATATAATCTTATCATCTGTTTGAAAAGCGAATTTTATCACTCATGAGTGACAATACTGTTGAAAAACCACTCAACTTGGATTCTTTTCGGTATATAAGAATTTGCATTGTATTTAATGTTATTTATCATTTTATCACTTCATCGGGAACTTACTACATTGATATACATAACTATTAAGAAAACGTATCAATATTTCCGCTTAAATATTGACATTGGGATATAGGGAATAAATTTTGTGTCGAAATTAATATACTTTTTAAGATATTCTAATTATGTCCTTAAGGTTTAACTTTAGTGTGAAATTAAAGTATTTATTTAATTTTATTTAAAGGCCATTATCCGGAAATTTATTTAATATTTTTATTAATGTGAAATTAAGAATATGGTTGTGAAAATTGAAGATTATTTGAGAGTTAAAAATTATTAAAGCTTATTAGACTGAAATGCTTATAGAATGTGATTTCTTTTATCGTTTTAACAAAAAAAAAATGTGTTTTTGTATCTGTATTTTTATCGGTAGTTCCAAGAGACCAAACTATTTGACATAAATTTATGGGAAATATACTTTGAAAAATGGAAATTTGCACCACAAAACGATATTTTTAAAATTTTAATTAAATATGAAGTTAGCTTTTGCTATATATCTGCAAGAAATTCCGAAAATATTCTCACATGAAAACCTTTTTTAGATCATTTTGAAATTCAAAAAAAATAAATAAATTATTTTCTGGAGCAATTTAATTATGCAGTTTTTTAAATATGTTTTTGCATAATTCTCAATAAAACATATCATTGTTCTACTGAAATTATTTTTATTATTTCACCAACTATTTAATCGCTTCATTTTCTGTTATTGTTGAAAGCTAAGGAAGAAAGATTTTATTTATTTTTCCGTGTAATTTATATCATGAATAAGAAATTGAAGTTTTTGTGTCATGAAAGAAGAACGTACATTTACAGGAAAGAATATATATGTACTTAATTATAAATATTATAGCCCAAATTTATAACCTAGTCAAAATAGCCGTTTATTTTTCATATTGGGACATTTTTCCATTCTTTTTAATTTTTTTTCCGAAACTCATTTTTTTCTTTTGGACAAGGCTTCCCAACTTTTAAACACTGGAACGCACTTTTTAGAATTTTATCGAATCTATTGTGACCGACTTTATTCTCGGCGCACTGAAGAACAGAGTACATTCTTTCCGAAAAATATTTAATGGGCCACAAAAAGAATGTTTGTGAAGGGAAAAAAAGCACCTATTATTGAATATAAGTGTACAAAAAATATTCCTAATATGAGGCATGATAGAGATTTAAGCTCATCAAAAATTGACTCATGATTCCTGAACTGATTGCTACTCTTATTTTAGGAATTCCTGCTCTAGGACATCAATGGCTTGCTAGATTTTTAATAATGGACTCATGCCATTACTTTGTCTAAATATCCGTCAAACGCACATTATTTATTTTCTTCTATACGAAGTACACATTGAGAAAGTATTGGAATAGTCAAATTTGAAATCAAGACTGGGACAAATCTCCATGTATTAATACTTTCCTGAATTAGAGAAGCCCATTTTGGGAATTATGTCTATCTGTCTGTGAACACGATGATTCAAATGCTTTGAGCAAGAGGGATGCAATTTGATATGTGCATCATATTTATTGATTAATATCAAATTTTAAATGAAATCTATTCGCATAAAGTCTGTTTGTCCGACTATCCTAATGCAAATCAACTATTAAGTAAAAAGCACTAGATGGACTAAAGTTAGAATCTAAAATGTAAATATTTATCAAATATGAAACCACCCCTAAATTTGTATGTACGTAGATGCAGTAATTCAAAAATGCAATGACCTAAGTAAATGAAATTTGGTATGTGATCTTGTGATTACAATTGTAATTCTATGTTAAATTTCGGCTTTAATCGGTTAGGAAATAATGAGTACGAAATACGTAACTAACTTTCTTTTACTTGCGTACTAACCGCATCCCAGCCATTAATCGTAAGAAGGCAAATTACCAAAGAGCGCACGGTAGTAAGTTTTTTTCGTAATTATTTTTCGCCAAATGATATGCTGTTTGTAATATACAAGTCCTGTTTTCTCTACTATAATATCAAATCAACCATGTATACAAGTCCTGTTTTCTTTACTATAATATCAAGTCAATTATGCATACAAGTCCTATTTTCTTTACTATAATATCAAGTAAATCATTATACAAATCCTGTTTTCTTTATTATAATATCAAGTCAATCATGTATACAAGTCGTATTTTCTTTACTATAATATCAAGTAAATCATTATACAAATCCTGTTTTCTTTATTATAATATCAAGTCAATCATGTATACAAGTCGTATTTTCTTTACTATAATATCAAGTAAATCATTATACAAATCCTGTTTTCTTTATTATAATATCGTCAATCATGTATACAAGTCGTATTTTCTTTACTATAATATCAAGTAAATCATTATACAAATCCTGTTTTCTTTATTATAATATCAAGTCAATCATGTATACAAGTCGTATTTTCTTTACTATAATATCAAGTAAATCATTATACAAATCCTGTTTTCTTTATTATAATATCAAGTCAATCATGTATACAAGTCCTGTTTTCTTTACTATAATATCAAGTCAACTATGTATACAAGTCCTGTTTTCTTTACTATAATATCAAGTCAACTATGTATACAAGTCCTGTTTTCTTTACTATAATATCAAGTCAACTATGTATACAAGTCCTGTTTTCTTTGCTATAATATCAAGCCAATCATGTATACAAGTCCTGTTTTCTTTACTATAATCTCAAACAACCATGCATACAAGTCCTGTTTTCTTTACTATAATATCAAACAACCATGCATACAAGTCCTGTTTTCTTTACTATAATATCAAACAACCATGCATACAAGTCCTGTTTCCTTTACTATAATATCAAATCAACCATGTATACAAGTCCTGTTTTCTTTACTATAATATCAAATCAACCATGTATACAAGTCCTATTTTCTTTACTATAATATTAAGTATAATTACAACTCTCTTGGTCTGAATATAAAAATCCGAGTACTCGAAATGTAGACAGTATAGTCAAAGGTTCACAATTTTATGCGAGGATGGAGATAGTATTTTTAATAGAGAGTATGCGGGAAATTTTTGATGAGTTGTGGTATGTTTACAATAAGTAAATAAAGTAAGCTTGTATTTCTGGCCATATAAGTATATATTTAAAAAAAAAAAGAAACCTTGTTTCTTATTTAGCAGACTTATATGAACTGCTTAATCACATCACACCTTACTTTTTCAAGGTAGAGAAGCACGTTTCTAAAACTAAGTAGCATCTTCAATGACCTTTGATAAGATATAAAATAACCTTGAAAAAGAGACATTATTTTTTTTTTCACAAATTTCCAAAGACGTGTGCCGTTTTTGTAAGAACTCTTAACACGTTGCCCTTATCTCCAATCTTGATATGCCCAGATATTTTGTCGTCGTGCTCAAAGAGTCAAGAATATGATACACATCATGACAAAACAAGAAAAAGGATTTATGATTTTTTTTTGCGCTTGTAAAATGAAACAACCTGTATAAATTTTGTGGATGGTTAGTTCTTTGTTGAAAGGGAGATAATACCAGCGACCTTGGCAACATCCATCCTTCTGGTTATCTACCTGAGACAAGAATCTGCCTAGTACGGCAACACCTCTTTATTTGTCAGAAAATTTTATGATGTTTCTCTGAAGTCATAATTTAAAATTTTTATTTAATCTAACCTTTGCTTATTGTTTACTAGCGCAACTTTTAAGTTTTTGTGTGCTAAACTTACTTTTCCAGAACAAGAAAAGATTAAGAAATTTCTGTGGATCAAGTTCAGAGATTTGTTGTTTATCCTGTAGCTTAAAACAGAGTGTTTATGTAACCGAGAGACAAGAAATTTATTGAATTAATAAGGATTCCATGGTATAGTAATGTTTTTAATCGGGTTGTATATCAATTTGCCGTGTAGAATTTATTGCGTGATAAAATTTATATTTCAAAAAAAAGTTATAGAATTATCTTCAAATATCTGAAATATATATATATATATATTCAATTTATGTTTTTCTCATTAAAAATAATTTTTGAAATAAATTCACTTTTTAAATTCAGCGTTAATATCCGATTATCAAACTAAGATTAATATCTGATATTTTAAAATATTTGAAATTTAATTTGACTTCATAGAAAAATAAATCTTTTCCAAATCAATAAAGGAATAATTCAACTAGGCATTTTGTTTATGTTTGATGAATAGCTGTAGTTAGTTAGTTAGTTTGTTCGTTTCAAGATTCTGAAACTAGCAGTTTTCTACGATTGTACCTCGCTAAGGGGTGGTAGGCAGAAAGATAAGCGGTCCTAATTCTGTGAATAATCTGAGTTCAGTTTATTGGCAAATGCATACATTTCCTTCTTTCATATTTCTTCTCACTTTTTTTTTGACGAAATAAACGCTTTTTGACGCATGCGCAAAAGCGCAAAGGGTTCTCGAATCCAAGAACAAACGGTAGTTTGGTTGCAGGTTCATTCGCTTGCAAAAACCACTATTTACAAATTTTATATCATAAAAAGTAAATGGAGCAGATGTTTATTTTTGCAGTTGCCAGCATTATTTAAAATTAATTTCGTTATAAAAAACAAGCAATACATTTTCGAAGCATAAATAAATAAACCATATTTGACTTATATATATTTGAGATAAATTGCATTTTTGAATTCATCAGTGGTTTTCCTCATCAATCTTTCACTCGTCGATTTTAGTCACTTGAGTCTCACAAATTTCGTCACTTGAGGAAATGCTTCATCATTAAATAAAATGACGGGTATTTTGACAACTTTAAAAAAATTAAAAAGATTTTTAAAATGGCACAATACAATAAATAAATACAATAAATTCATTAATAGTTTTCTGTATTTAAAAAGTGTATGTTTTTTTTTTTTTTTTTTTTTTTTTATAATTTGTGTTGGATTATAATCTTGTATTCCCTAACCAGATTTCAAATTTTGAATAATGAGTTGGTGTTTTTGGTATATCTTTACCTCATCCAGGGGTGTTTGTGCTCCGGGGAAACCCCGGAATTCCGGGGATTTTGAACTTCGATCCCCGGAATTTCCGGGGATCGTCGTTCAAAAGGAAGTAGGAATAATAATGAATTATTTATTTTGATCTGGGTAATTTTGTTTGCTTTTAAAGCAGAAAACGCAAGGTCAGTGTGTGTGGTGAAAACTTTTCCTTTCTTTCTCCAAAGGCAGTGATAATGCGTGAAAAGGGGGAAAAAACTTCTTTTTTGTTCTTTCCTTATTGCGAGTTATGACTCATTCCCCCGGTTCTCGGACATTCTCTTCTGGATTCTTTTCGGCAAGTGGGCGCGGCAGAAAAAAAAGGGGGAGACTTCGTTCGACCAGATGTGCGATAACGTGACTCTGGGTTCAAAGGTCTTATCTCTACTGGCGTGGCGCCAATAAGTAGAGAAGGGGGATTTTTCGCCGTATTAGCTATTTGTCATTGATCGCTTCGCAACTTTTTTTTCTCCGCTGTGTAAAATTTTCGTTTCATTTATTGATGCACGTGTAAATTTTTCGTTTCGCCTATTGAAATATTTTTTTATTTATGTACGCAAGAGAATTTCATTTAGAAATTTCAGCATATGAAACAGAAATTACCCCTTAAAAATTCATATCTAATTAGTTTTACAGCATTAGATCCAGAGCTAAGAGGTAAAACCAGTACAATATTAGCTTTTGAAAAATTATCATCTTTTATGTCCCATATTTTTAGTGATAATGAAAAGTCAAAAGTAGAAGCTGAAATAAGGTTATACCAGAGTGATATTGATATCACCAAAGAAATGCTCTACACATCTGATGAAAGTGGAAATCAAGTCAAGTGTACAATTGATAAATATTGGTCTAAAGTTTTTAATTTAAAAGAGGATTTCACAAATGATTATAAGTATCCTACATTGGCTAAATTGGTCAAAGCCTGCCTTAGCTGCTTCCATGGCCCATTAGTGGAAAGTGCATTCAACTTAATGGATACACTTGTCACTGACTATAGAACCTCTCTTAAGATTGATTCCCTAGATGCAGTGCAGACTATTAAATATGATTTAATGGCTTCTAAAGAAACCTCATGTGAAAAATATGGCTCAAAAAATCCAATGACTGATCCAATTCACAAAGATCTCTTACTGAATATGAACAGAAGTTGGAAAACATATCAAGAGGACTTAAAAACATGTATTTCAGATGAGTCACCTATAAAAGTCTCTGAAAAACCTTCTACATTAGCAGAAAAGCAAACTGCTTCTACCTCTGCATGTGCAGTTCTCGAGGAAATTTCTTCAACTGTAAATGAGGAAAATAAAAGTCAACCTTCCTGCAATTATGAAGTTCACCACAAAAGAAAGACAAGCCCACAAACATCAGAAAATAAAAAAAAAGCAGCAGAAATTAGATAATTTTTTTTTAAGAATTAATTCAGGTAATTTAAAATATTTGCATAAAATGTAGTAGTTTATATGTTTGAAAATTTATGGTTATTAATTTTGCAAAAAAAGTAATTCATTGAACTTTTATAATTAGGTCATTCAATACTTCATAGTTGTAATTTTTCATTCCCCCCCCCCTTCTCGAAACTCCAAAATGCCGGTAGTAAGTCCGTAAATGTTTCAGGGGATTTTTTGGGGTCCCACAAACACCCCTGCTCATCTTTCTGATTGATTCACTTAGTGTCATTGTAACAATTAAAGTAGAATAATGAATTGAAAATAAATTAAAACAATTATTTAAGTAAATAAACATCGAAGTTGATAGGAACAGCAATTGGGCCGTGGTGGTAAGGTCTCGGCTTGTGAGCCGTGGGTTTCAGGTTCGAGACCCGTTTCCACCGAAGAACCGTCGTGTAAGGGGGTCTGTTGCACGTTAAATCCGTCACGACCAAACGTCCTCCCGCTGGTGTGGTGTGGCGTGGAGATGGTGGGTGCCAGTTCAGGTATCGTCCTCGTCATCTGACCGCGGTTCAAAATGACGAGGTCCGTCCCAAAATAGACCTAGTGTTGCTTCAAACGGGACGTTAATATAACTAAACTAAACTAAGGAGCAGCAATCATTATTGGTAAACAAGAATAAAATAATGTAATTAAACAATATATTTAATAGAAGAAATAATGAAATATATAAAAAGATTGCTTTGGAAAGAAATAATTTGAAAACATTGTATAGAAATTTTAATACATATTGAATGCATCAAAATCAGTGCTAAATTGAGCTTTTACTTTTAATGTTTCAAAACACTTATATAAATTTAAAGCCTTAACAACTAATAATAATAGTAGTAATAGAACACGTGTCATGCATTAACGCAGGGGTAATTATATATTACAAACATTTAAGGGTTCTCTCCCTAAAATTTTCGCACATACTCTCTTATAAAATTGTGACCCTCTCCCTCCTCCACATAAAATGACTACCTTACTTAAGGGTCACGAATGCCTTTTCATGGCATTGGCAAACAATAGCAACGAAATATCCGTGTGTGGTCTGAAGTAAGCATTTTCACAGAGTCTGTCATATAATTCTTGACGATATTTTTGGTAGTTCCCGGAATTCAGCAATGGATATACGAAAATCGAATTTGTGTTTTAAACACGTTGCTTCCAGTCGATTGTAAAATGTACAAATAATATAGTATAAGTAAAAATATGCATAAAGTGTACATTTGCTATATCTTATAATATGGTAAAGAAAACTGAATATGCATTTTAAAAGCCTTATTTTTCGATCTATTGAAACCAAAGTTTGGGCACAGAAGTAAAATTTTGGTCACAAAAATCACATACCAAATTTCATATATTTTTAAATCATTGCATTTTTTTTTAAGTTTCCGCGTTTTATGGAAAAAAAAACCGGATTGACGGCAAGTCCATCCCTTGACTGATTTGGTTTCAATTTTGATAGGTATCTATATTTTGGATGTTGTGTACCAAATTTTATACATCTAGCTGCACTCGTTTTATAGTTATCGTTTTAACTTATATTCGAACAGAAAGACTGAAAGACTACATCTAAAATGGATTTCACTCAAACGTTGATAGAAATCTACAAATTGGATGTAAAGACCATATACCAAATTTTATCAGTCTAGCTCCAAACGTTTCTGAATTGTATGTGTCACTGACAAATAATGGACGAACATTATAACAAAAATGTGTTTTTAAACTTGGGGCGATCTAAAGCGTGAAAGTTCATCAAAATCTCAATTTCGTAAAACACATTTTGCATTTGAGTTTTTTGGTCGTTAGGATTATTTTCTTTATGCTTCGTATACTAGAACGTAAAAATCATTTACATATTGGGCGTTTTTTCAAATTTTAACAAGACTGAAATGTCGTTAAAAATAGGTGAAAATTTACAATACTTCCTTAACCCTTTAAAGGGCCATTTTTTTCTAGCTATATTATGTTAAAATATTTTTAGGCCTGAAATTAGAATAAGAAAAGGGATTCATTTAGCTTATTAGATAAATTTAATTTGTTTAATTAATAATTAAGTGACAAACCAAGACGCATCATTTAGTGTGAAATAAAGAACTGAAGCATCTAAGTTTCTGTCTTTCTAAAAAAATGTGTCAGAACTTATGCCAACCTACATAATTTCATACAAAGATTGATAAATTTGGTGGGAAGCATACTTCCCACGGCCCTAGAAAAGGTTAACCTGGTTTTTTAAAACTCAATTGTGTTTTATATTGCACTTTATATCAGTTGTGTTAACTTGAAGAATATTTGATAATTTTGTTTTAAATTTTTGTATAAAACATAATTTTTTTTTCACTTTTAAATTGGATTTAAATAATCGAACACAAAAATTTTCAAATTTCCTGCAGCTTGCATTCACAATCTTATTTAAAAACGATTCATTTCTGTCACAAATGTGTGCCTTAAGCAGAAGCGCTAATGTTATGAAATAAGAACAATTGGAGGTCATTATATAAGTTAGAACTTCTGACTAAGCCGGAGCTGGAAATTATCTTTTCCATCTTCTTATCAATTATCTATGCAATTTTCTTGGAATGCCAAATGGGACAAATTATTATCTACCAACTGCCATTACGTTTAATTAACGCCTTATTTTGTGTCACTATAAAGTGTCATTTATCTTATGATGACAAAATAAATAGTTATTTATTGTACACTTATTTTGGGCTCATCAAAAGTTGAAAAATGAGCGACAGTGTTCTATCCTCGACTTTTTCATTGACTTCCGCCTTTATAGGCCCATATTGGTTTAACTTCGCGCAGTAAGATTCGAGGGGAACATTTTTAATTATACATACTTTCATAGATAAATTTGTAACTGAAGAAGGCTTTAAATTTTAAAACGATGTAAAAATAATTTTTATGTAATAATATTTTCGCAAGGTATGATAGAGAACACCAGAATTACACTTAAGTTTTAGCTATAAATATTTATATTTTGTCTCGAAATGCACATTTCCTCTCTTAAAAGTTTATTTGAGCCATATTAAGTTAGTTCTAAGACAAATACACCGACAAGTAGAGCTCTAAAAAACACTAACGCATAATTATCCTTTAATTTTAGAAAATATGCAGCTTCTAAAAAATCTCTTCTTTCGAAATCTAATTATACGTAAAATGAGATCCTTATTTAGTTTCGATTTAAATCAAACTTCTTTTTAAAATAATATTAAAAGTATTAATAAAATATTTAATTCTTTAATTTTATTTATTGTTTAGAGCGAAGTTTTATGATTTACTCTATGTACGTCTCTGATTTTTCTATCTTCCTTCCTTCTTTTTATATTAGTTAAAACGCTTTCTCTCTCTCGTAACTAGTATTCTAATTTGAAATTCACTTTATATTAAGTTTATATTGACTTTATATTATTAATGATAATATTATATATAATATTATCTTATAACTTTAAACGATCAATTTTTGTATGTATATAAATTTATTTCGTGTATCTTAGATTCTAACGATTTGGATTCATTTTTATATTTAGATGAGGTTTTGCTTTTTAAGTTTATCTGTGTAGGTGTTTTTCCTGTAAAAACCGGATTTTACATTTAGAAAAGAAAAAGCATTTTTTATAACTAACTATTAGAGCCTCTTTCTGTCTGCTGTCATGCTTACAATGTCATATAACGCCATCTCAGTCCCGATTTCACTTTGGTAAAACTGAGTATAAATTAAAAAAAATTAAGTAATGATAGATAAACTGTATAAAGAATACTGTAATAACAGCAGATTGTTTCGAATAACATGTTAAACTAAGTGCATTCACGATTTTTTATTATTTAAGTGACCAGTTAATATATAGGTAGGATTGAAAAAATATTCATATGTAAACAGTATGTGATTCGTATCTAAATATTTTCTTTAAAAAAAAAAAAAAACTGCCAAGCAAACTTGGTTTTCCAGATATTTTTTATACTAAATTCTGTAGCATGCGGATTTTTCATTTAGAATATGATATGCCTATCACAGATATAAACTTATATATATAGTAAATTAACGTTCGTAATTTCTCATTTATACGCCAGTTCATTTCAATACCGCTCCCTTTACAGAACAGAACGCATCTCATACCTCCTTACCTATAATCATTTTGAGTAGTTTGAAGGGCATGTCACGGAACTTTATTTAAACATCAGAATATTTACAGACGATAAAACAGAAATGAGTACGTACAGAGTTTACAAGCATATAAAAAACGATAATTATATGAAACCGTTTACGACGGTTTTCTACTTTGTAATAGGATAGAAAAATTATCTGGAGTAATAAAAAAACAGAAGGATATTATGAATTTAAAAAAAAACATGAGAAATACTTCATTTATACTAGAACACAAAGAACCAGTGTCGTAATTAGGGTAGTGCAGGAAGAGCAGGTTTTCTGGCAGAAAATTGTGGAATAAATTAGTTACATTTTAGGAAAATAAACACATTTCTTGAACTTTTAATCCCCAGAAATAAAATAAAACTTCGTGAAGACAAAGATAAAGAATTGTGATAAGAATTCCCAATTTTAAATCGTTATTTGAGTTCCGTATGTAAACATCATATTTGATATTAATAATAAAGTCATGAAAGTTTGGAAATATTTTGATTAATAATCAAAAACCTATATGTCATCATAATATAAATGAATTATGTGAGTGGTATTTATAAAACTTGACTCAACATAAAATCATATTTGGATTTAGTAGATCAAATGTCTAGTCATTGAACATTTTATCAATCAGCAAAAAACAGGATTAGTGGTTTTAAATAGATAAGCAATTATTAAGAATTGCTAATAAATTAAACAATGAGGAAAATTGGATAATAAAAGTGCTGAGTTCAGATATTATACATAAAAAGACAATGATGTGAGAGTATAATAAACTATCTGTCGGATTATTGGACGTTTGAAACGATTTTTTTTGTTGTTAAATTGGAATCTCAGCAACCAGAAAAAGTCTTTGTTCAAATTATATTAGTTTTGAGCTTGCAAACGAATTCTTCTTTGGATTTATAACTCTACCATACTGGTTCAGTTTGAATTCTTAAAGCAATAATGATTTAATTTCTGCTCAATATTGGACATATAATAATTAACCGAACAACGTCTCTAAAAATACCTAATCTAAATGAATTTGAGGACAGAATAAATTTCATCGAAATTCGGGGGACGCTGTATTGGTACTTGACATTGGAGTCATTTTGTGTAGGTAGCCTAAAATTCGCAAATTTTCCACTTGTCATTGCTTTTCCATTCCTATGAGGGGAAGGACAATACTTACAAATCAAGAAGGACATTATCCTTTTTTCCCTTCCATTTTCAGGTAAATGACGCAGGGAGGATAGGCAATTAAAAACTTTTTTTTATCAAAACATTATGAAAAAACATTCAGTGATTAATTTCATTCATAATGCTGTATTTTATACTCACAGTTCATTAATAGGTTAGACGACCATTAAATTTTTTATGATTGCATGCTTACTTCTGCGCGTACTTTTAAATCGAATAAAATAAGAAATGTATAACTGGTATACAATAAAGGTACGACTTGTCACATTTTTATGATAATTTTAAAACAATTTTTCACTGTTATTCTTTAATATACTGTATCAAAAGCATTAAAATTAATACTTCTGATGAAATTTGTATATTAGCAGCATCATATTTTTAAGTAATTGATTAAAAATTGTATTATATGTTTCATTGTACATATTATTATTTACTATTAAGTTTGTCGATTTGTTCAAACCCTTATATTGTTTCTTCTTTTGTGTAGGTGGCTCAACCCAACTTTCATAAAAGGCCGAAAGGGAAATTTGAAACTAGGGGATATTTATGATTGTCCATATGTTGACTCATCGGAAAAAGTTGGCGAAAAAATGATAAAGTAAGTTTTATTTCTGAATTTTCGCAGAAAAGATAAGAGAAAATTTGATAATTTAAGTTGCTTTTTATCGTATATCATGAATGAATGTCTAGTAATATTGTACCAAAAGAAATTGAACGTCCAAATAATTTGTTATTCAACTTAAAACAGTCTATCGTGAAAAGTCTTGAAAATGGTAATGACACATGTGAATAAAATATTATTATTAATGATTAATAAAGATAAAAAAAATAACAACAAGTAAGCTTAAATTGTTAATCAATTTTCCTCTAAATTTAAATGTTGTTTTTCGATAGTCATTAATGAAATGTTTAACAGTTACACTGCTTTTTGCGAGTTAGTGTGAAAACAGCGTGTACTTCGTCCTTTTTGGCATACTCTATCCAACTATATAGATTTGCATAAAAAGCCTATAAAAAGCGCCTAGCGTAACCTAACCGCATAGTACATCATGTAGCTTCAGTATCATTAAGTGTGTTAACCCTTTAAAGGGCCATTTTTTTCTAGACATATTATGTTAAAATATTTTTAGGCTTGAAATTCGAACAAGAAAAGGGATTCATTTAGCTTATTAGATAAATTTAATTTCATTAATTAATAATTTGGTTAATTAATAATTAAGTAACAAATCAAGACACATCATTTTGTCTCAGATAAAGAACTGAAGCATCTAAGTTTCTGACTTACTAAAAAAATTTGTCAGAACTTATGCCAACCTACATAATTTCATACAAAGATTGATACATTTGGTGGGAAGCATACTTCCCACAGCCCTAGAAAGGATTAAATAAAGCTTATTCGTTCTTTTAGTAAAAAATTCTTTTGGCTTTCTCATAATAAATTCTTATTTGTTTCTGAATCATATCTGAAGAGATTTTATACATGAGTGAAATTCATTTTATCATGACTGTGATTCTGCTGTTTATGAATATCAGACTTTTCTGTTAGTAAAAATTTATAATGCAATCCTTGGGACTCTGAAATTATTAACATAATTATTTTTCACCAGCAATGTGTAATAATATTGACTGAACAAAATTCAGTTTCTGTTGAAAAAATTCTTCGTATCGCGACGGAAGCGCTATGGTGCATGAAAAATTAATGTTATACACCACGAACTCAAAATTGATACAATTGAAGGAATTAATTGGAATTAAATAAACTGTCTACGAACTTAACAAAAACAGCAAAAAACATCCTGGCTCCAATTATCAGCGACATGCATTCTTCCTCAAGCCAGAGTATAATGACAATGACATAACCATATGCGAACCTCGACCTTCAACCATACTCATTAGAATCGCATTCTTTTGTCTGAAGCCTTTCATTGCAGTCTTAAGATGACTCCTAAACTTTATTTTCTAAGCAACTTCGATATTCAGATTTAAAGTGATCTTCAGATAAAATCACGACGATTTCAGGCTTTCAGATTAAACTGGTGGTTGTGGTCTCCCTAAAACTTTCTTGCGTACTTTCTAATGAAAGTCTTTTTCAATAGTTACGAAATATTAATCTTTGGCGTGAAATGACCATGTTTACTGAAACTCTCATATCATCCTTGGCGAGTTATTTGGCGATTAATCACTGGCATGGGATTAATAACATCGTTGGCGAGTTATTTGGCGATTAATCACTGGCATGGGATTAATAACATCGTTGGCGAGTTATTTGGCGATTAATCACTGGCATGGGATTAATAACATCGTTGGCGAGTTATTTGGCGATTAATCACTGGCATGGCGTTAATAACATCCGAAGCGCGAATCTGCATCTTAAATGCGTTTTTCCCAATCGATTGAAACAAAATTTTGTTCAAAACTACATTTGTAGTCATAAACTCCCATACCAAATTTGATATATTTAACTCATTGAGTTTATTGCTTTTAAGTGCTTCTAAAAGTACAGACAGACAGATGGTCAACCCCCTCGTTGGATTTGACTCAAAATTTGATTAGGTACCTACCAAATTTTACACAATAGATGTTAAATCTGTGTACCAAATGTTATCCATCTAGCTCTCTTCGTTCATCTAGCTTCATTCGTTTTATCCATCCGGAGTTCTCCGTTAGTTACCATGTTAACATATATTCGAACGGGCGGACAGACAGACTTTCCATGAACGGATTTCGCTCAAAATTTGGTAAAAATCTAGAAGTTCGGTGTGAAGACTGTGTATCAAATTTCACTCGTCTAACTCAAAGCGTTTTTGAGTTATCCTTGTCGCAGACAGACAGACGGACATTTCCCAAAAATGTATTTTTCGAAATCAGGGAAATCTATAACGCGGTCAGAGTCAAATTCTTGAGTTCGAATTTATTATACTTTCTGTTTACTACGTATACGAGAGAGAATATTTTATTAACTCTTTTATTAGTGTAACTAAAGAGTATAAAATATTTTTTTAAAATCAAAAACATGAAAATCAAAACAAAATGGTAAAAGCATGAGGAGCTGATAAAAATACTCTAAACATTTTGGATTTAATATTGCATTTGTGATTCGTTCCACTTTTCTTACTTATGGAATTTTAATTCTATCACTTGATTTTTATAGTTATTTTTACCACCCCATGGTTTTGCACTATACACATTTATAATTCTGACAATAAACTGCATGCCTAATTTTATCCAAATTTGTCTTTGCGCATTAGTGTTATCTCAAACACATTCATCAGACAGATATAATTGTTCCTTGATTAATTTCTTCTAGCATTTGATAATAATCTGCAATTTTTGCTGTAGAGATTACATACCGAATTTCGTTCATCCGATTAATTGTATTTTTGAGTATCGTGTTCATAGATTAAAATTAACTCTAAAAATTGTGTTTGGCGAACGCGATTCTTTCTCCTTGTTCACTTTATATATGAAAAAGTAAAATTGTTATATTAGAATAATTTTTTAAAAATATTATGTAAAATCATTTATATCTGAATGCTTGATTTTATGATGATTCCCCTTTGCATAATTGCTTTCAATTGATATATATTTATTTCATTACTATTGTAGTGAACAGTTTATAAGCCAGTTAACAGCTACGCTACACGAGCAATTGCTTTTGTATCGTGGTTATGTTACTCGGCTGCGAACCACAAGGTGCCAGGTTCTATCTTCGCACATCTCAATCCACCACTCTATTCCTACAAATATTAAGATATAATTTTTGAATTAAGATTTTGTTATGTTGTTTTTATTTTTGATGAAAATCATTTTTAATTTATAATGTCTTTTTGGCAGAGAATGGGAAAAGGAGCTAAAGAAACAAAAAGAAGGTAAAAATCCCAGTCTTGTCCGAGCAACCATTCGAACTTTTGGACCTTATTATTGTCTTAATGGAATATACACTTTGATTGAGGTAAATGGATATTTTTTTCCATCTATCAAAAGTTTTTGATACATATAAATATGATTGGTGTTTGAATTGCTTACCTGAAAGTTTCCAATAATTATTGTAAGATTTTTTTTCTTCTTGAAACTGTTCAGAAATTTCAAATAATTGTGCTTCTTTTACTTTCTCTTTTTTCCTCTTTCTTTTTTTTCTTTTATTGAGCATGATTTGTTAGTTAAAAGTAAGAATCTTGAAATATAGTCACACACTAATTCAATTAATGTTTAAAATTAATGTCATAAAATTAGGAAAGTTTTCTTTATCGCGAATCTAATAATAATTTTTATTATATATAACTGAGCTTATCTCAAAATGTTTTTGAAATGAACCAAATTATCATATCATTTGAAATAAATAATGATTTTTGTGATTTGAATGATTTCCCCTTTAAACCGAGCATTATATTCACTATGTAGAATACTTAGAATGCTGTAGTTTTAATTTTAAGAAAATTATTCATAAACTTTTAAACAGAATTGAATTAAATAATTTATTCAATTTTTTTTGCGAAAGTGGAAGCGAGTGTTTGTCAATGTATCAAACTCTCCAATATTTTAATGCTAACAATTTTATTTATCATCAATAACAAGAGTTGAAGTAAACATTAAAAAAATGTGCATCTATTTCATTGTAGTGTTTTGTTATTTTTTTCATCTTGATTCTATGTTACTTTTAAATTTAAATGCTTAGAAATAATCTTGAATGATTAAAAATTTATAAGCAAAAAGAATCTAAAATTTAAAAGCGTAGGCATTAAATCCGAATTATTTATACATTACATCAACAAAATATTAGGTTGATTATCACCCTTTCCATCTTTCTTCGCTCTCTGTGGAAAAAAATTATTATCTAATTAATAATAGATGTGAGTCACAGATTACTCACGGTAGCCAACGTATTAGTAAATTATATTTTTTTATGTTATCAAAACTGACCGAGTTATGAAACTTAGTTGCATAATTTTAGGGCACTCAACCTTCTATTTTATGATGTTCTTTGAACCAGTTATAGAAATATATTAAAATTGTTTTAAATAGAGGTATTCAAAACTTCATTTGGTAGGATAGTGGAACTTCTTTAGCAATATGTTTATTGATTGGAAAAACATGAAATAATTCTTTATTTCATTTAGTGCGTTTCCCCGATTGGAACTATATGCATATCTTTAACATTTTGGAAATAATGTGCAATGTCAATATTTCAGTGGATATAAATGCGTTGTGAGACATTTTATATGAGAAGGAAAAATCATTTTGTCATCAGGTCAATTTGTTCAAGTTTTAAATATAATATAAATTAGGATAATCCTGTTTTATATCTCATTTACATCAAAACAATTGAATTTTATGAACTGGCAAATTTTGGCATTTTGTGGCTCTAAGCGGAGCGCATTATGAGGCCCTTGTTTTAATAGACTGGTCAATTTAGTTTTACATTTCATCATATTTTTAAACTTAATTGACATAATAATTTTTTTTGTTTTAGTAATTTTGTGAAAATGCTCATGCTCATAACTTATTAGTAATAATATTAGTAATATTAGTAACCCTGGCATCATGTTTGCAGATATTATTTAATAGGTTAGTCGCCGTAAATTAGACCTATGATTTGGATCATAGATCATAGTAGGCAATCTGTTCTTTGCTGTCTCTTGGTTGAAGAAGATATAGATTCATCTAATTAGACAGTTTGTAGGAATCAATTGGATGCTAGATGTGAATCACAGATGAGTCACGTGGCAGTTAATGCGCTAATAAGAGATTTCGTGTACATAAATACTGTTATAAAAATGAATATAATGAAACAGATAAAATCCTGAACAATTATACTAAATAAACTCATCATATTAAGTAAAATATTAATGCTATTCTTACATTTTATAATTCTTAAAAGATTTGTTTTAAATATATTTATTTGATAACCTGGCCAATAACGTCTTTTTAATCGAAATAGATGCCCCTGCTTAAACCCAAAAGCCTTAGTTAGCTATTTAATCAGAAAGCCCAATATGGATTTATATAACATTTTTAATATGCGTATCAATATTTCTGAAAATTGATTTTTTTTATCACATGCTGACTTTCAAATAGCTGTTTTCCTAGCCCATGCCTCCAATTAATTAAAATTTGCATATATTGATATAAAGATTTTAATATTCGATATACGCAATAACGATTTAGGCATTTTTTTTTCGTCACTCCCACCTGTTGCATAGCTTCGGGGTATTATTGCATTTTTATTTCAGTAATTTGATATATTTCCTCCAAAGTATTAACGATTCTTGAAATTCTTTTCATCTGTTTACCATTCCAAAACTATTGGATCCAAGATGCTATGTCAGATATTTATTTGCCGACATTTGGCGAAATATTTGGAGAACTTACGGAAGTGTCCACTGCATGTATCTCATTTCAAGGTTAATTGTTCACGGTTATGATTACTTACTTCTACGTAATAGTCATGGAAAAATGAAATCATTGCACTGATGAAACGCTCGAATAATTTCTGAGAAAGCCGTTTTCGCCCGCTAATCCGGATTATAAAGTGCATGGCTGAGTGCTTGCACCCACTTCAGCGAAGAACTAAGTGATGATTTTTGCTCTGTTATTTATGAAATTCACTAACCGATTCACTGCAATGTACACAGGTCAGGATCTTCATGGTCACGGGTACGTGATAACACCTGTTGTGCTATGGAAACGAACATTCATTTACATTATAAACAAACTACCGTGGTTTAGAAGGACTTTATAATCATATTCAAGGGTAAATTTGAATACCTTTCACAATTGTATAAAATATCTGCAAATCAAATAACAGAATCAACTATCCTTTATCATTTATGGGGTGAATTAAGGATGTATTTTTTGTATTGTTGCATTATGATATGTTTTTTATTATCCTCGTGTGACCTGCTGCATTAAAAAAATGAGACCATACTGAAACGACATGAAATTTACGGAAAAGACGAAAATGTGGGAAACTTAGGGACAATTATTCGAAGTTCCATATTGCCCATTTAGGATGCCGTTGTGTATAGGTTGGATTTCTAAAAAGGCAATTATCTAAGGCTGTTGAATAGAGGGAGGGGGGACGGGCATGCACTAAACGGGCATGCACCATATTGCATATTTAAGATGCCGTTATGTATAGGTTGGATTTCTAAAAAGGCATTTGTCTGAGGCTGTTGAATAGAGGGAGGGGGGACGGGCATGCACTAAAAATGTTATTAAATTCCATATTGCTCATTTAGGATGCCGTTATGTATCGGTTGGATTTCTAAAAATTCATTTGTCTGAGGCTGTTGAATAGAGGGAGGGGGGGACGGGCATGCACTAAAAATGTTATTAATGTAGCTTTCATAAAGATAAATTTTTAGTAAAGGCAAATTCTATGTATTATAAAATACTAAGATTATAATATTTGTTTTTAATTGCTAATATCATTATTAAATATAATTTAATTAATTTTTAATTTATGAGATGTTGTAATATTAATTATTCATTTAAGTAGTTATATTATAATTATCTTGACTGTCACAGTAAAATAATTGTTTTTAATGTTATATTTGCTTGAAATTTTTTATATCTTTGTAATTTATCATAATAATTAAATTATTTTATTTGAGATTGAAAAAAATTATGGTTAATTGTTCAAGAATTTTATAACATTAGCAATATACTGCTATAAAAAAATAACTTTTTTTCCGCGATATGTGCTTAAAAAATATTTTTACTATATGAAAATAAAAAATATTAAACTGAAATAAATCGTTAACATGATAATTAAATTTTGAAAATTTGAAATTTAAAACAAAATTGACTAGTTGTTGACAAAGATGCCGCATTATGTTTTCTGCATCCGACAATGCATAATGTGACCCTCTCCCCTCCGGCACCAGATTTTCTGGGAGAACTAATTTTCTTCTACACTTACAAGACTTTATATGCGGAAAAATAATGTAGGGAGGTGTAAATCTTGGATTTATGATTATGAGGTCAAGCAGAATGGCAGCGACAAAGAGCAGTGAAGTACAAAGTAGCTAAATGTGGAAAAATTAAGTTTTTAAAAAATATAATTTAATGTATATTTATTAATATTAATATACATTGAAAATATAAACATATATAAACATTGACAAAATATTGCAAATATAAACATAATGCCAAAATATAAACAATAACAAAATAATTATAGTAAAAACTATTTTTTTATATTAATTGCAAATTTTTTTTAAAGAAATTGTTTGCCGTAAATAATCAAATATGCATAATATTTATTCTAGTCGTGAGAATTTAAATAAGAATTACTTTTAAAAGTGCCGCTTAGTCACTGACTGGTAGCATGATTTTAAGTAACTAACTGGAACAGTAGCATGATTTTAAATAACAATATCATCGAGATATCACAATATGCGTTTGTAATGTTGAGCATCATCTTTACATAATGAGAATTGAAATGAAAACTATGAGCGCGCTGGGCTATCGCCTTCCGAACAATTTGCTACTATTTGTCGATATCAGAATAATGGGGATGTTTAGATCAAATAGAAAAAATTATTTACTGCCCCTTAAGTTGCGAGTTCGAACCTCGAAGATTCCCCGCGTGCTTGGTGGCTGACGCGCGTATAAATCTGTCGTGGTCACAAAGTCATCCATGTCGAGAGTAATACACTGGGGGTACTGGATCAGGGGTGATCGTTCTCTGATTCAGGTCTAAATCACTACTTGTGGATGAGTGAATGAAAATGTGTGAATGAAGTCCGCCCCGTAAAACGGATTGTGACGTGTGTGTAGCTAAGTCGTTCTCTTGGCCCTAGATGGCGCTACTATAAAAAACAAGAGACGCTCCCCCACCGGCTTAAAATCGCTGTCTTTGTAACAGAGGGCTTGTCCATGGCAAGTGCCATAAGAAACAACAACAAGAAGAAGAAAAAAATTATTTACTTTCACGATTTTAATTTAATTTAAAATTTTATTATATATTTCCTTCTATTTTAAAATCATATACATAACTAGATGAGCGGAAAGAGAGGGCGTACTTATCACGATGTCATATGGTAAAAACTGACTGATCGAGTCGTCACGAAAGCTACGCCTTGAGAATCATGTAAAACCGATTCGATTATGAGAATCGTATGGAGCCCTCACCAGGCGGTATAGTCTGTCATCAGTGATGGGTATGTTAATTAGCCACGAAGTTATGACTGTGCTGTCTAGACAACTGAAAGCTTGTTTAATAATTTTATACATAATTAACTATACATAGGATAATTTTATGCATAAAAAAATTCCATTATTATTTTTATGAATAGTTTAACCGTATAATTTAAAACCCTTTACCTATTTAAATCTACATTAGTCGCATGAAAGAGGACTTTTTTATATTCAATCAAGCTTCCTTGAATTTCTTAGTGCCTGGCTGTGGTAGAAAGTAAGTGCCGTGGTGGCTTGATGATAAGATGTCCGATTCAGATCCAGAGTTTTCTATATTCTAAGAAATACTCAAGAAAAGCCATATATGCGCTAGCTCAGGTATCGTTCTCGTCGTCTGGCCACTATTTAACCCATTTGCATCATAAGCGCATATATGAGCAGAATTTTCATGATAATATCACCAAAGCACTGGTATACTCGCTAGTTTTATATGCATAAGAGCATAACATTAGAGCTCATAATCACAGTATGCAGTTAGTGGAAAGTCATGATTCCAAAGTGAGATCAGATTCCATGTTATTCGAAGATTTCAGGGAGTTTACAAAAACCAAAAAAAAATTGACATTATTCTTTTAAACAGTTAAAATTATTTCAAAAGCTGTTGATAAAAACAGAACAGTACACGTCTTCAAGCAAAAATAGTACAAGAAATAATTGAACAAAATAAATAAAAAAATAAAAACATCAACAATATGAAAAATTATAGTTTGACCATCAAGATTTATTGGCCAATATTTTTTAATACCTCTTGAAATAACGTCCTCTCAAGAGTTTGGTAATGCTGTATAATTTGCTAATCACAAAAAGGGAGAATAAATTAAACGTGACAAATGACGTGTGGTTATATATATTGACCATTGCAAGTGTTATCATATGATGTAAAACTATTAAATTTAATTTCTCAAATTATTTTGATTGTATAACTTCATTGAACTAAATAAAATTATGAATACTTTGTGTATGCCATTTTGCTTTTTGTTTTCTTAATAACTTAGGAATTTTTTTTTATCTTTATACAATTAAAAAAATTGGGTTAATATTGCCGCTGAAGAGGACGAAATTTATTAATGATTCTTTCGGCAGAAAAAAGTTTGCAGCTCATTTATCCCCAAATATTCCTAAAGTTGTCTTAAAAATAACAAATATATTAAAATAAAGCTAATAGAAAATAGGTAGTTGGTTTTTAAGCATGATACTTAAGATAGAAATGCATACATTTTTACTGTGGAACGAATCATTAATAAATTTTGTACTCAATTTTTTATTCTTTTTTCATTCTAAAAGTACATCGGCTGAAAGGTTAAATCATCGATTTGTGATAACACGTTTAATCTTTCAGCGAAGTGTTGATGCATTTTAATTCATTATTATTATAAATTATTATTAATAACTTATAATTAACGCTAATTAATTAAAAATTACTATTAATTAGCATTTGAACGTTTCATTCATACTTTTTATTAAATCTACAAAGATAGATTCGAGTTAGGTGAAATATGATAATATCAGAAAAGAGCTGTTTTTTAAATATTGCAATAGATCCATGCATAATAATTAATATATATTTGAAGAAACCGTAATATTAATCCACTAATTTCCTTACTCTTTTGCAACTTATACTACAAATTGTTATGAAAAATTTCACCTGTTAAACATCCGGCCCTAAAAATATTGTTATGCAAACATTTTCTTTAATTTAACTACATTTTGTATTTCTTTACTTTATGTAACATATTTATCTAATCTATCTAGATTTTATGATTTATTTCATTAAGTTTAAGCGCATAATTTCTTGTTTACATTTTCGAACGCAACAACTCTTTTTCGTTTGCGTCATAATCAGCAGAAAATAAATCCCCCGAATTTCAATTTCTACTTAAAATTGATGGTATATCGAACTTTTATATAATGGGACAATTTCTGAAAAATCCGACAAGCTTCGTTAAGCATCTATTTAACCGAAAAATAAAGATACGGCTTATTTAAAAAAAACATTAAAATTATAATCATTTAGGTTAGCTCTGTTATTAAGAGGATTTGTTGATTAAATTTATTAAAGGTTTTTTTTTTTTTTCTATACTGCGCTTGACTCAGTGTTAAAAGGAATGGAAATTACTAGAGAATTAAAAAAAGTAAAAGAAAAACAAATTTAAAATTATTCTGCAGAAAGAGTTCGCGGAGAAATAAAAATTTAACAGATGGAATAAAAACAAGATAGCATATGATATTAACGTAAAATATTCTTTGAGGAAATTTTTTTTGGAAAATTTACATGCAAAAAAAGATGCAGTGATAAAATCCTATTCACTTACTTAAAATTATTAAGATGAATTGTGCTAATTAAGAATACATTAGAATCTATGATAATAATTTTATTTTTTACAGGTCGAATTTTCTTGAAGCAAAATCAAATGATTACATCTTTTTTTATTTTCATCTTTTCTGTCTTTAAATATTTGTTGAATTGGAAGAAAACTAACAAAAAAAAATCTTTCGAAATATTTTCCCCATGTTTTAATATTTTTTTCGCTTAAAATAAATTAAATTTAAAGAAAAGTCTAAATGTTCCCAATTTTTTTATTTTTTTATAACGTTTAAACATTTTATGAAAAGCTATACTTAAAAATAATAAAATAATCTTTAAAAAAGAAAGACCACTCAAATTTCTCCTTGAAAAATATCTCACTTCGAAGTTACTGGAGAAATATTTTGGTGCAAGCTTCACAATTCGAACTATGATCAGATGGCGAGGATGGCTCTTAAGATTGCCCTACCCGTTTTCTAAAATTCCAATCCACATCAACCGAAGGACTTTTGAACTTGACGTTCGCTAATACGTAACTCTGTAGCTAATCTACCGTGACTCGAGAAAGACCGTTAAATCTCAGAATTGAGAGGATTTTTTTTTTTTTTCGTTCCGATTTGGTATATTTTCGGTATATCCAAAATTTTAATTATCCATGCATATTTTCTTCTAATCTTTTTTTTTTATGTCCAGATTTCTGAGAGCTTCGTTTGTAGTCTTAGAGTAAAAGCTGGATTATAAACTAAAAATCTCCTTTCAATGTAACAAAAAACAAAGTTAATCTTTCAACCTTGTATTCTGGTTTTTTTTTTTAAATTATGCATACAATTCCTATTAATATTTCCAACTTCTTAATTATGCAGTATTAGCTTTCGTCGACTCTCTTTTTAAAGCCATTATTTATTTATTTTCGTCGTGCGCAGTTGTATTCTCGAGATTAAAAATTACTTTTTAATGATTATTGAAATGATTTTTCAATTTCTAAGAAAAATTTATAAATCTTTAAAGGTTCTATCGCATAAATTGCAGGAAAAAAATTCTGTCCATGAGACTAAAAAGTAATCCTCCTGATTTTTCTTTTCTCTTCTTTCTCTTTCTCGTTAAAAAAGAGGGGGGGGGGGGGGAATCTTGAAAAAAAATTTATTTTCTCTAAAATACAAGTTTATTTATAAAATGTTTACTTTTATTAAACAATCATATTTACAGCTGTAAGAATTTTGGTATACTTCTATCAAATAGTTTGAACAAATTTTTCTTTTTACAATTTCAACACAAAGAGACTGAATATGATCTCTTAACAAGCAACACCATTTATATGAATTTCTCTAATTTCACAATAGGGAAAAAAAAAGCTGAATTTTCCGCAACCAATAACGAATAATTGTAATTTTTTTTCAGTTTTGGTATGAATATGACTGTATGTTCATGTCTGATTTAAAAAGAAAATAAGAGAGCGGAAATAATTGGTGCTTTTTTAATTACGAAAAATTCAGCTGTTGCTTCTTGTTGTAAAATTAAGGAAATTGAAATAAATGAGGTTGCTTGTTAAACGACGATTAGCGGTTCCTTTTTACACAATCAGTTTTTTTTATCATCTGACAAATTTTTCAAATATAATACATTTTCAAATAATAAACATTTGCACATTTATTTTGTCATTTCTGAACACTTAATCTCTTTGCATGCAATGAAATATCTGATTTAGTAAATTACAGAGATTTGAATTATAGTCATTCATAAATTAAGTTTCAATTCGTTTTAAACTCTCAAATCATTTGTACATGCTTTAAAATCTTATCTTTTTTTAAGTTTTTACATATATGAAAATAATAGTAAATGTTCCATATCGGATGTCAATTAATTAAAGAGTTAAATTAATTCGAGTGAAAAGGGGGCGGTTTTCCACGAAGGCTATTTCATGTATACATACCTTGTCGTAATCTTCGAGATCTTATGCTTCAAAGGTCACTAAATAATGCGCGTAACATGAGTTGAGGAGGAAACATCCTCTTATTGGTGTGGTGTGAAAATTTGATAAGAGAGTGCTGGATCATGTGTCATATTTGTTATCAAAACAAGTTCAGAATCACGAAATTTGTTTCAAAATTTTTCTTGTATTGCTGCAAAATTGTAATATAGTTTTTCGTCTAAGCTACTTAACCTAATTTCGACTGCAAGTAGAATGATTAATCGCAAAAGAGATTTAAATTTCTGATTATATCAAGAACAGTTCAAATAGAACAAGCTATCCGTAAATCATACGGGGCATCTTTGCTTATTTTTTGTGCAAAACATTGTAGAAACGTTGAAATTCCATTTCCACCTATATCCATTTTGATGAATTTCGTGTGTGATTTGTTTTAAGTAGAATCTAACCTCTGCCATATTTTTCTGTATATTGGATGAAAATGGTAAGTCTTTGAAATTATATGGCCTCTTATAAGAAAATTTACTTCTAAATAGTTCATTCCAAGCCTCAATTTTGTTCGAAACCTTCTTCTCTCTGTCCTAGTCATATTTACGCCTAGTCGGAGCATCCCATTGCATCATGATTTATATATATTTTTTTTTTACCTCTGAACTAGCATGCCAATACCAATTGCTTTCTATGTTGATTTTAAAAGAAATACGAATACACGGATAGTGAATGCTTTCCTAAATCGTAGTCACTTTCTCTGTGTTCTTTTGTTGTTTCTTATGGCACTTGCCATAGACAAGCCCGCTGTTACGAAGACAGCGATTTAAGCCGGTGGGGGAGCGTCTCTTGTTTTTTAGTAGCGCCAATTAGGGCCAAGAGTACGTTTTAGCTACTCACGCATCACATTCGCTTGCACAACCCCTTTTTACAGGAGGGCACATTCACACACATCTCACAGATAGAACAAATGAAGAACAACCTTGCCCGTACCGGAATTCGAACCCAGGACGCCCAGATCACGGGGAAGATCTCTGTGTTCTTATTTGGAGAATACGATCCTTCCTGTAGAGAGCCCTATTTGCGATGGAGTCATTGGCATAGCGAGAATATGTGGTTTCCGGGCCATAGTTTGATTTTTTAAACCAATAACCATGTATGGTTTAATAATAAATAAAAAAAAACGTACTTACGACATTGTATTATTTCTTTACTCCCTTGTCTTAACTTGACTTTAAAAAATTAATCTTTTGTCTTTGTGGCATGCCTTAAGACTCAAAACTAAAATGCTGACAACAATTATAAACCATTTTTTTTCAAATAATGTCGTAACTTTTGGAGGAAACTTCGATATTATTTAGTCTGGCGCAGTTTAATCAAAAAAACGACTCTTGTGCCAAAAAAAAAAAAAAAAAAAAAAAAAACGTTACTTCACTGGTTGAACTCGGCCATCCCTTTCGGTAAATGATTGATTTGATTCTGCGACACTAATCCTGATCCTGGTTCGATCTGTTTTGTCACTGCAAATGGTTACTTTTTAGCATCTTCTACCTTTTCTCCTAATTGACAGCTCATCGTCCTCTTGTGGGATCCGGGGTCTGATGGTCATCTAATCTTATGAAGCCAGATATGTAACATAGGTTGAAACACCTAAAAACTGTTGGAGACGTTTCTAATCATTTTTAATTATTATTTTTATGCAAGTTTGAGGTTTGAACTTGCAACGTTAGGAATCAGAGCCGAGTAACAAAGCCACTAGACAGAAGTGTACACTTCTTTCCGGAGGTTGTTATCTGGCTTATGAATTTACCACCACACATGTAATTGATAGAATTGCAGTTAAAAAAAAATTTAACCTAAATATTTATGGATGTTGCTATTATTTTTCAGGAATGCTTTATTCACGTTCTGCAACCGATATTTCTTGGTTACCTAATCGAACATTTTTCGAGGATGAGGACGTTAACGAACGATTACTTATATGGCTACACGGCCGCTGTGTGCCTGTTGGCCGCCATGTTTGTTTTCACTCACCACAAGTATTTCTTTGGGGCACAAAGGACTGGAATGCGAGTACGAATCGCTTGCTGTACTCTTGTATATCGTAAGGTGAGCAGATTTTTTTTTCATGGTGCTTTTGGTATCATAATTTTTTTTGAAGTAAATTTTCGCATCTTATTAACAGTACAATTTTTTTTATTTTAGGCTTTGAAACTTAGTCAGTACGCACTGAGTCGCACAACGGTTGGACAGATGGTCAATCTTTTATCCAATGATGTAAACAGATTTGATCAGGTAAAATTTTCTGATTTATATTACTATACATTCTCAAACTTGAATTTAATTTTATGCAACAAGTAACGTTATTAGATAATTTCTCATTATCATTCGCATACATAATGTGATTCCACGTTTTCAGGATATGAAAAGGTATCGGGTAACTAAATCTCTCGTGACATCCGGTCACTGAAATTCTGTAAATTACATAATACAAAATTACACATGTAGCACATAGAATATAATAATTTACAAACAGATCATTGAACCTGTACATTTCATGATGTATGCAATTTCTCCTGTAAATGACACGATACAAAAATCACAACAGAATGTAATAAATTTTACGGACAGACCATTGGACCATATTGATTCCAATATATATATGTGTGTGTAACATATTATTGGTTTAAGTTGAATGCAGGTTCGAAGCAGTGAAGAGACTTGGTATTTTTGATTCCGTTTTATTCTCTTTCGGGAGGCAAACATGATTATTTACAAGAAGGAGCAGCGCGGCACAAAAGCAAAAGGCAAAAAGGGATGAACAAATGATCACTAGTCTTATATAACATAGGATTACTGGCCAGGCGCCAATTCAATACACATGGTGACCTTGACACTTTTTCAAGGGCAACCGAAGATATCACTTTCTCTCGATACGTAGCACTGATGGCGCATTATTTTTACAGAGGAATTAATTAAACCGAAAGTGGAATTGGATCACGAAATAAGAGAATATTTTAGAATGAAGTTACGATGGGCTAAGTTAAGATAAAATCTTGGAAATAGATTAAATTGAAATTAGAATTTAAATATATATATATATATATATATATATATATATATATATATATATATATATATAATATACATACTGGCAGAATACGACGACTGATGCTATCAAATCATACGCGCGAAAGCAGATGGATTAAATTTAAAATATTAGCTTGCTAAGATATTAAGAGATTCGAATTTCCAATTTTTTTTTTAAAGTGGCAATTTGAATTAACGGTTGTACCGAATTTCAGTTAAAACAGAAATAGAATTAATTAACTCATCTTCATGTATTTTATGCACATTTCTTAAAAACTGCATTGCCAGACCAAGTTGAATCCATCATTTCACAGCGGACGCAAGAATATTTTCATACAAAATGATCATATTGAATTTTGAATTTTCTCCCCTTTAAACAATATGCATTATACTTGTACTGTTTTTATATTAAATTAAGTTCTTTTGTGACCGTTTTTAGCACTATTTTCTCGTATCTAATCGGATCGTAGATGTATTATTTCCTTTCTCTGCTTTTATTCAGCCAATGATAAGTTCGGGTCTTTGCAAATAGTTGAAAAGAAATAATCTGTCAAGAAATGGATCATTACTTGACAAAAGAAATGGTGGTAACGGTTACGTGGTAAGAGAACCGATTGTAACGCTTACTTAACAGGAGAAATGATGGTAACTGTTACGTGGCAAGAGAAATGATTGTAACGGTTACTTGACAGGAGAAATGATGGCAACGGTTACGTGGCAAGAGAAATGATTGTAATGGTTACTTGACTGGAGAAAAATGATGGTAACTGTTACTTGAAGAAAAACTGATGGATCGGTTACTTGATAAAATAATAATGGTAATTACCTGAGAGAAAAAAGGATGAAGTCGCTTACGTGAAAAGAAATAGATTTTTCAGTTTGATAATAGTTTTGTAAATTTATAGCAAAGATTCATTTTTAAAACTAAAAATAATTAAATCTGTATTTTTTTGCTTTTGTTTAAAGAAACTATTTTCCTTAGTTTGGTATAAATGATTGTAACAGTTACTTTAACAGGAGAAATGATGGTAACTGTTACTTGAACGAAAACTGATGGATCGGTTACTTGATAAAATAATAATGGTATTGGTTACCTGAGGGAAAAAAGGATGAAGTTGCTTACATGAAAAGAAATAAATTTTTCAATTTGATGAAAGTTTTGCAAATTTATAGCAAAGATTCATTTATAAAACTAAAAATAATTAAATCTGTATTTTTTTTTGTTTTGTTTAAAGAAATTATTTTTCTTAAGTTGGTTATTCTATATATTCTTCCGAAAATATTAATTAGTAATCAAAATTTATATATTAGATCCTTAACCACATTGAGTTAGGACATTAAAAGTATGTATTACATTCCTTTCCGTGGAAAGATTGAAAAAAAATTATATTTTTGCTATAATTTTAAAAACAATTTAAATAAATAGATTAATTAAATTCTAAATTTTCATTTGATCAAATATTGGACTTTATAATATTGAACCTTATTATTATTTCAGATGAAAGCATTTAATTTCATTGTAATCTCAGCGTTGTTTAATTGTTTTGATCTCTTATTTTTACGATTTGAATTAATTATTACGTAAATTTTTAATTACGATTAATTGCTTGCTCGCGTGTCATCTTGATTAATTATTCTTTTTAAAGAATTTAAATTAACTATTTGAATTTTTAATTCATAACTAACCCAACTTAAAATATAATAAAATGAAGCAAATGATTTTGTTTCCTTAGAAAATAAATATGTGAAAAATAAGAAAACGAAAATATTATTTACTCTGATAACAGTGTTTACTGGTTAGATGAAATATTGATACTGAAGTTTATAAAAAATTAACAGTAGTTACATGGTCGTCCAACGTTGATTTCAAGTTCGTTTTAACTTTTCAGATTTGGACCCAATGTTGGAAAAATATGGGGGAAATAATCATGAAATAAGGGATAATACACTAACGAAGTGAGAAGGAAATAATAATAATAATAAAAAACTGCTCGCATCAAAAATATCACGATTTTTTTGTAAAGTCTTATTTTCAAATAGCTACACATTTTATGTTGTTGTACTCGCTTCATTTTTAAGTAGTTGGGAAATTTGTGCGGTTCCATTTTTTCCATTTAGGCATTTAATTCAATTTCACGTATTTAATTTTTAAGTTGTTGATCATTTATTGCCATTTCTTTCATCACAATTCATTTTTTAAAATAGTATAAATTTTGTTCCCATAATTGGTAATTCTGTGTTTCGTATATGCATTCCATTTTCAAATAAATGGCTATGCGTTTCAAGTCATTTTATGCACTTATGACTCATTATTTTATAAAATTACAAATAGTTTGTTTTTATTTTCATTCATTTCGTATTTCTATAACTTCCTATTTTTTTTCATACCCTATATAAATTTTTTTTTTAATTTACGTGCGCATATTTATATTTCATGATGAAATATTTTTTTAATTTACGTGCGCATATTTATATTTCATGATGAAATATTTTTTTAATTTACGTGCGCATATTTATATTTCATGATGAAATATTTTTTAGTTTACGTGCGCATATTTATATTTCATGATGAAATATTTTTTAGTTTACGTGCGCATATTTATATTTCATGATGAAATATTTTTTTAATTTACGTGCGCATATTTATATTTCATGATGAAATATTTTTTAGTTTACGTGCGCATATTTATATTTCATGATGAAATATTTTTTTAATTTACGTGCGCATATTTATATTTCATGATGAAATATTTTTTAGTTTACGTGCGCATATTTATATTTCATGATGAAATATTTTTTAATTTACGTGCGCATATTTATATTTCATGATGAAATATTTTTTAATTTACGTGCGCATATTTATATTTCATGATGAAATATTTTTTAATTTACGTGCGCATATTTATATTTCATGATGAAATATTTTTTAATTTACGTGCGCATATTTATATTTCATGATGAAATATTTTTTTAATTTACGTGCGCATATTTATATTTCATGATGAAATATTTTTTTAATTTACGTGCGCATATTTATATTTCATGATGAAATATTTTTTTAATTTACGTGCGCATATTTATATTTCATGATGAAATATTTTTTAGTTTACGTGCGCATATTTATATTTCATGATGAAATATTTTTTAATTTACGTGCGCATATTTATATTTCATGATGAAATATTTTTTAATTTACGTGCGCATATTTATATTTCATGATGAAATATTTTTTAATTTACGTGCGCATATTTATATTTCATGATGAAATATTTTTCAATTTTCAGTCTGTTGTGTACCTTCCATACTTGATAGCCGGTCCGATCCAGACAGCGATAATTATAGTCGTTTTGTGGCAGCACATCGATTTTGCTAGTCTGGCGGGAGTATCTGTTCTTTTACTCTATATTCCATTCCAAGGCATGATGGGAAAACTCTTCTCGAAACTCAGGTAACGCCATTCTTCATATTTATGTATATAGAAATAATTTTCATAAATATGCATTATATTAGGCTATTTATTTGGAACAAAACTAGGTTATATACCCAGTGTAGGGGACTCATTTGCTGCAGCTGGCCTGCATATCATGTTACTCGTTGTTAAGAGAAAATTCCAGAGCTCTCAAACACATGTTTTATTGCTCGAGGTATTTACAAAAGTGAGCAATGTACAAGAAAGAGTATATAAGACGAAGAAAGTTTCCAAATCCGCTGCAGTCGCGCTGCCTGCCTATCCACTCATAACCCACTCTATTACAGGATGAAGACAGCTTCCCTTACTGATGAGCGAATCAGATTGATGAATGAAATTATAGGAGGCATGAGAGTTATTAAGATGTATGGCTGGGAATTTCCTTTCGCCAATCTCGTGGACTCTATACGAAGGTATGGATATTTCACTCCTAAATACATCAGAATAAAGCATGTACAATTTATGTAATAAACATTTTTATTACTGATGAAGTTTATTACTGGTTTTTTTTCCCATTTTGTTTAGTTTACACCAACTCTAAGAAATTCGCTCTAAACAACATTTTTTTTTCTTTTATTGCTGATTGAGAGGAAGATTCGGTGAATAGAAATTTGATTTTCGGATTTCGATTTAACATTGAATCTAGTTTTATCAAATATTCGCTTAAATTATGGCGGTACATACTGTCTTTACTTATTAATAAAAACATATTTTCCTAAGTTCTTGACTCTATTATCACTGTCAGATACGATATGTGCGTCCGAAATTCCATTTTTCTTTTGAATTTCGGAATTAACGAAATAACTCAGAATAGCGAAATATAGAATTGAAACAAAGGAATTTTCATTTCTGTTTTTAAGAAATTTTATTTTATTCAGAAAATTAATTATTGAAGATATGTATTTTTCAATACAACAATTTTTCCACGATTTTATGCCCTTCGATCATAACGCCTCGGGCATCTGCCCTGACTGTTCCATCTTAGCTACACCATTCTGAGTCATAAGGATTCATATTATGCACTTCCATCAGTATTAAATGACTGATAACCAATAAATTATACAATGCAATAAACGCTACAAATAAATTATATCCATCAATGTCTTGGTGTGTATAATTTATCGATAGAAATGATGCTTGAACTGGCGGATTCCTGCTACGAACAGTGACTGTCGTGATTTTACTCTTTGCTAGTCACAATTATACTCATCTTTAAATGGTCGAAATCTTTCTCAGGGATATTAATTTTATAAAATATGTTCATCCTATTTCGATAATTTTCCATTTATAATTATTATAATTTGTGCTAATGATAATGTAAATGAATATTCCGCAAGAAAAATAAAAGGAAATTTTAATATGCTGAAAGTAATATAAAACACTTTAAAAAATAGATTAATTTGATATGTTCTGAATATCTGTTAGATATTGGAGCTAACAAAAGATTAACATCAGATTTAATCTATTCGATCTTTTGAGCGTATTGGATGATTCTAAAGGACAGATCTAAAAAATTATATAATCCGGACCGTTACATATAAAATCAGATTTAATCCATCAAATCTTTTGATCATAATGGATAGTTCTATAGGACAATTCTAGACAATGATGTGATTTGAACGTTATGCATGTAACTCCAGATTTAGTCTTTTAAATCTTTTGAGTATAATTGATATTCTACAGAACAATTCCAGACAACGGCCTGGGCGGATGCATATAATATCGAATTTAGTTCTTTAAATCTTTTGAGCTTAATGGTCAACTCTACAGGACAGTTTTAGACAATTGTATGACTAGGGCAAATCTTGTAGTTTCTCATTGCCCGCTAGTGATTATCCAAATCTAAGCAAATGCGCTTTTAAATCCCTAAACAAAAAGCACTCAACTGCATTTAAAAGTAGCTTTAATCATTTTGAGCATAATGGGACATAATCATGTCAGTAGACTTATAAGTAGTAATTTCAAATTCGCCTCTAGGTGAAAAGTTTGTAAAAATTCTTATATATTTACAGGAAAGAAGTGACAAAAATTAGGCGCACATCCATCCTAAGAGGCTTGAACTTGGCGGTTTTCTTCATTTCTTCCAAACTGATTCTACTTGTTGCATTCGTCGTCTTTGTGCTCGGTGTGAAAGGAGACCTGACGCCTGAAAAAGTCTTCGTCTGCATGTCTTTGTTTAATAATCTCCGACTGGCCATGACTCTGTTCTTCCCATATGCCATTGCCCAAGGAGCCGAATCCATTATATCGCTTAAAAGGATCCAGGTAACCTTTACTTTATTTCTATTTTTTTTCATAATATATCCAAACATCTTTCTCATTTGTATAGGGTTATTCAAAAAGGAAGAGCAGAATTAAAATATTTATATCTAAAGAACGACCAAAGATAGAGAACATATAATACATCATTACATAGAGGAAGTTCAAAGTTTTGTTTTATACATCCAGTTAATTCCACCAAAAGCAGCTCTGTCATCTGTTTACGAAAAAATGGCGATGCCTCAGGAAAAGTTGTCTAATGTACTGTATATATGCAAAAAGATTGATTCCTAATTGTAATGCAGGGTTGCACTTCGTTGCAAGTTCCACAAAGCGCCACTTCTTCAACAGATTTACAGGCAATACAAGAAATTCGTAGAAGATGGTTGATTTCCAAAGCGAAAAGCAGTGATCATCCTTACACATCAGATAAAAATGTTGAGAGTATCCAAACTTCTTGTAAACATAGCCTTAAAAATTTTAACCCTTTATACTCGGATGATGACTCTCACCCACTATTCAAGACGATGCATCATTTTGACGTTTTATTTATTTATTTTTCAATTTTGATTGTTAAAAACGCCTACAGAGTAATAGGAAGATGCAAATTAATTAAACGGGAGAATTCAAGTTAAAACAATTATATATATTTATTTTTTGGAGCAATAAACAGTTCTTTGTATTAGATGAATAATTATGCATCGAATTACTTTTCCAGTGCAAATGGTTAATTCTGTCTGGGAATACATAAGATATTAATTATGTATATTCCACCAATACTTGCTACTTTTCAAGATCTGCGATGTGGAATTGTTCAGAAATTAAATAACCAATCATGGATCAGTCACTTCGTGCGTGGCAATAAATGGACTTCAATTTATTGTTTGTCGCGTAACAAGTAGAGCTCGTGTTGAATGCTTAAAATAAAACTTCAAATTTTCCTCTATCCTATGATGTGTCTAATTGTTGTTATACGTTAGAAACAGACATTTCAATTCTGTTCTTAGTTTTCGAATAAAGCTGTACTTATCTCCAGAAATAAATTAATTCCAATCTAATAATATTTTTTTGCAACTGAAAAAATAATCAATTAATCTTTTTTATTTTATTACAGAAATTTTTGTTACTCGAGGAGCAGCAAGAAACTTCTCACTTGGATGTTTCAAATCTCAGGCCAAAGCTGAGCCAATGCGGTATTTGGATGCAGAAAGTAGTTGCCTCTTGGGACAAAGTACTATTATTTTAACACTTAAAAACCTTTATAGCTTATTAATTATGTAATTTTCATAAAGTCACTCAGAACATTACGAATAGGAATGAGCATTGTTACTTTGCCTTGAATATCAAGATGGGTATTTTCTTTTACAGGGTGGAGAGTCTACTCTTCGAAATGTAACTCTAACCGTAAAGCCTGGAGAATTACTGGCAGTCGTAGGACCTGTTGGATGCGGAAAGGTACTGAAATATTTTATTCCAATATGAATATTTCTTTGCGAAGATGTAATTAAATAATATTTATTGTAAATAATCTCATTTTAACACATCATTCTCCATTAGTTTTTTATCATCCTTTCATATTTGATGTAATGCAAAAAGTTTTTCACTCCAAATCACATAGCAAAAATAGATTTAAAAAAATATTCGAACTTTTAAAAATTTGTATTAGCTTGATTAGCTCTTTATTTCATTTTTAAAATTTACTCTTAATTATATAGAACGATAGCTTAATAATTTTGCTCTTTATTATATGGAACACACAAAATGTATATATTTAATATTATCGAAACATGCCTGCCTGCATGAGTATAAATAGAACTAAATATTAGTGTAAAATATATTTAAATTATTTTTTAATTTATAAATAAAATTTGAGAAAAAACTTGTAGGGGTATAAAATTTATTTCACTAAAAAACTAAATTAAAAAAAATTTAAACGTAAAAAACTAAATTTTTTAAACATTTAAAATTTAAATTTAAAAAAAATTTAAATTATTTTTTTAAAAATGGTTTTTATGCAATAAGTTCTTGAAAATAACAACAATTTTTATCAATAATTAATGGAAGTTTTTGAAAAAACCATTTCTTAATGAGCAACCTCATACTTAATAAGTAGATACATTGCGAATTTGGCCGTAATACATCCAACTTTCTGCTCTAGATAGAATTATGAATGATTTTTGTCACATGAGAAAATATGCAGACAGTCTGCCAGCTTATGGACATTATCTGATTAAAATTGTATGTAAATACAACTTTTCGTTTGTATTTGGCCTGTTTTCCCCTCTTGTATTAATACAGGACAAAAGTAGCTTTTCTGTTGGTGTACTGATTTTGTTGAAGAAACATAGTTAATGACGATTGATTTCGGTTCGGCGAGTTGAGTGCTACCACTTGATCTTTAATTTGATTTGAAACTACATTTTAAAAATGATTATGTAGAGATATACAAAATGACTCAATAATCTTAATACGCTAGTTGTTTATTATCACTGCCAGAAAACGACTGAGGTTTCCGAAACTAAATGAAATATACTGGGAGTATGCAAGTTAATATATATTTTAATTTTTCCCTTCTGTTTGAAACACCTATTCTTATTCCCAGACTTCTCTTTTGATGTCCATCCTTGGCGAGCTTCCCATTGTGTCGGGTGAAGTGAAGGTGCGAGGCAAAGTGGCGTACGCCTCGCAAGAACCCTGGGTGTTCGGTGGCAGTGTCAAGCAGAATGTCATCTTTGGAAGCACTTTCGATGAAAATAAATACAAAACAGTGCTGAATGTGTGCGCTCTGGATAAAGTGAGTATTAGGATTTCATTCTGAAATAAATAAAAAAAATACAGATAAAGAATGTTATAATGATAATACATAGTTCCGGAATCTACGAATTTCTTTTTATTAAACTTTTCTTAGAACATTTAATAAAGAATAATAAAAATTAAGTATATGTATTGACTGCTTTTTTCCCTTGTTATTTAACCTTTTTTTTTATTTAATTTCACATCAGTGCTTATCGGTTTTGCTTAAAAAGCATAACTCTGTACTACAATCGGATTGCTACAATTTCTAAGACCAGAGGATTTCAAGGACAATAAAAGCGACCGGTGATTTCCAAAGCGCTCATCAAAATTTTTAATTCAGAAGTCAATATATATATTTTTCCTATATCGAACTCCTTTGTCGAGTTCAACAATGTCAATCGCTGTTCATAACGGAATTCTTGACTGTAAACCGTACTGGTTATATTGGACTTTCATTACACTTCTGGAAATTATATCTGTATCGCAAAGCTCTCAGAGTCTGAAGGGCCGCGGAGACCTGGTGATAAGGTCTTGGCTTTGGAACCGGAGGGTTTCAGGTTCGAGACCCGATTCCACCGAAGAACCGTTGTGTAAGTGGGTCTGGTGCATTCGTCCGGGCCAAACGTCCTCCCGCTGGTGTGGTGTGGAGAGGGAGGTGCCAGCTCAGGTGTCGTCCTCGTCATCTGACCATGGTTCAAAATGACGAGGTCTGTCCCAAAATAGCCCTAGTATGGCTTTAAAACGGAACGTTAATATAACTAAACTAAACTCAGAGTCTGAAAACCTTTTTTTACATTCTCGTATGCGAAGTATATACGAAGACAAAGTATTGTAATCATCAGGAAGTAAAAACTAGAAATTTTGATGAATTATCAAGTTTCAGATCTTCCACAATAAACTTTTTTTTCGGAGTTATGTCTGTCTGTTTGCGCATACGATAACTCAAAAACACATTGAACTAGATGGATGAAATTTGGTATATGTAATTTATATCAAATGTGTAGATTTCTTTTAAATTTTAAACGAAATCCAATCAGGGGAAATCTGTTCGGCTGTTCTAGTTCAAGCGAGCACTATAGTTACAAAACATTAAAGCTAGATAAATAAAATTTAGTATGCAGGTTAAGCATCTAAAAGCCTCATCTAGATACGTTTCAAATTTGAAATCAAGTCAGTCAAGAGATTGACTGCCTGTCTTCTTGTACTTTCGCATGATCTTGTGCCTACGATAGTAGTTCTATTAATTAAATTGTAAAATATTGATTTCAATCGAACGGAGAAAGGGTATCTAAAATGCGTATTTAATGTTCTAGTATTTGTGTATTAATTGCATCTCGGTGATTAATGGCGAAAAAAATCGCCAAAAATTGTTGATTAATTGGTTGTTTTCTAACTATAGTTCGCCAATGTCTTATTGTTTATAAGGCATAAGTATTAATTTTCTATGCTAAAAAGTACCCAATTCCCATGTGCTGGACTCTGAAAATAAAAATCTGAGTACTGTGGCATTCACGGACTATATATCTTGTGTATAAATTCTATATATTCCGTACTTCCGTAATTTTTCCATATGGTAACCAGACACCTGTTGAAGAAAGGGGTGTCAACTTAAGTGGAGGTCAAAAGACTCGTGTAAACCTTGCCAGTTATAAACACGGACTTTATATATATAATATAGTCCGTGCACAATACATATATATGTATTGTGCAAAAATGAAGAAATATCGCATCAAAATTCATACTTCTTTTTACTGGTTGTATTCTGCAAATTCGACATTTTTTGAATATTTAACTTTTTTTTTTTCATTTTAAATTTCTAAGTACTTGAAATTAATGTTCAAACAGTCACGAAATCATCGGTTTAAAAAACTCGAAGTTATCTTGAAATAAGGAACTTCAACTTCAAGTTTATACAATAGCTGTAATAATTTTTTTTCTTTTAAGGATATTGAACTTTTCCCATATGGAGACCAGACACCTGTTGGAGAAAGGGGTGTCAGTTTAAGTGGTGGTCAAAAGGCTCGTGTAAACCTTGCCAGGTATAAATTAAGAAATATCGTTTGAATTGAAACGGCAGAGCTAGGGTTTAATCGAACTTTATTTCTAATTAATTTGTTGCTTCTAGGGCTATGTATTTCGACGCTGACATCTTCTTGTTAGACGACCCCTTGAGTGCCGTGGACTCTGCTGTTTCCAAACATCTCTTCGAAAAGTATTTTCGATATATTTTTTTAAAAATTTTATTGAATTTAATATGTATTCTGTTTTAGAATATGACTGGAAAGATAATATAAAATGCTTATATTTGTATATGTTAAAAATATATAATGTATACTTTTGACTTTCATCGTTTCAAGCTAAGCTATTTTAGCTGTCATTTTGATTGTCTTTTGTTCTTTCACCACTCTCCAATGAATTTCCCGATTCTCTTAAAATTACTGAATAATTTTTTATGTATTGGAGTCAAAAAAATTTTTTTTAAATTATAAAAAAATTCATCTTATTAGTTCGGTGCTCTCTTTATTCAATGTGAAAATAAAAAGAGCAAGATATAAACAGGTTCATATACAATATTATGAAAAAATGGCTCTAGACTGAAATAAAACGTTAGCAAAATTTTTAATCCAGTTCTTACTATCCTTAGCAATCGTGCCCACTCTAGAAAACTTGGCTTAACTGAAAAAAAATGTCACCTGTAGTATCTTTTATATTCTCAAAATTGACTCATTAATTTTCCCCTAACAATATACCAACCATTTTCCCCTAGCAGTATACCAACCATTTCTAAACTATTTCAACAATTACATCGAGAAAGATGCACCAATCAATTAATTGACTTCGCTTCCTCAAAGTGGGTATTGCTTACTGTGAAATAAAGAAATTCAAAGCTTCACAACTCGTATAGTTTTAGTTGCAGAAGAATGGGACTTTTTGTTTTTGTTTAAGATGTTAATATAGTTATAGATTACTTTTCTAAAAATAGTTAATACAACCAGAGTACCATATAGAAATTAAGATTTTGTATTTCTTTCTTGCATTCATTTACTGTCTCAAGCAACATAAAAATATTCTATAACATTATTTAAAGCATTTTTTCAACTACAAATATATGCTTATATCGAAAGGTTCAAAAACCAGCTGTTGGACCTCGATTAGAGTGAACACACTGTATAATATTTCAAATAGATTTTTCTCAACATTTGTACCTTTTTTTTTTTTCTTTTTTGATAAATATTCTCTTTTACTATTTTGAGAAATATGAATTTAATAAATGATATTATTTGATTAGTAATAACAGTGTGGAAAAGATATGGATTAATTTGAATAAATTATTGCCTTTAATCTGTATAAGTTGTTCTGTAAATGTCCAAAGTTTTAAATATCTTCTCTATAACACGCAGGTGTATCAACGGTTATCTGAAGGACAAAGTGAGGATTTTGGCGACACATCAGATTCAATTTTTAAAAGGTGCTTCGCAGATTCTTGTTTTGAAAGAGGTATGCAAAATCCTTAGATTCCTTTGCCTGTATTTCATAAATGTCAGAAAAGCATGAAGATGAAAAATCTGTTTTGTTCTAACTTTTAGTGTTATACTGTCATTCCCAAGCAATTCTTGAAATATTACTAACAATCACCGTTACCATCAACAATAGTATAATTCAGAGGATTGCTTAAGGATTGCATTTGCCAATAATACTTAAAAGTCAAATTAGCTAGATAAAGAGTAACTGTGAACGTGACACGACTCATACAATTCAAATTGTTGGCAATATTCTAAATGACGTTTCCTCATGATTCTTTGATAGTATAAGAGTAATTATCACTTTTAAAGTATTGAAACAATAGTAGCAAAGCTATAAAAAATGACACACGCACACATATTTGTGCTTTTATATTATTTCTGGCCATTAGTATTAATGTAGCATTGTTATCATTGACATAAACATAATTTGTGATGCCAAGTGAAAAAAATAGATAAGAACATGCAATAAATAAAAGAAAATTGCAATAAATTTTAGAATGTTTTTTTAGATAAGTACCATACAGAAACTGAATAATTTGAGTTTAGCATAGCAATTTCTAGTCCCAAAGTTAAGGGTACTATCTTTTTTCATAATTATAATGATATTATTAATTTTCTTTACTATTACATTACACAGATATGTATATTTATTACACATATATAGATATGTCATTTAAATCCTGTTTTCGTAAGTAACAGAGATATTCAAATTGTAAAAGACATCCTGTCACATTTTGTTTATTGGCAAAGAGTCTTTAAACTGTATTTTTGTATGCTTCCATTTTTGTGACATGGTACTCTTTACCCTTTGATAACATCATTATCATTTTCCTTTCCATCATTATCGTTTAATAATGTTTATAATTTGTACTTGATAATATATTACAATACGGCCAAATAATGTTTAATAAGAACCAAAAATAATAATATCATTAAATATAACTATTAACGTCTAAAAATACTCAAGTAATCTTGAAATTGAATATTAATCTAACTAGATAAAACAAACCAAACTAAATTTTTAAAAAATATATAGTATTTTGTTTTAGATTTCTTTCCATAATTTATAATTAGTTTTTGATATTATTTTCAAAATTACTTTACCTTCTATCCTATTTTCTTTTGAAAATCATATGTAAATTATATTCCTAAAAAGTCAATTTCTAATATCAAAATATGCCTTACAATTTGCTCCCTTTTTTTTTTGTAGGGTAAATGCCTCGCTCTGGGAACATATGATCAACTGACAGAATCCGGTGTGGATTTGGGATCAATGATGGAAGACTACGAAAACGAACGACGCCAACGTCTGTGTTCCATGAACTCAACTGCCAGCAATGTTTCTCTGCCTGACGAATTAGGCGATGGAACAACTGCCGTTCCATTGTACGAATCTACTTTGTCTCTCAGCTCCTCAGTTTCGGCTGGATACGACGATGTATGGCACTTGTTCTTTTTTTAATTATACATTACAATATGCATTCCATGAATCACGCGTTTAAAATTTGTTAAGTCTTAAAAATTAATTTCATGGATTATTTTGCATTAGCCACTTCTTTCGCTAGGAATGTTAATTGTGCATTATTTATTTTTAATCTGTTAGGGAGTACAGTTTTAAAATTATTGTTCCCTTAACAATTGCATAGTTTTACTTAAACCCCTTGTTTTAGAACCATATATTCTTTTTCTATTTGAATGGATGGGGATGAATGTCATTTTTTTTTAAAGAAAAGACATATAACTGCATATAATAATGATTGATTGTGATTTTAATCAGTAGGAGTTATTTTAATAGCTTACATCTGATCTGTTTATTTTATATATGACTGTGTCTAATGGAGTCAAGTCATATTTCTGCACTCCAGGTCATCCTATTGCACAATATTATACAGTATTCTGTGATATTATATCATTTAATATTTAACAATATTATACAATATTGTGTGATATTTTATTTTATCATTTAATATTTAACAATATTATACAATATTGTGTGATATTTTATTTTATCATTTAATATTTAACAATATTATAAAATATTGTGCGATATTATATTGCATCATTTAATATTTAACAATATTATATTATATCATTTAATATTTAACAATATTATACAATATTGTGGGATATTATATTATATCATTTAATATTTTATACAATATTGTGCAATATTATATTATATCATTTAATATTTAACAATATTATAAAATATTGTAAATATTGTTTAATATCATACAATATTGTACAATATATCTGTGCTACTAGGGGTCATCTAACATTTAATTGCATTTTATCTTAAGACGTGCTATTACTTCTGTTATTTATACTCTATGTAAATTGTGCAGCGTAGATTCCAGCATTAATGCAAATTTACATTTATAAAATGGTAACTTAAATTATTTAAGTCCTATAGTAGCAAACTCATTTAAAATCTGCTGATAAAAAGTTGTGAAATAACAATCATAATATTAGAATTCTAGATCAAATGCAACTATCTGTAGAGGCATTGTAGAGCGCCTACAGACACGTGCACACATCTGCGCATTCACTTATATTAATAATAGAGATTATTATTATGGCATAAAATTTGAATCCTTTGAGTAGTATGAAATGCGATTTGCCACGCCTTTTAAACGTCTAATGGGTTATAAAGATTCTCTTTCATTTTCCTTGTGATCATTGAGATTGAATATTTATCCTATTTAGTGGCATAGAAAGAGTAAGTGACATCCATGTAACCATCTGGGACAAAGCAGGGATAAATGACACCCAGATTATCTATACCCATTGCCCTATCCTTTTCTTCACTGCTTCTCTTATCTCTGTGAACTGCTGTTTGGAAAACGACAGAACTCCCTATCGTTAGGAATTATACTTTTTAAGTTATTGATGAAAAACTGTGAAAGGATGTTTATCAAAATATTAAAATCCTTGATAAATTGTAACAATACAAATAATCTTTTTATGTCATTAGAAATTCAGCTACAGTATTGAAACCTCGGTTAGAACTCGTAGCGGAATTTAGATTTGAATCGGTGATCCTGTCTCCTTATTGAAACCATAATCTGCGGAAGATCTACAAAAATTTTGTATCCTGTGTCCCAGAAATCTTTTAGATGTCATACATCTTCCTTGCTATTGTGTAGGTTTTGGAGAAGAGAGTTTCAGTTCAGGTGCAGTTCTTCCCTATTGATCACTGTATATAATTACAGGATCTATACTTGTAGCTTCATATGGCGATAGAATCAATATTGTAGATGTTTCGAATTGACAAAAATATTGTCTGTCGCCAATGCTCCCATGAGAAATTCTCATTTTCATAAGAGAAAAAAAAACTTAGTGAAAGCAATAATATAATTTTTTTTTATTGTTGCTTTGTAAGTTTATTAGAAAATTCAGTCATTAGTGCTAAGAAAACTGAAGGATAAACAGTTAAATACGATTTAGCACTAATAATTAGTGATTTGAATATCACCCAAATTAGAAATAAATATTAAGTTTAATGCAAAAGAACCAAAAAGAACGACATTCTCATGATGAATCCGGCCTGGAGACTTTCTCAAAGGTCACCCTCAGGCAGGGATTCAAACCAGGGATTTCTTTCTGTGAAGGGTCTGACTTTCGTCCAAAAATATTGACCCCCTCGTCAATATTATTGTAATGACGAAGGGTCAATATTTTTGAATGTAAGTCAGAACCCTCACAGAAAAAAAATCCCTGGTTTGAATCCCTGCCTGAAGGTGACCTTTGAGAAAATCTTCAGGCCGGATTCATTATGAGAATGCCTTTTTTTGGTCCTTTTCAATTAAACTTAATAGTTTTTCTAATTTCGTTAAGTTTATTTGTGTTTTAGTTGTAGCAATATTAGCGCTCTCTAAATACAATGTATATTTTATTACTTTGATTCGAGAAATAATTATTTTTAATATAATTTCATAATGATTGTTTTTGGATTGATTTGAATATATCACATTCAAGAAAGTGAAATATAGTCATTTTGCGCTACATATCTTACAGCGCTACTAGCGATAAATTCTGTTTGGACTTGCGATCTCAAAAACTGTAGAAGAGAAAGACAAGAAATTCAATCGCAAAGCTGTGGAGCATCATGAGCTTAGATAGAAAAGACGCTTCGTACAAATGAAGTTAAAAATAGAATTACTTACAAAAGTCATTTGTTCATTGCATGTAACACCTCATCAATGAGCTAGAACACTGAGATTTGACCACATTTCTATTTGCCGCAGAATACATTAAAATGCTCACTTTTTACATTCTGCGATATGTCAAGTGTCAAATACAAGATCTTCATTCTGTAATGTGTCAAGTGTCAGTATATGATAATTATCAGTTATATGTCATCTACGTTCTACAACGTCATTAAAAGAATCTGATACATTTGATCTTTGAAACGGTCGCGTAAAAAATTGCGTAAAAAGTGAGGTTTGTTCAGCATGAAGACGATTCTACGCTACTTTTTTATTCAGGTATTTGTTTGTCAAATATATCTACTAGGTTTTTTTTTTTTTTTTTTTTTGGTATCTAAATAAGAGAATAACCACAGTATTTTTTTACCATCAAGACACCATTCAATACGTTTATCAATAAATGTTTTCGTCTTAAAACGCCCTCCGGCGCGGAAAACGAAATTTTATCCTAACTTGCTCTGTATGTTATGTAATACCGCTGAAAATCGAGAACAACATAAACCAGTATTCTTTTCTTTCTATTGAAACACACACTCTCTCTCTTTTTGTGAAAATTAGTTTGATATAATTCATGCTCTGGATTAAAGGAAAAATGTTTTAAAAAATCCTAGTAGAAATATATAAAATAAAATAATTAAAAAACAGTATGATTCAAATATCCATCGTCATGCAGATTTACATTTTAAACTCAGTACGAAATCTCCGATGTCCCTCGCTCCTAAATTTCTCCACTCATTATCGCTTTTATTAGCAAAAAAAAAAAAAAAAAAAAAAAAAAAAACCTCACATTAGTTATAAAAAATATTTAAGAAATTGCACTTTTCATCTAACCACAACAAACAGCGGAATGACAAGCTCAAACCCGCTATAATGATTGTGTCATTCGATTTTTTTTTTTACAGCTACGTTCCTTATTACAAGAAAAAAAATTGTCCGTAACAACCAATTTACAATAGGGCTGTGCCGATTTTCGATTTATTGACAAAAAAAATCGATATTTTTAAAAAATCGATTTTTCGATGACAGTTTTCGAAAAATCGATTTATCAAAATTGTGATCACGAGTAATAGTTCTCGATCAATCGTGATACAATGAATCGATATTCATAATTAATTTGCATTTTCGATTTCGTTTTGGTTAGTGTTTATTTTCGTTGCTTCTCATTCTTTTTCATCTTCAAACATAATGTTTGTTAACATTTCTATAAATACTGCCATGTTCTAATATATAAAAGTACTTGTTTTAAACACAACGTTATAAATGCATTGCTATAACATACAGACATTGCTTTGGCATTTGACACACTTTATTAAAGGGGTTTTAACAGAATTATTTTCTAACTATTTTTGTTAAAAAAAATTATTATATAAATTGAAAATACCTTTTATTTTGGTGTCGTTCTGATCAGTCAGTATGTTAAGAGATGCTATTTATAACTTATCATTATTTATTTATAGCTATTATATCACGATATATCGAAAAATATCGATATGTGTTGAACGATATATCGCGATGATGAAGCCCCGTCATCGCCCAGCCCTAATTTACAGTACACCTGTTATGAGTACAATTTTTTGTTCATTAAATGTTTTTATGGAAATTTCCATCATCACGCAAAGAAGGGTTAACCATCGAATCATTTAATTCACTAATTTTGTCTAAGTAATTAAACATTTACTTTATGTGTGATAGATGCCTGATTCTGTTTCCCTTTATTGTTTCAGATCGAAGGTGAAAAGATAAACGACAAAGGCCCCAAAGGCGTCGAAGAACTGAAGACTCAAGGAGCCGTGAAACTAAAAGTGTACATAGAATATATCAAATCGGGCGCCGGTCTATTCCTCAGAATCATTCTGCTGCTTTCTTACATTGGCACGCAAGTCCTTTTCAGCGGCAGTGACTTCTGGCTGACAGCATGGTACTTGTGAAATCCACTTTTGATTCTAAAGGAGCTCTTCGAAACATTCTGCTCTGATGAGTGAAGGATTCAATATGATCCGTCTACCAAAACTTACCCTAAATAGCTTCCTTTATTTAAATGAGATATTTTTCTATTAAAATTATGGGAACAAAACTGATTTAGTAAAAGAAAATTTCATCTCATAATTTAAATTAGTTACTACTAAAACCAAGCTTGTATTATACATCATTTTTAAATTTTAATCAGCTTCCAAATTTATCTGGGAGAAAAATAGTGAAAATCGATAGGATTGACCCCATGAATAACGCAAAGAATTTAATCTTTCTTTTTATTTCTAATACTTGATAGTTGTTTGTACTGTAGTTTGTCAGCAATATGACTGAACAAAAGGCTTCCGAATGAACGGAAACATCCGCTTATCGAAGATTCTTCCTAAAAAACACATTCTGATTGCAAAGCCTATGTTTATTGCCCAAAATATACAAAAATATTAAGAAATTATAAACATGGTGTTTATGATTAAAATTTCCCTATTTTGAGCTCTTTATATAGCGAACTACTCTGTGGAAAAACTCCAAAAGCGTTGAACAGACTATTCAAGACATGGGGAATGGGTTACACGAAAAAAAAAAGTAATAGTTTCAGGAACACCAATAGATGGCGCTGTACAACAGAAAATATGCTAAAAATTCACAAATAAAAAAAAATAAAAAACATGCGGTATGGAATTTTTCCTTTCTAATTTCTATTGCTGATATGAAAAAAAAAAAAAAAGATATAAAAGTGAAGAAACTAAAACTGCCATGTTGTTGTTACTTATAGCACTTGCCACGGCAAGCATGCTGTTCGAAGACAGCCGATTTAAGCCTACGGGGGAGCGCATCTTATTCTTTTTAATCGTCGAGCCAACTAGGTCCAAGAGTACGACTTAGCTACACACACGTCACAACCCTCTTTACGGGGCGGACTTCATTCTCGCATTTCATTCACTCATCCACAGATCGTCATTTAGACCTGAATCAGAGAACGATCACCCCTGATCCAGTACCCCCAGTGGTATTACTTTCGACATGGAGGACTTTGTGACCACGACAGATGTATACGCGCGTCAGCCACCAAGCACGCGGGGAATTTTCGGCCGGCGGGGTTCGAACTCGCAACCTAAGGGTCGCGAATCCAACATTCTACCAACCAGGCTATCCCAACCAAAATTGTCATTATAACTGTAATTTCGCACGGTAAGCACAAAAATTTGCATAAACCCTTGGTAGGTAATACTGTCTTAGGAATAAAAGGGATAACGCTGGGAAAATGTTGTTCTTATCAGCGGTAGCTTTGTGCTTTGCTAGTAAAGTTGTTTTATGAAAACAAAGAAATGCTGCAGTTGCATTTCGAGAGTTTCATCGTCTTGCGAATTTACGCAAAGGCTCAGCAAGTACCAAAACAAGCTCGGAAATTTTACTGTACCCCAAGTGCAACAGCGCCAATGTCTTGATTTAATTACCTTTATGCAAGATGAAGTGCCACCACATGAACTCAGTGTACGGCAATCTAAACCTCTCGTTCTACACATCAAAATCCTTGTGATATTTGGCTTTGGGGATATTTTTTTTAAAAAAAATTTGTTTATCGAGGACATCTAGTAACTTTGACATATTTGAAAGACAGTATCACTCTGTATGTGAGAAGCATCTTATTTTACCAATAACGATCCACTCTTGAACAAACTATCTAAAGAATGCAGATTTTACATCTGGAAGAAGGGACCATATTGAACAGTCTCCCTAACATCAATAAGGTCCTTGTCACTCAATGTTTGAATAAAATGTGTTACAAATGCGTATTTTGCGTCTTTTCAGCATGTTTTTTTATTGAACAGTGCCATCTATCGGTGTTTCTGGAACTATCCCTCCCCCCAAGGTAATCAGTTTCCCCATATCTTAAATAGTATGTTCAACAATTTTGAAGCTTTTACATTGAGAAGTTCGCTGTATAGAAAGCTCAGAGTAGGGGGTATTTTAATTTTGACCAACTTGTATATTAAATGTTACAAAATATGAGCAGCAATCTATTTACATAATACTAAGATCCTTGACATTGGCATACAGTAACTTGCTTTCCGTTTCACGTTATTCGCCCATCTGAATATGTCAAACTACTGGAGAAGCCAAATTGGCGATGTACCGGATTATAGAAATAATCCTAATATATAGAAATCGAAATTATTCAGGCCCAAACAAAGACATAAAAATCAAGAATCCTTTTATTAAAAAAAGAGGTTTTTAATTGTGTTTGTTTATGTTTAAATTTAGGACTAATCTAGAGCAGAGGAAGTACAACGTCAAAGACTGCTGGGATGGCGTGAACGCGACGAAGGCCGATCTGAATGAAACTGGACAATACAACCTCACTTACGGGGTTTTCGATCGAGATTTCTTCTACATGAATTTCGCCAACGTGAGTCAGGATTGCTTCAAAGTAACCAGCAATTACCGGATGGACGAGTTTGATGCGGCTAGCAGAGTGAACACGCCTTACCACCTTTCAGTTTATGCAGGTCTCGTCCTCATCGTATTTCTTCTATCTCTACTAAGGACGACCTGTTTCTTCCACATGTGCATGAAAGCATCGAGAAATCTTCACAACAAAATGTTTCGATGCGTTCTTAGGTCACCTGTCTCATTTTTTGACAGCAATCCAGTGGGTGAGTGATAATTTTTCGTTTCTATTTTTTTGGACAAGAAAGTTATTGGAATGTTTTATGTTAGTTAAATGATACTACCACAAAAATGGCCTCTCATCCATTTATAATTAAATCCTCCACAGTTTGCAAATTCCGTTAAAAATGAAACGAGTTTCCTGTAGTGGGTATATGGTGACACAGTCAAGAGAACTCAATAACAAATAGCGACGTTTATTAATGCGAAGACACGAATACATTCCAAATGACAAGCCAATTTAACATATCTAAGAAGTTCACAAGCAATAAACAGCAGTACTTCTAGTAAACAGCAGAACGCAAGCAGCATAAAAATGATAAGCATCTTGAAGCACTCAGAGAGGAAGAGAATTCGTTCAGCAAATAAATCGAACTGATCTCAAATAACTGCTTCCAACCCGGTCTCCGACCTTTTATAATTATCGAGACAGGCCAGAGAAGGTTCTTGAAAGATCATCTTAAATCGCGTTCTGACGGACCTATCGCCAAAATTCCTGGAGATTCCAAAATCTTCTATTTTGTCGTCAAATAGTAGCCAAGTTTCTCGCCAAGGTCGACATCCGTACAGCAGACTATCTGACTAATTGTTTCCCTTTCGATGGAAATATCTGCGTTGGGAAGCAACATATCAAATTTTTACACCACCTTTCTATTTTAAATTTATATAAATTTATTACATTCATAATCATAAACATTTTCTTTCTCGCATACGCAAAAAGCATGAAACACAAACATTTACTTTAGACATTCTGAAAAACTTCAGCATAAAGCCCAAACATTTCTTTACGCTTGCGAAGCCCTACTTCTGCGCATGCTCGAGAAGGTGCTTTTTTTCACCAAAACAAGGGCGAGGTGCAAAATGGATGATAACTTTGCATTTTAATAAATAATAAAATAAACCCTGAGTATCATTAGAATAATTTGTCTTGACAGTCGCGAACAATTTCCAATATTTAATAAGCCATATAATCAAAAAAAAAAAAAAGAAGAAGAAGAAGAGAAGAGAAAAAAGCCTGTTTCGAATTAAAATAAGAAGTAATAATTCAAAATGGCAACTGGAAAAGAAAGAGTTGAAAAAAAAAACGCATCTGAGACGTAAATACATTTTCGGCAGCTCATCAAATAGTCAATAAAGAGAGTTATTTGTTTTCTGCTGTTTACTTGAAGCAATTTATTCAAAACATCTTGAAGTGGGACAAGTAAACTGAAAAAAGAGTTTTACACCGCAATAATGCGCCTTATCACCATTATTATTCTTGAATTTGTAACTTAACATTCAACATTAAGCTCTGTATTCGCTTGATATGGCACCGTGTAATTTTATCTTACTTCTACGGTTGAAATTGCTTCTTCGTGGTCATCGTTTTGAGTTGAAGAAATTCGATTAAGAAAGATAAGAAAAGGAAGGGATTTTATAAAAGTAATTTTGAGGCACGTTTTGATGATTGATAAAATTATTGTTAGGAGGTTACTTTGAAAGAAGTACAATTTGACCAATAAATTGATATCTTTCGTTTTATGTCATATTGCCGAATACATTTTGATCAATGTAGTATGACCCCGTACAATGAATAAGGCCAATCAGAAAATCGGAACAAAACCTCGCAATGTTAGCATATATCTTATTAATCATATGAACATATAATGCTAGCATAATCTTTACTACTTACGCATCCATTTAATGCTAAAAATCTGCGCACATTTCTTCACCATGATATACAATTGAATTGCAGATATTCAACAAACATGAGGAGGAAAAATACATGTGACCATTTATCTCAAAATCAAATTTGTATGACATTCATATTTACAATTTAGTTTTTAAGTAAAACAGAACTGCTTTTTAAAGGAAAAATCCATATTTAAGATTATGGAGTGAAATACACTTCTTGTCTATGTAAGGGCTAATAATGTAAGGTGATGAAATATTTTTAATATAGTTTACTAGAGTCTTACTAAGCTATGCGGCAACAATTTAAAAAGACGCAAGATTAAAGCTAGATACTTTTTTTCAAATGTTTAATTTATAATTATACAGTTTAACTCTTTCCTGGGCTGTGATGTCTTTGGACATCATTTGAATAACACTTTTTTTGTAATGTATATCTTCTTTTAATTTCGGTCATAAAAAGGGTTAGATACATTTTTTATTTAAATTAATTATACCTCTAACAAGTTTGCTTAGACCTAATCGTTACTAATAAAATACTTGGACTTATTAAATAATTTTCACTTTACTGAAAAAAATTATATAATTATATTTGGTTCGTCCACAAAGTAAATTCCTCGGAAACTGTAATACGAAACGACACAAAACAAAATAACTTGAGCATTTATTAAAATAAATGCCGAACTCTTTCAATCACCCCTCTAAACATAAGAATCGTCGGAATTGAAACATATGCCATTCTATGAGGCCAGTACTGTATATCTTCCAGCATGTGATAGCCATCAGACCCTATCATCACTCACAAACTACTGCCCTTCCAGTAACTTAAGGCGCTGGAACACATCACACAGGGATGCTTCGTGCTGGAATGGTTTTACTGCACGGAAATGCCCAGGAGCGGCCTTGTGTATGCAACAGTTGCTGCTACGATTTCACTAGATTTTGTCTATCCTTCCTAAAATTCGATTTTGCTCCCATCTACAATGTGTCCCAATATCTGTACAGGTTCTTAAACAGGCAGCATTTTTCTAGTTGCATGACGGCGATCAGATGCTAGCTCCGTTCTCAGACGGCAGATTTCTACATTACCAGTTTATAAAATTAAGTTTTACGTTATAACACGTACTTCATTTCCTACCGATTTATGGGGGTCTGTCTCGAAGTTCTTGAACTCAAGGTTCTTAACCTCCGAGTATAACAAATGATTTGAATAATAGCAAGGCAATGGAATTATTTAGTAAGTGTATCAGTTTCTGTGGCACTTATGTTGAGATACAACTGAAAGAGCCCTGCATTTGTTTCAGTAAATTTCCAAGCAATTATATCTTGTGTGTCAATATAATTTCCTGGGAACTTGCTCTCTAGACGAACTTAATATTTTACATTTGAAGTATAATTTTGAATATTATGCAGAAATAATAAATTTCTGAAATATAGTAGTAAAGAGAATTTATTTCTCTGTCTGAAAAAATTTTTCAGTTTTATAATAATGATATTTATGAGCAAAATTTGTAAAGGAAAAATTTTTAAGATTTGAAATTAAAAGATGCATTGTTAACATATTTCTTATTTAAAAAAGAGAGAAAGAAATAGTATGTCCAGTATTTATCTGTAAAAGCTAAACAAGATTTTTATCCAAATATTTTGTTACTAATTAATATTAACTACTGAATTTTCTCGAAATTTTTAAAATGTTTATTAATCACACCGTGAAAAGCAAATACCTTCATATTGTCAATTCTTTATATTTATCAAAGCTAAATTTATGACTTATTACAAAATCATATATATTATCTCTTTATTGAATTTCAGTTTATCTAAAATTATTTCCATATGATAAAAGAAACCATTTTATATACCAATTATCGAAATAAAGTTATAAACCACTATATACTCAAATATATCAACATGTGTAGGATGGCCAGAATTAAAAGCATTTATTACTACTTTGTGCATTTTATTTACTACTTCTCCAAAAGCATTCCAATAATGTATATAAATCAGGTTTTTTAAACCATTTGTAGTCTTTAATTTTTTTTAAATTAACGAAATTAATTTAAGATATGATTCACTTCACAGCTATAATTACTCCTGCTGTTTATCCATTTTAAAAAAATTCTTCATTTTTACTTTTAGCAGAAATTGTATTAAATAATATCTTTACCTCTTGATTCTTTGAGTCATACAGTCTTATTTCGTGAATATTCTGCAGTCTTTGCATATTTGCAATTTATTTCGTCGTTTTTGTACTGCTTTGACAAACTAATGCTGACCTGAATTGAAGCAGCATTCGAAATACTTCGCAATTTATATAAAGCATCTTAAATTGAAGTCGTGTATTCGGAAAGTAACTGCTTTTTAACTCTGGCCAATCTATGCATATGTCTTGAAATGCTTATTAAACTAATGCCTGACTGCTACCTCATCAGGACGAGTTCTGAATCGTTTTTCGAAGGACGTAGGCGTCATCGACGAGACCATGCCGATGGCTGCTTTAGACGCCGTCATTGTGAGTAAAAACAAAACGGAACTAACACTTGCATGATGTTTTCTAGCATGAAATCGTAACCTTTGCACCTATTCACTTTGCACGGTGATGGGTTTTCACACCCGGTGATGGTTGCAAAGTTCTGTATGAGAACATTAGTCCGCAAAATCTGAACGCCATGAATCTCGTAACATGCTCCCAAACGATAATTATTAAAAAATATTCACATATCAAAACATACACAGAAATGGCCAATGATCACGCACTATTTACATTTTTTTCCCCTGAATATAACTTAATAAATTAAAATTGGCTAAACAATATTGTTGGAAAAAAAGTAATTTTTATCTGTTCGCTGTATTATCATAATGTCGCCCATTAAGTAATTGCATTAATCTCCTCTATAAAATATCGCAAAATCAATTGTGCATTTTCATTGGCCATGTCTATAAATACCCATTTTTCACATACAAACAAAACTTGATTCATAGATTTAAATAAATATAATTTATATTACATGAAATAATTAAGCTAACATGTTAAAAATTATTCCAAATTGCATGATTTTTAAATATAATATATATAATTAAATAATAGATAGAAAAACTCAGAACTTTAAGTAAGTTCTTTGATGCAATATTTTGCAATTTGTTCTAGGTTTAGACAACTAATGTTCTCATACAGTGATATTGTTTTCTGTCTATTGTGTAATTTTTTATTGTAAAATGTGATGGGAAATGTTTTTCTTTGAGCTTGGTTTTTGTGTATAGCAAAAGTTGCAACTGTGGTGTATAGCATTCTTGTTTAGAGTTTCATTTAAAAATGGTTTAAGTCCATGTTTCTTTAATTCATTTTTCTGATTAAAACATTTACATGGAATGCTGTTATTTAAACCATAGTATAAGGAATCGGAAATCGACGAACAGTACAAAGGTAAAGCTGGTTTTAAAATTTTAAAGCATTTGGACACTTGCAAACGACGAATGCCATGAGCTGTAATATTTAAAGTAAACGTTGGAAAATATTTTATAACTTTTATTAGTAATAATAATAAATTAAATATGTAAAATGATTAATATTTATTATTAAAATATTAAGTAAGTGCTAATTTCTCAATGCATTTATTTAATCATTACCAAATAGTGTTGATAAAGATGAGATACAGAAGAAAGACTTGGATCTTTAAAGCATTTGTTATATTTGTATTCTTAATGATTATTAACACCTTGAATAAATCTATTTTAATAATTCAAAACATTTTTGCTCGAATTTATTTCAAATATTCATCCTCTTCTAAATTTTAAGATATTTTTTAATATAGCATTATTTGTATAATTTTTATTCCTAATTTTTTTTAACTTAAAGATAGTGATTTTTATAGGTATTATGTAATATTTAATGATTACTCTTAATCAAATAAGAATAATTTCCGATAATATATGCAAATTCTTTATATAAATTGAAATAAGAGTATAATGAATGGAAAAAATGTGATTACAATACCCGACTGCTCCAAAATAGCATCATAGCTTTCTGTGTATTTTTAGCATAGCTCTAAATAAGATATCATTTTTATTATGACATAAAATAATTAATTAATTTCAGAATATTGCCTGGGTTGGTCTGATGCAGACTAACTCCTAACATCTAAATATACAAGCAGTTTTACAAGGATAAAAGAATTTGTGTTCTAGCTTCTTCGTTTTCATGTCGAATCTTTTGTAATTTATGTTTCTAGCAGTTTTTGCATTTCAGATCTTTCCAGAATTCTGTTGTTTTTTATATCTGCTTTTTGTTTCTGTAACAGACTAACATTAACTTTTTGCTTTCTGTATGTCAGTTTCTGTCGTTTTCCTACAAATAATTCTGTTTACTTCATGCTCTAAAACATCTAATGCAGCTGAAAAGAATATACAATTCTTCACTAGAACGCCGACGTGATTCGAAAATGGGGAGCATATTTTTATTATAATTGCACGAAGATGTTGATTTGAAGGTTCAAAATCTGATTCATTTAATAGCCCGCTTTATAATTTTTTTGATATATTGAAAATTTTCAATTTTAAACAATGAAAGTGGGTTAAAAATTTTAATTTTAGTTAAATTTTTCTTGCATTCTTTATCTTAGTTAAGAAAGAAACAGTTTTTCACCATTAATAACTCTATTAGTTGTTTCAAAATAAGAGTTTAATTTTCTGTCAACAGTGTTCTTTTATTTATTCATTTATTTTTGGAAACAAAACATTGATTCATTCTTTTTTTTTTAATCATCTTAATATTCCCAATTAGAAAAACTAAAGAGAATTATTTAATTAAATAAACTTTTCATTATTTCTTCTATAAAATGTTATCATGGTTTCTCCAAAACCTTTATTCCATGCATTTCAGTTATACACGAAATTAAATCGTAAGTAGTAAAACGTAAATTTCACGAAGTATTATGCATTTCTGATTTTTAAAAGTATTTTTTACTGTCACTTATCATTTAATTTATTCTTAATCTTTTAAAAAAAAATTTTTAATTTGTTTGAAAAATCAACTGGAACAGATATGTTGACTAGAATAATTTCCACCATTTAGTACTGAGTGAGTGCATAATGTTGACTCTTTTATTGAAAGAGTTCCTAGTATTGTTAGGCTTTAAGAAAATCGGTCGTAGCTAGTGCATTCTTCGTTTTCGAATCTGTAGTTTCTGAACTTGACTAACAATCTTCCTAACCCTTTCTCAACTGACCCAGGCAATGTTCTTAACCGATGTTCGAGGGACTTGGGCCTCATCGACGATGTCATTCCACCGACGGCCTCTGACTGCCTGGAGGTAATGCTTCGCTTTACTAACAATTCTATTTGTTTCCATTTTGTATTCACTAACTGCTGTATTGTTTCCATTAAAACAAATCTTTTGTATTGTTTCCATTAAACAGCCTTTTCGAATGGTTTGACGCTATAACAAGGTTTCATAAATGCAATCCTTTGTTTATCATTATATGGTCATGATATGTCTGTTAAAGAATATTTCTGTTTTAGTGCATAGCCTTCCATAATACTCAATTTTAATTTTCTATATTTCTATATAGAAAAATATTTTCTATATTTTTCTTATTTTAATGTTTTTATTTTAATGCAATAGAGGTTGGTTCATTGTCAGTTATTAATAAATTATTTATTGTTGATAAAAGATTAAATGAATAAATAAGTAATTATAATAAAGTATTCATAATAATTAATATAATGTACACAGTTGTATATTTTGTACATCATTCGTTTGTATCTATTATAGCGTTACCAACTAGGGCTTTTAAATGCATGTGAAATTTCGTCATGTTACAATCAAATCAAATTAGTCTATTAATACGAAATAATTTCGCCTTATCGGAAAGGTTTGAATAATGGATACCATACTCCTATCTATTAATGGCATGTAGAAAGCAATAATAATTATATATAAATATTTTTTTTGTAAGAATACCTTAATGAATGGAACATAAATATAGTTTTCTGCATAAGTATGTTTCATAAATGTAGCATTTTGCAATTTCACTTGCTCAAACTTTTGTTTAACCCTTTCTAAGGCCGTGGGAAGTACCACCAAATTTATCAATCTTTGTATGAAATTATGTAGGTTGGCATAAGTTCTGACAATTTTTTTTAGAAAGACAGAAACTTAGATGCTTCAGTTCTTTATCTTACACAAAATGATGTGTCTTGATTTGTTACTTAATTATTAATTAATTAATCAAATTAAGTTTACCTAGTAAGCTAAATGAATCCCTTTTCTTATTCTAATTTCAAGCTTAAAAATATTTTAACATAATAGGACTGGAAAAAAAATGGCCCTTTAAAGGGTTAATACGAAATAATTTCGCCTTATCGGAAAGGTTTGAATAATGGATACCATACTCCTATCTATAAATGGCATGTAGAAAGCAATAATAATTATGTATAAATATTTTTTTTGTAAGAATACCTTAATGAATGGAACAGAAATATAGTTTTCTGCATAAGTATGTTTCAGAAATGTAGCATTTTACAATTTGACTTGCTCAAACTTTTGTTTAATACACTATTTAGTATATTTAAAATTAGAAGAGGCGTTGAATGATATAAATTAATTTTACAAAATATATCTCACATTGTTTATGATACTCTTTTGTAAAGATTTCCATCCCATTAAAAAAAATGCAGTAATTTGTCTGTTGGAGATCTTCCAATTTCCTAGTGACTTGAAAGAAATTAGCCGCGAACGCCTAGTAATAAACTCTCGATTTCCATGTCTGAGGGTTCTGATTTTATGATTCCATAGAAATATCCTTCGTATTTGTGATCTGACACAAGTTAAATGCGATGCTGAAGGGAGATATTGTCAGCTCAAGTGCTGACCTCGTTATACTATAACAGCGGTTTAGAAGTACGAGATCAGTTCCTTAAATAACTCTAGTGCAGTTTATAAACGGGCCATGGATAAATTTAAGCGGACCCTAAGTGTAATTTTAACTTGTACCGAATTCAGAGTACTAATATTTAACAAAACAGAATTATTCCTAATTGTTCGGTAAATATCATAATCTAAATCTGTTAATAGACATTTAGCAGACGATTCCTTTTCAGACATTTTATAACTGCTACTATTTTTATTTTGTTAAAATATTATTAAAAAGTAAAAGCAAACGATTTTTTATTTGATAAACATATTTTGTTAATATTATTTCGTTTATGTTTTGTATAATAGCTGATGATCAATTGTAAATCTTCTGGAATCTGGCAATATTTGTAAAATAAGTTGTTATGTTGAAAGAATAAACAAGCCGATGGAATTATAAATTGCTTGGAGTATTATTTTAGTTTTAAAAATTTAAGATGCTCTGCAAGCTATATTTTGAAGCTTAAGAAAACGGGTAGTTTTCTAGAAAGCATGCAAAACCTAACGATATCAATCTCTTTCACTAGACTAGAATACCAAATGCTTATCTCTTGAAATGGGTAGTTGAAATGATTCCTGGATAACGCTTACCATTATTTGCGCTATCTAGGAATCATTTCAACTATCAACCACTATTTTCTGAATTGCACTTACCACTATGAAAGAGCACATAAGTGTTCCAACTGGATAAAAAAAAGTGTGATGTCATGTCCTGTAAACTCATTAAATAATGCTTATAAAATTAATTTTTCTAATGTTAAAAAGACATTTCCACAATATTTACGTCTTTCATGTAGTTATATTTTTAGAATATTAAACTAGTAGTAAACAATCCATCGCATTAAAAAATATGTGTTATTGTTTGGAGTTATTTATTAGAATATAATCTGATTTGTATTTATAATAATCTATAAAATAATTTACGAATTTGTAATTACTTCAATGTCAGGTAGAGAGAAATGTCGTCTGTTATTTTATTTGAAAATCTTAAATATTGATTGGTCTAAAGGAAAAAATTATAAGCTTTATTTCCGCTTTTGCATTTGATCTAATCCGATATGATCCAAAACCTGTTTCTGATTTGTTGATGTTCTATATCATAAAGATTTTCTGCACTCTGTTTGGCATCATTTGCGTCGTGGCCATCATCGAACCTCTGCTACTCGTACCCACTCTCATCATCAGTGTAGCATTTGTATTCTTGAGGAGATTCTACTTGCCAACCGCCCGTGATGTGAAGAGATATGAAGGCATAAGTAAGTCCAATCTTGTTTTTTCTAAAAGAATAATCTGGAGATATAGTTTGTTTGTTTCACATTCTATTTTTAAGTTTTTAATAAATTTTTCAAATTTGTTACTGTAATTTACGGAATTTCGTTCTTGCATCCATTAATTTTCATAAAAATTACAACAAACATAAAATTGTTCGTAGTATTGATGGAATGGGAAACTAATTTCCAAATGTATATTTGAGATATAGTCGATTTCATAAAATATTAAGAAAACTTCTACTACAATATTTTCCTAAAATAGTTACATTCTTATAAAAAGTTTTGTGTTTTCTCATTTCACTTAGTCCAACTTTGCATTGCAACAATGGCGGTTTAAAAATGTTTTGCGATCCCAGGTAGTGCACATCGTGGGGGTCCCTTTTTTAATAAAATATTCAATTTATTTTCGCATTTCAACACATTTTTAACATATTAATGATTTATTTTAGGTTAATATTTTTGTTTCATTTTCTTTGTAAAAATGCATTAGTTTTTATTAATTATTTATCTTAGCCGCTGGGCAGCCATATTTCTACTTAATATTAAAGAAGTTTTCTACTTACTATATTCTTATAATCCCGTGAACATAATGAGACATATAGGGATCGTGACCAATTACATTGGATAAAATTTTAATAATATTATAATATTTTACAATTCATAGAATTTGTATTTTTTTTAACTTTTTAATTTGGCGATTAGGAAAATAATACTTATTAACCGACCAGCTTGTGGCCTTCTCTTAGCCTAGTAATCATATACTGCTGCCAAGTGGGAAATCTGATACTACCTATCAACGGGCCGCGGTGGAATGGTGGTAAGGTCTCGGCTTGTGAGCCGTAGGGTTTCAGGTTCGAGACCCGATTCCACCGAAGAACCGTCGTGTAAGGGGGTCTGTTGCACGTTAAATCCGCCATGCCATACGTCCTCCCTCTGGTGTGGTGTGGTGTGGTGTGGTGTGGTGTGGCGTGGAGAGGGGGTGCCAGCTCAGGTGTCGTCCTCGTCATCTGACCGCGGTTCAAAATTACGAGGTCCGTCCCAAAATAGCCCTAGTGTTGCTTTACAACGAGACGTTAATATAACTAAACTAAACTACCTATCAACATATATATATACAGTACAGTCTTTCATAGCGAACCAGGGGGCCGCGGTGGCCTGGTGCATGTTAAATCCGTTGAGGTCAAATGTATATAAAAATTCACTGAGCGTGCATAAAAATATTTCTAAAATTAACATTTAATTAGAATTACAAAATTATATGCAGTTTTATTTCAAATAAATTAATATTGGGTAATAAAGAAAAGAAAATAGAAAAAATTAAAATATTCCAGGCTACTCAATTTTTGAGATTTTAAAAAATTCTGTATCTTTTAAACTTTTTCAAAATAATATTTCGTTTCAAAATGTTCTTTAAAGGTAACTATAGGTAATGATAACTAAACTGTAAAATAATACTATATTATAGCAGATTATTTCGAATAACATATTAAACTAAGTGCACTCATGATTTTTTTTTTTAATGGCCAGTTCATGTGTAGGTAAGATTCAAAAAGTTTGTATGTAATCAGTATGTCATTCATATCTAAATATTTCCCCGAAAAAACACAATTTTACAAAAAAAAAAAAATGCCGAGTGAAGCTTTGTTTATCAGGTACTCTTTTTTTTTTAATTTTAATTTTTTAAATAAATGCGTTAGACGTTTTAAATTCTGATTTTGAACCCAATGATAAAACTGCTTTTCCTTTTGTTTTATTGTAGCAAGAAGCCCAGTATTCTCCCATTTAAGTACCTCGCTCTATGGACTGACAACAATCCGTGCGTTCAAAGCTCAACAGTCATTTGAGCTCAGTTTCGACCATTACCAGGACAGACATACTGCTACTTGGTTCATGTTCATTTCTGTGACGCGTTGGTTCGGAATTGTCTTGGACTGGCTGTGTGTCATCTACATCACTTGTGTCACGGTCTCAATGGTAGTGCTATCAGAAGGTGAGGATTTTGTGCATTTTCTTTACTTGCTTTTATGCAATTGTTGTTTATTTTGTTCAGAAATCTGGAATTCATCACTGGGTGGCAAAGGTAATAGTTTTCGAAAGTGATTGTTTCGAATAGTTCATTCAAATTATTGACTCTAAATTTAGTGATTTTGTACACTAATTGAAATAGCATGTATATTACTAAATGAAATATCCGGTGCTGGCCATTATATTTTCGTGTTTTTAATAATAATAAACTTATTAATTGCCACAAAAACCTCATACTCATACAAGAAAATAGTATTTCATTGCGTTGATTTATCTTATTTTAGATCCATCGTATGCCAGTAGAGCTGGATTGGCAATCGCTTCTGCTCTTCAGTTGAGCGGTAGTTTCCAGTGGGGTGTCAGACAGTCAGCAGAAGTCGAGAGTCAGGTTGGTATAACATTTCATTGAAAGAAACTAACCATCGTCACTTCCTTTACATAAGAATAATGTTCCAAATAATCACCTATTGACCACTCTGACCTGCTTTCGAGGCCCACGGATAAATTTGTAGGATTGCACCACTGCGACAGCAACCTGGCGGGAACTGAGGTTGAATCCTAAGGGCCATCACCGGCCACGATATACCCCTTCCCGTGGGAAGCAGGTCCCATTTTCGATAGAGGGTAGTCAACCTCACGCCACTTGTTTGTTGTTCTTCGAATGGGGAGAACTCACCGCCATATCGGAAGCTTCTCCTCCTCATATCCCCCCCCCCCTCCTTTCCGGAGCGGAGGAAGTAGTTTGATAACTCATGAACTAAGAAAGAACCAAAGCTAAACTTGTAAATGTTATTTAAAAAATCGTTTTCTATTAACCAAACATTTTTTTTTTTTTTTTACATGCGCAGACAAATTTTTAACGTTAAATTTATTTTAACAGCATTAAGTGAAAAATCTTAAGTCTATTTAATGAGCTTCGTAGCTACGAATTGCATTAACGCCCGGGTAAAAATATATTTGAGATATATTTATTTTTCTGCATGACTGTAAATTAATTATTTTTACCTAGATATTAATTTACTACAAAAGAAAAAAAAATTTGTTAATATTTCTAGCAAGTAGCAAGTAGTGCGATTAAAGCGAATTTATTAAAATAATTTCAAAAGGCAAAAAAGTATTGTAGGTGAAAGAACAAGAAAAAAGGAGAAGGAGGGGGGGGGGATTGAAAGGTTGTCAGTTTTTTAATCCTGTAAACTTAAGAAAGTTTTTTCCGATTTGCAACTCCTACATTAGTGTACATTATCCAACTTTCAGATATTTTTAAACTTTCTTTTCGTTGAGATGAGGTCTGATATTCCCATAAGGTAATATGTATGTCGGCAAATGTTACCAAAATAATATAATAATTTTTTTTAATAATTCCAAGATTTTTGCAATTTTCAAACCTATGTGGAGAGTTGCTACTGATTTATTGACAATTCAATAATAGCATAGTGACTAGAGGGGAAGCGGAGGGTGGACAAGAAGAGAATAAATGCAGAGTACTAATTTTAGGGGGTGCACCTTGGAAATAAATCTATGCGTTAATATTTCTTTCAAATATGATAAAGAGTTCGAACTGCTACCATGATTTGTGCATGCCAATGCCAATTACACATGCTGCAATGATCATGCATGCCAATTACACTTGCTAATTCACTAATGACGATAGTATACCTATGTTATTCCACGATATTTACTCTCATTATAACATTGCAAGTCGAAGTCTTCTCTTCGCTTCATTTCCGATTCAATTTCGACTGCTGATTGCCTTAAAAAATTTGTTTCGATATAACAACAAACATTTTATACATATCCCCAGTAAAGTACAAAAAAGAAAAAGATTTACAATGAAAGACAGTGTACAACTTGAAACTCAAATAAGGTTTCGATATGAATTTTAACAGATATATGCAAGATTTAGCAGCAATATTTATGTGCTTTTAACTACTAAACAACTTTTCTAGATGACATCCGTCGAACGAGTGATCGAATACAGCAACTTACCACCAGAAGCAGCTCTGGACAGCGACAAGGACAAGAAACCCCCTAAAGAGTGGCCATCTAAAGGATACATTATCTACAAAAATGTCAGTCTCAAGTATTCCCCAGAGGATCCTCCAGTTCTTAAAAATCTTAATTTTGAAATATATCCTGAGGAAAAGGTAAATATTTTTTCTTGGTGATTTTCTTTAATCTTCCCAAGACGAAAAATTTGGAAAGGAATTTAGTTATAATTTTAATGTTGTTAAAGTGATGTTGGTGGATCTAATTTCATATGATTTAGTATATTCAATCAAATTTATGAGCGAAAGATTCAAGGCATCATCTGTTGGTCGAAGTGGCATAATACCAAAAGAGGTTATAAGTCTGACTTATCTCTGATTTATCTGTTGCCACCTTGAAGAATTTTCACGTTATATTTAACTTGGAAGTAAAGCTGTAGTCAGCAACTAGACTGATACGAACAAATCATTGCTCGATCAGTCATCTGCAACCTGATGCACACTTCTGATCAATATTGGCAAATGAACGTCAAAACGTTGGAGAAGCAATTAGCAATATGAGGTATATAAATAGCAATTGAATAATTCACACATACAAAGGGTGTTCGTGTTCAAATGAAAAGGTACGAAACGTCGTAACAACGTAACCGTTAACATATTTGCCTATGCCGCTATAAGAGAACGTAGCGAAACATCTAGGGATGTGATTGGAGTCACTGGCGTAGATCGGAGTATGCGCAGGAGAGAGCAGAGGTTCTTATAAAGAGCGCCGTCCAATTGACGTGGCAATGCATGTGAAGATAGAATGGCGTTCACATTGCAAAATTCGACGCTTGAGGAGCAGCGCGGCGTTATTCAATTTCTGACAGCAGAAGGTGTTACACCGGTAGCTATTCATCGCCGGATGGTCACCGTATACGGGGAAGACTGTGTATCAGACAAGTCAGTGAGAAAATGGAGTGCCCGTTTTCGTGCAGGCCGTGAGAGTTTGGTTGATGATCCGAGACCAGGCCAGGTAAACACAGTCATCACAGCCCATCTCATCGACAAGGTGGACGACCTACCGAGAAGTGATTGGCGCGTCACATTGCTAATGCTAGCGTTGAAGGTGGATGTCAACGTTGGAACAGTGTAGACAATTGTTCACGACAGGTTGCATTATCGGAAGATGTGCGCGCAGTGAATTCCGAAGCAGCTGACAGACCAGCACAAGGAACTACCTATGGGGCTAGCACTTCAACATCTATTTGGTATCGTGAAGACCCCGCTTTCCTGGAGCGGATCGTCACAGGTAATGAGAGGTGGTGCCATCATTGGGAGCCAGAGACAAAGCGGGACAGCATGCAGTGGAAGCATACGTCATCACCTCTCCCTAAGAAGTTCAAAGCCATGGCGTCAGCAGGCAAGGTGTGGTTCACCGTCTTTTTCGACGTCCAAGGTCCGCTACTTGTTGAATTCCACGAGCACACAAGAACCATTAAGTCTGATGTGCACTGTGAGACACTCCAAAGACTACGCAGGTCCATCAAGAACAAAAGACCTGAGCTATTCACGGAGGGTGTGGTCTTGCTCCATGATAACGCACGTTCACACATCTCAAGCTTCACACACGCGGAACTGGCCAAGTTCAAGTGGGAGCAGCTCGGCCATCCACCGTACAGCCCAGACATGCCGCCCTGCGATTTTCATGTTTGGTCCCCTGAAAAATCATCTGAAAAAGGAAGCGCTTCAACTCGGATGGCGAACTCAAGGACTGGGTTGTCGTGAAGGACAGGGTCTCGTCACGGGCACAGGAATTCTGGGAACAAGAAATCCTTCGGATCTTTAATCAATGGGATCGTTGTGCTCAGGCCTATAGTGTATACTTTGAATGAAGTTTTCTTTTATATCCACAGTGTCGTTTCGTACCTTTTCGTTTGAACACCCCTTGTATATACTAACGAGCTGATATGTCGTGTTAGGAGTTCATAACACGTTTTTGCACTATAATTCACGTTAAGGAGATGGAGCGGAACTTATAGAGCCGCCGAAGGGTAATTTTGCTCAGTTTTTTCATCAGAAGGAAGAAAGAGGCATGTATGTACTACTACCAGTAGTACTAGTATTATTATTAGTAGTAATATTACTAGTAACAGTATCACTACTTTTAATACCACGGCTATTACTACTGTGTACGCCACTAATTTGTCTCCTAGCATGACTTGTCCGATAAATTTATTTGTGCACTCCACCAGATTTACAGTAAGGCTGTTCGAAAGTACAGCCAGAAGATTGAATCCATAATCTTCATCCTAATATTTATATTCCTCAACTATATCTCGTATTCACATACTATATTACTACTGAGATGCTTTTTAAATACCTCAGTTGTAGATAGCCATATATTCATGTATTTAGTTATTGGGTCGTACTTAAATGTCAACTATATACCAGTGTAAATAATGAATTTATATAGCATAGTTTAGCAAACCTTCATCGCACGTTATTTTATTAGACATAATAGTTTTTTTAACCCTGTAATCAACATGGTCATACGTCGTAACGACTCGAATTATCGCTTCTCTGACTTATAAGCTGAAATTTAATAATTCAAATACTCTATAAATGGATTAAAAAATGGTATATAATCCTGAAAAATCTCAAATAATCTATGAATTCTTAATTGAATCAGTAAGATAGAACATTCTAGAAACAGAAGAAGTCATCTAATTGGATAATAAAAAAACAAAACTTTAAGGTGTTAATAACAATTGTTTTTTAAATAATAAATCACTATAAAATAGTCATTATAAAATTCTAAAATTCTAATTGAAAACATTTTTAAAATATGTACATATTTAGATCTCATTCAGTTATTTATATAAGAACTGAAAATAATTGTTTCTAAAAGCGAAAGTGTGGAATATTTGCGCAAAAGAATGAATGTACGCAAGAATGAATAAAATCTTTGGAAAAGAGTTGCGTCAGGATATTTAATCAAATCTCAAATTTCAGGATATGTAGCGTTTCCTCTTATTGTTTAACTTTCCGGTTGCGACGTTCTACTTCAGTGACTCAACACAATCTGCTTGTAGAAAAAGAAACAATTGTTTCCTAAAATAAACTGCAGACTTGTCTGGCCCAGATTTTCAATTTTCTCAGAAAAATGAAATTAAAATTCTTTGTTTCAAATGCTATTTACTTAGTTTCAATCGCGAAAGTTAAGGAAAAGTTGTCGAAAATATTGGTACGAAAAATTTTATAAACGAAATCATAGCTATTTTTCTCCATATATGGTAGATAATCTGTTATCATAGCAAAAATTGAGTCAGTCATAATAATATTTAAATATATAATCTACATTTCATTGCAAAATGCCATTTGATATTTGAATGTCAGAATTTTTCAGAACCTTGATAAGTTGAACTTCTTAAAGTAATTATGATAGGTGATATTGTAACTTTCTCGGGCAACTAACCAAAATAATTTGTTTCATTTACATCAGTAATATTTAAAAAAGAAAGACAATATCTGATGAGGATAATTTAGATATTAATTTAGTACAAAATTCTTTTGTAGCATAAAATGCGCCGTATGTGTCTGATGAACATGAATACAGTAAAAAAATGTAAGAGATTTGTGTTTCTAATCTGAAACTTCGCAGCATATTCATAGTTGAATTTAATTCGCTTCCTCTTCATTTGGCTTAATTGCATCACTATTGAATTCTTTGCGTAATGGTTATTACATCATGCAATTATGAGGACGCATGCCATCTAGAAACTTCATAAAGTTTTAAAAAACAATTTTTTTTCTTGTTACATTGTTTAAAAAAAATCATTGTTCAGTAATTAATATTTGATTTACAAGCTATTCGCTTTTCCTCTCAGTTTATATAATTTGCACATAAAAATGTATTTAATATTGTAGCAATTAGCTTGTGGATAAGGCAGTATTGTAAAATATATTTAAAAATATTTTTTTTTTAAAATTACTAAAAAATTTTTTAATTGTTCTAAGGTAAGATTGTTATGATTAAAGAGTTTAGCTTTTGAATTTTAAAATTTTCGGTAAAAATAGTATTTGTTTGATAATATGCTCTAATAGTTATTGAAAAAAATTATAAATTTCAATTTCTAATAAAAAAATTGTTCAAATTTTTAAAGATAATTTCTTAGTGAGCAGATATTGTTAAAAAAAAAAGTATAATATCAAATGTTGGTGAGTTCTAGGTCCAGCGTATAAAATGTTTGAAGCGATTTTTCCATCATGCATGTACCAATCGTACAATTTGCAGATAGTGAGCCATTTAAACATTTTGAAAGGAATTTAATAATTTGAAGTTCTGCAATTGAACTAAATTATTTTGAGTAAGTATATCCGATATTAGAATGAGTTAGATTTCTCAAAAGAAACTGGGCTATTGATTAAAAACGGCATGATATATGATCAACAATAAATATCTTTGTTTTGGCTTCCTCAAAATAAAAATGACACGTTTCCTAAAACAATTTTTTTTTTTCATTTTTCTGTTATCGTATTTTTTATCTTATCATATTTTTGGCTATAGGACTGCATAAGAAATAAAATAAATACCTTCCATCGTTTAAATATAAATCTGGTGAATGCTAAATCTGTAATTGGGGAAGTGACTAATCTGGTGAGGCTATCATAAGCGTTCACTCTTACCAGATTACTAGGTCCGCCTCCAAATAAATCGTGTATAGTTCAAAAATTAAACCTTAATCTTAAATTAATCAAATTTCAGTTTGTATTGATTGAATTTTCAAATTATTATCTATATTTTAAAGTTAATTTATTGCTATTTACGCATTGGCTAATAGCAAGAAGATCATTCGTTTTTCTTCCATTTTAAGATCGGTATTGTGGGCAGAACTGGAGCCGGTAAGAGTTCCATGATCGCGACCCTTTTCCGAATGACCGAACCAGAGGGAGAGGTCAAAATCGACGGAATCTCCACCAAAGACATCGGACTGCATGACCTCCGAAGGAAAATTTCCATCATTCCTCAGGTAAATTCTCTTCTGCCATTCCCCCCCCCCCATCTCTTATTTTCGTTTCTTTCTGAAATATAATTTATCAAAAGTTCGTCCACTTAAGATTTGATACTACTCATTATTATCAATTTATATGTTAACCCTTTATTTACCGAATTATTTTGCCATATATATTTTCAAATTTATTTTTGAACTGTTAGTTAAGTTTTGGTTTAGAATAAACCCAGAAAGACGAAAAAAATTTTTTAAAAATTTAAAAAAAAAAACTAAGTTTTTTAATGTTTTTTTTTTTTTTAGTTCAAAGCTACTGCTTTCTATTGGAAATAGGTTCTTCATGTTATTTCAAATATTGTTATAAAAAATAGTCATATTGTGAAGATATCAGCCGGATTTCAACGGTACTTTACAGTACCGTCGGTAAATAAAGGGTTGAAATAATGATCCTGGCTCAATTGGGCTAGATATATTTTTATATCAATTTTCTGAGACATTCCAATTAACGTAGTATTTTAAATTGTATATTGAAGATATTTATAGTGTTGGTACTCGATGCCTTTACTTATTTGCGTAAAAATCCAAATAAGGTCTCGGCTTCAGAACCGGAGGGTTTCTGGTTCGAGACCCGATTCCACCGAAGAACCATCGTGTAAGGGGGTCTGTTGAACGTTAAATCCGTCCTGACCAAACTTCCTCCCGCTGGTGTGGTGTGGAGAGGGGGGTGCTAGCTCAGGTGTCGTCCTCGTCATCTGACCGCAGTTCAAAATGACGAGGTCCGCCCCAAAATAGCCCTAGTGTTGCTTCAAACGGGACGTTAATATAACTAAACTAAACTAAACTAAAAATCCAAAACTTTGTTACATTTTCATGATATTTTATGGTTCTTAGAAAAATAAATATCATGAGGATGTCGTGCTGAGAAGTTATGTTTAAAAGCTTATGGCTTATTTTTTATCTCGCACCAATATTACTCAATTTCAAGTTATAAAAATTGAATGCTATAAATACAGGGTGATTTATATTAAATGGGATAAAAATAAAACACTTATGAATTCTGTAACTTATTTTAATGAATCAAATTTACTATGAAACTGCAGTTATCGAAATTTCTAAAGATGTTTTATGTGTGTCCCTCTGTGGTCTTGGCAAATATCTATGCAGTATTCCGTTTCATTCTATTGAAAATCCTCTGTTAATGAGTCTATTAGTTAACACATACCACTCTGTTGCTTGGTGCATATTCAGTTTTGCACTCGCACGACATGTTGAGTTTCCGTGACTTCTTGAAAAAACCATTCACGAGTTTTTTTTAACCACTTCGCTTTTGGCTGGAGTTCGTCCTGTACTTTTATTTTTACATAAATCAATATCCTGACTTTACTTCACCCTCTATCCGATGTTGAGAACGAATGATTCACTCGCGATTTTTTTACTAAATGTCACGCGAAAATTTCTTTGAACGACAATTAAACGAAGATGTTTTGGCATATTCCAAAATACAGAATGCTATCTCCTACATGGATGACTCCATTTTGACCATGACGGCGGCAAACGCTTTCTTCTAGCGACCTCTAGTGGCGATTGCATTATTAACTACAACTGCTGACACCAAATGAAACTCGTCTAATATTAGTTCTCGAATAAATTTATTTCAGCGAAATGAATTACAGAATTTATACTATACTATTCTTTGTATCCCATTCAATATGAATCACCCTGTATTATTTATTATTAACTAGCCGCCTTTGGCGACCAGCTGGTTCGCCAATCTTAATGTTCGTTTAAATTTTAATAATTAAATATTTTACGCAATTCCTACTTTAATAGATTCTTCATCAAAATATTTTAAAACTTCAAATTTTGAGAGTCATATAATTCACTCATAATATTATAAAGGCCTTCAGTCATAACGTAATATGTATTTCTCTAATTTAAAGCATAAATTCTACGGGAGCTAACAGAAAATTAAAGTGTAAAGGATTAATCTGCAATTAATATAATAATATTTTTTACTGAAACAAAGCATTTTTTATAATATTATTACTGATTAATATCTTTTGTTTTGTCTAAAACTATTCTATATATGAAGTTGTATCTTTTCCCTTTATCTTTGTGCATTTACAAAAATAATATATATTTTATTCTTTACATTCATTGTGATTCATTTAATAATATTATTTAGGATCCTGTCTTGTTCACCGGTCCAATCCGAAGAAACTTGGATCCTTTCTCCGAGCACAAGGACGACGAATTATGGCAAGCTTTGGATGAGGCAAGTTTTGATTAATCACAGTAAAAACTTCATTAATAGGTGCTTAATTAATAAAATAGTAGCTTTTTGAGATAACTTTAAATCCAAAACTTAGGATTATGATATTAAAAGATGAAGTGCAAATTAGAAACAGAAGAAGAATCAGGCTTAAGATTATGAAGTAAAGTTGAAGTGCAAGCTTAAGAAACTGCAGATTTCTCTTCAAATTCTCTCTTGACCATGACTAAATAATCGGATATGTAATAAAAAAATAACAGGATGTCATTTAGGATGTAAAGCATTAAGGAAGAGACTACACGTAAACCAAGGAAATTGCATTGAAGCCAACGAATGAACGGCTGCTGACTGTCATAAAACTTATCGAGGAATATTCATCTATCTCGGCATATAATATAAACATTGCAATGCTATCTTGCTACTTTGGCCAATTGGAAACTCCATCAGGTGGCATTCCAGATATGGAAATGAGAAACTTACATTTCGGTGGGTGAATCTCGCCTCCTTTGTTGACATAGAAATATATGGGAGTCGAGTTGATGGGTCATACTTCCTACGGCAGGGATTGTATTATTGTTGGCGGTGGTCATTTGCAATCAGTCTTAGTTCCTACATATATACTTTCTATTCGTCGATTATTCCAAGTAACCCGGATGCTTAGGTAAGGCGGGGGCGATTCCGATATGATTTATCTAATGGTAGATTTTCAGTTTTAAGTTCGAAAGAGTATAGCTTTTCCATTCTTAATGATTCGGAGGAAAGGCAGCAGCATCAGAAAATGGTGTATTCCTTGTTTCCTTGCGGCACAATAAAAAGAGAGGCAAGAAATTTAACAACTTCATTTTTAAATGTAGATCACTATTACAAAAATATTGATTGCATTGTGATTAAATTGTCGCATAATGCATTGATTAATTTTTAAAAACCGTATTATATTCGGGAAAGTAACTAAATGCAATGATACTTCACATTATTTTCGAGCATTGTGAGGACCTCGATGGTTTAGTGGTGAAGTCTCAACTTCGATGCCGGGGAGTTCCAGTTTCAAAATATGATTTCGTCCCTATCCCAAGAATCATTTTATAAGAAGATCTGGCGCTCGTTAAATGTGTCAGGAGTAAACTTCCTATCATTATTGTGGTGCAGAAGTTCGCGGAGAGAATGCCAGTTCAAGTATCATTTTGACCATCTAAACGAAATTAAGCGGTATAATCCATAATATGCTTGCCATTGCTTCAAAATAAGACGTTGATATAATTAAGCCAAATCAAATCAAATCAAACAGCACTGTTCATTTGAAGTGGAATTGATAAGTAATGTTCATTAAATCCTCGAATTGCTTTTGGAAATTTTAATACCAGGTGGGAAGCCATTGTCATTTAATCGATGTTTGAAATGATCAAACCAATCTCGGTTATCTTTGAGTAGTTTCGAAAAGCGTCATTTATTGAATGAATGGCAAGTGCTTAAATGCTATTTGTCTTATTTTTTTTTTTTCAGACATTACAAAAAGGCCTGTACTAAAGCATTTAATTGTCAAATTGGCTTGATTCTTATTTTTAAGGTTATTTGAATTAAAATTGAAAAAAAAATTTCAAACCGAATAAGTCATTTCAATTTAGATACAAAATTAACCAATTAAATTAGAGTGGACTGAATTATCCTGGTGCTATCTAATTCTTTCTTTGCAGGCTTATTTGAAGGAATCAATCGAAGAAATGCCCGGCGGTCTGGACACGATCGTTTCGGAAGGTGGCAGCAACTTCAGTGTTGGCCAGAGACAGCTCATTTGTCTCGCCAGGGCAATCCTGCGAAGAAACAGAGTTCTGGTCTTGGATGAAGCGACGGCGAATGTCGATCCCAAGTAAGTTGGCGAATAATGTAGAAATGGTGCATTCAATAATTGAAGAAACATGGACATAATATAAACTGGGATTTTTTAAAATCATTTTGTAGTAGAGACACGGAAACTGAGCAACATGTGTTGCAAAAAGTCATTTGCTTTTGTTTGTGCTGTATGTAACTTTACGAACAGAGCCGCGGTGGCCTGGTGGTAAGGTTTCGGCTTGTGAGCCGTAGGATTTCAGGTTCGAGACCCGATTCCACCGAAGAACCATCGTGTAAGGGGGTCTGTTGCACGTTAAATTCGTCATGCCAAACGTCCTCCCACTGGTGTGGTGTGGAGAGGGTGTGCCAGCTCAGGTGTCGTCCTCGTCATCTGACCGCGGTTCAAAATGACGAGGTCCGTCCCAAAATAGCCCTAGTGTTGCTTTACAACGGGACGTTAATATAACTAAACTAAACTAACTTTACGAACTCTGAATGTAATTTTTGTTCGGTTTGTTACACTTCAACCCCATTTTTATAATCATTTACGCAATCTGTGCAATATTTCATTGATGTAGAAGTGCAATAAGTTCAACTTGCCTAAAAAATGCAATTCCTTTCGAGTTGCCTCTAATAATGTGAATTTTAATTTATTTATTTTGTGAAAATCGTAGTGTTAGAATGCTACTATCGGGATTTTTACTTTTATTTATACGAAGTATAACAAAAGTACTGTAATCGTCAAAAAAAAAAAAAAAAAAAATCAACCTGAAGATTTTGTCGAATTTTCACGTTTTAGATCCCTCCGAATTCCAAAACACACTTTTAGCATTATGTCTACCTGTCTGTGACAAAAATATCTCAAAAAGATGAAATTCCTATCTCTCCTGATGAAATTTGGTATATGGGCTTTATACCAAATTTATAGATATCTACTGAATTTCTGAATGCAATCCATTCAGAGGACATCTGTCTGTCCGGTTGTGCGGATATCAGTTTACTACAAAACAAAGAGGACTAAATGAATAAAATTTGGTACTCAGATTTAACATCTGAAATATAGATACCCGCCACTTTTTACACCAAATAATCTGTCAAGTGGTTGACTTTCTGATGACCTGCATTTCCACAAGCATATGTGTTGTGAATTATGGCACTTTACAAGCCCGCTGACAGTTATCTGTCAGCGATTTAAGCCGAATGAGCGTCTCTTATTTTTACAGTAGCGCCAACTAGGGCCAAGAGTACGATTTCTCTACTCACACGTCACAACCCTTTTTACGGGGCGGACTTCATTCATGCATTTCATTCATTCATCTACAAATCGTTACTTAGACCTGAATCAGAGAATGATCACCTCTGAACCAGTACCCCCCAGTGGCATTACTCTCGACATGGTGGACTTTGTGACCACGACAGATTTATACGTACGCCAGTCACCATACACACGGAGAGTCTTAAGTCGGCGAGGTTCGAACTCGCAACCCAAGGAATGCGAATCCAATGCCCTACCAACCAGGCTATCCCGGCCCTTCCAAAAACATACAAACTGAATTACTCAAAAATGCCATGATTTAAATATATCATATTCTGTATGTGATTACATTTGTAGTTCCATATTAAATTTCGGTTTCAAATGCTCGGTTAAAAGAGATCCAAAATACGTATTCGCACGATAGATTTCGTAAAAACGCTAAATTCAGATCAATAACTAATATTTCGTAACTATTGTTCGCCAGTGCTATGCAAGACACTCGCGACCATAACCAATCTCCAAAATGGGTTTATCGGGTTAAAATTTTTCTACCCTCTAACGGAATACGTCTATTATTTAACGCATAATTTTCAAACTTAATACTGCGGGGATTCTCGTTTAACGATCATAATTATTTACTGAATCTTACTTCATGCGAAACACTCGTTAACCCATCAATAGGTAAAATAGAATGATGCGTTCTATTCCGAAAAAAAAAAAAAAATACTTAAACAAATTTATATAATTTATGATGCATGCTGAAAAGTTAAAAGATATTTGTCTTTGACTCAGCTTCAAAAGTTGGTGAAAATGAGACACAGCACACGTAGATACTGCCTTCTTAGAGTTATGTTTCTCAACATGCCATTCAATCATTTCTCATGCCTGCAACAACTCCCTTATTTCACTGGAAAGTTGCTCTGTTATATTTATTATTTCTTCCTCTTTGTACCAAATCTCCTGCACAGCTTTTTGCTGTGACACAGAATGCAGCTCCATAGGTTCTTAGGTAGTCCTGGTTATATGTTGTTGTTTCTTATGGCACTTGCCGTGGACAAGCTCGCTGTTACGAAGACAGCGATTTTAAGCCGGTCGGGGAGCGTCTCTTATTTGTTTAGTAGCGCCAACTAGGGCCAAGAGTACGACTTTGATACTCACGCATCACTCATTCGCTTGCACAACCCCTTTTTTACAGGAGGGCACATTCATACATTTCACAGATAGAACAACGGGAGAACAACCATACCCAAACCGGGACTCGAACCCAGGACGCCCAAATCACAGGGAAGACGCGCTACCCCTATGCCAGGACACCGGCGTTCTGGCTATATTCTTCCATCAACTTATTGATGTCGTTACTATCCACATCTTTCGCCATAATTGTGACCAGAGACAAAATCCCGAAGTTGAAGACTCCACAGGCACTCAAACCCCTCGGAGTCGCGTTCGACAAGGCTTTCGGACGAAATTTCCGTGTAGATGTACGGCTTCTCTTAAAGAAGCACTGAACACAAGACTGATGTAGATCAGTCTAGCATATGTCTTCTCGTCACTCGTTCTACGAAACATCGCTCGTAAAACGAATCATTTCTTTTTTACATTTTGTTTTGCTCATTATGAGATTTCACCGTACTTAAAGTACTAATTTTCTTTATAGTAATTGATTACACTTACTGTTTACCAGTTTTAAGATGTTTACAATTAATGACAAGAGCTTAAACAGCATTTTTTTAAATAAAAATTAAAGAATTTTCTGTCTTAATTTTTGGATTTCCATTTTTTCCAGCACGGACAGCCTTATTCAGGAAACGATACGAGATCGATTTGCACATTGCACCGTCTTAACCATCGCTCATCGTCTTCACACTATCATGGATTCAGACAGAGTTCTGGTGAGTGTTTTATCTTCGTTTTTTTTAGAAATGATATTTTTATTTTACCCATACCAGATTTATAATTATTTTAAATTCTTACATAAAATAACTTATTTATATTTATAACAAGAAAATAAGTAAAAGAAAACTGACAATATTTAATTTTGTATTTACAGTTTTATTTGATAATTATGTAAATCTTTTAAGTTTTGAGGTTTTTGGTTTAGTTTTCTGGTGCAAGAACCATTTTTGGCCATACTGCGCCATTTAAATTTTGAGGATGTCACTCAACACGCTTTCATTTCTGCTGAGTCATTTCTTTTAACTCCTTTTGCCGGTTTAATTTCTAATGAGGTGATGCGAGCCGTTTGGGATTATTGCATTTTATTTTCAGTCCATATAATTGTGTGAAGGACACCTGATTATTTTCGGATGCGAAAACCCTATGCGCTTTTGCATGCGCACGAGGAAGCGCATGCAAAAGATTACCAGATGGGTAATCGATGAAAATTAATGCTTTTATCTCTCAAAACATTTATAAAAAATGATTTTAGTTTTATCTTAAGATCAAAAAATTATATTTTCTAATTATCCATTTCTATATCATATCATTCTCTGTTTTAATATTTTTTTTAAAATTGCATTTGACATACAATCGGTGGCAATTCTTGGGGAAGGAGAAGAATCGCCTACCTCACCAACCTGACGCACTCTCTAAATGAGTTTGGATATCACAAATGGCGTCGTAAAAGGCGTTGAAGCACTTTTGCTAAATAAGTGAAATATCGGTTAATAGGAAGAGTAGCCGTTTCTTCAGATTCACCGAATGTTTTTAAACATTATGATGGAATTCAAATTCATCTACTAAAAAAATTAATGGCTTATTTTTTAATTCCGTAACAGGATTTTCACTTGAGCTTTCATTTCGTAATGTATACACCTTTTAATTTACAATAAATGGATTCAGTTTGTTCAGTTCAGTTATATTAACGTCCCGTTGTAAAGCAACACTAGGGCTATTTTGGGACGGACCTCGTCATTTTGAACAGCGGTCAGATGACGAGGACGACACCTGAGCTGGCACCACGCTCTCCACACCACACCACACCAGTGGGAGGAAGTTTGGCCCGGAAGAGTTTAACGTGCACCAGACCCGCTTACACAACAGTTCTTGTGAATTGATGAAACTGACGGCGATGAGATACGCCAGTCTGCATCGCGATACAAGAAAGCAGAAGGAAACGAAATTTTTCTCTTCATTGGTTTTACAATTAGATTTTGACAGGGATGTCTTTGACACTTGTCGATTTAGAATAGGGAAGTTTAGGTATCTTTAAAAGAATGTGGTAAGCATTAAGGATTTTTATCACTTCACTCGAAGCGTGTAAAAATACTGAAACTTGCAGTTCTATAGAGCTCGTGTAGCAATAAATAAATTTAAAAAAATAGATTTGGAGCGGGCCATTTTAGAATGAAGTTAATATGGGCTAAATTAAGAGAAAAATTTAAAAATTAATTAAATTTAAATTAGATTTTAAAATATCATTACATATATTTGGTTTTGAATCTGTGTAAGGAAAGATGTTTTATATTTTTCACATGTGCAGTTAAAATTTATTTACTTGAAATATATTACCTCGAACAAATTTTTAAAAAGCAATATTTCTATATATTCTGCTAATTTCTTATTATTCATTTGAAAACTCTAAATTTTATGAGCTAAAAACTTGCAGGAATTTATATATATATATTTTAAAGTTTTATTTTTTTTAAACAATGCAATTTTTAAGAAAATGCATGAAAATATTGTTTAAAAAAATTAAACTATTGTCGAAAGTTTCAAGTTTACTTTTTTCGCAACATGTTGAACCAAACTACTTTTCTCCATCAATTTCTAGTCGTTCCCCTGAATGCTTGTTGTGGCTGAAATTTTCACTGTAAAATATGAGACAAAGTACACGTTTTATCTTTCTGAAGTTCAAAGTTAGTTTGTTCAGCCTGTCTTCTGTAGATTTGAGGAAAATTGTGTAGGCACGTGTCTAGAATAGTATATTTAAATATAATGGTAAATGAACCAAAACAGAAAGATGTGTTGATGTGATTCAAAAAGTTTTACTTATGATAAAATGACATTATAAATTTCAAATTTGAAAAAAATTATTATTATTATTGTTTTTTCATTTTAATATTGAGAAAAATGTTTCTTTTTTAAATTAATCAGCATTTATTTTTATAATTATCAATACATGTCCTGACTTTCTGATTTCGATCAAAGTTATTATTTTGTAGAAAATTGAATTAAACTTATTGGAATAACTTCAAAGTAAAAAAGTATTTAGTAACATGATCAAAGAATTGCCTTGTGGAATAAGCAATAGAGTCAAAAAGACATTTTTGAAACATTTGCTCTTGATGTTGGTTAGATAAATTGCTCCTTACAATCAAACCACTCTAATATGTATTTTAAAATCTAATTTAAATCTTAATTGATTTCCAAATTTTTATTTTAAATTAGCCTTTATTAATCATTCTAAAATGTGCTGTTATTTCCTGACCCAATTCAAGCTTTTTATTTACAAGCGTTCTAGAAAACTGATGATTTCAGCATTTTCTCACGCACCAGGCGAAAGGATTTTTTTTTAAATCTTACAACATTTTTTAAAAAATATACCCAAGATTCCCTTTCCTAAATCGACACATGTAAATGAAATCCCTATCAAAATCTTATAGTAAAATCGCTGATAGGAAAAATTTATCTCTCTTTTGCTCTTGTGTCGCGATGTAAACTGATGCATTTCTTACCACTTGTACAAATTCTCTGTACAAATGAAGCCTTCCGAGAAAATAAATCGAAGTTGTAATTTCAAAAGTTCCTTCTTTTCATCTACGCATCTGCAAAATTATGTTATATATAATCACACATTCAGGGTGCCTTAAAAAATGGAACAATCGTTTATTTCCTTTATTATTACAATATATTTCCAATTGCTACATTTCACTAAATAAGGCACCAGAAGGAAAATACTCAGGTTTCTGCAGAGGAGGGTAAATAAAGTTAGAAAAAATAAGCTTCAATATTATTTCCATAGCGAAAAAGTTTCAGAGAATAAAATGTTTTACTAATATCCACGTATGCACATATAAAATTGCATTATTCTGTCTGTAATATTCGCTGAAATGTTAAAAGGCAAATGTGTTGATTTTGATCCTTTTTCCATGCCTCTGACTGGTGTAAGAGTGAGAGTTCCATTGTTATTTTCAAGGTTAATATGCATATACGGTAAAAGATTATTAAAAGGACTGGATCAAAAAAATAACGCACTTATTATTTTTAAAAATTTGATGAAAGTTAATCATGAAATAATTGAAGCCATAGGATAAAAGAAGGTAGGCTATCGTATGGCCTATAAGCGAAATCTAATTGAACTGCAAACGCGGGATCGAACATGAAAATTTTGCTTGGTAGTCTGAAGCTCTAATCACTATTCCGTCTCTGATATAGGCTATGCAAATCCTGTATAGCCCTTTGTCCATATTTAGTTATAAATTTTGTGTGTGTGTAAAATCGCGTTTTTCCTGGAAAGACATTTATATAGATAAATTTAAAACGCAAAACTTTATATAAATATAAAATTTGATCCAGATCGTTTGAACTTTGAGATACATGAAATAAATTTAAATGAACAATTCTCGTTAAAGTTATAAAATATACGTTTGGTGTATATCTAAATAACGTTAAATATAAACGTAGGGAACTTGGTCAAAACAGACCTGACAAAAAAATTTGCTATCCTAATATTATGATTTACAGAATTTATTTTTTACAAAATGATGCTAATAACATTCTTTTAATTGGCCTCTCAATTCAGCACCTTTGGCAACTAACAAATCTAATCTGCCTAATCGAAAATCCGCCATTAGACCAGAGCAAACGATATGATTCCTCAAAATTTTAAAAGACGATTTAGCAATAGATCGCCAGTCTAAACTGATACTTCTTTACAGGTGCTGGATGCTGGTGAAGTGAAAGAATTTGACTCACCTTTCGTTCTACTCCAGAACCGGAACAGCCTGTTCTCCCACATGGTGCAGATGACGGGCCCCGGCATGGCCCAGCAACTGAGGGAAGTCGCCCGAAATGCCTACCTCAAAAACGCAGCGAATACGAAAAAAGAAGGCAGCATAGGTCCTGGCGACGAGTACATAGAAATGAATGGATCTGCTCGTCATATAATCAATGGTGGGGTTCTGAACACCCCAGTTGGGCAAGTGACCGAAGTGCATGAAAATACAGAGATGACGTATTTATAGCGATGTTTTTAATACTTTAGGTGTACAAGGACTTGTAAATAGAATTTAAAAACTGCTCTGTGCACTCCATTGGATTATAAATGAAACTACAATAGGAGAGTATTTTTAGCAATCAGTTAAGGAGGCCTGGTTATTTGTATGATATCGTGGATTTTATTTATATGTACAAATATAATACAATTAGGTATTCGGAATGCGGAAATAAATTTATTTTCGTAAAAGTTTTGTGATTTTTTTATTAATAACTACTTTCGCCACAGAATATCCCCGAACTTGGAATCTCAAGGATTCCCTGTCGGTTGAAAGGATATACGTGGGAGTATTTATTAAAATTTTAAAAAATACACATAAAAAGACAAAATATCAATATACACACAAAAAGTAACTATATGCAATATTATAATGATGAAGGAGGTGTTCGGTGGGGGGGGGGGTATGAGTAGATGAAATCTATTGAAGTTAATATACTCTGGAGAAGAGCTTGGTTGGGAAATGAAACGAAAATTTATCCTGTGCTTGGGTCTGGAGAAATCAATTCCCCGTTCTCTTGTAGGAACCGCACAAGATTTCTAATTTTAACCTTGGACATCTTGTTCCTCATAACGTTGGTCCACCAGATATTTTCTAGGTCGTGGGTGGGTTTTTTGAGATGAAAAGATGTGGCGAGAGGGCAGCTAGTGGCATAATGAAGGGGATCGCCTACTTCGCCGCAGCCACATTGACCCGATCCTTTTATATTGAGTCTCTTGAAATATGAAGGGAAAGGGCCATGGCCAGTTGCAAAGATAATGTCAAGCCTATTCCAAGAGGATGGGTTAAAGGACACTTTCCAGATGATTTGATGGATGTTTCTGCCAGTTGAGCCATTGTCCCATTCTTCTTGCCATCGCTGTAGGCTAAATTTATTAATAACTGACAATATCAATTACATTCATATTCTTAACGATATGAGTGAACGGATTCTTCTGCTAAAAATATTTCTAAGCGAGAGCAACACCTCCCCACCCACTAGTATTAATTTTTTATAAAAGTTATCCACTCGATTGCATTTTAATTTTTAAAGTAGTTGCAATTAAATACTACACATTTTTTCAAAAAAAAAAAAATATTGTGGCAAATGAAATTTTGTAATTGTTATAGTAAACTCTCCCTTAACAAGCATAATTTGTTTCCAAATCTTACTTGTAATGCGAAATTATTTTTCACATAGGATCAATGTAAAATAGAAGAATGCATTCCATTCCGAAAAAAAATAAATTATAATGTATTTCTTTAACTAAAAAGTAAGTAAAGACATGTGTTTTTGCCAATATTTACAAATTTTGCGAAAACCACAGTATTATCGTTAAATATATTTATAACAAGCCTAGCCACAACCTTATTTGAAAGAGGTTTCTAAACATGCAATGCAACAGTTTTCCATGCTTTCAATATGTCCTTTATATTTTCTTGTGTGCAGCCGACCACCCCGCCACTTCTGAACGAAGTAGTAACGACAGAATTTGTTGTGGCCGATGTCTATCTTAAATATAACCCATCCATAACACCGGCAGATTCACCGAACTGACATCCTCTTCGAGGGCTCTTGCCAAACAAAGTGGTCAATCTCTGACCTTCCTCCTCATTTTCCTTCTGTTTACCTATCATCCTGTTAAACGAGGAACAGGCCACCACTTTTAGAATATCTTCCCTAAATGCTCGATATTCCTTGATTCTCGTTCCACAACAATAGAAATCCAAATACTTTAAACCTTTCAAATAGTTGATAAAAAATTGACAATTTTTAACATCATGTCCTTCAGTGTTTTAAGATTATCTGATGCGATCAGTCATCATTTTCAACTTTTAGATTTTTAATTCCGATATTTTTTACGCATTCCTTTAAGCAATGATAAACAGTTCCATTTCCTTCATCGATGTATTTATTTTCCAGCATTCTTTTAAAGCTTTGGGAATATGCGGGGAATCTTTCATGTCCTGGTATAATTTGGATTATCAAAGAACTGATTATCTTCTTATTTTTAGTTTTGTATTAGGAATAAAGTATCTCTTATATCACTTCAAGATTGGTGCTGTATTGAGGTATTTATATATTCCTCTGCTGATCAAATCTCCTCCACTGCTATGATACAGAATATAGTTCTTAGCTTTGCCTGTATTTGTGCTCGCATTTATTGAAATACTTCTCCCTCATAACACAATTTGAGATTAGGGAATATACCGCTCACCAGAGTGCCTCGCATTTTTTCGAAACATCTATTATCTGTATATTTTACAATTCCACTCTGAATTTAAAAGCATCAACAAACACTAAAGACAGATTGAGATATAGACAAGATTCCGAAAGTGACGCCACGATGTCGCCTTCTCAATCGTTTGGCAAAACATCGCTTGCTAAAAAGTTTATATTAGATATAACATTATTTTGGTTGAAGCAGAGTGCAGGTTTGAAGACAGACGAGAAATTATATAATGTAAGTCACAAATCTAAACTTAAAAAAAAAGTTAACGAAATTTGACTATCGAGAACAGATGTGGATAATTTAATGTACAAATTTTTATCACATTAATTTTTAAAAATGCTAACATTTACTTGTCTAATTTCTTTTTACTGCTAGTATTTAAAACTTTTATTGAATTAGAATTATATTCCTTAATTAATAATTTTTTAGTAATATTTACAAAGTAAACAAATTATTTACTTTTTCTTTCTACTACATTAATAATAAATTTCTCTTTTCAATATTTTCTTTCTTTCTTTAATAATTTATTATCAAAAAGCCTCCTTCCTTAAATCTGATCTTCTCAGAATTAATTCTTAATTTCTTCAGTAATTCTCATCTTCCATTTGGCCAATAGTATTTCCAAAACATTTTTAAAATAAAATAAAAATCTCTATTGGACAGGATTAGGATAAAGACTTTGTCGAATATTTAACTTTTCCCTCATTCTAAATTTTTTCTCAATTTCATTACTCTCTTAAACCGTTTGATTCAATAATCTTTGTATTTCCTGTTATAAAATGACAGTTTTCTGCATTTCCCATCTGTACAGTATATTAAAATAACACTTTTAAATATTAAGATATTTCTAGCTCCCACAGATTTAAATGACTAAACATAATATTTAATTTAAATGTGAATGATAAAATTTTAAAAAGTTTCGGTGGACACACTTTTATTAACGTGTAAAAATGTAGAAAATTTTTTAAATTAGGAAAATGAATCTCAAAACAACTTAAGACTACTAAACACATTCATTATTAACAAATTATTAATAATAATAATGGAAAGTTTTTCATATAAATAAATTGATTTCGATACAGTATTTTATCCGGTGTATTTTTTGTGCCATTTTCGATAAATGAATTTTTTCTACCATTTAGAACTTTATTAAATGTATGTTTTATTTTTTCCTTTTCAATCTTTGATTACCTTTTATTATACAAGCATTTTACTCTATATTAGCTTAATGAAGAAATGAAAATCCAATATACTGAGTATAAAAATTCTCAAAATAGAGTTTATATAGTTTTTAATTCTGTGCACACTCATATTCCAAGAGCGAAACATTATTGACATTCCACAGTTAGTTAATAGTTTAACATATTCAATACAAAGATAGATTAAAAAAAAGGGGTATTGAAAAAGGAAACTTTATTAATTAATTAATTAATTATTGGAAATTTATATTAATTTATTTTTATTCTTACAAAAACATATATATACAAAAGCATGCTTGTAATACTCGGATAAAGCATTTGAATTTGTCTCTTAGGGGAGATCTATAACTCCGAGGGAAAGATATTGCACCTGACAAATAAAATATTAAACTATAAAAGCCTTCATTTATGCATTTTTAAAAATAAACATGCAAATATCGAATGATTCATACACTATTATGATATTGCTTGGCTCCAAACACCTGTTTGTTTTGTCAACAAAGTGTGATTCATTATAAATAAATTAATATTTCCCAATATGGTTTTATACAATTTGTCTACTATTTTATATCTTGATAAAAGTTATTTGTGCCAGATGAAGATGTCTGTACAATTTGTATACAGATTAAAAAAATAAAAAGGATAGAGCTCCTCTCATTTTTTTTTTTACCAAGAAAAGATACAATTTATAATCGACAATTACTCGGAAAATGGGTGGGGTGGGATGAAAGGTGGACAAAATTAATGCAATGAGTGTAAATAAAGGGATTTTCTTCCCATTATATCTAGATAATTAAAAAAAAAAAAACTGTGGCTGATAGAGACAAAATATTTACATATCAGATCAAGTTTATATTATATATATATATATACCAGAAAGAAAAAGCTATATATTGTATACCAATGTTATTTTTATGTTATAAATCTAACGAGTTTAAATTGCATTATGAAATGTAAAAAGAAGCTGTAAAGCAGCAAGATTCTTAGAATTAATTACCTAATTATCAAAAACCTAAATATGAACTATTTAAATCTGCATTTAATCTGAATACTGCCTATAAAATAGCATAATGAAACACATAAATCTGATCTTCCAGTATAATTCAGCAAAACAAATTTATTTGTTACACAATTTCTCTTTTCAACAGATTAGATGAAATAGAATTGTTTTTATAATTTCATGTTTTTATGATCTATGTTAACAATGATGAAAGTTTTCTTCAGGAAGTCATAAAAGTAAATTTAATAATGATGTAATTTCTTATTCTTCAAATTTGATAGCACTAGGTTGATCTTTTATGTTTAACATGTTTATATGTGGCGTTTTTTTAAAAATTATTGTATTCGTCATATTTTTAATTATTATATAAAAATATTATGGTTTAGGAATGGTGTTGGTGAGATAGCATATGTATTAGTACTTAATATACAATAAACTTGGACTTTAAACGGTTCTATTATGAACAAAACTGGGCGCAGTGTAACTTTAAGTACCTTTTGGTTTTAAATTCTTTAATGTTTGTTTACAAATAAGTAAAAAAAAAAATGCCAATAATTGTTTTAATTACTAATTAAAATGGTAATGAATAAACCCGAATTCAAATATATCATCAGTCTGTCTTGAATAAGCTTGCAAATATAAAAAAAAATTTTAATTTGTGCATGAAAACTGGTTTGTTACAGTTACTTATTTCTTATTTACTTTCAAGTAAATAATACTGTTAATGAATACTGTATTTGGAGATAACTTTTTTTTCATTTTCTACTACAAATAAATATTTCTGAAGGACTATTTTTAAGTAGAAAGAAGAGGTGAAATAAAAACAGTTGAAACAAGAGATTACTTTTTTAACATTTGTTCAAATTTTTTTTGCAAAAGTTACATGACAGTGATAATCAAAACTATTGAATAACAGAAATTTGACATTAAGTGAAATCTAAAATATGCACTAAGTAATTCAACATCTTTGCATTTTGCATTACTGTGCATTTTAAAATGACTAATGATGTTTTTTTTTTTGCCAGTCAGTTTCAAAAGAAGCATGGAAAAAATAACTGGCAGAATAGATGTTTAATAAATGCAATATTCCTTTCACAAAATAAAAACAATACAAAAGAAAGTAAATTAACTTTTTATTGTAAATAAGTTGCATTTTACAAGGAGAAAAATTGTGTATTCCAGTCAAAACCAGAATGATAGCTGAATGCTTCGGTCAAAAAACGAAATAACACATACTTTAAAAAAAAAAAAAAAATGTTTTTCTTTATAAAGAAAGATGTATTCATAAATCAGAAAAACATGAAAAAAATACCAGTTGCTTCAATACTTAATTCTAAATTTACAAGCCATTTTTAAAAAAATAGGCACAGTCCTAACTTGAATGAGTATTTCAACAGTCAATTTTAATCCTTAAAACAAATATACAAAAACAAAAGTGTAACGCCGAAACTTTTTTTTTTTTGAAAGTGATTTACATTTTGAAATGTAAAGATAGCATTTTAAAGCATTAGCAGAATATTACATGCAACATGACTATTTCACAAAATAAAACAGTCATAATTAAAATGTTCCCACAACAGTCTGTTGAATTCATAAATATAAACAGAAATTAGTAGCCAAGTTATAAAGATTTATATAACAGTAGTCATTCCACATAAACTTCACAAACAATATAAGAGTCCTCTATTACAAAAGCACAACAAGTGATAAAATTTTAAATTTACATAGCAAAAATTCTTATTACATGTACTTTTAAAAACAATGATCTTATAGTCAGATACCATAGATTTTTTTATTGCTCTGTGGTTTCATCATGATTAAGGCACCTTAAATCACAGAACTGTGTGTTTTGATATATGCAGAAATTTCTACAACTTTCATTTCAGTTTAACTGAAACAAATCCATCAGACCATTCAGTATGAAATCATTCATTAGTTACTAATAAAGTTATAAGAAGAGTGGGATGGTGTGTTAAACACTAAGGATAAAAGTGACAGTTACAAGACTTAACCAAATGCTTCTTGCAAGTGCAAAAGTTGTAATAAATAGTGTATTTAACTGCATCAGTAGCAAGAAGTAGTAAGTCTTGATAAAGAGAGGTGCAACAAGGAGTTAGTAATGCCATTCATGCTATTGATGTTCATCATGAATTGTGTGATTACAAAACAAAGTGCAACCTCTCCTGAATGCTAGTAAGTGCAGCTTGTTTCATGTAATATGAAATTACATGCTGATGCCAGTGCTGTCAGGTTACAAGCATGCACCCAGTGTTAAAGGGGGGGGGGGTGAATTATAAACTTTTTAAAAGTTTAAAATTCACGAAAAATTTATTAGTAAAGAAATTCAACTTTTTAATTTAACAAATTTTTCATTTCATTTTCATTAAACTGAAATAAAAGTACAAAAATTGTAATGAGAAACCGGTTTAAAATATAGAGCATTACAATTGCGTATGTTTACTTCAAACATATGAATGGTGGTATAGGTGTCATTGGAAAAAAGTTAACCTGAAAAAAAGATGAAGTTATTTTGTGCTAAAATACCATGATTGAATGACTATGATAGCTGTGGCTATGAATGCTGATAAGACAAAGCACAAGTTTTGAGCACAAAACTTAAATGGTTTTTTATAAATGAAAACATGGAACAGAAGAAATACAGCATGTAGCTTCTGATGGTGAGCAAATGGTCATACAGCTTTCCAACACCTTTCATATATTAGTCTTCCAAATAAAGAAATAAGAGTAGTAGTAATTGGTTATGAATTTGAATATTTTTGTTATTGTTGTAATTTTCTATTGTTGATGCTGACTTTTTTTATAGGCAATGCATAAAAATTAAACACGATTCATATATGAATATACATATTTTAAACAACCTACATTTCATAATATAAACATGCTTTATATTAAGTTGATACACAAACATTTTAAAATATACTCTAACTTTGAAGTTATGAAATAGCAACATTTAAAATACAAGATAAAATATAGCTTAAACATTTCACAGTCTTAAATGAAGAATTAAAAGGAAACAATCCCATACAAGATTTCCTCTAGATTTATCCATACAGTTATAACCAACCACAACTACTCCTTTATTTGGAAGACTAAATATCTAGTAAAAGTTTTCTTGGTTAACATAGAAAGAATAAAAATAAGCAATCAAAGAATAATTACAACAATAAAAATTACAACATTTTACAGTTTCAATCACTGTACCACCATCAAATTTAAAAGTCAAAGAAAAATAAAGAAACAGTAGAGCAGCCAAGAAAACTTTTACCAGGTAATAACTACACATGCACATCCGAAAACAAACCCTCTTCATTCAGAAAGTTTCCAGACAGCAAGTAAACAAACAATTTTTATAGCTATCTCTATGGCCTTAGAAAAAGGCACATCTTGCCACAAAATGTCCATTTATAGCCATGTCAACACGCTGTCCTTGTTGGCAGCTAAAAGTGCTTCAACGTCAGACAATATATCAGCATTCAACTCTTCCTGAAAAGAAATTAAGAGATATTTCAGAAATTTTGGTACATTCTTATGCACTTTGGTTACATCCAATTTCACACATAATTAAACATGAAAATTTAAAAACATCTATTGTTTTTTCATATTTTATTGTTTATGAAATTAAATGCTTTTCATATATTGTTTTATTATTATGTATGAAAACTTTTGTTTTATTATGTTGAGAGTAAAACAAAGCTGGGTTATAGAAACAGTAATTATAAATTTGAAGTAATTTATCAATACATCAAAATAATATCCACTGAAATATTATTTTCAGAGCAAAGACATTTTACAACTTTTAATAAATCACATTTCCATTCTTTTTAAAGATAGACACAAAGCACTATGAAAAATAAAATGCCTAGTAAAAAAGCAATCAGATGGTCAAACGAAATCAAAGAACAAATTTTGAATTGCTAAATGGAACATTAAATAACACATTTGATTACTTTTAAATTGGACAATATAAAAATATTCATAAATAACAAATCAATTCTTTTCACAAATTTAAATCACCTAATTGCTTGATGTATGAATATAAAAAGAAATTTTTTTAAAAATTAATACTCTGAGGGAAAGCTCTAAAGAATAGTTTCCTTTTACCTTTTTTTTAAAAAAAATTAAGATGTGCATGTCAAGAGGGGGGGGCATGCATGATATTTATGGCAATTTTTAAATTTCTTGAAATCAAATAAAAATTGTTTAAAATAAGTGAGTGCTACATTTATAACAATAATGTGATAAAATAATGCAAGATACTATGTAATATTTGTGAACTGTCCAATAAAAGAATTCAGTCCAATGTAATATTTTAAATTTTTGATAAAAAGAAATGCAGACAATCGTATTCAACGACCGAAACACTATTGAAAAACAGGAAAGAACAAAACAAATCAATATTAACACAACAAAGAAGCAAAATTATCATGTTCATTGTTAAAAAAAAAAAAATTTCTAAAGAAGATGCTTAAAACTCTTCAATTTTTTTTATTTTTTGTTTTCAATCCGTAAAAGGGAATACTTATATCTTAGTCTTTTTATAGTCCAGGTTTGTTCAATCTTCAATCAAGCAATAATTTATATGTTAATCTACATTTAGTAAACAACTGTGATATTATATGAAAATTTAAAAATGCATCAAATTAAGATATATTAAATCAATAAAACATATTTTTAAACAAAAATTTCACTACTTTAATTGTAGCAAAAAAGACAAATCTTTACAAAACTGTTTTAAAACACTTGATACAGTTTATAAATGATGCATAGTTGATATTACTTATAAATATATGCTTTCCTTTTTTTAATTAATATAACTTATATTAATGATTATACATTTGAATTCAATTTTTATTAGCCATTCATTCATTCATTTTCTTATTTAAAAAATCAATATGCTTTTATTTGAAATAACTTTGGAATTTCATGATGAAAAAATTTGATGAACATATTGATTGTCTAAAATAAGTAAAATGTCATGATATACAAGACTCAAATTTATTTATTTATGAAGTATATTTACTTGTAAACTTGGAACTAAATCATCAGTGTCCATGTTATCATCACCAAGATCCAAATTTGTTTGAAGATCCAAACCCAGATCATTACTCTGACGATCTGAAAGAATAAAAACATTAAATTATATCACAATTCACCAACATATTATTGTCAGATATGATATTTTTACAATATTTGAATAATGTCAATAATTCTAGAGGCATTCTTCATTCATATTCCAAATTACAATATTAATAACATAATCAGTCATTAAAATTGAAAGACTTTTTATTTAAATATTCATATAGTTGAATTATTAAAAATTAAACATTCTGTGCAAATGAAAGTTTTAATATCTTATAGAACAAACTAAAAAGGGGAGGTAAAAATTGGTATGAACTATAATGCAGCATTATGTTCTATATAGTATAATTTAAGGTTTCAAAATAAGTTAATAAGATTAAATTCACATTGAAAAGTGTACTTTTAAGAAAATGGAGAATATAATTTTAAAAATTAAGATTATAAGAATTAAGGCGGCATACAAGTATGATGATTAGAAAAGATTTTAATATAAGTCATAAGTAAATATTTTTATGTGTGTATGCATACATATTTATATATATGTGGAATTTTTTTAACCAAAAAATAAAATTAATACAGTAAATAAGATAAGAAAAATATAAAAAGAAAGAAAAATTGCTTAATCCTTAAATGACAAAAAAATATAAAATGCAGAAAAATTTAAGTACCGAAAAATAAGTAAATACTACATTAAATCAGATGTATAAACTTTAATAAAGATAGTAAAATATTCACAAAGAACAAAAATGAAAATGGTTTACCAAATTATTAACTTGTATTTTTATTAACTTGTTATCAAATTATTAACTTGTAACTTTTCCAGTATTTTGCAATTCTAACAGTATATTTATCATTAGCACTGCAAAATCAATAAAAATTGCAACAGCTAACAAGTAAGTTTAAAGAATTCATTGTTTTGCATTCATGATGTTGCAAGAATATTGAATTGTATAAAAATCATTTAAGTATTTCCTACATATTATAAATCAAAAACAATCATACAATATTATATACATTTTTAAGACCTAAAACAATATATCGTAAACATTAACACGACACAGAAATGTGCAAGAAATTTTATGGAAATATCAAAAGATTAAACATTACTAATTTATATAAATAAGGATGTTTTTTTTGTGGAACTCTTCTAAAATCAAAACATTTTTTTTTTTCTTTGAAAACTGTAGTACCTTCAATGTCATCCAAGTTATTTAGGAAATCTTCCGGTGTATGTGGAAGGCTGTAGTTGGGACCTAATCCTAGGCCACTGTCTGCACTCTCTTGACGGGAATGAAAGTCTGTCCCTCCTTCCAGAAATGAATCGAGACTGGTAGATACAGGAGGCAGTTCAGGAGTGGATCCTGTAGGGGAGGGTGCCAAAGTCAACTTTTCACCAAGAGTCTGTCTCAACATTATTTCCTGTAGGAAAAAAACAGATATTATAAATATTTCTATAAATTTAGAGAAAATAATTTTGTATAATATATATTGGGTAACTGAACTATAACAGTTATCCAATATTTTATTTCAAATAAAGAAAATAAAACAAATTATACATACATATATTTGCATAGGAGTCCAGTACTTTTTAAAATATATATTGTTTTTAATTATAATGTACTTTAAGTAATAACTTTGAAAAAGATAATTATTCATGTTTTTCAACATTCTTGAAATTTTCATGAGAAGTTAAATTTATTTCCAAACATGTAGTAAAATATAAAAATTATAGACATATAATATGTAACAGAAATTCAATACCATTAAAAGGCACTGTATAAATGATCTGTTACCACCTGAGAAAAAAATACTTCTCTTTACCATTTTTATAGCACGAGAAGGTTACATTAGAATATATAACTTAGAAATGAGAGCAAAGTTATACATTTTAAATTAAATAATGGAAAAATAGTTCAGTAATTATCTCTCCAAATTGTTTACAAGTAAATAAGAAAAATTTACTGTAATTCTTCTTTGAGATATATTTACAAATAAAAATTTTATTAAAATTAAATGAATAAGTAGTTTTAGTGGCTAATATCATTTGTAGGATAAATAGAAAGCTGTAATTCTAATTACCAATAAGGATGGTATTGAAAAAAATCAAAGATTATATAAAACAGTGTTAATAGATAAGATTTCCTTTTCTGCAGAAATGAATAATGAGATTTATATTTCGATTGCAGCACATTTTTTTAAGAATTGTCTCCAAAATTTATATATTTAAAAATGCTAATTAATCTATAGATATCCTCATTTTTATTAAACAGAACTTTAATGATAAAAGAACATATATTTTACAGTAAATATTATGAAAAATGTCTTTTTAGCATCAAGTTTTTGTTATTGAAAAATATCTACATAGTTATTAATGTTGGACAATTATTCAGGCTTTGACAGTTGAATAAAAAAAATTGATTTCATCTAGATAATTTAAATTTTAGATATTTTAAAATGCAATAACTATGAATAGATTGAAGTGGCTAAAAAATTAGCAATAAAGATCGATAGGAAAATAACTAGAAACAGTATTTGAGCTTCATCAAAGAATCCATTCAATGTGTATGCACATATTTCATTATTACTTAGGACAGTGTTTAACAAATTTGACCTTAATACAGATTACTATTAACTATTCTTATCATTTCAAATGCTGCTATATTTTTTTTGGGGGGGGGATGATTAATCATTAGTATGGCAATTGAATTATCTCCTCAACCCACTCCCTTCCACTTACATGTATTCCTTAAAATTCATTTTTACTTCCTACACATAAGCATTCAAACAACACATAGCTTGCTGAAAAAGGATTTATATTATATATATATTACAACAGATGAACTTTAAAATTTATATTTATTATTTAATACAATTTATCAAAGAAGAAAATTAAAATGATTTTTCTTTTTTCTTCATAATTATATATGCTCAGTTTTACTCATTACAAAATCTGCCCTTGATCGATTGTTTGACAAGATTAAATAAAGAATAACTATTCAAAACTTTGAAACTTCAGAGAACTTCCAGTTTTTATAAGTTAAAACCTTTTTTATGTTTATCACAGTTGAAGATATCATAGTTCTTTAAAAATATTTTTCCTGTTCTTTATTATCTTACAAATAAAGCCCTTGACTTTTTAATTTTCACGGTGAAATAAAACAGAACATAAAAATGCATATTAACTTTTTTAATAATATAAGATTGCAAATATTTTCAAGGTTTAAGAATTTAGTCAAAACAAAAAGAAAAGAAAGAGAAAGGGAAATAATATGTATAGATGGTGCAACAGGGTGTGAGTGTGTGAATGATTCTTCAGCTTCTATCAAAAGTTTAATGTAAAACCAAAAGAATATATAGAATAGCTTTAAAAATATTTAATTTGATTACATTTTAATATCGCTCGTCATCTATCAAAATTCCATTTATACATATATTCTTCCGAAAAAAAGAAAAAAGAGGATTAAATATTTTTACAAATATGAGACTTTCATGAAAGTTTAGAAATTCTTCAAAAGAAAGAAATATGATTAAAAACAGTATAAAGCTTTCAGTACATTTTTACTATATAAAAAACATTTAATATAAATCAGACAGGAATTATACCTGACGCATTATCTCCTGTTGTCGAAGTCTTAGTTGCTCTCTTTCCATTTCTAAGCTCTGCACACGGAGATTCTGTTGTCTCTGTTGTATACTTACAGCAGCTGCAACTGAAGGTGGCAATTTTATACTTTGTGCAGGAAGTTCTCTTAATAGATTGGCATTATTTGTAGCTTGTACCTGCAAAAGAATGGAAAAATATGAGAAAAAGGTTAATATTTAGCAGCTTTTGCTATAAATATATATATAAGGAATTAAATGTTGAATTTATTTCTCCATCAATGAAATAATAGCAAATCATTTGTAAAATAATGATAAAGCATGTTCTGAAAACTGTAATTCAACAATAAAAGATATCTACATAGAATATAAAAAGAAGCAAGACAAAAATAAACTTCAATATTTTAAATGCATAGCAAATAACATTATGAATTAAAAGCAGATTTAAGAATTCCAATGATTAACTTGACTGCAAAAGATTTTCATATATGGTAATAAATCTAATCGAATAGATTACTTTGATTAGTTTAATGTAACTATACTGAAGTTTTTTGTTTTGTTTTTTAATAATTGACAATTGCGATTTAAAAACAAGCAGCAGTTTAAATTTCTGAATCCTTCAAAATTAGAAGAATAAATTATTCTATACATAAATAAATTCAAACATAACAGTAAATTTTACTTTTATATAAACAATTATAAAGCCTTATTCTCAAAGGAAACCTTATCTCTCAACGATGGGCTTTTCAATTTTCAAAAGTGGTTAATAATAAAAATAATAACATGCTATAAAAGAGATTAGAAATAGATAACTTTAATTTCATGAAATACAAATATAAAAGAAATATTTTAAATAAAGAATATTGAATCTTGATAACCAAGCTTCTTGAAGACATTTTTACAAGTTTTTAATATTCAGTTAAACTGCTGTTTTTACAATATGTGGATTAGTTTTCTAGATATTTAATATGATTTGACAATTTACAATAAGTTCTATTTATTTAATATAGTTTAATTCTGATATTTCACATACATTACAAATCAAATAAGTATAATGTTGAAGCCATACCAGTTACAAAGAAAGTTTCTATTTGTAGGTAAGGAGAAGAAAGAAAGAACAACACTTAATACTAAATAGTATCAATTAACTTATACAAGATAAAGACGATCTCAAAGGATTAATAGTAAGAAATAATAGATTCATTTTAATTAAGAGAATATAGAGATAAGGCAACTAATGAACTGAATTGGAAAGAAATGGTTTAAAAGAATTCAGCAAAAAAATCATAGGGCTATATTTTTCCGTATGGTGAGAACAACAAATGCAGCGATTATCTAAAATTTAGTAATTAATTAATTTAGTTAAATTTAACAAAAAATTCTATATTTTAATCCTAGTTCCAACTCAATCAAATAAAATAATTACTTGAGCTTGAGTTTGAGACTGAAGAGTAGAATTAGACTGCTGAGTAGGAGTTGCTACAGTTGGAGGATTCTGAAGATGAGCAGCTGCAAAATGAAAAAAAAAAATGCCATAAATATAAGTAAAGACATACACAAAGTGAAATATTGAGAGAAATGAAGTAATTTAATAAAAGTTAGGATACATCTTCTATATTTGAACTCAAATCTTTGACAGTTTAGAAATTTAATTTACAAAACTGACTTTACACTAACTTATATTATTGTTGAACTATTGTAAATGTGCATTACATTAAATATGTGTTATACATTTTATTCAACAACAATACAAATATCTTTTCCTTCAAGTTGAATAATTGACAAAGAGCACAGCAAAACGGAGCCCTCCTTTTGTTTTTGTGTTTCCAATCTTTAGGCTCTATGGCAAAAATTATTGGGTTTTGTACGCTTCATCTACCTTTAAAATTTGTCTTTAAATTTTGTAAACGACTTTTTGATACATCTTGCATAACAAGAAAACAAATGGAATGACTCAAAGTAAAGTTGTGTTTATTTGTTGATTTTGAAGAATCTGCCAATAACAGAGTATTTCAAAATATTCAGAGCAAGAAAACTGTGGATCATGATGTACGGTTAAAAGTTATCTTTATTTAGAAAACAGTTACTACAAAATATATTTTGATCTCTTAAACTTGTTAGAATGTGTTTTTACAAGAATGGTGACAGGACAATTATTCTCCTGCTCATGAGAGGAATCATGATAAGAAAAGTCATTTAAACAAGCAATCTACGCAGGCATCTTTTTCTATTAAGCTTTTTTCATTATATTTTGACCGCTTTATCGAAATAATGATAAATCAATAATAGTAATCACATTTGGATTACCTGCATCATATACAAAACAAAAAAATGGGAGCTGGGGTTTACACTGTCTCAATAAGAAAACTTGCTTCGACTACAATTGCATTTTTTGCTCATAAGTGAAATTACACAAATATTGAGTACCAGTATAATTTTAATATACTAATAAAACTTGCAAATAAACTTAATTTTTTAAAAAAAAAATAAGTTTAGATATTCCCAGGAATTGATTAAAAATATACCCCCCCTTATTCAAACAAAATTTCCAATTCTATGTCCAAAAATAAATGGATATTTAAAGATCAATGCATATTGATTTCAGATTTCACATTTGGTACTTGTCGCCGCCGAAAAGCGCCAAGAAAAAAATCGTCAGCCTATATAGCATGTGATTCGCACGTTTAAAATTTTTCATAATAAATAATAATGCACTTGAGTATATTTTTATAATTTGGCAAAATTTTTGATTGCCATTGAAACCGAATTAAGCTTTGGATTTTAAGTAAGACACGGAAACACAAATTGAGGAAAAATTGAATATTGTTATAGTATTTCATCATATATACAGAGTGAGAACAGAAAACTACTGAACTGATTTGTTGAAACAAATAATTTTTATTGACAAATCCGAATTTAATAAAAAAAATAACTAATAATGCCAGAAGTATTATTCAATACGGAATTTTATTTAAATTACTATACTGGAATTTTTTAAAAATAACAATTGGAAGAAATAAACCTTTCGGATTCATCTTATCTCTTGTATGCGACCATTTATTTCAATGTCAGATTTCTGGATTATAGACCGGAAGTGATGCAAACAAGGATTAAGTTTTACTATACCATTGTTAGTTATGTTCGATGTAATGCAAAACACATGCAGATGAGCATTTACTGTTGTATGAAAGACAAGTAAGAATAACCGGCCTTCCTTAAATTCCATAGTTATTCAATGCCACCTGATTCTGATCTTAAAGATATTAGACAATAGCATAGTTCTATTTGACATCCAGTTATGAATATTAAAGTAGAGTTCTTTATTTTCATAGATACATGAAGTATTTCTCTTATTATATAAAAAAAAATTATGTAAACATTGGATTTTATTCGCTTTGTGATTCGTAGATAGCGAGTCACCTGACCCATGATACTTGAGGTTTGGTTTGTCAATATTGTGTACGATATTTAATGAAAATTATTATTACATAGCAGCAAATACTTATATTGCACTTGACGGTGAAATGGTCGGATAAAAAAAAAAAAAAAGGAAAAGGAAAACTTTAATAACAAGCAAGTCTAAAATATTGTTATTTATTTTCTACTTTTGGAACACCGCTTGTGGCAACATAAATGAATGGTTTTTCGGTTGTTCAACGAAAATTTATCGTCTCCCAGCTAACAATTGTCTGAATATTTAAGCAATACATTTTAAACTTGAGTTGTTTTATAAAATTGCAATGCAGCGTTAGACGAAGAAAAAAATATGAAGGAAGACCGAGCGGGAAGACATTCATAATTCGAGGATAACATCGGGGTTGGCGAACAAAAGCAAGCACGGAGCAATCCACCCCCCAATCCACCCCCGAACAAAAGCAATCCACCCCCTAATTATACAGAAATACATAAAGACTTTTCCCATATAAAAGCCTATGCAAGGATTAAAGTTACTAAAGTGAAAAAAAAAAAAAAAACGTTTGGAAATCATATAACGTTACTTTTTAATCTGTTTATTTTCTAATCTGTATCACAAAAGGAGGGGGGGGGGGGCGTATTAACTGTAAGCAGTTCATTAAAAGCACTTACGTATTCGAGGATCCAACCAACTCGTTGTACGTTCAATGTGATTGATAAAATAGACTTCTCCTTCAAGTGTTGTCGCTTGTTCCCAACCTTTTGGCAAAGGGCCTAGGTTTTGCATGTTTACTGAAGTTGCCATGCTTCCAGTAGTGATTTTCTTCCGTGGATCCACCCAGGTAGTGGTCTGTGTTAAATGACTGAAATAGAATAAATCAGAATGAATATATTAATGCAAAACATACCCGAAAACATATTTACTTTACAAAGTTGATATGTATTTATTTTTAAAAAGTGAAGATCTACTTTGCAAATTTTATATAAGGGTTAGCTTTATAGAAATAATCAAAACATATATCTTCAATATAGAAAGATATAAGCATTTTATTCAATACATGATTTCTTTATTTTACAATCCATTTTATGGTCTTTTTTCATGAAGAGTTTGTTTAGTATTATCAAAAAGATAACGCTTAAATTTGTGATACATTAGTAAGGCTATTCAAAAATAATGAGCCACATATTACTTTCAGAAGAATACTCATCTTTTAATACCAAATATGAGACCAAGCCTTTTCAAATATCTCATATTTGCTGCCATGAGTACCTCGTCTGCAGCTTTCAGAATAAAGGGAAAAAACAAAAACTTTCAAAGTCAAATGATAAAGGATTAAATTTTAGTTATTAAAGTAAAATTATTTTAAATAAAAAAAAATCTTCATTCGCGATTTTCACAGAAAGAAAATCTAATCACGGCTAAAAGAAGATCAATACAAATTAGAAATGTATATAAATATAGATTTTTATTCCATCTTTATGGCATACTTCTCATTTTTGGTAATAAAGTTAGGAAATCAAATTTCATATTCTAAAGAAAAATAATTCTAAGATTCCTTTCAGTTTCCCAATAGTTGGCGTCAAATGCAAATGAAACTCTGTACAAACATTTTGTATTAAAATACAGAAGTATGAGTTGACTTTAATTTTTAACATCGTTAAAGAAAAAGCTGTTCTAAAAGATGTGAAGTGCTTCTTCCGCCTGTTCAACATACTGTTATGATTTCTATATAAAATTTGCACTTATTTATTGACGTAAGAAAATAAGTATCAATATTTGCATTAAATCATAATTAAAAAAAATGTTAAATCATAAATGAAACATGAAAGGTTTTTATGTTGCATTATCTCAACTGAGAGAAAGAATACTTCCATTCTAAGAATATCGACATAAAATAAGACAACTGGGCAAATTATCGACATAGATTGTTACTGGAGATTGATCACTATAATATAGACCAAACACGAGGAAAATATAAACCACTACTAACCATAATATAGACCAGGGGTGGGCATTAACTCGAACGCGATCGACCCGTGGATCACCAAGACATTTTGGGTGACTCTTACTAAAACCTAAGACGCGCATACTAAAAGAAACCAATTGTTATATTCATGTGCTTTACCTATTAGTGTGAATCTGCATTTTCAACGATGAATATAATTAAGACAACATACCGTTCACTTCTCACAGACGGCCACTTAGAATCTAGTGCAAGATTAGCAATTAGTAATTATATACCGAGATATTCAAGATTGGAAGACAGTATGCAGACTAAGTCTTCTGCCTTCCTACAACTACGAGAACTAACTTTAAATGAAAATGATTTATTGTTTTAATGTATTTTTGTAGTGATGTATATTTAATGTGTCATTGTTTGCTATTAACAGCATCCTTTAATATTACTATATTTGTGGCCACTATTATTATGTTTGTAGTTATGTAGGTACATATTCCGTATTTATTATTAAACTATAATCAATATGAAACGATATTAATATAATTTAAATACTGTAGGGTTTTTTTTTTTTTTTGGTTCACCACACCTATGCTACTGAGTGGACCGCAGCGCCCTGAAAAAATTAAAAGTATCCTTTACCCTAGAAAAGTCTGCCCACTCCTGATATAGACCAATCACAGTTGTCATCTAAAATATTTAACACTAATGGCAGCGATGCCCATATAACAAAAATATATTTTCTTAGTGCATTTTAAGTCATTTTGTGGGATCGTTAAGGATTTCAGAAAAGAGTCCGAATAAGTGTAACATTTATTGATTTACAGGTTACGTTACACACAACCAATTTACATACAAAATTTTAGAATAATTTAAAGATATACATATAAGAGCATGGATCATCGCATGCAGCACATGCCATCGATAGATCTGAACTGAATTATAGTGCCACATGGCATCAGAGGTCGCTGTCTCTAACGTCATCATAATCAGTTATGGTTTGTGTTACAAGAGTGGCTACAATTTAAAATTATAGAGCTTTTTTAAAAAAATTATAAGCTTCATGCCAGGGGAAACGCGCTGCAGCAATATAATTTATTTAGATCTTTTATCTCTTTTCCTTTCCCAGGTTGAAGAGCAGTCCATATTCTGAAAGTAATGAACAATGACCCAGGGTAAATACTTAAAAGCCGTCGAACTCCGAATTCAATCGTTTTCCGGAGACAAGAACAACCATTATTAGAGGGCCCAAAAAGCGTTGAGGTCTATAGTCGGAGTCGATTTCCGGAGAAGTCACTCACAGCAGCAACTTCCAAACATGGCCCAGAATCTGAAATGAGACGGCGACGAAATTACAGCTCACGCTCCGGTGCTCAACGGACCCCGACACAAGAGATTTACTCGATCACGTGCTAAAAAGTTCAGTGAAGCAGCGACATATAAGCTAGAAGTTTCGGTTTATCATGGTCAATTTTCTGACGTAATTTAAAAACGGAGTTGCAGAGAGCGGTTGATCAAACTGTTCGAACACGAAGGATAATTACTGAAACTTAATGATGTAAGAATAACCCGTGAATAACAAATAAAATTATATTCCCACAGTAATGCGTCAACATGAGGCAACTTTCTCAAAATAACATGCTTATATAAAAACTGATTGGTATCGCATTGCAGTTGAAAGATTCGAACGATTTTTTTTTAATAATTAAAAAAAAATGAGGCAATTCAGAAAAAAGACAACAATTTTTCTTTTTTCAATAAGCTACCTCAACTAAACATACTATTTGAAAAATTGATTTGCGGGCGCAAACAATGTGGATCTACAGATATGTTATTAAAACAGAGAGCACACGTTAAAAACAGATAATCGCAAAATAACGTGCAAATGGAATAAAAAAAGTAGAAATGGGTGTATACTATTCTACTGGTTTTTCAATGAAATCGTGCCTTTTTCTAGATTTTTTTTCTATTCATCTTACATAAACAAAGATCAATGAAAAAAGAAACATGTAATTTTAATATAAATTCATTTAAGAACATAGCCAAATTCAGTAATGCCTAGATCAAAACGAATTACTATGGTCACATATCTTTTCATAATTTTTTATAGACATATAGAAAACATTTATACAAGGATAATCCAAAAATATCAATTCTATTTTTATTATTTCCATTTTGTTATTTTCTTCAATCAGGAATTTATTATATACCAATACATGAATTAAACATATGATCAATACTTTGTTTTTGTGGCCACGGTAGTAACAATAATTACAGTATATGTAGTAAAAATTGAATAGACTCGCAGAAAGAATAAATGGAATGCATTAATTGATTGCATCAAGGAATTCAAAGAAGCTCGCGAAGTTATCTCAATGAAACTTAGTCACTGTATTGAAATCAAAATAGGAAGAATTTAACTGAAATCGAATTGTTTATAAAAAGCGATGAATCATTCATTATTTGCATTTCAATCCATCAAGTTTCCGCTAAATATTTGATTCTGCATCGGGGCGTAATTAAAAATTTCTACCTTTCCTTTCAAAAACTTATATAACTTATGTGGATAGATAAATTGAAATACAATATATTTTTTTAAAATATCATGAAAAAAGCATAAATATTGAATTGATGAATATAGATATTGTGCAATTGGCGAAATCCACTGAACAGTGTATAGCTGTTCAGTGAATTATAAGTGGTGGCAAAGCTTTATAACATAGACCGGTTATAAAGCTTTGCCACCACTTTTCTTTCCAAGAAAATAACTAATTTCTCGAGAGCTTCAGAATGGAATGGCATTATAAACATTGCTAAAAAAAATCCATATTCTTGTATAATATGAAATATTTCACGATATATGAAATTTGATCAGAAAACATGATTTTTTCAGTATTGTCGGCAAAAGTTTCACAAAGATGTCCGGGCAAACGACAACTTCATGTCGTTAACTTTTGGAAAAGTAAATTATTCATCACATATAAGTCATTATTACACGCACTCAGTCTTTTCTCACGATTTTAAAACTTTTCGTGTTTTCTGACCCCGGGGAAGTGGAGGGTAACTGAATGATTGTGAGATCATTTTTTTCGCTTCTTCCAGATGTCAAAAACCTCCGATTCTGTTTTTCTTTTCATTGAAACATTGTTTCTCTCTGCAGCGTCCGGACACGCTGGTTGGTTTCGTAAGAGAAGCGGGCGAGCAACTCAACTCTAGTCGCTCAAAATCACAGCGTGCCTGATTAGATGAAGGTTCGCCGACTGAGAAAATAGTCTACAGCAAAACTTTGTCCGAACAGCCAAGAGATGGATTGGAACAGTTACTGGAGCCTGAGATTAGGCGCATCCAAAGCCGTCCAAATTGTTTCAGTTTAGTCTTTAATGGGCTAAGATGGTCAAAAACCATGACTAATTTTTTTTTTTTTTTAATGCACAGAAATGTTGTAGAAAGCAGAATCTTAAACGAAGATCCAAACCTTTTCTAGCAAATAATACTGATATCATTTATATATATATATATATCTATATATAAAGGTGGCTAAGAAATAGTTAATCTTGTTAACTGTGATATCTATAATTATCACGGTTAGTAGGACAAGTATAAAAATGTTTTTAAATATAAAATACAAAATGGTTAACGAAAATTTTCTATGAAATTTTACTGATTTTAAATTATTTTATCTTTTTAACAGCAGCAAATTTTCAGAAATAATAAAAGGAATACATGTTACATTTCAAAATTGTAGAGTCATGTATAAAAAATCTGTTGTAACTTTACTAATATAATAAATAGTCAATTCTATTCTGAAGTTTCGATATCCATACATAATTTTACAATATGGGAATAATTATAAAGAGGAAAATAAGTGCTGCACCATAATCATATTTTCAAAATTTTATTATATTTACGTATGACAAAATGCATATAAAATTTTCACTAACTTTTTAGATATCAGAATGTATAATTGTCAAGTAAGATCATATGATTCATCAAGTGAAGAACATGTATTATTATTTTTTAAAAATGAAATTTTTGTACAATACTTGTGACTTCCGGTCTTTACTCATTACACCCATGAGCATACGTATGTAAATATCAAAAACGTTTTACAATTTAAAATTTTTTTCAAATTAAAATTCTTCGAAAATAAATCAAATCCCATCAGTTTTTTTTTTTTTTTAAAACTGATAGGAATTAAAAATCAGGAAGTCAAATAATTTATGCCCATCATTTCTGGTCAAAGCTTCACCTAACACCAAACGATTTTTATTATTATTATTATTTATTTATTTAATATTGGGCAACTGGTGTTGCTTAACATAACAAACAGTTCTGAACTGGCGAAGCGACATTTTATAGCAAATGGAAATGAAGAGGAGAAGCAATTGTCACATTAATGGCAATGACAACGATTCAAACGCCTGTTTCAGAAAAACCTATCAAAACGATCGAAAGTTCCCGTTCACCTGTCAAATCTTCCAACAGACGGGCAAGTCATAACTTTCAGAACAATACGCCGGTCTCTCTTGTTAGAGGGCTGGCCGCGACAGTTTTCCGACGAGAAGAAACAATGGTGGAACGTCACAGGAAGGAAGTGCGACAGAGAGGAAACGTCTCCCTTCTCTATGGCCGACAAACAAAACGCAAGAATTAAAAGACACATCAATGGAAAACCGAGATGGAACTGAGGCCTAGTTTCGAATTGTGGGCGAGAGAGACAAAGCATCCCATCTATCTATCGCAATCGATGTGGTGAGTCAGCAAAAGGCGCGTCTATCCATCCGTCGCAATAGGTGCGGAGGCGTACGGACTGCAAAAACACAGGCACCAAATATTCCGAGTCTAGTACAAACAGAAAACTAAACAAACCAATGATGCAGTCAAGAATAGTAATTCTGCATCAAAAGTAGTGGGTCTGGTACCAAGGGAGTTCGGAGAAAATGACATAAGTCGGTCGATCGTGGTAAGCTGTAACGTCAACTGATGGTTAACTTTAAATCCAATCAAACAGCATGTCTAAATGGAACAAGGATTTTTAACCTATCTATTAGGACTTTACAAGTAAATGTCTAAGTATGTACAGTATATATAAGACACGTTCATTTGATTTGCTATCCATTTATAAGCATTACAATGAATCCATATAAGTTTTATAAATATTGAATCTGATTAAAAATAGTCTCAACAGATTCAAAAAGTGGCCCTTATATTAAATGAAGAATATGATTAGATAACTGTAGTTAATTCCTGTAGCTGTAGTCCAATAGACCGAAATGTTAACTCAGAACATTTCGGTCTATTAGAGTAACTACACTACATTTCCTTTCAGTTAATATTATAGAAAATATTTAATCGAGAACTACTCGGAGCACATTGTTTTCACGAGTAAAATGTGGAATGATAATATTCGAAATAAATGTGAAACTCAAATTAGAGTTATAATATCATAAAGCATTATGTGGTGATATACAAAATTAAAGTATGTGAATTCAGCCTTTTTATTAAGCTGGTTATATAATATTATAGGGTTGTTTGAAATATTGTGATAATGCAAATAAAAATAAATCATTATTACGAACTACAAACACAACGAGATGCAAGCAAATGGATATTAGATTTCTTGCTTACGATACTGCTAATGGCTCTTGATAATTCGAAACGATTGAGATCGATTTAAAGATTCATTTTCAATAATATTTCAATACAAGCTCCCTTAATGTATTAAAAACGAATAAAATATACGGAATTAACAATCGGTTATAAATTTATATGCGTCTAAATTAATTTCCTAATTTTAAAATTTACTTTTGATACGAGAAGAATGAAATTTGAGAAAGCAGATGAAATGCAGTTTTCCCATCTTTCTTCACAGAAGAGATTTGGGTTTCGAAAGAAATATTTATTTAATCCGACAATTTAAAGCGTTCGGAACAGGTTCAATCTCGTTCTTTTACGTCATGAGACATCATAAACCACCATCAAGACGAGAACAATATTTATGTGAAGGAAAATGCCTTTTCCAGCGAACGACAGATAACATGTTGAGGAATGGAAAGAATTCTTCTATAAGCTTCCAACAAAACGGGCTGCACATGAATTTACGTCACTGGAGTTAAAATGCTTGATCTTTGAGACGTATCAATTAAAAAATGTTTTTAAAAAAGCAACACAAGAGTTACCGCACAGCTGTTGTTTGGATTATTACGAGAAATTATCAATTGATAATCTAAAAAGGCATTCGGTCTTTGTTAATGCTCTATAAAACTCCAATATACGAATTAAATGATGAGAAAAACAGAATTAAAATGTTATTAATTCTTGACTAAAGTTTTGCTTAAATTTAAATAATAATTTTAATAGTTTTGGATTTTATCAGATCAGATTTTAAAGAGAAGTTGTAGATGAAGCTCCTCTTGGATAATAAAACAAATTAATACACAATTCTATTATTTATATTTAAACTGATACTTTTTTGGAACGGGAGAAATTTTTAAAAATAAATTCCAAAACGTAATAAATATTTAAAAATATTCTGTAAGTTTAAAATTAGTTTTGAAACAATCTTTATATCTTCGGTTAGTGTATCAAGAATTAAAAGCATAAAAGAAATTGGAAACGCCTTTAATTTTTCTTACATAAAAAAAAAAGGACATCACTTACGATTTATCCCACAAACTAAATAAATAAATAAATAAAAATTAAATAAAACATAAAAACCAGAAGAAATTCCGCAAAGTCCTTAAATATATGGAAATATAATTTTTTACAATAAGCAATTCCTACACCATTTTTTATGTATCTAAATACGAGGCAAAATTAATTCAATTAACTAATTTTCAATAAATTTAAACAGTTGCACAATATGCAGAGGAGCTGAAATCAAATTTCTGCGAGAACTTCTCAACATCGAAATAAATTAAATATTCATGATTTCTTTCATTTATACAATAAACCGAAAGACAAAGGCAAGCCAATGCACCTTTTACAAGCAATGCATCTGAGAGCCAAACAAAAGCAGGCACACAAAATTTGAAGAAAAGGGAAGGTAAAAACACCTCAACTCGAAGTTGTTACTTCAGCTTTCACGCGAAGCCTGTTTTCGGTTTATGAAAGCAACTCCATTGTTTCCATTTTATTCGCTATTTTAGGCTTAATTTATTTCATTCGCTTCCGTACTCTTTGCCATTGATTTTAGTCTTTTTGTGACTTTTCCAGAAATAAAGAGGGGAAAATAAAGGAGGGGGAGGGGAAGTAAAGAAAAACGCGATTTTCTTTCATTTCTTTTGGAACGGAAATCAAAATAGCCATGTTTTTCGTTCGTGACTCAGTCAATTCTTACTTTCTAGGTACAACGATTTTTTTTAAGTATTTAGTTTTTTAAGTAGTTGTTATATATATAATTAGAGTTAAACGTGAGCATATTCCTCAACATTTCAAGAATTCAATAATTAATTTAATTTCAACATAAAAGAAGTAAATATTTTCGATTGTCTTATATAAGTAAACCAGTTGAAACTGACAATGCTGTGCTTTTTCTAGATTTGAGTATATGTATATACAATGAAATCTTGATATCGATACAATTGTATCGATATCAATTATTATATTTAGTTGAAATTAGGCATTTATATACATATACATCCACAGTCATCTTGGATTAAATTCTGAATCGATCACATATTTGAAATTAATCTTGCATCCGATATAGCTGACTGCATTCAAGTCCTTAATAATAGAAAAGATTCTGATACTAGTATGCTTAATAACAACTTAATTAAAGAGTTTTCTCTCAAACGAATTTCCATGCTTACAGAAATAGACAAATCTATTCTGAAATTGAAAATTTTACCATTTGTTTGGAAAATCGCAATCATCATTCCCATTCATAAACCAGACAAAATCTTGATTAATTCGATAATTATAACGCCATCAACTCCTTCCTAGCCTCAGCAAAATTACTGAATAAATCCTTCTTAATAACTTTAATTAACATATTGAAAATCTCATTTTTATCTAGCAATCTGGATTCAGAAGAAACTTATCTACCAACGAGCAAATCCATAGAATGGGAAAAAACATTAGATAAAGATGTAATTCGGGTCTGGATATTGATGCAGTTTTCTAATATATTCTATGCAGTTTGGATTGCATTTACAAAATGTTTAAAATGAATATATCTGATGGCACTGTCAAGCTGTTGGCTTCTTATTTATCAAATAGAAAATTTATGGTCAGAATCAAAAATTCACTTCCAATTCCTAGAAACTTTAAAAGTTGTAGCCTTCAAGTTTACAAACACGGTCCGAATTTTTTGTCAATTTTACACTAACGATGGATCTAAACATAATGACACCACATGTAGCCTTATGTGCTGATGACATGGTAATTTTATGCACTAACAAGCAGTCTAGAATAATAACCGAAAAACTTGAAAAATCGAGAAAATTGGAAAACAATATAACCAGAGGAGGATCAAAATAAATATTAGTAATTGCCAAGTTTTCCTTTTTAACATGGAAAATGAAGCCCCCCTCACAGCTTCAACTTTAGAAAAAATATTCCTCGGAATAATGAAGCAATCTACTTTGATGTAACAGAGGGGGAAAAATCATATTTAAAAACCATAATGAAAACTTAAACAAAGCTTTAAAAAGGCGCCAGCAAAACTCTACTCAACCATCAATTCTGAATTCTTACTTCTTCGTGAGTAAATTATGTACAAAAACTATGCTTCAAATTCTTTTTAGTTATATTATATATCAGGTAGGTACTGCTTTCAAAACATACATGAAAGAACTCAAAACTTTTCAAAATAAAATAACTCTACAAATTAGACACATGCTGTAGTTCGTCAGGGATACTGATATCCAAAAACATCTTAAACTTATAACAATAAATTCCATACAAATATCCAAAAGGTCCTTTATATTATATAGATATATTTGGATACATAGATTATATAGATATTATATATTTGTTTTCATAGCCAACTCTTCAAAGACTTGATAATGCAATTATACTAATTTAAATCCAAAGTGAAATTTTGTATATCCTAAATACATTTGTATATCCATTGTATAATAGAGTCAATATTATGTAAATCTAATTCCATTTCATATTCTTTCCCTTTCTTATTGTTATTATATAACTAAATTCTTCCTTATTACATGCTACTTAATTAAAATACCATATCCATATTTTTTAGATAATTATATGCAGTGCCACTTTTTTTTTTATATATAAATACTTATGCCCGGAGGTTAAGAACCTTTGAGTCAAAAAACTCCATTAATCTATTACTGAGAAGCGATTTCAGGAAGCAAATTCTAGAAATCAAACACTGTCTTCCTCACATGTTCAAATACTACTTAATAATAATAATAATAATAATAAAATAAAAAAATTGATGTTTTTTCAAATTTTACGATTCGACAAGATTGTCTCATAATTCAGATACAAGTATTATATATTAATTATAAGTGTCCTAAATATTTTTTAATACATTCGTGGAAGTTAATGTTATAGCATTTATTTTCATTTGATTTCAAATGACAGCATTCAATTTTTCAATTCAATTGAAAAATAAATAACACATCGCATTTTTTCAGCTCATTGAAAAGTTTACTTTCCACGAGCCTATTAATAATATAAGGTGTTTAAAAATTGAAACGCAAGGTTTCTTTCTATCTACATTTAAATAAAATGAGAAAATTAAAGAATATTTAGGATACTCCAGCATACCTGCCATCTTCTCGCCAAAATGCTTCTTGGCGAGATGGCAGACATGTTCAATGAAAGAGGTGGGAGAGAACAGATTTTTCTTGAAGGTAATTTGTAGAAATGATAAATGAGATGAATAAAACACTGGGAAAAAGGAATGTGAAATAACAAACGGGAAAAAAAATGTGAGATGAAAAAATGTACATTTATTCTCTGCTTATGGACACAGAACTCTTTGTTCAAGTCTGAAATGCACGCTGATTACATATTCATTTAACAGCTGAAAAATTTGGAATTCAATCTATTCAATAATATGTATAAGTTGGATAATGTCTAAAACACAACGAGCTACTGTATTTCTAATCCAGGATCGGGAAAGATTCTTATGTAATGAGGCATGGGAGATTAATCAAGTAAGATAAGGTAAATTGACGGCAAAGTTCTTCTGAGAGCTTTCAAAACAACCCATGCTTGAGATGCTCTTTAATCGCTCTATATCGATAACATTACAAAACTTCTAAGATATTTACCATTCTTCATGCAGTAAAAAAAAAAAAAAATTGCAAACAGTTTATTTAAATTTTTTTTTATCGGTTTGCTTCTTACAGTAAAGAAAGAGAATGTTAAGGTTCTACATTTATCTATAGATCAACAAATACTGAAAACTCGAATCATTACAATCTATTTAACCTTAAAGCATATATTATAAGAAGATAGTTTTAGATACATTCTGATGAAAGTTTAAGACATTCATTGAGAAATAAACAGTCGGTATTTTCCTCCTAAAGTGCACGATATATATATATATATCATATTTTCTGAAATCGAGGGATATTTAAAAACATCGCAATTCCTATTAATGGAGAAGGTCGCCCGCTTTTGTTCCAAGTTCAGTCAACCCGTTTTTAAGTGATACGGCGGCAATGCACCCTTTAAAGCCACAAATGGGATATTTAAGCAAATAAAGCTGTCTTTCTAATTGCTTCGCGTCCGGTTAATGGCACGGCTTACTTTGGGTTCCGTGTCGTGCCGGAAGGAACTTCTTCCACAGAAACAAGTTTCAGGCTTCTCGGCAGATTTCGCGAAGATGGAGAAATTTTACAACCCGTTTTAACGCCTTCAAAACGGACTCAACGTGACTTTGAGACAGATACTATCGATACGTCTTCACTATTCAACTGCATATCGATCAGAGATTTTGGCAAAAGAATATTCGCACACATATTTAAATTATATTTCTTACAGCAGTAGTACTTTCGAATGGTAAAAATGAGGGGAAGAGAGGGGGGGGGTATAGTAATAGAAAGCTGCGCTAAAACTGACATTATCATTTGAAACTGCAATGAGACGGTGTGCTAATACTTAACTAGTTGTTTCGACCCTTTCGGAAAATGCATACCTAAATTGTCATAAACATATAAATATAATAATTTTAAATATAATAATTAAAGAATTATAAATAAAATAATTGTCATTGAATAAAATCGTAATAACGCAAAATTTTGTACATTTTCCATGTACACTCGTCAAAAAAAGTTAACAGATTAAAGTTTATTATTTCTAATTTTTTAAAAAGATAGTTATATACTTCAGAACTTATTTCCAAAGATTCTTGGGAATCTATTAGATGCTTTAGATACAGTAAAACAAGTTTTTAAAAACCTTTTTTTGGACTATTATAGATTTTTAATAAATGCCCAAAAGCTATTTCATTTCTGATTTAAGAGACTAGATAGTCATGCAAGATAAATTCACAATGGAGGATAAAATAAATTACATAGTATTCACATTTGTATAAATTATTATCACAATTCAGAGTATTGAAAACAAAAAATAAAATCTTAATCTAAAGACGAAGATAAACAGATACAAGGTAAAGCAATATATCCAACTAAATTTTATCCGAATCAGCAGCGAAGAAAACAACTAAAACCCATTTAATCAATGAAATGACATATTTAATATTAACTCTTAAGAAAACAAATATCGCCTGATATTTTTTTATAAACATTCATGTCGAAACTTACGAGTTTATACACTTTTAATACTTCAAAATTAAACCTGGATATTATTTGGAAACAAACAGTCAAGAATTTTATAATTATTTTAATATCAAATATCTTAGCCACTAAAAAATACTTTTAAAAAAACTGACAAATACAATTTACGCACTCTAAAAATAGACCAACCAGCTATATATTATACAACAATATAAATAAATTAAAATATATCGTTGTTAAGAATCCCAACTAATACTTTCTAAACACCTATTGTCAATCAACTAATGCTCCTTTCACACTCGATACCAAATTAATCTAAATTAAAACCATTTTATGAAACTATAGATTAAGGAGAAGCTTAGCAAATCGAAACTAAATTATGACGCTGAACATCGTTAAAAACGCTGATAATGACTAATTTACGGCGTTTAATCAGGTCAGACACATAAAATCCGCAACCAATCAATTAAATACAAACAAACAAATAAAAAAATCGGAATCCCAAAATAAAATTGTCCTTGTTGGAAGAGATAAATGGAAACCTAGCGGTACTGCGTATAGAAAAATTAATTTCCAATTCGTGCGAACAGAGGCATTGAAATGGTGCGAACTATTTTCAATTAAGGCCTGGATAACACGTTTCATTCGCAGATCTTCAGTATCAATGATGTCGCGGGAAGTGACATTTCAAAGCCGCTCTCATGATAAACGAAGTGTACAAAAGAATGCAAATTTCTTTCAAGGCTTTTTTTTTTCTTTTTTCTTTTCTCTCTTTTCTCCGTTTTTCTTCCGGCGTTTCCCTCCGTCTCAACGACGGGAAATAGGGCGTGTCCATGATAAACTTTCGAATTCGTACTGCTTCGGTTTTTGCTCATTATTATTTTTTTTACCAAGGATTTTGTCAGCCCTTTTTTATTTATTTTTTTAACGTTCCCTACGACCTTTTCACATCCATTCGCAAGAATTAATTTTAACCATCTCCCACACTTTAAGAGAAAAAAAAGAAAAAGAAAAACACGTTCATAAAAGTTTAGGTGAAAAGAAAGAAAAGGCAGTAAATTAGCATATTTACGAATAAAAGCTGAAAACAAGTTTTTACAGAAGAGGAAAAGACCAGGTTAGTTCACAAGGCAGAACACGTGAGATATCTTTAATGTTGGTTCTCTTCCTGATAAGTATTTAAAAAAAAAAAAAAACTATATAATTTCATTTTATCCCTACGCACCTAAGCTCACTATGTTTTAATTATTTTAAAATTTAGAAAATAGCTTTTTTAATTATGTTGAAAAGTTCATAACTATTGTTTTTAAACAAATATGCATTTTTATTTTCAGTATAATTACATAAATGGAATAACCTTATAATTTAAAAAATGGTACAAAGGTAATATATTTTAATAATATTTTTAAACACATCATCGGGATAGCTATGAAACAGAATCGGCGAGCTTTAAAATATACAACTATACTCAGAATGACTTTTTTTTGGGGGGGAGGGGGGTATGGGGGTGGATTATAATAATATATTTATATTTGAATTTTTGATTAAAATAAATTGAAGAATCAGTTATGAAACAAAAACATATTGAACTAAAAATCAGCAGTGTTTAAAAATATTGGAAAAAATATGCCCCCCCCCCTGCTAAAATGAAATATAAAGCAAAATCTTAGTTTAGAATTATCAAATGGTTTAAGATCCTGCAGGTGAATTTTGAAAAAAGATTTACCAACTAAGAAATAAGAAGAAAACTAAGAAACAAGTTCCATTTCTATCCATTCTTTAAAATACTGGGATTTAGTTGATAAATAACATCCAGTTTTCAAATTTTTTACATTTTAAAGCATTAAAACAACTGTAAAATCTTTTAAATGAGCAAATTTCTTATTCTATAATACAGGAATTACAGAATATACAGAGAAATTATCACACATTTTTTTTTTTTTTAAAAAGTACTGGATTTTAATTTGTGAGGTACTTTATAAGAATAATTTATCAAAATTTAGGATATGTGAAAATAGTATTTTAAGATGAAAACCGCAATGAAATGTAAATCATACAAATTTAAAAATGAATGCAACCAACTATATATGCCACTATGGAAACTAAGAACTGGGCAACTTCTAATTTTCGTATTCGAGGTTGTTCCCGATTCCTAAGATACATTAGATTTTATTATGATTTTATAATATAGCATATTTGAACAATACCACAATTCTGCAAAAGATTTTGATAGAAGCATGCCTATTAATCTACCGGAGCCAAAGGGAAAATAATAATAAATCTTTTAAAATAATAATCAAACCATTTAGTGACTAGAAATAATAGCAGGGAAAAAAACTTCCGCGTGTTTTATTTTAATGTAAACATTCCATCTTATTTCATATATAATAATATTATATTCCTAAATTATAAGAGCTTATGGTATATTTAAGATACTCCAAGCTCTTTATACAGGCAGTGATTAAATCAGGTAAGATGCACCACAATTGGTACATACATACGTTGGATGATAGAAATGTGAACATCTGAACATTCTGATTAAAAAATTTAATCAGAATTTTAATTACTTAAAAATTAAACTGAAATTTGGCACTTTTCGAGATAACTTCCGAACATATTATTGAACAAAAAATAATTTTTACACTACTTCAAAGTTTAAAAATTGTCTTTTTAGCGATACTCATTTAAAAATGGCGAAATTTTTCCTGAGTTTTGGCATTTTTTTTAAAGTACTTTCTGCCTAATTTTCAATAACAGATTACTTTATTGTCCTGAAATCCAAACTGTTACCACTGTTTCAAATTTTAATCACGTGATTTCTTCGATTATTGAAAGCTAAAGAAGAGAGGCTCTATGTAATATCTGCATAGTTTACAGGAAGAAGAATAATACGATACCGCGAAATTTAGAAGACAGATGAATCAAACATTCATGTTTTTATTAAAGCCATGTTATTATAGGAACTGGTCTCCATAAAAAAAGTTCATATGCAAAATAAAAAGAACTTATGCAAAATCATTATAATAATAAATGCAGTTTTAATATTTGATAACATAGCGAAATCATGGACAAAAAGTTGTATTTGTATCTAAAAGATTTCTCTGACATTATATGTAGAGACAAGTTTCTCGGTGAACCAGCCAGTCGCCAGAGACGACAAGTAAAAATGCTGTATTTTTCACTAAAAACAACTTTAAATCTTTATAAAAAAAAAAAAACATTTTGCACTCCACACTCAAGATACTGCGTAAGAATCGATTAGCATTAGAAACAACAACACAACGACAGCCATACCGGCCATTCCCGATTTCTGGAGCCTGAAAGAAAACTGGATGGAAAAGCAGAAACTGCATTTTTCTCTGTCTTTATGTTTACTATTTTCTGCCCGATGTCCTTGATAAGACAGCAGCATCCGACAGAGTGCAGAGACCTCGACTACCGAAAAATACAGCAGTTGTTATTCATGCCAGCAAGAAGTCATCTCCCCCTTCCTCCCTTTACGAGCCGCAAGATTGAATGACAAAGCAGCTTTCTTCACTGAATTCGCTCTCTCTCTCTCTTCCACTTGTTTTCCCGAGACAAATCCTTTTGTCTTTTGCTACTTTAGGCCGGTTTTATGTTCCTCTGCTACACGCTGGGTTTTCCCCTAATCGTTGCGTCAAGTCAGGGTTGCTTTATTTGTAAAGTAATGGATGTAGCTTTGTTTCATAGAAAAATCGAAAGTTTTTTTCCTTCGAAAATTTCGACGCCTCGGTTTTCATATTGATGCCCTAGATTTTTAGCTGATCATAATAAAAATTTTTTTAAAAAACTCACAGAAAAGTACGGTTTTAGGTTTGAGTTCCGATTTTCATAATTTATTATCAATAAACAAATATTAAGAAAAATTAACCTTTATTTAAAATTAGTTGCCCATGCGATTCGGTCCATTTTGTCAACTGGAAAAAGTTATTCATATATTTTTATTTATTTTCCACCCTTTTCTGCTAATACATAAAGGTAAGTTTTTGAATAATTTTTGGGCAGGAATTTTAGAATTTTAATATCAGTATCAAAAATAACCCATTATGAGAAAAAAATTAATTTGTTAATGTAAAGGTGATATGAATATTTTTTTAACGGAAAAGTTCTGATTCGATAATTAAATAATAAATATTTAAGACAAAACTAGTAAAAACGTAATATCTGTAATATTATATATATAATATAAAGTACGCTCTATGATAGTGAAAGCGAAATGAACAAATTTCACTTTATTGAAAAACTGTGTTTGCAGTTGTTTCGTCAACGCACGAAGATAAAATAAGAGCAGCTAAAATCATTTTTATACAATTTGTTCTATATGTTGCCTCGGATCATTTCATTCCCAAATTTAACCAGTGTTTTACTAATTAGCAGAGCACTGTAACGAACTTTTTATTAATACTAATCAGGCGTAATTATAATACTTCAGATTATGGAATGTTATCAATAGTAATTTTAATATAGAAATGCATCATTCAGCATGACACAGGTGAAAAGTAAATACACTAAAAAATAGTTTACAAGTTACTGACTGCAAAAATAAAGTCGTGGCAGTCAAGAAACGTTTTCTCATAACAAACTTAACAAAGAAACTGTTTAGATATAACATTAAATTGTCTGATTCTCAATTTATAAAAATAATTTCGACTCGCCGAGATCTCATGATATCGCATTAAAATAGCATTAATGAACTTTTAAATCACAAGCCGTGTGGCGAGGTAGGTTACATTTTAAGGCGGTCGTTATCGCGTCTCCGTTCTAAAATTATCGCTAACCTATCCGAGATTTCATTACAGAAGGATAAAAAACAGTGACAAAAATATATTTACCTTCTCTACTCTTACTCCAAAGTTTACCCTCGCCATCATTCATAAACATTTTGTCCCACTGAAAAAGAAGCCTTGGCACCGTAATTAAAAGATCGTAGGCAATTTGCCTGAGATGTGTTCTGGAGGCAAAAAGCCAAAAAGAAGGCTAATTTATGAGCTTCCCTTTTAGAACTCGAAAAACCATCACAACGAACTTTGCGAGAGAATTGTCAAGCAAGTGATTTTCTTTCTTTCACTGAAATCGTGAAAAATACACATCAAAACGGATAGCAAGAAGTCATCTTTGGTGTAAGTGAATGAGAGAATATTGGCGATTTTTCAACGGGAGATGACAACAGCTCACTTGATTCAGCGTTAATAAAATATTTTTTCATTGTTGGCAATCTTGCCAAGTACATTTTCATCCATCATACACTGGGAGGATGGAAGGGCGTAAACAAAGTTTATTGAAAGAAAAGTTCTTTTTTTCTTCTTTTTTTTCCTTTTTCCAAGAAGATATGAATGGTAATCAGCAGTTAATAGTAATATATATATAACAAATTTTTTAAAACTAAACATCAAAGACATTTTATTATTACAACAAGTTTTTTTTTTTTTTTTTTTTTTTTGGTAAAGCAGTACACTTCCAGGAGGTGTTAATTTAAAATCATTTAGCGAACAGATCAATACGAGACAAAATACGTACACTCTGGCAATTTGGATTAATCGCCGCCTAAGATGCAATCGAAAAAAAAAAAAAAAAGTTGAATATGAAATATTTTATACGCCAGAAATAAACTAAATCTATACTTGGATCGGTAATTTGCGGTCTTGTCTCGATGTCGTATAAAATTAGCAATGCACTTTTCAGAAATTACTATAAAAACAAAACTGCTATACGCAAAATAGAACTATCAAATAATAGTCTATTAATTTCATATTCAAAATCGGAAATACGCGCATAGTTATGTGTATAACTAAACTGATAAAGCAAAATGTAGAGTCTGAAACGGATTTTCTTGCCTTTAGAGAATAATGTGGATAAACACACGCCATTTTCACGCTAAGCTTCTCTGCCACCCTAAAGCATTTAATTATAGCAATACCTCAAATTGAAAAAATGAAGACAAAAACCCTATGGGATATATCTATCTTTATACAATTTAGAATATTACTCTAAAATATTTAGGAACTGTTAAACAAGGCTTTGTTCAGCAATCAGTAAGTAATGATTTTTATATTTCAGAACTGGTAAATTTCAGACATATTTAAGTAAGTTTTTTTAAAGCAAAACTCTTTGAATAAGCGCATCTGTATGAATTAGCTTCATCTATTTATTCATTTTTTTCTTTCCTTCCATTCTCTTCTAATTCAAGTTTTTTAAAAAAAGTTGCAATAAGTACAGATATATAAAGAAAATTTATAAAAGTGGACGAAGACACCAGTTAGACAAATTATTTGGTGATAAAAGAGGGTTGAAATGTGGCAGAGCGGCATCAGTTCATTCGCTTATAATGAGAGCATAAAACATTAATCTCGGATGTGCACACCTGCAAGAATCAAAAGCCGCATAAAGACGAAAAAAGAAAAGAAAAAAAAAAAAAAAAAAAAATTGCTGCTGACCCCTGACGTAAGAAGTCCCTGTCTGCGGTTTCAAAGCAATTATCTCAGGTAGTTTCTTTTTCCTCCCCTCCCCCACACATTCTCTTCCGATTGGTTCTTCCAAGAAGCGAGCTTCTGGCTCGGCTAAAAAGTGGTTTTTAAAGCAGGTTCTGCGCTATCTACAATTCAAGCAGCGGAAGTCTGTAACTCTGGCGTGGGTTGGATTACATCGATAAAGGGTAATGGGTTCCGTCACTTCGTATTTTTTCCCCCCAGAGCAAATAACAGTAATCTATACTAAAGGTATAAAATGTGGGTTATTCACACGTGCATTTATCTAGAAACAAACAGTTTTAAATAATGCAGCGAGACGAAAGATATTGCTTAAGAGCTAGAGTATGAAGACTATAATGATAGTGCGCAATGGAAAAATGGCGAATGAGATCTTCTAGCAATCATAAACTTACATTCAACTTTACGATTGCAATTTAACGAAATTTTATTGCATCTTCTTAAAAAGGGTCATTATGAAAGAACAAGAGCACAGCGCTCAGCGAGGTTTACAAATCAAATGCAGAAAATATCTGTTGTCGCTTATGACCGATCATCCCATGCTACATTAGCCCTCCCCCCCTCTTAACAAATTAATCAAAATCTAGTCATAATACACGAGATGATAAAGCAAGACAAGAGTAACAATTTATCTACAGAATAATTAAAGCAGCCCATAAATTTCACATCTGAAGAAGAGTGACATTCTAATGTTCTTAAACACCTGTATCCTTTCGTAAGCAAAATTATATATAACATTTTTTTTTTATTATTATTTAAGGAGAAGCAGACATGGAATTCTTCAACTTATTCATTCATTATTCATGATGTTACAGAACGAGTTTAATTTTGATCCATTTTTAAGATTTCTTTTGAAGAGACATAAACAACGTGAGACAATCTGCAAAAGGGGAAAAGCAAGAAAAACTGAACATATGAAAGTATTTTGAACTTATTTAGTTTTAAAAGGGAAATTCGCCGCAGTAGCGTTTTTTGGTTCGTGAAGCAGTGAGATGAATTCGTAATGCTGGGTTGGTACATTTTTGAGTTATCATAGGAAAATAAGACGGTACAACTCGCAAGTTAAAATGAAACCCGGATTTGAATGATTAGAAGATAGCTTTAGAACATGGATAACATTGAAATCATAATACATTAATTTCGATACATTCAAATAAAGACTTTTATAAAAGATGTTTAACAAAGATTGACTTCTAACCATACATGAGCATTTTAATTGCGAAAACCAATTGAACTAACTTCGATTTTTACAAATTAATCAAAAGCAATTGACTTTAGGACATGGAAAAAAAAATATTTAAAAAAAACATCGTTGTAATACAGACAGCCGGAAAGAGTTAACATGCACAACAAGGAAGCATCCTTTCAAATAATAAACAATGCTAAGACATTTTATGTCTATCAATACAGGAAGTAATGGATAAGCATTAACAAGGTCAAATACTATAGATCATATTGAGTTTATCTATCCAGAAGACAATGCTTTTATTCTAAACCATTATGTTTACTCGTAACAACATAATTATTACATTCTAAATATTCTTAACATAATCAAACGGTAAATAAGATAAATAAAATAAAAATTATAGAGGAAGTTTCTGAAAATATTGACTGCTTTACTCAATAACATACGCAAAAAAAATATAGGGGTTACAATAAATCATTGCGTTGGAAATGGCAAACAGGATAGAAAATTTTTTCAAACTTGTAAGTAATCGAAATACGGTCATTGATCATTCAAAAGAATTCAAAGCAACAATTAATGCTTCAAAGTATAATCTTCAATATTTCGAAACATAAAAATTAGCTTTTTCGCTTACAATTACGTAATACCAACAAGATCTACTTGGACACACGAATTTAAATTTATTTAAATTTCAAATCGGTAAGTCTTTATTTTCTTCAGTAAATCTGAACTTTCTTTTGAGCTCTACACAAATCGCGATGTTTCAATGTTTTAAAATTCATAGTCCATCATTTTTCAGCAATGCCGATAATTGTTACAAAATGTAAATGCATTTTCCTTAGAATAATAAATAAGTAAATTTCATGGAAAGAATACAATCTAGATAATATTAATTTTAAAATAAAACTCGCAAAGAAATTACAAAATTATGATTTCTTACGAGCCAATTTCTAAAAGAAAGAAATTAATACAAAAAAAAAAGTTAATGCTTTCATCAATCAACAAAAAGATCGATGTCTTATATCTGTGATAAATAAAGCGTAAAAAGGCCAGCGTATTTCGAAACTTCTGACATTCATCTTACAAACGTTTCTTAAAAACACGAAGCATAAATATAAATATTAAAATACCTCAGTTAGTTAAATATGATGAAATCATATTTGAGTATGGCAGATTTTAATAGGAAATCTTAATGTCTGAAAAATTAATAAAATTAATGTTCTAATCAAATGCTTTACAAATAATCATGAACTCGCCATCTGTGCATAGATATGTTAAAATTTTGAATTAAAAATTAAATAAACAGAAATCTACACGAGGAAGGACTTCTTTAAAAAGTAACAGTACTTTTTAATCAATTATTCATTGAACAATTCATAAATTTTCAATGAAAAACTCAAATAATGCTTCAAAAATTTACTTTAAACAGAAAATATCTTATTTTGTGACCTACAGTGGAATCTTGCAGTGAAATAGCTATCATCAAAAACTTTTAATCGATAATTTATTTTTCTATTCTACTCCGAGCAAAACTAATACATTGTGACCTACAGTGGAATCTTGCAGTGAAATAGCTATCATCAAAAACTTTTAATCGATAATTTATTTTTCTATTCTACTCCGAGCAACTAATACATTGTGAATGTTTCTACTCATAAATTTTTTGTCGAAATTTTGTAACGTGAATAACTGAAAAACATATATTAACCTTCCACAAGACATACAAGAGTGTATTAAATAAACTATCTAATATACTATGTAAGCTGGCTAATTTACGGTTCTGTTCTGTATTACCGAATATCCTCGTCCAGTATCTTAAAAGCCATTCTTTAAAAATAATAGCACGAAAACGAAACAGACATAAACCATTGTTCTTAACCATAGTAAGAATGATCCATGAAAACAATGCACCGCAAGCAAATTAGTATGAACACAATGAAAGCATCCATTAATGATCATTTAATGGCAGGAAGTAAGAATTAAAAGGTTACAATGAGTCCTCAAAATGAATCGCAATATAGACTCTGTCCAATTAATTAAATCAAATTAAACATTGAAACTTGCATTGTGTGATGAGGAATTCACTCAAATAATTCAATACATATATAAACGAAAATTAAAACATTTGAGATAATACATGAAAGAATTCCTTTTTAAAATAAATTTTTATAAGCAACAGTAAAATGTACAGGACTCGCGGCATTACCAACATTCATTTGTCTTTAAATTTGAAACGCAAAAAAAAAAAAAAAAAAAAAAATGGCGCATTTATGTATTACAAAATAATTTTTTTGAACTTTAACTTTCTGCCACATAATGCAAAATAGCTTTTCTTAGAGTGATAAGATCGCCAGAATAAAAATAATTTCGTTCAATTCTGTAAAATTTTCATTTCGTTTGCAAATCGCAGAAGACAAAAGGTCAAAGATCATTATTTTAGAAACGAATACATATACTTTCAAGGAAAGGAAGTTTACCAATTGCGGTTAATTCATTGGGTATTCTTTTATACCAGTTTGGCATGGGCGTATCCACGAGTGAAAATGGCCCTCAACACAATTTGTTCTTAACATGAGATCAGAACGTTCAATGTTCAATTTTCCAGTCAAGTTGTAACAGATTAAAAAGGATTTGATAAATGGGAAATCCCAATGACTAAACGTATCTCTCAGTGTTCGTTGCATGGGACATCCGTAACAGAGTCTGCTTTTGCAAAGGTTTGAGTGCCTTATGCTTGTGGCCGTTTCGGTTAAAGTCTTGTAACTTATTTTCAAGTTTCTCATAATTTTTTATATTATAATTTTACACTAACCATCACTTAATTGTACGCACAGCCACAAAAACCACAATCTTGAGCAATAATCCATACAAATGAAAATCGTGGCCAGTTCACAATCAAGTCAAATGTATTTTTAACATACATATTCATCCCACTTAAGTGTATTTAAATTTATAACAAATAATCTTAGTTGAATAGAATTTGCTTCTCTTTTGATACAAAATTATTCGTTTTAGAAAAAAAAAATAATCTATTTTAAAATATTTTTGTTTTAAAATAATATATATATTTCGACATTAGCATACGAAACGAAAACCAAGCAAGAGTTAGAAGTATTCTTTGTTAAGAAATTTTATTAGCACAAAAACGAAGTTTTTTTTTCTTTTTTTTTTTAAAAACATATAATCGATCTATTAAGGAATAAAATAAATGAAAAAATACTTATTTTACTAATAATAATTGTAGCATAACTAAGTGTAGGAAAAGTGAGAAATTAAAGTCCAAATAAAATAAAGGCTCTAGGATTGCTAGTTGTATTACGAAATATAAATTAAACAATTACATAATTAACTTCTAATTTATTTGAATGGCTTTTTTAAAGTTCAAAAAGATGATGTAAACAGCCTAATGGAAAAAGTGTCTGGATTCGAAAATCCACTTCTTTCGCGCTTATAAATAAATACTCGGAAAAAGTAGCCACCCAGACTACCTTCCACACACGCTGTAGATGATTTAATCTTCCTTGAGATTCAAAGCACACTTCTGCAGATAATAAAGAGAATCATTGCAAGCAAAGTGAGATTTTTCTAAAAAGATTTTCGAGATCAACACAGAAAATGACGATGCCACCTGAATGTAAAACGCGCTTAAGTGGCGTTGGTTTTTATATCGATAGATAATAAGCTACTAAAAATCTTATCTGTCTCGCTTTCGATGGCACACGAGGTAAGAATACGAAAAGACAAAGAAATTTAATGTAACAATTAGAGGTACAAAACGCGACGGATGAGGTCAACAGTGATTATTTTGACTGTATCCGAAAGCCAACGATTTTCGGACTCGCAATCCATCAAGTTGCTCCACAGGAAGTCATTACAGACAGTTCAGTTCGGCAACTGCCTAGTTTGGCAAACAACGTCACCAGAAAAAGTAACTGACTTACATCAAGTTACAAATTAAGAAGGGAAACAGACGAAAAAGGAAGGGGAAAGAGAAAACAAAGTGAAGAGAGAGAGACAAGAAAAAAATGCTCGACGCCACACGGGGAACTACTGTTTATTTACCACTATCGCTCATAATAAGGAAGGAAGAACTATTTTGGCTACTAAACGCACCACTCTGAAAAAATAACGCCATATATTTTTAGCCCGCGCACATATTTAGAGAAGGTCACAAAACACTACTACAACACACAATTACAACTACTCGCCATAATGAATAGATGCTCCCTAAATTAACTGCAACAACCCAAAACTACCAACCATACCACCCTTTTTCTTAACGATGAAATGGATATCGAATGGGGACCATGCACAAAATTATGCTCGGACAGGAGGACAGAAGCCGTTCCAGACATGGTTATAACAGGAACAGATCAGTGTCTTTAACCTTTCTACCGAAATTCTAATAAAAAATGACAATTCATCTGATATGATCATATAGTGGCCACAAAAGTGATTTAATGGAAATTTAGTTGCCAATCATTATTCTAAATAATATTCCAAAATTTGAATTCATTACTGTTAAACGATATTTCTATATTTATTTCGACAATTCATAATAGATGGATAGTTTTCAATAATCAATAATTCGCCTTTTATACATCTAGCATTAATACTGTTGTATCTATCAAAGTGTTTCCAAAACCGAATCATTTTTCGGCAAGACTGCGTGAATTTTTACACAAGACAGCTACGAAAAAGAAGAAACGGCTCTGAATTTTAAAACATGAATTTTTAAATATTTTTTAATCTGGTTTTGTCCAAAATCTGGAGGGAAAAAAAAAATCAGGAATGTGCTTAATTATCATTTTTCAATCATTCAGATATATGCATGATCCTCCAGTTCAGTTTCTTTCAAAAAACATTTTTGTACATACAAAGTCAGATTCGTAATCACACACCTGTAAAATAAAATAAACTAGGGAAGAAAATTGTTGCTCTTAATTTTATGTTCATTTTATTCATAATGGACATTCTCAAAATGCATTGAGAAAATAAGATTATTTTAGAGAAATATAATTACTCATATTTAATTCCATATGAAAAGTGTTGTAAATAATTTTTAAATCAAACATAACCTAATATACGACTGAAATTTTTTATAAAGTGATTCTGCTTAGCATTCTGCATTCAAATTATAAAGAAATCCCACACAAATTATTGCATTCTTGAAAATTATCACCATGATGCATCATCCACCTAATCAAGATTAATAGTAAACGGTAAAAAACTATGCTAATATATATAACAAAATAACGTGTGCATACAGGGCTAACCAGCATATCCAAATGATTTAGAGTGTCCTCGTATCTAAAATTTGCAAAAAAAAAAAAAAAAAAGTGGTACTAGTAGGCCAGGAACAGGATAATCGGGCCAAAGAGTAGTTTAGAGTCCATGAACCAAGCTTCCGTCCTCTGCACAAAGGATCACGCTACTACTACTTTTACAACCTGGGACGGAGGCCAGATAATAAAAACAAAATTGTCCCACTAGTTACCTTCGTTAAGTAGGGAGTGCACGCCTCTCACCACGCAAAGGAAGCTTTAGCTTGCACGCGGACGGAAGCGAGACACAGTGTTTGTGAACGAATTCAAGCTATCCCGAAAGCCACTGGTGGGTAATGACAGCTCACAGAGCCTTAATAAGGCAACGATGCATAAATATGCGATTGAAGAATCATAAAAGGTGGAATGTGAGCATAGGTTGTTTGGTACCACCTATGCACCGACTTTCTCTTTTATTCCATTCAGTATTTTCTCCCCTCCACTTTTTTTCATTTAGATGTATTCTGGGACCTATGTTAGAATTAATATTTTTGATAGTTCTTCATGAACGCTATAAAAATGCGATGCATTTCAATCATAAGTTCAACAATAATAACTTATCTGCAACTAACATATCAATTACAAATTTTAAAAAAACACCTCTATAGTCAAAGACAATTCAAGCTCATACAATGGTGAAGTTACAAGATATATTATAAAATACTAAATAGTTCTTAATATCATCATAAGGCCTTTTAAAGTAAGTGGCATACTTGAAGAGAATTTAGTTTTCAAAACCAATCTTCGCTTTAATCGTGAGAATAAAATAATAAATATTCATCTTAGCTGTTGATGGATCTGTTAGAAAGCAATCTTAAGATGCGTAAATATATGTAACGTATCATCAACCAGACATGTGCTTACTTGCTGTTTTCTAGGTTCTATCAACTTGAGCTCTCTTTATCTTTAATAGTTTGAGATTGATACAAATGATTAAAATGCTATTTTAATTCCAATAATCTATAGACTACTCCAAAAGCTAACTTTCCCATATGGTGAAAATCATACATAGTGGAGCTGAGCAATAAATACATTATTTCGGATAATCATAAAAAAAATGAGTTAAATAAATTCATAATGAAAGCAGTCTTATTTTGAATGCCTGTTTTTAGAGCCTATATCTTACTTCATTTAAATTCTTTCAAATAAAATCAGGCATCGAAGCGTATGAATCGATCAAGGTAATCTTAAAGTGAAGGATTCATTCGTACAACCTTTAAGAAGCAGTTAAAGTTATAACCTTTCAGCAAGGCTGTATTTCATCAGCTGAAAAATAGGGATTATTTAGATGATTCAATAAAAAAAAAAATTCCATTTTCAAATCGATTTCACAAGATGGTGTGTATTTGATCATGAAGATTTAAAATCATTCGTGATTTATATACCTATCACTCATATATATATATTACATATAAAATAAAAATTCATAGCTACTTATAAGCAAAAGGCTGACAGTTAAAAGAATAGGAGCTTAAAATCTAACGGCCTAGATCATTTCTTCACAACGTAATGTTTACAAAAATGATAGTGAAATGATACAGCAAGCGCTTTCTAAATTCCAAATCATTGCCAACCCAGGATGATTTAAGATTAAATGCGATTAAAAAAAATGAGTAAAATATCTACAAATTTGCCCAAGACTTTGATATACAAACATTCAACTTACAAGACTGGACTAATTGAAGTTTAATACATCAAATAATTATTAAAAAAAATAACTGAAAATTCTTCTACCAACGGCTGTTCAAAACCTGATTTCTTTCGGTAGTAACGGTATTCGGAAATGCCAGACCAAAGTGACCCCTACATCATCATGAAAAATTAAAGGAAGGAGAGTGAGACTGCATAGCGATGGGGCAGAAAGACTACCAATTGGGAGCTGAGAAATATTCAAGGCTATTATAGGTAAGTCAGAAATGACCACTCCAGAGAAATATCGCTCACCTTGAAATATAGTAAAAAAAGTACAAGCCCGTAAAGAATGTAGGCACGTGTTAAAATTGTATGAAGTGGTATTTCCTTCAGAATCAGAATATATGATGTGGATCGGTTAGATAATTGTTTCATTCAGCATTTACACCATAACAATTCTGAACGATATCGAAACCCCAGAAGAATCCCTTAAAATTATAGTTATAAAAGTAGTTTAACGGCTTATTCTAATTCAGATTGAGTTTGGTTTGTTAGAGCTTTTTAGAATTACTTCTGATTGAGATAAGCAATTTAGAATTCTTTAAAATTGAATGCTTGCTTTTTCATACAAAATTTCCTTTACAGATTTTTTTTTTTTTTAAAGTTAATCTGTATTTTTTTTTTTTTTTAAGTTTGAAAAAAGTTACGTTACATTAAGTTTTATTTCATTATTGTAAGAAAACGAAATTAATCCATGGCTTAATGCGATATTATTAAAAATTAATACAAACTAGCAAACTTTATATATTACACAATATATTAATTCTTGAATTAGCACTGCTATTCAGAATGTAGCATATGTTTTCATTAACACTTATGAGAGATCAATAACTTCAAATGTTTTACACGGCTACTGTAGATATGCCCCGTACACAGATTTCTGAATAATAATTCGAACCAAGGTTCGAAATTCGCTCAAAGCAAATAAGACTAAATTCGGTAACATTTCCCGACAATATAGTTTATCAAAATTTTCAATGGTCATTCAATAATAGTCATTAAATTAATACTCAGTGGAAAAATTATATACATTATACAGTATTTTATTGTACCACAACAATGTGAGTTCACATTTTACACAATTAACACGGCATTCATAAACTAACACTTGCTTCCATTTTGCAAATCCAACCACAAAAGATCAATGCCTGGCGAGTTTAAAAAAATTCAGTAAGTCACACTTTAGCAGCTTCACACTAAACACTTATGATGAAGCAGTAAATGCCAGAGAAGTTATCTGAAGGGATGAAAGAAAATTATGAGGTCATGTTTGATAAAGTCTGGATATACGAGGTCAGCGGAAAGTTTTGATGGCATTTTTATCATGAGAACAGACTACCTAAGAAAAATAAATTAGAATGGATGCTAAAACGAAGGCCTCTTGTGAGAAAAATTATAAAAACATGTTTAAGTCAGAGTAGTAAATAATAATTAATATTTCTTCGGGTCTCAGTAAATGATGGTAAATTCAAGTTTAAAAATGTATAATAAATACGGAATAGACGAATTCCGCAGTAAATCAATTTCAGTAAATCAAAGCAGACAGGGGGAAGGTACCGCAAACTAAACAATAACCAGGAAACAGAAACGTATTAAATAGTTAATTTCTGACGAAGTTGTTTCGGAATTCAATGCTTAAGATCGATTTCGAAATTCATGTAGAGAATAATTACTCCATGTTTAAAGGTGTTTCTCGATTATCACGATATCGTTTTCTAATGGAATAAAGAAAATTATTTTTAATAAAAACAGCAATTAAGCGTCTTAAATCATGATTCAAATTCTGAAGATTAAGAATTTTCTAGGTTTCTTAAAACTGTCTTGTATATTCCAACGCTTTTCATGGTATTAGTACAGTAAATTAACTCATTCCATTCAAATATGAAGGAATTAAATTTCATTATAAGAAACATACAAGGAAAGAACAAATTATTCATAAATTTTCTATTTCTGGAAGCTTATTAAATCCAAATTTACAAAGATGTACAAATGAAGAATATTTATATTATATATATTATTAATTCCGCAAACAATGCTAAGGATTTTGAACTAACCAATTTATTTCAGAAATTAAAAAAAAAAAAATCAAAGACAGGCAATTTGTTTAACTAGACAAAATAATGGTTTTGGGAAAGAGGGGATATCCAATAACAATGAAAATATCAGAGAATAATAAGTTTTATTGAAAACTCTGCAGTAAATAATATTTATCTTTATTTTCCTTTTGTTTCATACATTAAAATCTAGGTTTAGCTTAAAAAATTAAAACAATTCTAAACAATAAAAGAATTTTTAATGATAAATGAATCAATTTAAACAAAAAAAAGGGGGGTGGGGGTGTAAGTTATTTCCTTACAGATTGGTATTTTCTGTAGGAAAAAAGCCATCCCATAAAATGTATCACATCCCTACTTGAAATTTCCTTTTGATGTTTAATATAAACTTACTTTTAAATTATTCCGTCCACTCTTTTGAATTAATCAACATTATTTACCTCACAAAGCTGTTTTTTACACTCGTCCCTGTTTTTTATTTTATTTATTTATTTATTTTACAAAAAAGTAGAAATGGACTACATATGAAGCAGTCAAAAATCCTTAGCTTAAAATTCAAATTAACGTAAAATTATAAATTAAATATGCAATTAATCTTTTATTGAGATTTAAGACGTAGTAAAATACTTTATAATAAATGTAAGGCCAGCTTTGAGTTCAGCCAGACTCTATATCATGTTACACACACACACACACACACACACACACACACACACACACACACACACACACACACACACACACACACACACACACACACACACACACACACACACACACACACACACACACACACACAAAATAATAATAATAATAATAATAATAAAATACTTTATGTATATTGAGTTTAACCTTTTCACTAAATTAAAATCGTTTATATCCACTGCATTTAAATAAATACTCTAAGATCAAACAATACTTCGTCAATAAACACAAGCGCTCGGAAAACATTAGTTGTCATGCTTCTTTAAGCGTGATAACTACAGTGATAAAAGTACAAATGGTGCGGTGATTGATCAGAATTCAAGAACTCCAAAAATAAAAATCTACTTTAAGGGCACGTGTAATTAATAATAATAAAAAAATTTTAAATTAATAAAAAAATTTTATCATATAGTCGCCAGATGAGGATCCACTGTCAACAGCACGTGCCACGACCCAAGATTCTCACAGATCAAGTTGTATTAACTTTTGCAACTAAAACTCCATTCAGTGTGAATGCCTTTTAGCGAATGGCACTTTATACTGTCTAGCTTCTCATCTGAATCTGGAAAAATCTATGATGGAACCGACAGCAACTTTAAAGAAGCAAGCTGTCGGCTTGTCCCTGGGAAAGATGCGCATGGGGGAAGACTCGCTTCAGGGATCGCCATTTTAGCTAGCACACTCCAGCGATTCGTAATTCCTTCCCATTTTCCACACTCGTCAGCACACAATGACACTATTAGTAAAGATGGCAGATAAGCGGATATATAAACTTCTCTTTTGTAGTGGGTGCCGCGTGTACGATGCCTTCATCAAAAACTCGAAAGACAGCAGTTGGCACGCTCCTCGGCACATGGCTTCTCACGAATAAGAATAGAACAATTAAAATAAGTATTGTTTATAGCCTTGTTGGGAATTATTGTTCGATCATACCATAAAGTCCTGATAAAATCGTACGATACACATTTCAATGAATTCAAAAGAATAACTGAATTGCTAAACATGAATGGCAAAGATAAATTTAGGGCTGGCCTTTGGAAATGGGCTGAACTTTAAGGAAATTTCGTCTTTCCATTTTAATGAACTAAACACTTCCGCAGCTACTGATATGAAAGTAAGAATAATTTTCAAAAAAAAAAAAAAAAAGAATTGAAGAAAATGTAGTGAGATTTGTAATTACCCTGATATCCTATTTAATTTATTAAGGAACGAAAATAATTAGCTTTAATAAGAACAGAAAATACTTGTGTATATTTACAGTAAATTCAGTAAGTTATTCAAAGTAAAAGCACCGAAATTCGTATTCGTGAAATTATTATTATTATTTTTTTTTCAATCTTCGTACTACTTTCAATAACCAATTTCTTCATTCTTAATAAGAAATAATGATTTAAAAAAAATCTCGTTTAAATATTCCGCAGTGATTCAAAAGCAGCTGTATACATCGTTAATATTAATCATGAAGTGAATTCTTGCTTTATTTCTATCTTTTGTTATCATCTTCCAAAATCCTGTTCTAATGCGGAGCCATTCTTGACATTTCGTTATAACTGTATTAATTTAAACAACAAAAAGTTAAAATTCTCAAAAACTTGGGAATATTCTACAATATTTTCAATAACAACTACATCTTTGAAAAAAAATTAGAAATTTTAGAGCATTCTGGATCAGTTTCAAATATTTTTGAACACTACTGTATTTTAGACAATCCAGGATATTAAAGCAATATAAATTTTGAAAATGATAGATTATTCTAAAGTATTTTGGAGACATTCTGTTACATATCTATATAATTACTTTAGGTATTGTTTGAACTTTAACATTCAATATTTTTTAAATTCCCCTTCGAGTTTCAATGAAATCATGTCAGTTGTTTCTATAAAATGCTTTGTTTATTTTATCTCTTTATTAAGATGCAATAATTCAAACCACTTTGGGAAGAAAACTGAAGATAAACTATGTTGATTATACACAATCTAGAATACAGGATAGTATCTAAAAACCCATTCCGACGGTGGCTGTTTTCTGCTTATAATGTATCATAAAATAAATTTGTCCGTAGAAGTATTTTAATATCTTTAAGAATTAATTACTTTTTAAAAAAAAGTAAAACAGTGAAAATAAAAATTATCCAACCAATTCCACGAAAACGTTTGCTAAAGAGATCTTCCAGTAAATGTCCAAGAACCATCAAAACCAAAATAAAGGAGACAATAACGCAACCTTGACATCAAACCATCATTCGTTCGAGCTAAAAAGTAATATATTGGGCGAAAAGACACGCATATAAAGACGTGTGACGTACTCGTTCCTTCGCAAATCTGTCAGAGGCGAGAAAGAAAGAAAAACGCTTCACCAATCGATACCAGGCACCCATGAACAGACGCAGGGTGATAGTAACTCACGCGTGCTAAGTCTGCTTGCTGGCTTAGAGAAAGCGAAATTTTAAGCTCGCCAACCCTGACCTACATGTCTTCGCCAGCAGCCAGGTGAGATTAGCTACAGATGGTTACAGGGGCGGAAAACGAAACTGAAATGAAAAGAGAAACGCACAAGAGATCGTAAATATAAATTTATTCAGTTTCCGAGATTGGTGCCACGATGACATTATTACAGATGCGCAAATAAGAATGGCCATGTCTTGTGGGAAATATACAAGAAATTTAATGAGAAACAGCAACTAAACGTCTTCGAAGACTTTCCAGTAGATTCTAAAATACTTTATATAAGGTAATTGACGTAACAATTCAAATAGGAATACTTATCAATGCATAAATAGCAAGGATAGTATGTGTCGTATTTTAAAATTAAGAATTAGCTACTTATTCTTAAAAAGGCATTATTACACTGGGATAATCAGAAAGGGTTCCTTAAATTCGAACAAATGTCATGGCTTCAGAACGCCGTCTTAAAAAATATTTTTAACAACTAATACAAGTTTATAAAATTTTTGGTGGAATAAAGAATGGTACTTAGAGCTGAGCCTCTTACATTGATATCCACAGCTTAACCTTTGCACTCTTATGTCAAGTCTGACTCGTCATTCTGAAGGATAAAAAACATCATTTTCACATTCTTAAGATAACGTTATAATCATATAGAAGCAAAATCTCGTAGGTTAATTTTTAGGAATTATAACAAATCTACATTTTTGAATTTCCTCAAACTAAAAGGGAACCCTACATTGGCATACTATGTATAATTATGCTTCTTATTATTTTTCTAAGACCAAAGGATAAAGGTCAGAAGAGGGCCAGTGAACATTTAATTGAACAGCTTACATGATCTAAACTAAAATCATATTTTTCAGAATCTGGTGTAGGAATTAAAAACAATGTTACACACTGAGATAGATTTACGTGCATTAATTTATAATATAGCCATAAACATTCACGTTTTTAACAAAGAAAAGGAAAAATTGTTTGCTCGCTTATAAAACAGCCAGTCTCAAAGAAATCTCTTTGATTCTGGATCATTTTTCGCACTCACTTCTTCATGACCCCCCCCCCTTTTTTTTTTTCGCAAACAATAATAGGAAGAAAAAAAATGATCATAATAAAAATAGAAATACTCATTTCTAAAGTAGGTTTTAATCCAGATAGTTAATGGAAGACATAACGCAGAAAGATGAACATCCATGTTGAAATAGTTTTTGATCCAAGATGATTCTTGGTATAATAACAAACAACACTATTATTATTTCTCTTCATTAAACAAAAGAACAAATGTTCTACATAATAATTATTTCGGCATTCATTACATCAAGAGCTGTACGAAAAGTTCTTGTGATGAATGGAGTAAGAAAGAATGAAGCAGTGAAAAATGAAACAGTTCTTGCAAGGAATGAAAAGAAATAGTGATATAAAACTACTTTTTTTCTCAATGGCACAAATATCACGTGTGCTGTGCCTGAGAAAACAAGTGACTCAACAAGAGTCAAATCAATGGATAAAATGAATCAGAGTTCGATGAAGAGCAGCACCACTTTTAACCACTTAACTGTTTCATTTTCTTTACTATTTAATAAGATGACATCTTAAATTTTGGGAATAATTTCTTATTTTGATTCAAATGGAAATCCATTGAATACTTGACTCATATGTGTATTCAAAGTAATTTTAATACACATTGAATATAATATTGAACTATAATCGTTATAATTAGTTATTTTTGCTTACAACTATCAAAATTCGATAAATCGATACACGTATAGCATATAGGCAAAATAGTTAAGCGGTTAAAATTATGAGATAAAAATTAGAAGAAAGATTTTAATTTATATATATTATAACTCGACACTAAGCATGGCATTTTTTTTTTTTTTAATTAACTGAATCACGATGTATATAGGGTGTCTCTGAATGCATGGGCCAAACTGCCTATAAAGAAGCCTTTTTTGTATAGCAATGGGGGATTAAAAATAGAAAGTTTTAGCGGAAAAAACTAAAATGTTCAGGAAATGAAAAGAAATAATATTACAGTTAAGTGCTAAAATATGCCACCAACAGCATCGATGCAGGCCAGGCAGCTGATTGGTGTATTGCTACCCGAAAAGTTACAGCAGCAACTGTAAGTTTTACACTGAGGTCCTCATCAGAGGGCCTCAGTGCAAAACTTAATGGGAACAATGTATTTTTCAGTCTTGCTTGAATTTACTTACGCTTGCTTGCTCTGCCTACACTTTTTATTTCCGATTCTATATTTCTGTACAAAAATTGTTTATATGTTATTTTATTTACTCTTAAAATTTGGCCCATGAATTCAGGGACACCCTGTATATAAAGAAGAGTATAATATTTAAGAATTTAGATCAAATTATGCCAGTGCGATATTAACAATTAAATGATTAAATAAGAATCAACTATAAAAAAAATTGCGACAAGACCAGACTTATGGCAAAGGGGGAATGGAAATTTATGTCCAAAAAAACGCTATTTGATTTCTCCTTATAAAACGAGAAATTATGCAAGCCCAAAAATCCAATAAATAAATAAAAAATGTCTAACACATACAGTATTAGCATGTATACATATATCATTACATTTCATATTTGAGTTTTTAAATTTTGAACATTACGATATAATTCTTCAAAAGAAATATTTCGACAAAATTATTGCGAAATGATTTGAATACCCTAAATTTCATATAGTTCCATGTTCTCGAAAATTCCAGTATCGATTTCGTAAACAACTGAATGGTTCTTTCAACTCTTCGAGAGACCCGTCTGCTTTAGTGAAAGAAAGTAGACATCATCGAAAGAGAGGTACATGAGCAGAAAGTTCAATTGAAAGAAATGGGGAAACAATGCAGCATTGGCAGGAAAAAAACAAAAGTTTTATTTACGTTTCCGCTTCAAGAGGTTTTGTTTACAAGGCCTCATGCCTGTGAAACCGGCTCTAGACGTCATTAAACAGGTTCGAATCCGGTTTCCTCTCTCTGCTGACAAACTACCTATTGAGAATAATCTGGCTGGAAAGTCTCCCAACCCTTGATTCGACTTGATTTTGGAAACTCCCTTTCATTTAAGAAAGGAAGACCTTTGCTAATAAATTCGATTTTATCAATTATTTCGAAGGTTTAAAGGAGGAAAAGTATACATCATAAATTATGCTGAAAAATCAAAAGTCAATAAATATTTAGTTATAATAACAATATGAAGAAATTTGCACAGATCTGAATGATTTAACTTAAGTTTATAATTTATTATAGTATGTGTCAGCTTAAAAATAAAGAACACAAAACAATGCAGATAACATCAAACTATAAACTGTGGTGCGCGAATATGGATCGTGTATCGAATTATCGCATTTTTAAATGTAATTCGTAGATGAAATGACATGAAATCCTGAACACCTCAAGCGCTTTACAGACTTTTAGCTGAATCAATAGGATAACATTTTCAAAACAAAAGACGTCATCTAACTGGATACTGTAGAAAGCAATACAGTTAAGAGGTTAATCCATGCCTGCCAACCACTAATCAGAATCGAAAAAGAATTTTGGTTTTAAATGTTTGTCATTTAAAAATACAAAGTTATTGTCCAAAGTAATTTTATTCAAAACGAATAATAAGTAAAGATAATAAAATAAATAAGAAAAATATCTGATCAGATCTAAAATGGCAATGAATTAGGGCAGCTTTGAACAATAAAAGAAAAAGATACGATTCAAAATTAATAAAAAAATAATGGCTACTATATATGAAGGTTTGAAAGAGGTGGAGATATGTTGCATATATTTTTAAAAAATCCGCTAAATAGTACTTACTGTAAGATCTAAGAAATTAGATTTTTTAAAAATAATTTAAGAGTATGATTCTGAACTTCAAGCGAGAAATTACCCCTGCACGTAATAAAGACAGCAAAGCTGACTTAACTGTTTAGATCATTTAACTTATATTATTTTATAAAAATATAGCAACTTAAGATATTATTTAAAGACATCTAAATGTAATATTTCTGAAACTACTACTATAAAATAAATTATGTCCAAATCAAATTTTTATCAAAACAGATAATTTTAAACTGATAGCAGCATTACATAGCAGTAGATGGAAAAAAATTGGCACAACTCGTTTCTTATATGAATTTTGGGAAAGCAGTATTAATTACAAAAATAAAAGTTATTTAATAATAAATCACAGTAGACTTGCATTAAAACCAGAATTTAATAGGTACTAGGTTCTTCTAGAACTGGAGCTCTAAAGCAGATAAAATAATCAAAATCAGGTAACATAATCATAAATAACTTAGTCTTGAAACTTATGACGGCAAAAAGTATTTAAAATTGCTGGCCACATTCGAATGAATATCATTAAATTCTTATCTAAAATATCCCAGCTAGAACAATGGAAGGGTCTGTTATTAAGTGATTAAAACTTCCATATAGCGGAAGAATAAGTGGAACAAAAGAAAGAAGTAAAGATGTAAGAAGTAAAATTTTTAGAATACAAAAAATTTAATCAAAAAAATTTTAGAGCCTTAATGTTTTGACCTGCTTTTTGAATCTTAAAATAGTCGGGAAATAATTTAAAAATTATTTTCGGAAAAAGAATTTTCAAATATATAAATGAATGAAAATAGCAATAATGTTTTGAAAATCAATATAAATAAAATGCATGATTGTATGTAATAAAACACATCATCTCCACGGATTGTTCACAAAAAATTATGAAATAATTTGAATAATAAAATTTAATACATGAAAGAATTCTACTAAGAAAAGTTGTGTTCTTATTAAGAAAACAAATTGTGTTCTTATTACTTTTAACTTAATAAATATATCGATAAGACAAAAAATTATTCGGCTATTTTTTTCCAGTTTATTCATAAAAAAAAAAAAATCAATTTTAACCTTACTACGATATTTAATGCAATACGAGTTAAGTCCCCAAGATTATAGAAATAAATTTTTAATTAGCAAATGTTTTAATTAATCAATTTTAATTTAAAATAACTTCATAAAATTATTATTTTTATTTTACACTTTTCTTTATTCCGTAAATTTATATTTTTGTTTGAATAAAAAAAAAAATTGTACAATGTGGAATTAAAAACTGCGTTCAAGCAATTAAGTTTTACAAAGGTTTTATTCATAACCTAAATAAATTATTTTTCCAAAACTACACAAACATAATTCAGCTCTCCAGATGTAAGGAAAAGAAGTTAGGGAAGAGAGAACTAACGATTGGAATATCACGTGAGCAAATGAGGTTTGAGGGTCGTTGTCCGTCCCTAGCTGTTTTTCCACTAGGTCATTTTCTTTTGTAAAGGAGAAAGTAGAAGAGCTACTTCTTTTATTCCCGACAAGTTTCTCCTTAACTTGGGCCGACTACCGACGTTTTGTAACGCACCGATGAACCCATACGGATTTGCACCAGAGATACGGCGGCGTTTTGTTGTGTCGGCTACAATTTCGGAGCAGAAATGGAAAATCTCACCATATTATAATATTTACCTTGCCACAGGCTGAAATCCGGAGATTATAAAGAGTTTTCCTACATCACAAGTATTAAAGATTTACCGGCCAGCTAAAGGAAGTATTCAGAAATTCAAATGAAGGCTTTTCAACATTTTCATTCAAAATTCATAATATATTAACTCAGCTTATGAAGAGATATCGAGACAATAATAAAGGAGTATAATACCATAGTATTTATTTTAATTTATCATTTTCAGATATTTTCATAATCTTATGCATTTTTAAAATAGGTTCTAACACCTTCAAATGTTTGCATATTAAGAATTTAATCATACTGATATTTCAAGCAATAATAAATACCTCTACAGGTGGCATTTTAAAGTGTTTTGGTTACGATCTTTAAAACCAAAAATATGATTTGGTTTGTTTTAATGGCGCAAAAGCCATAATTCGCCATGCTGCGTCATCAGTATGGAAATGCATGTGCATGAGACTCATTTTAAGCTTGCACAAAACTAATGTCCAACGAAAAAAAGTGGGGTTGGGGAAGAGTAATATTTAACACAAGCAAATGACAATATGTCTGTCATAGAAAATGCAAAAACATTTCTTGACAAATGCCTCAGTTAATACCACTGCAATCATAGTTAAAGAAGTTTTCATCAATGTTCTAAGTCCTCCTCTACAAAATTACTGCCATTTTACAGAACACTTGTTTCATCTATCGCCATTTTATTATTACACACACAAAGGGGAAAAAAAAAAAAACATATAAGAATTGCGAATTTAGATATAGTGACTAACTTTATACCACAAAGCCGGTTTGTTCAAATCGCTCCATTTGTACAGCAAAAACATATACAGTACAATCGAAATGCATGGTTCATTTCACATTTGGGATAGGAAAAACCGAACTGCAGTACAAAAAAATATCAAAATTTGTAATAATAGTTAAAAACAATAATATTAACTGTAGAAAGCGGATGAAGCTTTGCTGATATCTAACTTTTCCTTTCCTTGTTTACGAGGATTTGAAACAAAAATTTTAAATTTGATTCCTTTTGTATAACTGAAAACTTTTCACAGTTTGATACATTCAAAAGAACATTTTTTATAATTTAAAATATCTTCGGCTTTTTTTTTTCACTGCTTTTTTTTTTTTAAGTTTTAATTTTCCAAACAGCTTTTAAGTTGTCTCACAAATATCGATTTCCAATTCAAATTTCCGTAAATAAGGCAAAAATATACCAATTAAATTGTGCTTTCCTTAAATATTGCAACAAAATGAGAAGAATAAATTAGAGAATATTGAAAGAGCTGATTTTTCGAAAAATATTCAAGAAGAAATTAGAACAGTTCAATGATGCAGCGGATCTCGAAAACAAGAAAAAAGATTACTAGCTTTTCTAATTGAAATCCAAATCACAAACATAAAATTTCGAATACTTAAATTTATTCAGATAAAAAAAAACAATATCAAACAAATACAACTTTTCCACCGATTTGAAGGAAGTTATTAGAATGGGATTTAATGGATAAACACCGTTTATAAAAATACATTTCCAACAGTACTTGTTGTTGTTTTGAAGAATTTATATGGATTCTAAAGCAGATTAATTATGTAATAACCGGTTTTGTTTAAATAGATCGCCGTAGTATGCCTGTAAAATGCTGATATCACGAATTATACTAATTTACAAAAATTATTGAACCAAAAGTCGTAAAATATGTTAGGATAGATGTTTAAATTTCAAATAAACGAGTGAATTTCAGCAAATTGCATAGATATGCGACTACAAAAATTATTTCCTTCATTTTTTGTGCTACTAATATCAAATCTCGCATGTCGTACACACTTTTGAATGCTTAAGTTAATGACACTAAGTTACAAGAGAAAAAAAAATCCGTTGTATACTTCTAATAAAATAATTAAATTCAAGTAAGGAGGGTGGATATTTCAATAATTTTTTTTAGGTAGACTCCTATAAGAAGACTATCTATTGCAACTGTTCTCATGACAAGACTTCGGGAAAGTTTCTTCAGTTCTTCACCCCGATCATGGCCCCTAAAGCCCAAAATCACCCTTCGTTCAAAAGCATGTTATCTTGTGATAACTAGAGTAATTTTGTTTCGATTTTGATGGGCAAGGAATGTGTTGTTAGAAATGTAAAAATCTCGAACGAGTTCCTAAATGGCTCATCTAGTTCAAAGGGGGGGGGGAATAGTGGAGGTGAAATTTTCATTTCGCTATACGTTTATTAATAATGAAGATAGAAAAATAAATGCAATTAGCCAAATTAGCATCTCATTAAAAGGAACAATTTTTGTATTTAAAATTTTTCAATAACTGCAATATCTTAGAAGTTAGGGACTGAAAAGTGATTTTCAAGCCCCAATTTTGACCGTTTCTAACATCAACAATTTATGTTGTAAGATAGTAACTTAGATGTAAAGGAATCTATTGTTGTCTTCCAGCTTGCCGAAAGGATTTTTTTTTTTTTTTATCTTTTTAATTATTATTCTGGACAACTATTTTAACAGCAATAGAAGTAGAAATTCGAATTTTTTAAAGATTGGTTTAAACAAAATAAAGATGACAGATTTTTTTTCTTTAATTTTTTTTCTCTTCTTTTCGAAGCAAAGATTCTTATATGAAGAATATAAGCAAACAGGAGAAAGAATTACGGAGGGGAAACGAGAAAGAATTTTATGACAAAAATCTGAATAAAATCTCACGCATTATGTAATTCTGTACAGAAAAGCAAGGACGTTATGACAGTAGCATTAATCAGCATGAACTTGCGCGTGTGCCGAGTTTCAATGCAGTTTAGCGTCACATGTGTTTTCGTCTTATTGATTTACGAGAGATTAGTGATGTCAGACACTGAGTCACAAAAAGCACTGGAGATGAGTCAGGTGTAAAGAATGCGCATTTAGGGAAATTTTTTTTCTTCCAATATGTTCTTCAAACTTCAAAATTGCACTTTTTCATAAACAAACTATTCATCATGACAAGTGAAGTACATATTTTCTACCTTTCTGCATACGGCAGCAGTTTTTTTTTTTTTTTTTTTTTTTAAATAATTATACAAACTCGAGTCTTTCCTGGTTTCCAACAACGCGATGCTAAAAGTATAATGTAGAACATTTTATAAAATTATTAATTCTATAAAAATGATAATCCATTTTCAAATTTAAAAAATGCGTCTTAGACTTCCAATAAATTATTTAGAATTCGTTTTTAATAGCAATGCTACAACAACCTATCAAAATTTCACAGCATAAAAGGTAGGTGCAAGTGTTTCAGCTACACTAGAATCTATTCAGATAAATGGCTTCCGGATTTTGGAAATCTAAATGATAAATATATTATGTAATAAATACAGTGATATGATTTAGAAATACAAAACAAGAAAATACAGCACTACAGATACAATATATAAATAAATAAAAATAAGAATAAAATTGCAACACCACATTCATTTTTTTATTTTAATAGTTACATATGTACATAAGCCACAGAATTCAATTATTACTGGTTATGGCAAAAATGCTGGATTTTCAGTAATTACTTTTTTCGTTGTTGTTTAAATGTTAAATCATTCATTTTTACTATTTTTAGGAAATTTTCCCTAAATTAAAATAATTGAATTTATGTTTTCTTTTAATTATTGACTATTAGATTTCCAATACCTTAAAAGGAAATAAAATTTTCGTTTAGTAAAAACATTCTCTATTCATGTAAAAAAAAATTTTAAAAAAATGCTATAAATAAATGAGGTTTAAATCAGACAAATCTTATTCGGAATGACAGTAAGGCATATTTAACCCTCTGACTGCCATTTTTTTAAAATCACTATTACGGTATAAGTTTGTAAGCAAATTTAAATATTTTTTTAAAAGAAACTAACTATTAGCATATGCCACCCAATAATAGCATGATATAATTTAATTCTGCAACAATAAAAAATAAACTGTCTAGTCAGTGAAAATCGAAGAAGGCATAAAAAAACTTCCACTCTCAACCATCAGAAATCGCGAAATAGGCAGTTGAAGGGTTAACACTACAGACAAAATCTGAAAAGATAATTTAATTATTAATATTAATTTTATATAAATAATATTCTAATGAAAGTAACGTTGCTATTCATTATAATACTGAGCTTCCATTTCCGCTTTCGAATACTTCAATTGTATTTCTCAAAATTGGAAAATTAAATATATACAAAAACACATTGCGTTATCGGAAGAAAATTTTAATGCGAGAATAAATTGATTTATCAAGAAATTTTATTCAATTCAAATTCGTAAATGCTGAAACATCAAAACGTAAATAAAATTAAACCTTAAAGTATCGAATATGTTTTGAAAAAAGGAATAAATAATTGAAACTCTTTTTACAGTTGAATTAAATGAAAATATTAATATATCTGTATAATATAATGTAATAAAAATAGTTAAATATAAATCACTGAGATTTCTAAAGAAGAAAGTATCTTTTCCCTTTTTCTCTACTAGGATTGTCTAGTCATCACAAAATGACATTTTTGAGAGAGGGCACACGCACGACACACTTCCGTTTTTCATACGCATTAGTTGATTTGAAAAGGGACGTCGCGACAACTAATTTTAACAGCTGATAGCAGCGGTTTCTTTAAAGAACCGTTTACCAGGTTATACTAAAAACGCGTCCAGTGGAAAATTCAACGTAAGGCAAGAGGAGACAATACGGGCGAGATATCTGAAAGCTAACACAGCATGTCGTTCTCAGAAAAACGCTGAAAATTGAAATAAAAGAAACAAATAAAAAAAAGACCATAAGGATAGCATAATGGAAGGGCATTGTGGTCTCGAATTTGGGTTGAGCCATAAATTTAATTCGTCGAACAAAACGTCAGCGCGTTCTGACAGATCTAGTTTACAGATGCGAGACAATGCATATTGTAATGGAGAGCGGCGAATCCTATACCGAAACCTTTCCTCTTTTCAGCGTGCGCGCCGGGTATGAGATTAATTGCAGAAAGGATCTCGGATTCGATGGCTAGGCGAGAGATGAGTGAGCATTATGCTAATTCTGCTCACTCAACCCGAGGAAAAGGCAAAATAAATAAAAGCAGAAACGGCTATGGGTCACGGCTGTCCTGTTCTGGCAGGAACAATTTAATGCGGATGCGTCTATCAGGTGCGCGAGAACGTCGAGACCTTAACAGGTGGGTGAAATTTCGGGCGGGAATTCTTCTGGATGGGTCCTTACTCTTCCTTATATTGCATTGAAATTCGTGAACCACAAAACATTTCATGGTTGTTTTTTTTAAATAGATGTAGTATCGCGAAATAAATGCTGTAATCAAATAATTTACATATAATCGGAATTAGAACTTAAATGTCTCTTAATAACTGGAATGAAATTACGAAAGAACTATTATTTATTAAATCCAGACAAATCGTTAAACATTTCATATCTAAAAATACTTTTGGTGAAATTATATGACTCTTGCAAAAGTTTTTAGGTCTATAAATTTTCGGTTTCGCTAAATATCTTAAGAAAAAAAAAATCAATTTACAAATGACCGATTCTTTTCTCCATAAAACCTTTCATTCACTAATTAACAAATGAAAAATAAATACTTAAAAGTTAGCATTTCCTGTACTGCCGAACAAAAATTATAGCAAATATCTAACATACATATTACAAGACACATATATTTTAGTTTTGATAATGATTTCAAGCACCTCCCCAGACAATCCAAGGGGAAGAAAAAAAAAAAAAAAAAAACACTAACTCATAGCACCTTAGTTATTCTGATGTATTCTGAAGAAGATTAGGTGTGTGCCAAAAATGACGTTACACCGTTAAAAAGCCCATAATTAAAATTTAAAAAAAAAAAATCTTTCATACGCTTGTATACTAGATGCGAAAGAAGCCGAAGACAGCCAAAGAAAAAGAAAATTAAAGGAGCAGACATAAAAAGAAAAATTGGAGAAGGTCTAAATGGTTCAAGCAGAAGAGCCTACATAATATCCCACAGTAACAGTGCCATTAAGTTTACCAAAAAATGGCAGTTTAAGTTTTAACTTCTTAGTTATATCAACATCCTTCTATCGAGAAAAGGCAATTCATGGACCGACTTCATTAAAAATTAAAAAATAGGGTGCACGTTCATATTTCCCAACTTAATATCTATAGCGCACAACAATAAGACCTATTTAGCTTTCTCCATAAGTATAAACTGACAATAATTAAACAATGAGGTGGCTTTTTAGATATTAAAAAAGCAACGGAGTAAGAGGAAACAGTAAAAAAGGCGAATGATTATCGTAAGTGTGGAACCCGATTAAATAAAGATAGTATCTCAGTTGTGGTCCTATCACTGTACGGTACACCAAACCGGCAAAAACTCATGAAGAGAAGGGAAAACAAAGCTAAGTGGCGCAATATTTGTCTCAATGACGAAATTGTATTCTTTTCGCATGAAAAGCTCGCAATTCCAACTCGCTCGCTATCAACTTAACCTATTTATCTTGCCTTTTTCCGCGCACTTATCGGAAAATGGTTTCGTTCTTGATGAATTAAAAAGTAGATCTGGCGCAGTTTCCTTTCGAAGCTGTCGTTTCTCAATTAATCTAATATTAGACGTTTCCACTGTCTACCTGCTTTTAAGTACTTCTCTGCTCTATCCTCAATTTTAATTAATTATTTAATAATAAAAAACACACAAAATCATGCATTTCCAGATGATTTATACAAATCAAAGGAGATACTAACTATTATGTTTTTGATATAAATATAGAAACTGCTATAATTGCTGGTAAATTTAAACATTTGAGCATCATTAAAAATTTGTTGAGTTAAAATCTGTTCATAAATTATTTTTAAATTCATATCAAGAACTGAAAAATGTAAATGCATTCTGTTCAAGGGTTTTAACATATTTTCAAGACATGCTATGTAAAGATTCATACGCTATTTTATGGCCATTAGATGAATTATAGCCTTTTACATTTTTGTTTGAAGAGGCAAAAATGAATATAATAATTAGATAAATTGGCTATTTTAACAAAATTAAAAAAAAAAAATCTAAATGCAAAAATTATTCTTTTAGTCCCGAAAAATTAGAAAAATAAATTAACGAATGTATCGTGCGAAAAAAAAAAAAAATCAAACGATGATTGTTCTCATTTTTTTTAAAATAAAGAATCACTAAAATTTGAAAAAGAAACATGTTTAATATTTTTAAGAATGAATCCTTCTGAAAATATTGACTTCAAACTTTTGAAACATACTATTTTAAAGCTGAGTAAGGAACAAAAAAAAAAAAAAAAAAAAAGCTTATTATGATTGTAACGCGATAAGGCAAATAAATTAAAGGAGGAAGGGGGGATCTTGCTTTAAGTCGCATTATACGAGATCGTAGCTAAAGCTTTAGAACATAAAAAACAGGACCAAAAAAAAAAACAATCGTAAGTTTTTCAATCTTGGTAACATAAATAAAAACATGCAAACAAATTCTACATGAAAAAAATAACAATATCATAGAAATTTTTTAAAACAAATTAATTCACATTGATAAAGTAGAAGAAGAGATGGTAGTGTTATGGTGCTATATATAGCTCAAAAACTAGTCAAAATAACAACCCCCTCATTTTTTTTCCCTTGCCGGTAGCAACATGTTCTTGTTACAGGTTTATCAATTCGTCTATCTCTTTTTAGCGATAGCATTCCTAGATACACAAGATATTGTTATATTTTAAGCGAATTCTTCTTCACACGCACTCATCTCCGGCGCCAACAAACAAACCAGAAGATGTTTCTGTGCACCGTAATTGCAACAAACAACTGAGATGCCTTTCGAAGAAAACACATGAATATATTTAAAAGAAAATGAAACAACTTTTAACCCCACCCTTAATGAATAAAAATTGAAATTTTTAAACTTTGATTAAAAAATGAAATCCATCGCATGAAAATGTTTGTAAATGACGTGCTGCGCCCTAGGCAAGAATTTAAAGATTGTTTTCCCCCTTGTATTTAAAATGTTAAATAAAAAAAATTTAATAAATGAAGAAAGAAAATCGAGCAAAGCACTTAGGATTCTTATCATATACCACATATTAATTCTTATTTGGTTGTCCTTAATTGTCCGTGTAATTGTTTAACTCCTATTTGGAAAATCTTATCAATAAGTACAAAAATAAAGGTGAATGTTTGATCGTATGCATTTTATACAAATTTACAAATTTTGCCTGACCTTGGCTTCACAGAATTTGCTTCAGTGTTGTAGGCAAGAGGAAGATCGTACAAATTCCAGAAGGTCAATTTTTAAATATATTTTAACTAAGCAATGCTATTTTGACGTTTTTCAGTCATATCTTTCAAAAAAAAAAAAACATATCACAAAAATGATCTTAAAACTTTTTTTAAAGCCCTTTTTATGTTATTAATTACATTTCTACATTTTCTTTTTCTAATTTTAATAAGCTTGTTAATCTAATTCTTAGTAATATTTTTATTGCTATGATTTATTCGATTCGTCAAATAATTTAAATGATGCTATTTTGCTAACAAGATTTTTTTTAATGCTTTCTTTGAGAATTATAACCAAAATAGGATTTTCACTTCCATTTTTAATTTATAGCATATACACTTCCTAAGTTACATGTATAGTAATTTGTAGTAGAATGATTCTATTAAATTCATAATTGTTCAGCTTAATTAAGTACCAAAATGAAATTTTAAATATATGCACTCCATTTTAATAGTTTGTCAGTGAAAAGAATGGTAAAACAATGGTCACCAAAGGCGGCTAATATAAAATATTCTTACGGTAAAATAATACTTGACGTAAGAAGAAACTATATTTCTTTTAAACTCTTTAAATTCGTTTGAAAATCTATTGATGAGACACCAAAATTAATTATTTGATGAATTCTAGGCAATAAACCTACAAGATAAGAAAATTTTGATTTGGTATGCCATTATGAGAAGGTACAGAAAACTGGGAAGTTCTAAAGTTAAAATTTCATTAAAAATTATAAGAGTTGGTTGGTAAACTACGAGTGCGTTGTGTTTGCATGGTGGTGCAATTTTCGTGATAAAAATGTTACAAAATTCCATATGTTTATATTAATATAGAGATTTGTGAATTGCAAAACATACGTATGTTCATTTGACGAGTCATAAGAACTATTGGAAATGATCAAAATTACATTCGACAATCGCTCGCTAAAAAGGAGAAGGAGATTTAAAAGTAATATTTCACTTTCTGCTATAATTGTTTAATATAATCGGTTTGAATGAGGAATTAACTAGACAATGTTTTTCCATAGCAGTTCAAAAATAATTATCTACATAAATATAAATCATAAAAAATAAATACATATAATATAAAATCGGATTAAATCCAGATTCAAAATTATTCATTTTACAAGTGATGAAATCAACATTAGAAATCAGATTATTTATTTATATATATATATATATATATTTAAAAAAAGCAAAGTTCTATAGAACTTTTAATTTTTTCCTCATTTGTTGCATTTATAAATTATAATATAAAATATTATCAAAAATAATGTTCTTTCATTTAAATATTATCTATATAACATACATACACATATTTATTGTTACATATAAATATCGTATCATATTGATTTCATTTTTTAGTCACAGCTTTATTACAGTTGAAGCCTTGTTAAGAAAAAGAATGCCATAAGCATAAAATTAATAATCAGTCATGCAATTCCCGAAATGAATCTTTAAATGAATTTCAATATTAGTTATATGCAATTTTAAGACTCCTTCTTTATATATATTTAAAACAGATAACACACGCTATTAGATTATTAAATTATTAAAAATATATTTTGTATTTGCAGCTGATTTTCTAGAGACATCAAAATTAAAATTGTTAGGCAATAATCTTTTATGAAAATCAAAATTAAGATGTGATGAAATACTAAAACTTTTCAGCGGAAAAAAAAAATGAACCGAAAAGTTAACATAATTTTAACATTTAACATAATTTTGGGGAAAAAAACCTGAATAAATACATCGTAAACCGATTCACATTACAAAACTACAGAAGTAATTTTAATAAGTAACAATGTTTTTTTAAAGATTCGACTCATTTACATTCTTATTCGCTACAAACTGAGTGAACTCCTTAATAGTTTAGATAAAAGCTGATTAACTAGGAAAAACAACAAGCTTTTTTGTATAAATCAGTTGAATCCGTTCAAGTACTGCACTTGGATAAATAATGAAAGTGTGGCTCGTGTTCAAACGGGTAACTAAAAACGATTGTTCTCGCCTGGTAAGAGACAATAAAACAAAAGAAACGACTCAACGGTAGTGCTTTTAGTTTTATTGATCACCACCCTAGCTGCTTAAAAAGAGTAGCTCAGAGACTATAAAAAAAATACTTGCTCGCCATGGCCTCTTGCCAAGTGAATCTATGAAAGACCGTCCAAACTTTACGAGAGCTTATTATAGAAATAAGAAAAAGGCACACTCAACAAGGGAGATAATATACATTCGATGTGTGTGTACGTGTTTAGGTGGGTGGGTAGTTGCGTCAGTAGTAATAAATGGCTAAAAGCAGTTAAGAGAGAAAACAATTCTCAAGTTCAGCAATCTTAAGAAGTTAGCTTTCATGGTGAATAAAACGTAAAAACCAAACTTGTCAGAGAAACAATCTATATTAACCTGATTCTATTTGTTTTAAACCAGAACTGAAATATTGGCTCTAACTTTAATTGAAACCATGTGCATGAATTTTGAAATAACAACAGACTAACCTCACCCCACATTAGTAAGTACTAAGCACAAATAGTTAAAACAGCCATCTTAATTTGAAATATTTCAAAAGAATTTTACAAATAAATGAATAAAAAGTTTTTTTCCCCCGTCATTATATAAATCATTTTGTAAAATTTTTATTCTTTACTGTCACATTTGGACGTCAGAGATTATATTAATTTCGGTGATTATAAATAGAAAAAAATTTATCAAGCTTTGTTTTAAATCAAAAATTAAAATATTTTTGTATGTAACATACACCTAGTTACCTGTTTTAAATACAAAATTCAAAAGGATGTGGCTAATTGATAAATACATATTCTTTATCAAGAGGAATCATCCCCCTTTCAGAAATCACACTTTTGGGAAATAACTACTTACAGAAAAAGGCGAATAAAATGAAATTTAATTATGTGTTTTTAATGCTATGATACATAACTTCATTCAAAGAGGAACGCATAAAAACATTTAACTACATAAAAGGGAAAAATTTTTGAATAAAAAAAATTATCGCTTATTGATCAATAAAATAATTCACGTAACAAAATATCACGTTCTAATCCCAGCAAATTTTAATTAGTGATGCCATATTTTCAGAAAGCAGGGGCAATATATTTATGAAAAAATTTATTTCAAACAAATTAAACATTTGAAACAGACAATGTCTATAATTTAATCTTTAAATATAATATATTGATTTAAAATTAAATTATCCATGCAACAATCTGGCAACGCGCTCGAATATTATACTATGTAAAATGTGAAAGTAAAAATTTCGTTCCATTAAAATGAAAACGTAAAAAGTAAATAAGAAAAAAGACGAAAAACAGAAATGATAAGATTTTATATGATACATTATCCAAAAATAACAATATTACTATAGAAATAAAATATTTAAAAAAGCAACTTAAGTATATCACATATAATTCAAAATCAATTTACATTTTTTTTAACTTTATTCTTAATAAACATAAACTTACTCTTACAAAGCAGATACTTTTTTCGAAAATTTTTAATTATAATCGTTAATAGTTTTTATGAGATAATAATTCAAAATTCTTTCTTTAAATTTTTGAATAAAACTTGAAAATAAATTAAGAAAAAAATATAAGCATTAACAGAAGATTTTTAAAATACGCGTAATAAAACTTTCATGAATTGTATTTTAAATATAAAGTGTGTCTATATCAAACACATTCACGTTTCAGTAAATGTAATATACAAATAAAAGATGGTAAGCACGTTTTAAGTATTAACAAAAATATTTCAAGAATATACACTCAATAGGAATTATCAGAAAAAAAAAATGAAATACCTTTAAAAACTCTTCCAAAACGTTTCTAAAATGATTACAATTCACATAAAAAAACTGATGCCAGCGCATGAAATATATAAATATAAATAAATAAATATATTATCCGTCTAAAGAAAATATTTTTTTTTTCAATTGAGACAAAAATATAGAATAAATCGCTGATGATTTTCTTATTTAGCATTCAAAATAAAGCTTTTTTTTATTTATTATTCTTTTGAATAGAATACTAAAGGAATGAGAAAATATATAAATTTAGATTTGCAACCAATACTGAACAAACGATAAATTTTTTTGATAATAAATATATTGCGATACTACATATATTTATTAAATATTCCATTTCACAAAATATTCTATTAAGTGCAACAATTCATATCAAATACAATTAAGCGAAATATTTAGAAATAATTTCAGAGAAAAATTTAATGTTGTAAAATAAAAGCTTTTGTAAACGCTAAAAGGAATAATTTTGAAATATATTATTTATTAACTTCAAACTGCGTGAAAGGCAACTTTCACATCAATGTCAATGGAAAACATAGTTAAAATACTATGTAATGCGGATGTGATTTTGGCACCTATAATGAGACAGACTAGTGATCGATGGCAAATAATGGATTAAAATCGATAAATTATAGATTTCACAACGATGAAGCTGAATCTGAGCTTTTTAAAGACAAAATCATTTATTGTAAGAAAAATGTTTTACTAAATCATTATCTGGTATTATGAACTGAATTCATAGAAAAGATCTAACAACACTAGAAACCAAATATAAACCATTATATGTGTACATGCGCTTTCTGTATTTTTAAAATGTGGAAAGCTGATATAAATAAAATTACAATATTATAGTAAATAAATGAGCATATCTGAACTGGATATGATATATAGATACGTGCTTATACATAAACAAATAGTTTCAAATAATTTCTGGGAGTTCATTTCTTTTTTTTTTTTTTTTTTTTTTTTTTTTTTACTTAATTAACATTAAAAAATGCTTCATTTATATTTTTCATCGATAACAATTGAAACATCATGATTTTCTGTTATATTACATTATATGTTCATTAATAAGATTCAAAAATTACCAAAAAAAGCATATACAGGTAATGTGACATATCCATTCATTATTATTAGTACACGTAAAATGAATAAAATGTTTATAAGTCTTCAGCAACGAGCTACCCAGCACTTCATTACTGTGAACTTCCAACAGTTGAAGAGCGGGCTAAACATAACGCACCCGCTAAAGAGAAAACAAAAATACATCCAAAACTACGAATACACGAACAGTATCGTAAAGTAAGAATACAGAGAGAATGGGGGTAAAAACTGTCCCCTTTAAAAATAGCACTAAAAAGTAGTGGCGCCAGTGTGCTCACTCATCGAGCTCGGGTGGGGAAAAAAATTCTAAGCAAAAGCAAAGGGCGCAGGGCCAACGAAGGGGGCACTCATATGTACAATTCAGAACAAGGATCTTCTTGAACCGTTTTGATTACTCAACTGTCGCCACAGTCAGAAGTACAATCATTTAACTAGCACCTTTAACACGGATTAGAGTAATTGACACCAACTTCTATCAATCTCATCAATTACAGAAGACACGTTTGAAAGGATGCACTATTTTCTACTGGGAAAGTTAGGAAAAAGACAATAACAATAGAAACTCACGGGACAGTTTCACACAGCAAATAAAATTCGACAAAGACGTTTTGTACTGTTTTTTTATGATAAAATTTATTTAAAGAGCTTTCTCCCGAGAAATCCAAAGTATACCTGTTCTAAAGATTCTATCTTTTATAAAATAAGGATTCGTTTTTACTTTTACTGCCAAAGAAATCGGTACGTCTCAACATTTATATATAATTTGAAAATTGAAATAATATACTAACATAAAAATCCCATATCAATATTAGCAATAAATAATAAATCATAGCAATAAAATATCTACATAAATATAAGCATTTATTCGTATTACTTGTTGGAGAAGTCTCTCAAAGCATTCCAACTATACTCATTTTCGTTCGATATTTTTATATAGCGTGTTCAAGTACAATTCACCAAAACAGCCATAAAAAAATATCGTCTGCAATAAATTGTTTACTTAGAAACGAAAAGAAAACGATTTTCGAAATGAGAACAAAAGATTCTATGCTTTTAGTTTAGAATCGATACAATATATAAAATTCTATATAATATAGAAAATCATAATATGAAGTAACCGAATAAAGAAATTCTTTATATTTAGCGAAAGTAAAGAAGAACTACATTAAGAAATTTTGCTAATTTCTATGATTAAGTAATTTTTATGAAATTGGAATGACATAGGCTTAACATATCAACTAAAGCAATGAAAAAAATTTAATTTATTAAGTATTAAACAAACATTGCTTCCAATAATGTTGGAAAATAAAGAGAAAATTTTTTTTTAATATTATTGAAAAATTCTAGAAGTGGCAATGAGAGTGTTAACTGCCCTGAAATCTCTAGATTAATCAGAAATTAAATTCGAATAGTCTTAATAATCTTAAATACTGACTTTATTTTAAACTAATACCAAAAATTAGTTACATTCAATTATATAAAATTTTAATTGCAACATCAATCGATTATTTGCAATATTAAAATTAAATATTATATTAAATTAATACTTCTAACAGTTAATGATAGCAAATTAGAAATTTTAATGAAAAAAATATTAATGATGATCCGATAAAGAACAAAACGATAAATAAGTTTAGCATGTTTATCTCATTTAATCATGTTATCAAATACTGTTCAGGAACTTCATGTTCGTTCTTCTTGCACACTGGATTCTAAAATTAAATTAATCCATTGTAACTAACTATCGGCAATAAATGAGTCATTAAAAACAATGGTCTCTTCATAAAACGTGATGTACAGCCCAAAGAATTGAATTCTCCTGATCAATCACGTTATCTTTCACTTCATATTACGAAAAGATATTTCTCACTACATATTGCCTAGTAATGCATTGCATAACATATTCACTTATATGCAATATTTATAGAATTACGAAAAATGACCATTACATGAAACATCTGGCAATTTAAGCTGCCGTAATGACAAACTGATTAAGACATTGATAAAGTTAAATTTCGTTCAGGAAAGCTATTTCGCAGTTTTATGTTTAAAGAATATTTATATTTTTTAAATGCATTTTGTACATAATTTTTATGCCAATGGTCGAAAACATTCTTGTTCTGAATTTGTTTTTTATGCATTTTGCATATGATTTTTATATCAAAGGTCGAAAACATTCTGGTTCCGAAATAAAGAATTCTTGTTCTGAATTTAATAAAAAAAAAAGGCATATAAATTTATTTAAGATTAAACATAAATAAATCGCACAAAACTCGTTAAATATGCAACTACATAAAGACCATGTAAGAAAAAAAAAGCCCTGTCAATTTTATAAATTACTATTCATGCGGCAAGTTGATAAGATGTAATAACCTCTCGAATACGAATGAATCCACGAGTACATGCCATAAAAATTCCAGAAGAAGAGAGCGAAAAATTCAGAGATCAGATTGACATTGATGGATCTGTTATTTTTAAGAAGCCATTGCCGATGCCCAAAGGGTAAATGAAAACCCACAATCTTCAAAAGGAATTTAAGCAGTACACAAAAGTACCGATAACTTGATAATTTCCTTTAATAAGCATTCTAAAAAGACCTAGAGCAGCAAAGTGACCGCAAAAAGAAGGTAATATTAATGGAGATTCGAAATATACTGTTTTTTTTTTTAATTTCAAATTCTGCAAGAGAAATAAGCATGTTATACACTATTAAAGTATCTGAAAAAATCAAATTAAATGAATTTTACACTAGAGCGATGTATTGAGCTATATATGTTATTCAAAAATAAATTCTGAAGGAAAGACACACGGAAAATACAAATATTCACTAAAGATTACAAGGATACAAAACAATGGAGTTGCAAACTTGTTCAGCTACCACAAAGTCCTTTAAAAACCCGGAGAATTGAAACTTTCAGATTAAAATGGTGTTACGCTTTTATCCATACAAAAGTCATTAAAATTTGAAATATCTTGTTCTAAACACCGAAATAAAGAAAATTAAATTAATAATTAAATAAATTGTGACAAAGTTTTGGCATTTTACTTTCTAATAAGTTACAAATGTGTCAATAATAGCTGCCGTAGCTATGATTTTTACATAACCCATATATATTTGCCAGAAATATCGATAATTATAAAAAGTCGGTCTTCATAAAACTTTCTCGCATATTCTCTTATAAAGCTGTTATCACAGAGAACACTTGGCAAGACATGGCGCAATTGGCCTAGACATTGGCCAACTATTCACCTCTGGCTTGAATTAAGAATTTAATAATATCCGCAAATAGAATTTGTGTTTTAGGTATGTTTTTCTCAATTGACTGAACAAAATTTGGCAAAACTACACTTGTAGTGCCAAATTCCCATACCAAATTCGACATATTTAAGTCAACGAATTTTTAAGTTATAGCATTTACATGTTTCTAAAAGTACAAACCGACAGAACGGCTCACTCGCGAGTTGGAATTTGTTCAAAATGTTATAAGTGTCCACAGTATATATGTTAAATCTGTGTACAGAATTCTAGCTCTCATTTTGTACTTATCTATTAACTTGCATTCGAACTTATCTATTAACTTGTGTTCCAGTTTTCAAAATTTAACTTTTTAGAAGGATATGCGAAATGAAACATTTTTTTAAAAAAATTCCAATGTTATAATTATTTTTAGCAACGATAATAATACAGAGTCGAATAAATGCTGAAATCAGATGCAACCTCGAAATTATATATAAATGACAGTAAAGATTATATTAATCGCTAGATTTAGTCTCGCATGCACTTATTTAGTTGTTTTTCAGTTCATAATATTAGAAAATTCATACAAAAAGTATTATGAAATAGATAACTATAATAGCTGTCCCAGAATATACCTGAGAATATAAAAAAATTGCGTGAACATAGATTCATTTAAAAATGCTAAAAATGTGAATAAAAACTGAATTTAATTGCAATTTGTTTACCAAACATATCTCGATTTTATAAAAATTCCTTTTTCTTAACTGAAAATTACATTTACTTTTGGATCTTTCATATCATAAAATTTTAAAAATATATAATATATTTCGGCTTCTATACTGAAATATTTCAGTGTATACAGACTAGGGTAATAACTACTACCGAGGTACTCCTCCAATGCCTCAAGTTTATAAATCCGTGTAAAAACGAATACATATTTACAAAATTGTATTCGAGATTGTATTTTAATAAGATTTATTTACTCAGAAATAAAGGCTTTAAATCGGGATTTTCTTCTAATTGAACGACCAAAATCAAAAAATTAAAACTGATAAGATAATTAATGAGTATATTTCCTCAAACAGATTTTGGTTACAAGAAAGAAAAAATGTGTTTATGTTTAGAAAACTCAATAACGAGGGGGGGGGGGGGGGTAGTATCGGTTCCTGGAGGCTCCAGTCTCTAGTTACGGCCGTGATACAAAAACGACACATTCTAACAGTCTCATGGAGGACCGTAATAGAACCATTACTGAACGGGAAACGAAAGACACACAAATAGAAACAAGTAGATAGGTTTGAATTTAATAAACTGTCCTTGTTTTTACACACTACTCGCTCCCTCACAGTCAAGATTCGAACGTTCTTGCCAGAGTATCACTCAGGGCCATCTAGCCTATGACTGAACAGAACGCAAGGTTCCATCATAAACGAATCTCACGATATAGCTTTCGAGAAAGGAAGTCCACCTTAACGGAAAATGCCCGATGAATGCATCATAAATGACATTATTATTTTTTTATTTTATTTTAATATTTGATCTTAAGATTTTCCTGAAGGTACGTCTTCAAATGTGAATAAAATTTAATGGGTCTTTCTATATTTTTTCCAAGGCTTTTTTTTTTTTTTTTTTTTTTTTTTTTTTTTTACGAAATAGACGAGATTTAATAAAATTTGAAAAACTCAAAACAAGTGGTTTATATAAAAGGTTTTTGAAAATGGAATAAGATTATATACAGAAAGCCTCACAGAAGAAACTGTAAGCCGATATGCATATAACTACAAAAACAGAATAAAATAACAGAGAAATATTATCACTAGTAGATAATTATGTACTTTTAATAATCCATTAAAACTGCATACAAAAAATATGTAACAATTAAAGGACTCATTTTATATCTTGTTTGCAAGTTGAATTTAAATTATGCGCGATTTAACTTTCTAAGCAGTCAGCAAAATAATAAATTTTGGATTTAGAGAATAGGCAAATCGAAATGCATAATTAGTTTTGTTTTTTTTCTCCTGAAATATTTGAGAAAGATATTTTGAAAATAAATTATTTAAACTTTTTTTAACTAAACAAAAAAAATTATTATTTAAACATTGATTAACATATTTAAATACTATTTTGATTTAAAATAATGTGACACTTTTACTTAAATTGTTTGATAGATTTAATACCTTAAACTGAAGTTACGTGTTAATTCTGTTATTTGCTGCATAAGTCTAATATTTAAAAATCTATATTACATAAATTACTTTAAAAGTTTAAAATTATTTGGACACGTTTAAGTATTTTGGGTGTCGTTTCCGTTCTTATGGATGAAAATAAACTGTAGCAACTAACTGGGATTTAATTTTCAATTCAAAGGGAAATTTCTTTAAGATTTTTCCTGGACACATGTTTTGTTGATATATTAAAAATAATTAAAAGGAGAACAATTTTATTTTTGAATTCATAAAAACACACTTTTACAAAAACTTTTTTTCAAAGGGGAGATAACGTTTTAAAACATTAAATGGCAATATAAAAAAAATGAAAACGAAAGAGTATATCACTTTTTTTACCCAATTTTAAATCAAATATATACTTATTTTTGAGTTGGGAATAATACAAGAATGCTCATGACGGGATAAGGTAATACGCTGAAACTGTGGAATCGTTTTTAACATTCTTTCATAAATCCTTATGGACATTTTCAGATCCGAAATCTAAATAATTCCCGGCATTTTCATTCAACCAATTTCGACAAAAGACAAGAAAATTATAATTCCGAAATAATTTCACTTTAATTAGCAGTTTAAATAAACATTGTTATCTCTCTCTCTTACTTACAGGAACATGCAATATACGTGATAATCAACTATTCCCCATGAAAATTATTGAACAGAGAAAGTGATTCGAAAATCATGCAACAAAGCTTAAAGTGAGACTAGGCATGTAGAAACATGTCATTTTTACACCAGAACGCGTTTACCACAAAAGGGGTGGAAATCCAGTTTAGGGGACTCTGTTATCTCTGCCAAACTGCCAACCAAGATGACTGACCAGATAAATAATACTGTAAAACAGTAACTATCAGCCATCTTGATTTTTCAGTTTGAAAACTTAGCATTGTTGGCATCTTTGGAGAGGCACATTAAAGTAGATTTCAACCAAGAAATGAATACAATAGATAAAACATACACACCGTTGGTTTAATGCATTGCAAAGTCACAATAACATATGCACAAAATTGTATGCATAACAACAGTCTCGAACATTAAACATTTGTTTAAAATACAACGAAGATGAGTTGTTTATATTGCATTCTACTTACTATCACATCAGTCGTGCTGTAAGTGACTTATAATGCTATTATGTATGCAATTATATTGTTGTGGCATTGTGAATTTGTTTTGCACTAAAATGTTGCATGCATTTAGTGAATCAGATTCTAATAATTCACTATGCCTTCCTTTGCGGTGGTCGACCATCGAAACCATGTTCTTTTATTTTAAAAAAAAATGACGTTTTAGTACATCTGGACTACTTTTACAAGATTTTAGAACTATCTTTAAATGATTTGTCCCAAAATCTTAGAATCACCCTTATACTGTGGTCAATAATTGACTGCGTGCATTAAAAAAATTTATAAATAATGCAGATTATATACTTTTTTTCCCTCACAGCCAAATTTTACAAAAACTGGCAAGGTATTCTTTCTTACAAACATTCATACATATAAAAAAAATATATATTAATATAAAATTGTCAGGCCTTCTTCAAAAAAAAAAAAATTGCATCTCCACCTAAATCGTGAAAGTTAACAAAACTTCGGAGTATATTTTTCTTGAAAGGAAAAATTATGTTTAAAAAAAAAGAAAAGAAAAGAAAAGAATGCAACTCCTGTCTTCTTGAAAAATAGTTGTACAATTACTAGATCCACCTTTAGTCATTTACCGTTCATGATTAGAAACCAAAGGAAGGAAATTGAGAACTTCCCAACAATTTCGGAGTTGATTTTGTCTCCGAGACGCCTTCGTTTGTTCAATAATAATAACAGATGATTCTGCTTTTCCCCATTTAATGTGAATAAAAATCATTAAAGGACAAGAGAGTTGCGCCAACTCCTATATTACTTTGTCACATACAAATCGCCCATGAATTATAAAAGGGTGGCAACTTTCTTACGCAAATGGATAAATTAGTATGATTACAGAATTGAAGTATACTTTCACCATTAAAAAAAAATGTAGTTGTAGATTGGGTGCAATGTAAGTTTCAACCTTCTACAAGAAAGAGTAGATTTCAATTTAAAAACGTCTAAAATTGCATATTCTTTCAAAGTTTCTTAACACTGTAAATACAAACATCAAACATTAATCTCAAATTAATTGCTATATCAACCTCAAAAACCACCCTGAAATATGGAAATAGATCTTAATCTGATGAATTGATTAATTAATGACTCAGATCGAAGTACCGATTAACAGTGAAATTTTCACTTGCATACTTCCTGCTCCCAAAACCTTCGTTTTAAAATCAATCGAACAAATGTTTTTTCATTCGATAATCATACCAGAAGCTCCATGAGTAAAAGCTAAAGCCAATGACCATGACCAGCCTAAGGTCGTCTGGAAACAATTATTTCTCTCTTTATAGGTATTCCAACCCGAGACATTTCTAAGGTTAAACGCAGGCGTTTCTCTTTAAAGATTTCTTTGTACCTCTACCTGCTTTTCAGAAGTTTGAAAATATAAAATTAAATCATTTTAAAAATAAACAATAAATCTCTTCTGTAAAAAGTTTACTGCAAAAAGTAAAAAACACAGGTTAAGTATTTTTTTCATATTTTACCAAACTGGAACGAAAATATTTGTCTAACAAAGTCTATTACTTCGTAATAACAGATAATAGATATTAAAATATATAAACAAACGTTTATCCAACATGTGTAAAGTACAATATCAATATCTTATCAATGAATAATAATAGCATTGATTGAAACGCTACATCCTTAACATTTCAACATGAATCCATGCAATGAATCTATTTAATACTACATGGCCTTAAATATCACTATTTTTATTATATTTTATGAATTATATAAAATAAAAATCACCATAGACAAACCATCTGTAAACATTGATTAAATCTTCATGGGGAAAAAAATTATATGAAATGTTTTATGCATTATATGAGAAGAAAGACTTATAAAGAAGTATTTGAGTTACAGCGTATAACGATTTTATCATGGACGGCTGCTGTGAATTGCCTTTAAAAAGTGCAATCTTTCTAAATTCATATATCGAAAAAATAATTTCAAATGTTTATCATTCAACGTGACTAACGTCATAGTGTATTCAGCAAGAAATGACATCATACAGGGACGAATCAAGGACGCACATCTGATTTATTGAGAATAAGGTCGGAGATGTGCAAATATACAAAATGAAAGAGGGAATATTGTTTGCACACAGAACACTTGCGTCAGTACAAAATAGAAACTCTACTCATGTACTGCGAGTATGTTTACGAAACGCAATGCATTAGAAAACTGTAGATTCATTTTACAAGCCAGTCTATAAAAACTCAAATCTTTAAACAGAATGTATATTATAGAAATGTGAGCACACAATGATATCATTTTATTGTTATATCCTTTTTATATTTCTAACTAAATCCAGAGTATATTAGTCATTTTTTTTCTCTATTTTTTAATTTATTACTAAGAAAAATATATTTGTTTTGAATATTTACGAATGTATTCTTATACACACATGTTTGCAAATAATATTATTGCAAATTATTCTTCATCATTTTTAGTCAATTTCTTTATTACCTTTATTAAGATTTTCATAAATATTCATACTTTAAGTTTTTAAACACTGAAAAAATACTAATTTTCAAAATACTCTTTATTTTGGTACTGTAAATTTATAAAATATTAATAACTTTATTAAATCATTCAAAAAAATTAATATACCCAAGAAAATGTGAAACTTTTTAATTCCATTATTATTCTTGCTTTTGAATTAATAGAATAAAGTATTAGTTAATTTATTATTAAATGAATAAATAAATTTAAGTTAAATGTTTTATTACTCATGATTTAAAATAAACTTTTCCCAATTCAGAGTGTATATAAATTTTTAATCTATTTTTTTTTAATTCAAAATCCTGGAATTCTTCCCTTTCTATGAATATGACAGTATAAATTTACAAATATACTTCAAAAATTTCCATAATGAATATTTTGTATTACATTATTATTTAAAATATTATGAATAAACAATAAAAAGTTGATAGGATTATACTAATATTAAAATAAGAATTGCAATTAAATGTGGATTTTTTAATTTGTATTAGACATTATAAATACAAAATTAAATTAGATAGTTTCTTGCTTGGAAAGTCAAAAGTATATAAAATAGGTACACTTTTGAAAATAATATGCTTCAAATGACCACTTGACACACTTGCATTTATTTTTAACCCATATGGATTATCAACATATAAAACTGATTCTTTAGTTTTATATCAAAATTTTTTCTTATTTTTTATAATGAACTTTACATATAATATTTCCTACATGCACCAATTAAAAAGAAATTTGTAGCAAATATCCATCTTAAAACAAATATGAGGGTGCCTCAAACAATAAGGATCAATAAATCTTGTATACAATTCAGCACTTTAAGATATTAATTATCAATATTTTAACTTGGACATTAATAAAAAGAATTAGAAGTTTATAACATGGCAGCTGTATTTTATATTTTAAAAGTAATTTGTGTGTTATACAAAAAATATTGAGTTCTTAAGTTCTTATTTCATACAAAAACTTACGATTCCTAGCAATATCATAAATGGTCACCTATCCTCTGTTTTTGACTGACATTTCAGAAACAGTTAACTGTACATTTCCTATGTGAGAAAAACTTTTGACAGAATCACCCATCCAAAACCACTTAATTGATTTTATCAATTTTTATTTCATACAAAAATTCATGACATACAAAGACTGCCTGCCCCTCCTCCACCTCCATTTTTAAGATTTGTAAAATATTAATTTTGACAGAGTTCTCTTTTCCCAAAAGCTGGATTAATTTTACAAGCTTTATTTGCCACATTGCATATATAGTTAACAAATCAGATAACTAAGTGCAAAATGCTATTTTAAATAATGCTTCTTGTAGTAATCAAATATAGTTCATCAAAGTTGATTGATAGTTAAATTTATGTTATTAATATGGTAGTCTTGTTAGAAAAGTCATCCAAGGTGGTTAGTTTTAAATAAAATTCCTTTTTTATTATAATTCAAAAAGTTCTTAATACTCAATGATTTAATCATCTAAATTTGATATAGTATTTTAAAATTCATGCATAGAAGTTAGATTACCAAATGATGTGAAAAATATAATGTTGTTGCTTCATAATATATATTTCTTATAAGCAATAACCTTCAATTGTAATAAGTAAAATATTCAAATAAAACATTAATATAAACAATATTCTATATAAAATAAAAATAACAAATCTCCAATTAAAATTGATCTTATGCATAAATTAAATAACCAGGAATTCTTTTTATGCATGCATTTTCAAAACTGACATAGCAATATACTATGCTTGCTCAATTATCCATAGACAAATGTAGCATCAGCTGCTGTTAATTCCAAAATATTGTTAAGAAAACTTCAACCAACAATGAAAACAGAAAGTATATTAATATGAAAAAAAATACCAACTTTTCATGAAAATGTAAGCCAACAACTGTAAGTACAGAAATCTACTGCGTATTAAGCCATTATTGTATATGTAAATAATAAAAAAATATCCACTGTAAATATAAATTTTTTAAAAACATTTTTATACTCATTTCTGTTTATTTTCATTCATTCATTTTGCAAATGATCCATATAATTTTCTTTACCTTAATTACTGTTCTATAGATAATTATGTGTTTATTGAGTAATTATTAAAAAGTGCAATCAAAATATTTTGACAGAAAGATATTATTCAACGGTTAGATGCCTTCCTAATTTATCCTTAATTACCAAGTAATTAGTCTGAATAATAAATAAAATTGAAGAAAATAGTTAAATTTTTTTCTTGTAAGAATCTTTACAACTTGAGACAAAAAAATTAACAAAAATTATAATAAAAATCAACTGAAACTTATCAAATAATTCCCAAAAAAGATATTGCTTATAAAAATAGAGCTAAAAATGTTTAAAAATTCTTATTAAAAAGTAGAATCCTGAAGTATACATTCCAATAAGCACCTTTGTCAAATAACATTTTTCAAAATTATCACCTTTTCAAAGTGGTATATGTCAATATTAATTTCTAATTTAATAAATAATACTGAAAGCTCAATTTTAAATTTGATTTCAAATACTTGACAGGTTTCTGGCCAGATTATAAAATTGACAAAGACGACAATTGTTTGTCTTCCATGTTTTTTTATAAGAATTATTTAATTTTGTACTTTCCTTTAACTATAAAGATCATGCAATCAAATTTATTCAAATTATAAAAAAATACTGAATTCTTTTTTAAAAATGTGGTCCTTATTTAATTTTAAAATGTGTTATGTGCTCCTCTTTAAATAAATAGTGTAAAGGAAATTTAATATTTTTTCATTTTATAAAAAAATATTTTTAAATTTCCTTTATTTTTATATTATATATATACACAATGTACTGAAAATCTAAATATTAAAAAGTGATCTGTAATTATGCATTTTGCTATTTCAGTTTGCCAAAATTTGTTACTTAAAACTACTTACGTACAAATTAAGTTTTTTAAAATTTGGTTTTGAAAGTTTGCAAAAAGAAAAAAAAGTTTCCCAGATTTCCATTATGTATGGGCTGTTATGAGGCTTTCATCTCACTCTGGCAAAAAGTGTATAGAGTTTTATCCATAACTTTAAGGCTTACAATTCGCTACTATAAATATCAATGAAGAATCAAAATTCAATGTGTAAATATTTAAAATGATATTATTTGCTGTTAGAATCAACAATTGATATTTTGCAAAGACATACATGGACTAAATTGTGTTGTATATATTAATATTATATGGGAAAGTAGTTATCTCATTCAAATTTTTTTCCAGCTAAAATATAATATTTTTTATAAGAAATTCTTATTTAATTGATATATTACTTCTGGATCTTCTTTTTTTAATAAAAAAGGAGAGAATATCCAAAAATTTCAAAGATTTTCAATTCTTCCCAAATATACAGAAAAATGTCAAAAACAAAAAAAAATTTTAATGGAAACCTTCCAAAAACAAAATGTTACAGAATGTTTTTAATAGATAAACTTGAATATAGCAAAGAGCAGACTAAAACTATACTGTAAAAGGAAGGCCATACAAAAAAAAGACCTATTCAATTACGGTAAATCTTTATGCAGTTCCAATTTTTTTTTATTACTATTTATTTCGGTTTAATTTCACTGTTAATGAACAAAAAAATTATACAGTGAATGTATCTCGTATAATGCAATACATTTTAAATTTAAATCTCGAGCATATCATATAGTAGATGACATAATGGTTATGTTTATTAGTTTAAAGAGTTTCAGAGGAATTTTTTCAGCACCAATTTATGTTTACATTTCCTTTCATCATAAAAACAAAAAAAGCATGTAGAATTCACAGAATATTCTTGAATTTTAGTATAGGAATATCAATGATTATTAACTAACTTTTGACAAACGTCTTCAATTTTGATATTTCCTAAAATCTATGAATTTAAATAGTAACTATAAGTCATAGCAGAAATAAGAACTGAGCATTTCAAAGTGTCAAAAAAAAATATATACTTCATACATTCACACATTATCATAGATTTGTTAAATTAAGTCTTGTTATGAAACAATGTGAGGGTTATTTTATTATCACAGAACAGCATGCCTGTTCACAATTCCTTATAATATTATATGCAAGCATATACTCCCCACAAACTAAAAAAGCTATATACTTCATTTATTAGGACATTATCAGATTTGTTAGTTATGTTAAATTGAACCTTGTTGTGAAACAATGAGAGTTATTCCATTTTCACAGAACAGCATGCCTACTTACAATTCATAGTCCCTTATAATATTATATAGAAGCATATACTCCCCACAAATTAAAAAAACAAGATGCTTCATTCATTAGGACCTTATCAAAGATTTGTTAGTTTCGTTAAATTAAGCCTTGTTGTGAAATAACATGTGGCATGAGGTTTTGCGAGGTACAACATTTCATTATCACAGAACCGTGTGTCTGCCAGCAATTCAGAATTCCTTAGAATATTATATATAAACATATACTCCCCACAAACTAAAACGACAATATCATTAGTGCATTACCAAAGATTTGTTAGTTTTGTTAAATTAAGCCTTGTTATGAAATAACATGAGGGTTATTTCATTATCACAGAACAGCAAGCCTGCTCATACTTCACAATTCCTTATAATACTATACACATTTTCTGCATTATAATTTATCATATTATATGAAATAATTTAATGTAGAGAACAATAACATTAATATAGTGTTAACATGCAGCAAACATAATGGTCGATGATAAATCAAGTCTGTAACAAAAATGCATTAAAAAAAAGACTTACTTCAGGAAATATGTTTGGCCAGCAGAAGTCTTTGCCATTTCCCAACCTGGAGGCAGGGGAATGTTATCATCCAATAAATCCCCAAAACTCCTCTGTCTGGGGTGCTGATGAGGAGTTGGTACATTCTTAGTATAGGACTGTTGCAAAGATGCAGGGGACGAATGGGCCCTGGGATGGTTAATCTGTAATCCACTAGGTAGCTGCTGCTGTGGATGGGACGGAGGAGCACCCGAGGGGTAAGTGGTATTATCGGAACTCGATTCTCGAGAATGGGACGGAGATTTTGAGCCTTTCTCTGGCTGCTGAAAAAATGACGGAGGCAAGTTTCTCAGTCTCATAGGCACAGTTAAAGGCACCTGATAATCCTTCGGGTGGATGACGGCATTGAAGAGCTCATCCAACTTCGTTTCGGAGTCACTGCGTATGTGCACTACTTGATTAGGTCCTTTCTGTTCGATGACATCTTGCTGTTGGGACATCTTGTGTTTCACAATATTTTTTTAAAAATATATATCTGAAGTGCGATGTGAACGTCACACCAAAGAGAGGAGGTTGGTTAGTGTGTTGCTCTCGAAGAGTTCACAGACTTCAGCAACGTATCATACCTCCTCCCCACAAACTAACTCACACCACCACACCTTCGTTGAAACTCGACTTCTACCGAGTATTATAATGTTTGGAAACACGGGTGCAATCCGATGGAGGTTGCCGCAACAAAAAGTTTCTCTTTGGCCAATCAGAGAGCGAGGCTGGTTTTTCTCGCCAAACTCAATCGCGATAGAAAAGAGTGATGTTGACGTCTACGTCACGAAAGTTAGCGCACGCATCGATACTTCTGTGCTGGGAGTCGATGAGATTCCGTGCGACCGCCAATGACAGATGAGTTAATATTTCGAATCGGCTTTTCGAAAGGGGATGAGAATACTTAGTTCACGTATTAAAATTTATAACTTTTATAAGGAGAATGACATTTGTAAAAATAATGCTTAAATATTCGAGAATAATGTTAAAAAAATATATTTCAGAAAATTTTGTTTATAAAAAGTTGAATTAAAAACAATTCTATTAACTTAATTTATTTGAAAGAGACCATGCATAGTAAATCGCCAATCATATACACAGGGCGGATTTCCAAATATGTAAACTAGGCAACTGCCTAGTGCCAGTAGGCTGAAAGGGGAGACAGGCATGGCGATTCAAAAACAGTGTTAATCAAATTATTAAATAAATAACTTTTTAGTCACAAATTTTAAGAATTAGGATAATTTTAATTCTTTTTTAAGTGTAATTAGTTAGATTTCTATGCTCTGTTTAGGGTAGTAAAACGTCTTAATCTAAATAACCTTAGAGTAGAAAACGTCTAAATTGTTAATGAACCCCTTCTGAATTATGATTTAGTAATGTCAGCTTTATAATAAGTAATTTTATTTAATTTCACAAATGAAATTATTATTAATAAATAACTGTTTAATAATATAAATGAAATAATAATATTATAATCACTAGTAACTATTTGCTAATAAAACTGAAACAATATAAGAAATTAAATATTTATCATGCTTTATTTAAAAAAGCAAAATACAAATCATTTTATTACATAATAATTGATGCATCTTGTAATCGATTTCAAAAATTTCTTATATGAAGTATAATACTCTTTTTATAAATATTCTTAATTATTTTTAACTACAATGACATTTACATGTATGGGTCTTTTTGACAATACTGACTTCAGATTTCTACACTAGAAAAAAAAAATACTTAGCATGTCTCTGTTATAAATAAATTAGTTTCGATGTCAATCTGGAAAAGTTACACTTATATGAACTTAAATTTTTAGACAATTCAATAAATTAGAAAAAAAAAACTTTTATATCTTTCTAAATTAGTTTAATTAATTTCCTCCTGGAAAAAAAATTTAATTTCACAAAACTGTGAAAACAAGTGTATTCTTTTAGTTCGCTGACACTTCAATTGTAATTATTCAGACTTAACTTCGAGAATTATTTTTACTGACTTTTTTTTTCTTCTGTATTTTACAAAAACATTAAATTTTTCCTTGAGATTATGAATCTTTAAAAGATTCTTCAAGGCACCCTACTTTCAGTTTAGATGCCGATTATACTTTTACTTTATTTTAAAATATATACCAGTAGAAGTTTCATGATTCAGTAAATTGTTAATTCATATTTATTCTTATAAATCTGCTTGGTATTCTTACAAATTATTAAGTCATAATGACTTACTAGCAATATCTAGTTGAACTCTGAAATTGGGAAGTCATGAGTACTGAATTGAATTCTAGAGGAAGTTCTATATTGTAAGTGTAGTTTCGTTTAAGTTGGAGGGCAAAGATTTTCACATTAGAAAGAAGTGAAATCTTGGAATAGAGTGGATATTCTTGTGTTGTCTTCGTCATCTAGCGGCAGATCAAAGTTATTAAGTCCATCATCATAAGTGGATACTTAACCAACAATTATATATCATGAATTTCAAATTATTTTAACTGCAATTACTTAATTAACGATTACACAGTTTAACATTAATTTTATTTCGAATAATATTTCAATTATTTTTTCGGAATAATTTCACTGTGCAAATTTTTAATTCGACATTTTTTCCTCTTTTTTTGTAAGTTGGGATTAAATTTTTGAGATGAAATGAAAACAAAATTTCATAAATAATATAATTACAGCACTCAAATGGTGTAAAAACTGCTTCAAACATAATTCAATGATAAAATTAAATCAGCGCTTAAACCAAAAGAAGAATTAATATATAAATCAGATGATAAACCATTCAGAAGCATGAAATCTGCATCAAATGCAAAAGAATAAAATTTAAAATAATATTAAGGAATGAAATAAAGAAATGCGTTTTCAGCAAATCAAAATAAACAAAACTTATGATATACTAAAATAATGATGATAAGTTAAAAAAATATATATATATGATGATACTGCATTATATTTAATAAATAGAAAACAATATGTTATTTCAATTAATTCATGAAAATTCATTTTTTTTATATATAATTTCCTTTCATACGTTGTAAAGTTTTCGTATTAAAGGCTCCAACATAAATCTGTTATATGTGTGTCTTAGCTCACTTAATGTCTCAGTGGAACCTCTCTACTTGTTAGGGCCGGAATACAAAATAGGCAAAGTAGACACAACTACCTGGGGACTCCGTGACTCTGAGGGGGGGAGCGCAAAATCGCCGCATTTCTTTTCTTGTGATATTTTCAGAGAAATTTAATTTTCAAATATTGTACACTTAAAATTATTGAATCAAAATAATCAAAATTATGTTTTTCTTAAATTTTGGAACATTAATCTAACAACATGCCTAATTACCTTTAGCCAGTTTATATATATATATATATATATATATATATATATATATATATATATATATATATATATATATATATATATATATATATATATATATATATATATATATATATATATATATATATATATATATATATAATTTTGAATTACAATTCTGACAAATTATATAACTTTATAATTTAAACATTATATGCCTGAATAGCATTTAGCTTGTGTTAAAAAGTTCTACCATTTTTTTTTTTCATATTACAAAGCAAATTAGAAACTAGGAAGGAAAAACGGGAGACCACAGATTTGCATTGCATAAGAACCCGTAGAAGATAGATATATTCGGCCCTGTATTATTCCTTATTAAAATTGCCTGCACTCTTGTTCAAGTGATTATGAAGAAGAATCAGCTTTGCGCAAATATTAGCCGCTAATTTTTCAAAAAATTTAAGCCTATTTTGCTCTAATAATTCACATTTCTCTTTAAAAATTCTCTTTATAAAAAAAATGGCTCTAATGCAGATTTGGCTGCCCCTTCGATTGACGACAAATTTCAGCGATGAAGTACTACTTCTGGTTTTCATAATGTTCTGTTTTCATTGACGTTACTGCTGGGTTACCGACAGAACATTTTCACCCTTGGCGGTGATTTTGGCGTCAAAAAATTCGGCAAAAAATCAAGGGGCACCCAATTGTAAACTTTTACCAAAAATATTTATGCTTTAAAAAAAAATTTAATAACTAAGATCCCGTGAGCATGAGTTAACAGAAAACTCAGTATTAGATACATTTATGCTGAAAATTTTAAATTTTTATTCTTTTTCTTTACTGTATATGAAAACCATCAAAAATCTCTGTTAGCAGCTTTTCATTGACCTGTTGCATTCGTGTGTCAACAAAAATGGAATGCAGACAAACTTACTATTAAGCGAAATCTTACTACATTATAAATAATATTACCAAATTAACATCAACTTATTTTCATTCAAACTCTAGTATCTTTTGAAACATATATATATATATATATATATATATATATATATATATATATATATATATATATATTGTAAATAACTGTTAATTCAGATTAGCAACACTGATATGTTATTGAATTTTTGAGTTTGTTGTTTCAAAAGATACTAGAGTTTGAATGAAAATAAGTTGATGTTAATTTGGTAATATATATATATATATATATATATATATATATATATATATATATACATATATATATATATATATATATATATATATATATATATATATATATATATATATATATATATATATATATATATATATATATATATATATATATATATATATATATATATATATATATATATATATATATATATATATATATATATATATATATATATATATATAATTATTAAACTACTTATGAGGTTAATTTTAAATGAAATATTTATAATTTATGTCACAACAGATCAATCCAGGAAACATTTTACAACCAGAAGTCAGGGCCAGCTTCGAAGTAGTTGGCGCCCTGTGCGAAATTAATGCGCTGATTTCAAGTCAGGTTTTTCCCACTTACTTTTCTTGGCGCGATTAAAGGAGTTCGCATTCGCAAAACAAAAAATAATAGTTAAGCAAGTGGTTAACAGGTTCTGTCCATTATATCAGCTCACTAAACTGCAAACTTTCCTGTTGCCCTTTTTTTCATCGTCGTAAAGAATCTATGCAATTTTGCAAACTCTCTTGTAAATATTCGCCAATATTTGGCTTAAAATATCTCTGCTGTAGTATTAAATATTAAAATAAAATAATAAAATGGATGTAATGGATAAATAAAAATATATAAAAATTGAAATGAATATAACATATATAAGATGTTGAAGATACCATTTTAATGTTAAGATTATGCATTATTTCAAAAATTAAAGCCAATTCTGCGAATGTGATATCAGTTTTGAAATTAGCAGCTTTAAAATACCTGAAAATTATTGAAACTACCATGTAAAATGATTTTTTTTTGGGGGGGGGCAAAGTTATTATAGTACAACACTATAATATATGCCATAATTAATAATTGCAATTGTGTGTTCAAAATCTAATTAAATGCAAAAGAAAAATAATAAAGTCCAATTTTGACTTGAATGCAAAATTTATTCATCTTCAGATACCATATTTTACAAATATTTGTGAGCCAGATTTGGATTAGTTTAACCCTTTCTAAGGCCGTGGGAAGTATGCTTCCCACCAAATTTATCAATCTTTGTATGAAATTATGTAGATTTTCATAAGTTCTGACAAATTTTTTTAGAAAGACAGAAACTTATATGCTTCAGTTCTTTATCTCACACAAAATGATGTGTCTTGGTTTGTCACTTAATTATTAATTAACCAAATTAATTAATTGATCAAATTAAATTTATCTAATAAGCTAAATGAATCCCTTTTCTTATTCTAATTTCAAGCCTAAAAATATTTTAACATAATATGACTAGAAAAAAATGGCCCTTTAAAGGGTTAAAAGCACGTTATTGTGAAATTAAATATTAAATTAATCAGTTATAAAAAGGTTTAGGAATTATGAATGTTTACTTTCTCTTATACGCAATATAGTGAAAGTATAGTAATTATCAAAAAAAAAAAAAAATCGAACATGAGATTTTGACGAATGTCTATGATTTATACCTCTCTGAGATCGAAAAACACATTTTTGGAAAATGCCCTTCTGTCTATGACAAAGATAACTCAAAAACACTTTGATCTACACAGATGAAATTTAGTATAGGTCTTTACAATAAATTCACAGATTTTTATCAAATTTTCAGTAAAACGTTTTCAGAGGAAGTCCGTCTGTCCGGCTGCTCTTATATAAGTTAACATACTAATTATAAAAGAGGAGAGTTAGGTGTATAAAATTCGATACATAAATTTAATATCTATAGAGTACATACCTATCAAATGTTAAACCAAATCCAACAAGGTGTTTATCACCTATTGGTCTGTACTTTCAGAAACATATAAACTTGATAATTCAAAAATGCAATGACTTAAATATGTTACATTTGGTATGCGAATTTATGGCTACAATTTTAGTTCTGTATCAGACTTTTTGTTTCAATCGGTTGAGAAAAACGCGTCTAAAACATAAATTCGATTTTCGAATACTATTAACTGCGTATCAGAGGTTAATCGCCAAATAACTCGCCAAGGAAGACACAACAGATTCAGTTAAAATGTTAAATTCGCCCCAAGAATCTATATTTTGTAACTATTGTATGCCAATGCCTGTTCTCTGGCATGACAAATTTGTTATAGAGTCCGCGAGAAAGTTTTGGAAAGACCACACTCGCTGGTTTTATGTGTACTTGCTGATTAAACATCCTTTTGGCCGTCATGGATGAGCCCTTTTCGAAGTATTTCTCATAGAATTTAAAAACAGGAAGCTTTTCTTTTAAGATAATTTTTATTGATATGGCAGTCATAGCAGAATTTATTCATATTAATACAATCGTATTCATAAATAAATATAAATATGATTGTCATTTGAAATTTTATTAGAAGTTTAAAATTTTATTGCAGTTCTTTAGATCCAAAGAAAAAGAAGATCTGATTTGTTATCAAGGCTATAAAGTACCATTATATAAATAGAAAACTTTACTCATTTGTCACAAGCGAGATGCGTGTTACTTGATACAAATTTTAAAAAAAATCAAATAAAAGGAAGAATCATTATTATTTTTTTTTCTGAAAACAATGCATAAAGTATGAAAAAATAATTTCAATAGTCAACCAAACATGAAATCCTATTATAAATCTAAAATTATGTGAACTTCGTGCGTAGCAACTCAAAAGAATCAACGAATTTAATTTCCCTTAATAATGTCTCACGAAAACACTGTAAAGGAAAGGAATTATAATTATAGAAAACGAATCATCATTTACTGTCCTTTGTGTTCGACATGCCAATTTATCACGAAATCTCAGTAATGAACGGATGTCCAAACGCGTCATACATTAGAATTGGCAAAGGGAACTTCTCCCCTCGAACTTACTTGACGCATTTTTACTGGTTTCATGTTTAGCATCGTCATATAATGAAAATATAAATATATATATATATATATATATATATATATGTCTTTTGAACTTCGAGAATTCTATAAATTTGATATAATTTAGTTGCCTTGCTTGCTGAGTTTTCACTTTCTCGTACACGTGATGATGATGATGTCGCGTCCGCGTTACCACGGAAAGGGGGTGCAATAGCTTCTGAGGGTAAAGACCCCTGAACCCCCGAGGGCAGAAGTCTGACTTCTAGCTCATATGAAGATGAAACACACACATTCGCTTGCACAACCCCCTTTTTACAGAGGGGTGCACATTCACACACCTCACGGATAGAACACAGTAACAACCATGCCCGAACCGGGACTCGAGCCCAGGACGCCCAAGTCACGGGGAAGACGCGCTACCCCTATGCCAGGACGCCGGCTCTCGTATACGTAGTATAGAGAAATTACTGTAAGTTCGCCGTCTCTATCTGTGATGAAGACAACGGATAAACATTGTCAGCTAGGCGGTTGAAATTTGGTATACTGTCTTTACATCAAATTTGCAGATTTCTATCAAATTTTGAGTAAAACATGTGCAGAAAAAGTCCGGCAGTTCGAATATAAGTTAACAAAATAACTAAGAATGAAGAGAGCCAGATGGGTAAAATTTGGTGCACAGATTTAATATCTATAATGTACACACATATTAAATTTTGATTCAAATCCAATAAAGGATTGACTGTCTGTCGATCTGTACTTTCAGAAGCCTGTAAGCAGTAATTACTCAAAACATAATCACTTAAATATATCAAATTTGGTATGGGATTTTTTGACTACAAGTGCAGTTTTGTGTCAAATCATTTCAATCATCTGAGAAAAAACGTGTCTAAAACACAAATTCCATTTTTAGATACTATGAAAAAAAACAAGTGATTAATGGCTGATTAAACCTCCAAGGATAACATGGCAGATTTAGTAAAGATGTTAAATTCACGCCAGTAGTTATTATTGTTCCATTGCCATGTAAGGCATTCTATGGCATGATAAGTTTATTAGAGAGTATGCGAGACAGTTTTGGAGAGACCACTACCACTGGTTTAGTTGTTATATCGTTCACGTACACAAGAATAGATAAATAAAACCATCTATCCTCATAGAGATTTAAATTCAAAATGAAACACAAATCAAAAACTTAGAGTGATTATCACCCTAGCCAAAGCATCACGTTATTAAAATTCACTCATTGGACTCACTGAATTTTAGAGTTATTTCATATTGTTTTTTCTTATGGCACGTGCCATGGACAAGCTCGCTGTTACGAAGATAGCTACTTTAAGCCGGTGGGAGAGCGTCTCTTGTTTTTATAGTAGCGCCATCTAGAGTCAAGAGAGCGAATTAGCTACACACACGTCACAACCCTTTTTACGGAGCGGGCTTCATTCAAGCATTTCATTCACTCATCTATAGATCGTCATTTATACCTGAATCAGAGAATGATCACCCCTGATCCAGTACCCCCAGTGGTATTACTCCGACTTGGAGGACTTTGTAACCACGTCAGATTTATACGGGCGTCAGTCACCAAGCACGCGAGGAATCTTCGGCCGGCGAGGTTCGAACTCGCAACCTAAGGGACGCGAATCTAACGCTCTACCAACCAGGATATAACGGCCCTGAGTTATTTCATTCATATATCTACTAATAGATAGATTAATAGAGAGTTAACTTTCAGATGGATTAAATCTGATGTGTATAAATCCACATCTGTTTAAAAAGTCAAAAACAAAAACCTTTTCACACATTTCTTCTATCTAGCCTAGGATTCCCCAACCTTTTCTAAACAAATCACACCCTTTCATAAAAAAAGTTTCAATGCCCTATTTTTTATGATAGCTGATTGTACCTCAAAATAAAATATTATATCATATTATCTGCCCCTATTCTAAATGTCTATCTATGTATTGATGGCGATGTCGTGTTGCCACGGAAAGGGGGTGCAGTAGCTTCTGTGGTAAAGATTCCTGAGCACCCGAGGGCAGAAAGAAGTCTGACTTCTAGCTCATATGAAGATGAAACTCACACATTCGCTTGCACAACCCCTTTTTACAGGGGGGCACATTCACACACCTCACAGATAGAACACAAATGAAGAACAACCATGCTCGAGCCGGGATTCGAACCCGGGACGCCCAGATCAAGAGGAAGAGGCGCTGCCGATATGCCAGGACGCCGGCTATACATGTATTAAGAATCACAAATTGGAAATAAAAACGCTCGTTAAGCATTAAAAAATGTATGTTAAAATTTCCTTAATTAAATGTAACAGAAATTTTAAGAAATTAATGAAATGTTGAGGCTGATTGAATTTTAACAAATTGTTAATGCTAAGTGCCAGTTTTCAATGACAGATTGTTATGTTCAATGATATGCAATCTGTTGTATTTTTAGACAGTAAAATGATCTACTTAACTGAACCCAAGTTCCATCAGATACAGTGAAGGAAAAAATAAATAATAATGTCCTTCACTTGGGTACAAAAACCAGAACTCTTGATATCCATTCATGAATTTTATTCTTAGTTGTAAGTTTTAAAAGCTCTTCTTCTAAATTTGATGGTTTTACTGTATATGCATTTGCAAAAGAAGCCCGCGTCCTGGCTTAGGGATAGCGCGTCTTCCCCGTGATCTCGGCGTCCTGGGTTTGAATCCCGGTTAGGGCATGGTTGTTCTTCATCTGTTCTATCTGTGAGATGCGTGAATGTGCTCTCCCCCCCCTCCCTGTAAAAAGGATTTGTGCAAGCGAATGTGATGCGTGAGTAGCAAAGTCGTACTCTTGGCCCTCCCCCACTGGCTTAAATCGCTGTCTTTGTAACAGCGGGCTTGTACATGGCCAGTGTCATAAGAAAAAACAACAACGAAAAAGAATCGAAAACCTAATTCGATATATCAACGTTTAAAATATCTTGGATTTGCCCCATAAAATCAGTACCAAGAACTTTCAAGCATTGGTAGTGAATAAGTAAATTTTCCTATTTTCCATATTTAGGCATGTTATTGTATTAATTTCTTAAATGGTTGAATTGCCACTTTCGGCCTCTTGACTTATTATCAATTTTTGACTTAATGCCCCCATTTGCCTTGAACCCATTATCACCCTCATGGAAGGGGAAATTACGATTTTGCTCAGTGAAGTTATTGCATTCATATGCACGTGGGGGGGGGGTATAGACATATAAATTCTCGCTGACGAATTACGACCGAAAATTGACAGAAATCAACAGTTTTAAGACAAAATACGAATGTAAATTTTTTTTTTTTTCCGTTTAGAGAGTTCAGTTTTTGAATTATCGTGTTCACAGACAAACATTCATAATTTTGAAAATCGTTTCTTCGAGCTAAAGAAGGTTTATAACTAGGAAATTTACCGAAATCTCTAAGCTGATATTGATGATTCACAGAACCAGAGTCTTCTCTCTGATAGAGGTTTGCTCATATTTATTTTCTGATAAAATTTTATCTAGTATTAGATTTCTCATAAAGCTAACTTAGATCATGGTATTGGGAGTAGCAATCGGAGAAACATTCAAATATTTGAAAAGATTTAACAAGCCTTTTACTAATCTATATAGATGGTTCATAGAACCAAAGTAAACAGTCTCTCTGGTAGAAGTTAACTCACACTTATTTTTTCTGATAAAATATTATCTAGGGTCTGATTTCTCATAAGGCCACCCTACACCATGGTCTTGGGGGGTAGCAATGGAGGAGAGGAATACATTTATAGAAAAAAAAAAACTTTCAATTATTTTAAAAACAAAACAAGCCTTTTACTAGCTTATATCGGCGATTCACAAAAGAAATTGTCTCTCTGTTAGAAACTTTCTCACACTTTTGATAGAATCTTATTTATAATCGCATAAGGTCAACCCAGACTATAGCGTTATACGTAGTAATCTAGGGGATGAATGCATTTACAAAAGGAAGCTTCAGTTATTTGCAAATTTGTAAGTTATTATTTTGAAAATACAGTACACTCCCGATTATCCGCGGAATTGGGTGGCGCGGCCGCCGCGGATAACAAAAATCGCGGATAATCCGAAAAAAGCTAAAAACGGGTATAGCAAAAAGGAAAACAGTCATTACAACTTTGAAAAATCGTTTTATGTACAATAAAACGTAAAATAAACAGCAGGAAATGTTTAACTAACGCTTAATATTTTAGTATATCACTCAAAACTAACCTAAAATGCATTTTGTTAATGAAAACAGAAAAGTGCTTTGTATTTACGAGAGGCGTCAAGGATGCACAGAAAAATTAATACATATGTACTGTTTTAATACTGTAATGTATTATCTAATTACAAAAGCATAACTGTAAAACTGCACCTTTTTGGGAAAAAAAAAAAAAAACTTTGTGCGGCAGGCGCGAATAATCGGGAGTCTACAGTAGTTATAAAAAATATAGTTTTTTTTTTTTTTTAAATTTATATCCATGCCCTCAATTTTTTCGAAACTCAAGCATTCTTTAGAAATTCCGATGCATTTTTAATCAAATAATAAAATATGAGAACTTACAATGGAATTAGAAAACATGACAAATTAAAAAATATATATATTGTTCCGAAAATTAAGCAATATTTTATTTTTATTTGAATATGTTCGAGTGCATGATCTTTTAAATCGAATGAAAACATATAATTAGATTAACCTGAAAAAATCTTTTAAAAAATTCGCCTCCGCCTTCTTCAAAGTTTTGAATGGCAAATGTAATGTAATACCTTTTGAAACTTTTAGAAAAGCTCATGTACACAAAACACTAGTGTAAGGCCATTGAAATAGAACAACTGAAATATGAGTGATGTGTTATTGTTTTAAAAATAATATATTGACGGAGCAATGATAAAATTATGAATATGATATTTAAATGTAATTAAGAATAACAGTTATCCTTGAGAAAACTTGTTGTCGTCAAATCGATAAATAATTTGACAAATAAGATGAAGAAATTTTTTTCTTAGAAATTATCTATTAGTGATTATAGAATAATTTGAAAGAATGAATAATAATTTGGAATTATCTTTATCTTTTAAAGACATTAAAGTCATAAATATAGAAATTTGCCTTGCAAAAATTGAAGTGGTTTGGAGTTATCTATATAGATTTGAAACACAGTTAATAACACCTTATTATAGTGAACAGTTCTGTGAAATCTTAATTACAATTCTATGTTATTTAAATTGGAATAAAAAAAAGATAGAATATAGAAAAATTTGGTGATTATTAAATTTTTTCTCAAAAATAAGAAAAGGTGGAGAAAGGATGAAATCAATATATTATTAATACAGAAATTTAATGTTTAATTGTTAATCTTGCTCTTAGTTATTGGCTTTCTAGCGAATTCTACAAATTCATGAACTCTCTTGTTAAAGAAAAAATCTTTTTCAAAAAACAAATTAAAATTTTATTCTCATCAAAATAAACTTACTTTTCATGTTGCATGATTTTCTGATTCTAATTTGAAGCGAGTGTTTATTCCGTGGAATTGCAAAATATTTTTTTTAGTTTAAATTTTAAATTACAGAATAAAATTGTTCCAAAATGAAATTTACCACCGCCAAATTGTTGATAAATTGCCAAATCAAGTAACCTTACATTGTTTTTAACACTTTTGAAATCTGGCTGCAGTCGAAAATTAGGCTGATCCTTATACACAAATGGAAATTTTTTTATTGTGGATGTAAAAATTTGAAATCAATATAAAGGCGTGGATTTACGAAATTAAATTCTCGATTTTATTGTTAATATAACACTTTTTAGATCTTAAGGAAATTCTTACTTTTTGTACAATATATCGCAACATGATATTTCAATCTTAATTCATCTTATTTCAGTTTATTTTTAAAATTTAATCTCAATTATATGACGCCGATAATATGTACACCAAAAATATACTTAATATCGGGGCAAAGCGTGTTAATATAAATCTAGAAACTAAAACAATGTAAAGGACTAATATATGCTTATTAATTTCTAAATATTCTTTAAAATTAGAAAATAAATTGGTATGATTTAAAAACTTAGGTTTTCAAAATAGATTTCTGCAATATTATACTTCATATTTAAAAAATATGTTAATGTTTTTTAATTGTTAAATATGTTTAATGTTGTATTAAACTTTTTAAAAATTTTAATTAAAAGTCTAATTAAAATCTTAAAAAAGCATATTTCAATACCTAATACTCAAGAAGTAACTTCGTGCCAACTTTTATGGCTCTAGGTCAGACGCTCTGCCCTGTAAAGCATTTTGAATGATCTTTGCAGCACGGATTCATGTTCGCAATTTACAGTTAGTCTGCTTATATATGCTATCATGTTTAATAACTAACTGGAATCGGTGATAATTATGACATGAGAAAACGTAATTTTTTTAAAGTCAAAAAACATTCTTTTATTTTTGTTATCATATTAAATTACACTCTTTGGTTAGAAAAAAAAGCAGTTAAATAAATTTATAGGAACTAAAGGAAACTATCTCCTTGAGCAACAGTCAAATAACAAACTTCATCTCTACTATTAATAACGGAGAAAGTGTGTATGCCGCTACAGAACAGACTTTTATACCTAGATCTACCAAATTTGGCACAGATATACATTAGAGGATGAGAATGTGCACTTCGGATAGATTTGTTCGAAATATTAATTGGGATTTCAATTAACTAAAAATGTAGTGAAATAGTGTTAATTTTTGTGCATAGTGTTTAATTTTTGTATATTAGAATGCAAAAAATTTTCTTTTTAATGATATCAATTTAAAACTTTTGCAAATTTTTCAATTTATTTTATTTTATTTATTTATTGCCTAATTTTGAGTAGTACATTGCTGAGTAGTACCTCACAAATTCAAAACGTTTTTATTGTTTCATTAAACATTTAACTGTTTTTGATGAGTATATTCCTCATGAAAAAAGTACAGCATTTTGCGTTATGACGAGTTTATTCAATGACAATTATTATATTTATATAATAATTGTTTAACTATTATATTTATAACTAATTATCTATATAATATATATGCGTTAATGACAATTTAGATATGCGTTTTCCGAAGAAATCGAAACAGTTAACTGCTTAATCGCGTCATATTCTTCTATTGTTGAAAGCTGGGGAAGAAGGACTCTGTTTAATATCTGTGTAGTTTATATGAAAAATAAGAAAATAAAGTTAGTAGGCGAAATTTAAATAATAAGTGAACCAGATAACTCCATTTGGTGGCAGTGTAGTGTTATGGGATCTCACTCCATTAAGAAAGTTCATATACACAATATAACAGGTGTTAGTCTATTAAGTTAACATGGCTTTAATTTCACAAATTCATACTTAAAAGTAAGCAGCAATTTATGCTTAAAATATTTTCATGAGGAAAATATGAATATTAATTCATGAATAAGTGGAACTGAAAATACTAATGCAATAAGTACAAAATCATGTACAACAGTAATCATGTGCAACCGTAAAAATTATTCATGTATAATAGTACATGTATAAATTAATGTAAAGTTAACACAATCAAAATTCTTGGTGAATCAACTGGTCATCAAAGGCGGCTAGTATTAGAGTGAATTGTGATGAAACTGCTTCTTCGAACAAGCTAGCCGCAAAGAATTTCTTTTAACTCACTTGCATCGTCTAGATGTGATTTATATGTAAAACAAAGCCTTCCGTCTTTGCAAACTTTCACGGTCTCGCTGCCTAGGATGATTTGTGTGTTTCTTAGCAGATTTTTTAGGCTTTATTTGTTTATTTCTGTGCTAACCAACAGAGAAATTTGTCAGAAAAATTTCCTCAGACGATAAATTTAGCCGTCAGCTGGAAGAATGCAGAAGAGAAGTATTTATTCCTTGTCTAGTATTGCATTATATTAAGGCGTTTATAATGATAAATTTTTGTTTATGTTGGAAAAAAGATGAAAAAGCATAGGGAATGGTCCCCTTGAAATTTTTTCGAATGCTCCTTAATAAAGGTGTTTCCTCCCTCTATCCTCCCTCCAGAAAAAAAAAAGTGATATTATTGAAGCAATAAAGTCGCGGGTACTTAAATTTTTATTTTCTGAGTTCCGTACATGAGCGTTTTGTGGTACATAGTATAGTAACGTAAAAGGGGTGTTATATATTGGATGCCTTTTTGTTGATATGGGATACCGAGTAAAACCAGAATTTGACAAGAACTACAATTTTAGTATAAAAGATTACATATCAGATTTCATTTATGTTTGTCTTTACGTCTGCTAAATACGTCTCCTTGATCGAGAAAGGGTTAACCTTTGGACAGCTTGGATTCAGAAATTAGATACAGATTTACAATGTTAATGATAAATCCATATGCTCAGTTTTCATTTATCTGTTTGCTTGTGTTTTTAAGTTTTCATATTCACATGGATCTACGCGAATGAATTTTGTCTAAAACTTGATAAATTATATAAATATCGGGCAATTTGATGAAAAGACTACATGCCAATTATTATACTTGAAATTTGTTTCGCTTTTGAGTTAATCATGTTCACAGACCGACCGACAGACAGACACCTAAAAATGTGTGTTTTGGAATTAGAAGAGTCAAAACTTGATAAATTATATAAATATCGGGAAATTTGGTGAAGAGACCACATGCAAAACATTATGCTTGAAATTTGTTTCATGTTTGAGTTAATCATGTTCACAGACCGACAGACAGGCAACTAAAAATGTGTGTTTTGAAATTAGAAGAGTCCAAAACTTGAAGATAACTCAAAATCTGGACATAGAAAAGATATCCTTCGTTCCAACCTAGAAAAGTAAAGAATTATTATTCTTGTATGCGCCTTCTTCATCAATATTAACCTTATAGAAGAGCAGTGGCGTATCGACTAAGGGACAAATGGGTGACTGATGCCTTCGCGCCATTTTTATAGGATGCAATAAAAATAACACATCGATGCTATTATATAAATTTTTGAAATGAAATATTATGAAGAAGTGAAAAACTAATGCCATACCCCCCCCCCCCCGCGTTATCTATATTTACTAAATCACTGACTAGGGGCGTAAAATTAATAGTATGAACCCGTTTGCTGGTTATCCCCCTTACCCCACTGCAAAAGAGTAAATATATCGGCAAAGCAAATAATTATCCCACAGATTAGATAAACACTCGAGAGTATTCAAACTCGCCTGATTCAGTGGAACAAGTTTTATAGGAGCTTGTGCATTGAGGAGAAGGAAAATTGCTTTTAAGAAAACGATAGATTCTGTGAATCCTTTTAAAAAACCAGCGGGAGTGGTCTTCTAAAACGTTCTCGCATATTCTCTAATAAACTTATCATGCCAGAGAACGCCTTGTACTTGTTTCGGCGTACAATAATTACGACAAATTAATGTTTGGAGTGAATTTAGCATTTTTATTGAATCTATCATATCATTCTTGGCGAGTTATTTGGCGATTAATCACTGGTATGCAGTTAATAGTATCAGAAATTTTAATTTGTGCTTTAGACAAATTTTTACCTATCGTTTGAAACAGAAATTTTACACAGACCAATACTTATAGCCAAGAAATCACATACAATATTTCACATATTTAAATCATTGCGTTTTTGAATTATCACATTTACATGTTCCTCAAAGTACAGACCGACAGACAATCAACCCTTTGTTGTATATGACTCAAAATGTGAAGGGTGTCTACAAGATAGATGTTAAATTTGTGTATCACATCTTATCTATCTAGCCCTCTTCGTTTTGTGGTTTTCGTGTTAACTTACATTCGAACAGCCGGGAAGACGAACTTCTTCCGAATAGATAGTATACCAAAGTTAACCTATCCAGCTCAAAGTGTTTTTGAGTTATCTTTGTCACTGGCAGACAGACAGACATTATTCAAAAAAGCTTTTTTCGAACTCAAGGAGGTCAAAAACGTAGATATTAGACAAAACACCGAATTTTAATTTTTGAGGATCACTATACTTTTTTTATACTATGTACATGAGAAAGTAAAAATTACTGTTGAAATGAACTTTTATATATATTAGGTTTCTTTGGCAACGAAATAGTTTGCCTAGATTTTTGACTTTTTATGATGTTACCACCACAAACTGGCTTCTCCGATCCGCCGGAAGACATACGAAAAAATCTGAAAGACCGGACCACCGCAACAGCAACACTGATGGGAACAGTGGTTGAGTCCTAAGGGTCAACACCGGCCACGGTACAAACCTTCCCTAAGGAAGTGCGTCCCGTCATTGATGGAAGGAGCCAGCCCCCATCTTTTTGTGTATCCACAAGGGTGGTGAGAATCATCCACAATGCCAGAAGCTTCTCATTACTATGTGTCCCAGTGGGACTTTTTATGATTTTAAATGATTAATACGGAAAGCCTTTTTTAAAATCACTCTTTTATTTTATGCACCTAGAAAACGTGAATTTAAATGAATAAGTTTAAAAAACGAATTGAAAAGTGAAATAAAAGTGGGAGATAAAGTCCTACTAAGGGGTTAATGATTGTTGGAAGCATGCGATTGAACATTTTGATAGATGAATTTGAATTTCATCATGACATTAAAACTATTGCAGTAGTTTGTGTATCAAATTGAATAAAAAAATATTTTTTACAGTTATGGGGGAAAATTATAAGGAGATAGAGCTGACATCATTAAAAAGGTAATTAAAAAGATAATAATGGTAAAGATAATTTTAAGTGAACGTAATGTGATGTTTAGAATCCTGATCAATTATACTTAATAATGTGTCAATATCATTCTTATCGCATACAGATTTAATTTAAACAACTCAACTTAACAATTTTTTGTAAAAACGCAAACGATAATTTAATGAAATTCTTTACGAACTCTTTTATTGTAAATATTAATTTCATTCATTTTTCTTTCTTTCTTTTTTCTTTTTTTAACAACTGTGAGCGTTATTTTGTCACGCAAGTAAATTGACCAAGTTTCATATCAATCTTACTAATTAAAAGAATCTGATGTTCCAGCATTTTGGTAATTAGAGAAGTTTTATTTATAATATTTTGTGGGTAGTAAATGCTGATGCAACATTTCTAGTATAATTCATTGAATTTATAATTTTTTTCAAATGTATTTGTTAAGAGACGGGGAAAAAATATTTTTTTAAATCGACCTACTTGCGGCTGTCGCCCCTTGCCTAATCTGCCTTGTCTGAAATCAGGCTGCTGTGCTTGATGGATAATGAAGAAATAACTGTCGAACATATAGACTAAGCAATAGATGTACAGTGTATATGGTGGAAATTATCGCAATAGAACAAGCAATAAACTAGTTTATTAATCACCTGTTAGAAGACGGCAAGATAATATCGGATGCTAAATCCATTTTGATCCTTTTTAGTCTGTGAAGAAGAAAATACAAATACTAAATAAGCTAAAATGCTAAGAGCTACGGAAATAGCGGCAGTGGTCTCTCCGAAACTTTCTTGAATACTCTTTATTAAAGGTGTCCCCCTTCCCCCTCCCATATAAAGTCCTGGATCTTGGTGAGCGGCTTTAGACCTTCAGCGCTATGAAGGCTCAGATTTCTATTTTCACACATGAGAACTGAGTGCTCCTTGGTATAGTAAAGGAAAACGGTATTTGTGTATTAACTGCATGTCATTGGCAAAAATTAGTTATGAAACATCAATCTAGGGCAATTTTTTGGGGGATCAATCCCTTAGCTGCGGTTAATACACAAATACGAAAAAAATTGAATACGTCATTGAATCGCCTTTTTTTCCCGACAAATTGAAGCCAAAATTTGACATAGAATTACAATTGTAATCACAAGATTGCAAGCCACATTTCATTCATTTAAGCTTTTTTTTTTTTTTTTTTTTTTTTTGAGTATCAAATTGACATGTGTTAGAAAGATTAAACCCTTTCACGGATTTAGTCCCAAATTTAGTCACAAAACTTGTGTTAAAAGTTGTCAGGTTCACGCCGATAGATGGCGTTTCTGTCGCGTGAGAAATTTTTGTTCATTCGTTTTGTATCTTAACGTTCAATTGAAGAACGGTTTTCTGTGTTCGAAACGTGACACCCAATGCGCTAGTAATGAGAGAGGTGTCCTAATCTGTGATAGTCAACTTGAAGTGGCACAAACTGTGCACGAAAATAAAATGGTGTTAACAAGACAAGAATTTTTATTTGAAGAGATTTACAAAAGTGTACATATGTGTGGGTGGGGAAGGGGAAGAACAGACGACCATTGATAACATATCTAGGCATCACGGGATTCCATATAAAATAAAAAAAGCGAAATAAGTTCAATAATTGGGACTGGGAAATTCTATCAGTTTTCTTCCCACAGAGAATGTACAATAAAGCAGTATTTTTGAAATTTCTTTCAAAAATAAAAAGCAGTGGGAGAATAAACGTCCATTGATGGCATATTTAGACGGCTTAAGCTTTTATTCAAAGCATACATTCTACAGGAGCTAACAGAAAATAAGAGAGATACATATTACATTATGACTGAAGGCCTTTATAATATTATGAGTGAATTATATGACTATCAAAATTTGAAGTTTTAAAATATTTTGATGAAGAAGCTATTAAAGTAGGAATTACATGAAATATTTAATTATTAAAATTTCAACGAGCATTAAGATTGGCGAACCGGCTGGTCGACAAAGGCGGCTAGTATAAAATAAAAATTGTTAAATCGAGCCAGTAATTGGGATTGGGAGGACTGGTTCTTGGATTTCCCTAATAATCTTAAATATATAAATGTTTTTAATCATATTATTCGCATATAAACATATATTTTAGAAATTAAAATGTTGGGAGTTTCATACTTCGGCCATTTTTTAAAAAAATTCTGTATCCGCCATTCTCTTAATGTTTTCCTTTCGCCAATATTTAAAGGTAAATATAAGACTGACATCTTAATAGCAAAGCAAGCGTAAAGAAGGCCCACTCCAATCATCAGCAGAGGTTTGGCAATGTCAAATTGCGGACACTTCAGGGTTTTTTTTCTCCTTATCATCATATTTGACTTTTAAAAATTATCATAAACTCTCCCAAAGACTTGAGTCCGAGCATCTGTACCTGGCTTATCTACCTATTACTAGATTTTGCCAGATCCCATTTTCAGGAGAGTAGAAAGTGCTAAAAATGGAATAAATATATTTTTTACCAAAAATTTTGAGTGGATTATAGTGCTTAAAAATAGGAAAATGGTTTTTGAAACTAATTATTTGCATTATTTCAAATTATTTATATTTTTCCTTTCGATATCAAAAATTTTATTTCCGGTTTATTTTTTTATAATATATATTTTATAATTCTTCTAGTTATAGCAAATGTAAAACTAAAGAATTTTTTGGTATGCTTATAAAGTAAGGGCATAAAACAAGTTTCATTTTTTTTTCGAAGCGAGCTTACAAGAATGGGCACATATTACCTCAAATACACACTATTCATTTCATTGTTGAATTGTTAATTACACCATAATTTGCGTACGACACACACAATTACGACAGTACCAACATTCCTCTGTTATCTACATTGTTAATTGTTAATCCAACTTCTTGCCCTCAATTGCCCTCCTGTAATGGCTGCATTTTTGTTCGAATGCAATAAATAAATTCCACGACAGAATGACTTCCAGAAGAAAATGAAAGGGGGGAGGGTAGTAAGCAAGGGGAAAAAAAGAAATAAAAATATATATATTGTAAGAGAGTGAGAGAAAGAGAGAGAAAAAACAAGACATGAAGCGATTCCGACGGGTAAATATTATTTCGCACATCCACACTCACAAAAGAATAATAATTTCTCATATTTGTATTCATGCAAGCAGGCGAATGCAAATGGTCGTTTTCGTTAATGGCGCTTGAAGGTGACATCAATTCCATTTCTAGTGTTATGTAAAGCAGAAGAGGCACTTGGAGTTCTCGCTCGCCTGAGCGTAGCAATGGTCAGAAGAATTTCGCCTCCAGAGCGTGGATTTGAGAACAGAATTTAATTTCATTGTTGAAAATCACTCGATCATTGCCCCCCTTCTATGGAGAACGATTTCCGTTGGTCCGGGGAGGAAATAGAATTTTGATAGATGCATCGTTTCGTTTTTCTTTCGATAAATCGAACGATGTTCCCTGGTACCTTGAAGCACAGTTGACTTGGTGAGAGAGTCTTAGCTTCGAAAATGGAATTTGGCGCTAAATAACAGTAGCGACACCAAGGTATGCGGGTTTGACAAGCGTTTGGGTATCAAGTGTCTCATTGATGTGAAAAGATCCAAATATCAGGAAAATGGAAGTCTTGGAACCTTAGCCGGATACTCCAACCCACCTGAAGGAACAAGGATAAATCTGATTGATCGGACCGCAATACTAGCGGGAACTATATTTGAGTCCTAAGGGCCATCACTGACCACGATACAATCCTGCCTGTGAGAATCTCAACCCGTCACTGATTGAAGGTAGTCGATCCCCACAATTTTTGTACCACCAGAGTGGTAAGAACCAACCAACATACCGGAAGCTTTTCATCCTCATTTCTGAGGTGCCCTCGGTGGAAGGAAAGTCTGCGATCGGGATCAGGACCCCCCCCTCCCATCATGGTATTTGAACCCTCTGCAAATTGTAGCGTTTCTCTTGAATATGGCCATTCCTGAGTCGGCACTGTGTTTGGCAGTTGTGGTTACCATGATCTTGACACAGGCATCACTGTCAGAGCAAGTGAGCTGGAAAGTGTTTGGGTTGCATACCTAAGTCGGTAATCGTCTCTAGAATGAGAGGGACTGGTAAGTATGCCTCCACAAATAATCGCATGCTCTGCTGACTAGTACAGGACTGGAGGGGAGGGGAGTCAATGCATTTAGATAGCAATTCAAATTTTAATGCACATAACAATAGCTTAAAGACAAAGTTAATTTAAAGAACACACTACTAGACCATGTCGGACACTAAGACCTGATTAATTGGCTACAAATGATGCAGGCATTTATACTCTTTAATTGTGCATAGCACAGGGGCAAAGTGCATAACGTACGCACGAAGCGCTGTTGCCACCGAACAGTGTAGTCATGCTTTAATTTTACCAAGAAAATGAGGGCTCTTAACATGCATGTTGTAACTGACGATTATATGCATCACAAAATGCCCTGCAACTCTAAAGGGAATCTAATCTAACGAGATCTCTAAACATAAAATTCAAGTCTCATGCCCAAAGTATGTATTTCCTTGAATTTTAATTATCATAATGGATTGGTAGCACTAATAAAACCAATTGAAGAACTAAAGTTGATCGAACCTATTTTTGAGCGAAGGTTTACTGTCATGTGAAGTAAGTTTTTGTTGAATTTGTACTATAAGCTAAATGTCCTTATAGTGGTGTGGAAGAGTGGAAAGTGGAGTTAATGATCTTGTTTGAAATTAGGACTTTCTAATAAGTTTTGGAGAATTTCATAATGGATGATTAGCCTAAAAATTATTTTCATTAATTTAATACATTAGATTAAATGAACAAACATGCTATTTCAGAATGAAGGAAAGAAGTTCTCAGATTGGCATCAGATAGAAATTTAAATTCAAGCCAGCATTATTGATGACGATGTTCAAGTTTAATATCGAAATCGTATTTGATTCATATTACAGTACACTCCCGATTATCCGCGGAATTGGGTGGCGCGGCCTCCGCGGATAATCCGTAAAAAGCTAAAAACGGGTATAACAAAAGAGAAAACAGTCATTCCAACTTTGAAAAATCGTTTTATGTACAATAAAACGTAAAATAAACAGCAGGAAATGTTTAACTAACGCTTAATATTTTAGTATATCACTCAAAACGAACCTAAAATGCATTTTGTTAATGAAAACAAAAAAGTGCTTTGTACTTACGAGAGGCGTCAAGGATACTCAGAAAAATTGATACAATACATATGTACTGTTTTAATACTGTAATATATTATGTAATTACAAAAGCATAACTGTAAAACTACACCTTTTTGAAGAAATCAGTCATTTGTGTTTGCTTCTTGCTTTGGAAGCATTTTCTCTTTGCTTAGAAGCAAAAAAAAAAAAAAAAAAAAAACTTAGTGTGGCAGGCGCGGATAATCCGCCCCCCTGATAACCCGCCCGCGGATAATCGGGAGTCTACTGTACTTAAAACTAATGCAATGCATTGTTATTGATGGAGCTCTTAACTGAAAATAAGCCATATATATCAGATATCGCCATATCGACACTGTGACAGACCTGATGAGCAGGAAGTAAGGACTTTTTAAACAGGGTTTAAACATTTTGAAATAACAGTTTATAAGTTCTAGGTTCTATCTCGTGAAGGGACAATGTATCAAATTTGATTCTTGTGAGTGAAAAAAAAAGTAGAAAGCTATTGTAGGGAAAGAATATTTTTTATAAAGTGTCCACAAGAACAAATCGCAATCGAAAACACATCTGTGTTCTGCATTAAGCTAAAATAATATTACACTGAGGCATAAAGAGTAAAAATTGTCGATTCCGATTAGAACTGCGAAATACGATAATGTAATATCTATGCTAAGTGATGCCATATTTAGAGAAAAACGGTGTAAAATATGTCGCATTAGCGCAATTTGTAAATGCACTCAGCTTAAATATCTATTGCCTTTAATTTTAATTTTCCTAGTCAATCGATAGCAGTTATGAAGTCGAAGTAGTATAGACTCAACTTTTGATAGAATTTCTACTGTTATGTGGAGTTGGATTTGTTGAATTTGTATTATAAGCCAAATGTTCTCCTCCTAGAGTGGAAGTTGGAAAGTGGCGTTAAAAATTTTCGGTTCGATTAGCATTGAAAAATGCAATAAAATGCTAAATGATACGATATTTAGAGGGTGGGAATGCTGTAAGCTATATCGCAATTATGCAACTCATAAATACACTTTGTTTAACCTACGGGAATATGATTCTAAAAATATATGCATGTATAGTGCAAAAAGAAAAATTCTATGAAATCTGAAACATGAAAATGAATCGAATCTCGAGATCGAATTTTTTAACGATTACGAATTTTTGACTTACTTATTTCATATACCAGAAAAAGAGTAAAGTTTTGGGGAAAAGTTTATTATAATTATTTATACTTAAAAAAGGAAATGTGAATGAAATTTGAAAAATATGCTTTCGTAAATGGTGACTCAATGCACTTGGAAGCTCAAATTTTCAAATTTAACGAAGAAAAATTCTTATTTAATGATTTATGTTATTTTGGATTCTTTTTTCTCTCGCATTTTTATATAGTATCATTTTTAATGATGCCTAAAAAAATCAAGGAATTGTCAAAGAGAGCAAACGATTGCCGTGCCAAAGAAATTTGATTTATATTTCAGCTGTGATTTATTGTATTCTAAGAAAGTTTCAAAAAATCCATTTCAAAAAAAATTTAAGTACTGAAACTAAAATTCCTACATCCGTCCTTCTAATTAAGTGTCATTGAGTTGTGGAATTTAAAACAAGGAAAACCAAATTACCTCTATTCATCGATTTAATTAAATAACTTTGTGATAATTCGAAAATATTCTTCACTGATCTGCGGATGATTCGTCGGGGAAAGTTTTATTTTTTCGTTGGTATGGCTAGGAGCCAAAATTTTTTTTAATGATCTACCAGGAATGGGAAAAAATTTTACTTCTTCACGGATTCTGCAAAGAATAAAATTAAGAAATCATGAATCAAGAAAATAATTTTCATAATTTAAATTCTCAGATTAATCATTTGCTTGACACTTTCTAAATTAATTGACTCTCGTTCTTTACTTTAGAGCATTTTCATTTCCACTTATATATATATATATATATATATATATATATATATATATATATATAAATAATTATATATATATATAAACGTGGAAATGAAGAGTTGGAGAAAAATTTTGAAATTATAGATGCAAACGTATTGCGTCTATTTTAAATTCCCTCGAAAATCATAAACATGCATTTACAAATATGAAATATTTAAAATAATATTATAGCAGCATTAACTATATGTTCTTTAAAATGACTGAACCAAAAACGTACATAATCATTCTTTTTGAAGTGAATTCGTCTGAGTAATGATAATGCGTTTGGGGGAGGAGGGGTTGTATGTAAACAATCTCTTCCGATTTCAGATATGATTAATGTAAACCGCATGACTGTTATCTATGTTAGAAAATGATTGATCACACAAGAGTGTAAGCTTCAAGATAGAGAAAATATAAACAGAACGTGTGTCTTGTCATGAGCGATGAGGCTGAACTTTTGATTAGGTACACTTTATAGCACCGTATATCTTTCACATGTAAAGCAGCAAAGTTTTCAGTTTTACTTTAGCGCGAATTGTATGAAGTCAAAGACCCTCCATTTGTCCACCCCTGACCTTTAATAAGGACTCTCAGCAGGAATTTTATACCACAGCTTTTGGTATTACACCGTTGAGAGTTTAGAAATTATTTCAATATATGTAATAAAAAATGCTACCATAATATATTATAATTTATTTTTATTATTTTATGTTTACATTGTCGTATATGAAGGGAAGATACTATTGTGGGGCCACAAAAATTAAACCTTTCAATTTTGTGAAATCTTATTTTAGACATTTCAAAATCCGACGAAGTCATTTATGGAAATATGTATGTTTGTCATTCAGTCAGTTTGTTTCAGAACATTATACTCAAAAACAGAGGTAATAAAGGTAAACATATGAAATTCTGTATATGCTTTCTATACCAAAATTATAAATTTCTATCAGAATTTTGATGAAATTCGTGAATTGAAAATTTATATGCCCTTCCATATATATGTATGCATGATTATTGAAAAAATGCAAAGAGCTGATAACTGCAATTCAATTCTGATAACTACAATTATTATTTACCGGCGTCCTAGCACGGGGGTCGCGCGTCTTCCCTGTGATCTGGGCGTCCTGGGTTCGAGTCCCGGTTTGGGCATGGTTGTTCTTCCGTTGTTCTATCTGTGAGATGTGTGAATGTGTCCTCCTGTAAAAAGGGGTTGTGCAAGCGAATGAGTGGTGCGTGAGTAGCAAAGTCGTACCCTTGGCCCTAGTTGGCGCTACTAAAAAAAACAAAAAAAAAAACAAAAGACGCTCCCCCACCGGCTTAAAATCGCTGTCTTCGTAATACCGGGCGTGTCCGTAGCAAGTGCCATAAGAAACAACAACAACAATTATTATTTGAGTTGTAGATCTGAGTTAACTTTTGGACCAGATCCTTCGAAAGCTTTATTGGCTATCCCTCAAGATATCCGGCTTCATGTGAATGCGGTAATTAAAATATCCAGCAAGCTATATGAAACATTTTTGTCACATAATCTTTACAACAAAACTATAGACACACGCCAAATTTCGAATTAATTCTGTCAAAAAGAAGAATATCTATTTCATTTTCAAGGAATGCAATAATTTAAAAATGCAATGAATAAGATAAATGAAATTTGATGCAACATTTGAAGACACACAAATTTGTGGATAATCAAATTTTGCACCAATCGAAAATGGAAACATATACAAATAATGTATATTAAGACCTATGTACCTAGGACCTCCACTTTTTAAATGAATATTTATTTTGTTGGAAACTAATTCTGAAAATACGGAATTTAATTGTACATATTCTAGCCGATGTATTGCTTTGACGGTACTCTTTAAAGACAAAGAGAATGCTACAGTTTTGTAGCTCGCCACTACGAAACAGAGGAGATGTAGAATCTTGAATTATTCCAGAAAAGAAAGAAATAGAAGTAAAATAGGCAATTGTAATGGTCAAACAAAAAAGAAAACTCCGAAAAAAAAAATTATACTTCAGATTGAGGCGTCCTAAGAATTATTAAACAATCAGTCAGTTCTGATTCCACTAATGATACGAGTCAATCCCATAGTAGCTTTTATAAGTGTTATGATTGAAAAAGAGGATTTTTGTTTAATAAGATTGCATGGCATAGCCAGCTGGAATGGTCACCCCCAAACTTTCTTGCATATTCTTTAATAAATCTGCCATGCCAGAGAACGCCTCATATTGCTTAAGCATACAATAGTTACGAAATATTAACTTTTGGCGTGAAATTAGCATTTAATGAAACTATCGTGTCATCCTTGGCGAGTTTTTTAGCGATTAATCCTTGATACCGTTAGTAATATCTGAAAATCGAATGTGTGCTTTAGACACGTTTTTCTCGATCGATTGAAACACAGATCTGGCACAAAACTGCACGCGTAATTGTACCAAATTTGATATATTTAAGTCACTGCTGCTTTTTTGTATTATAACGTTAACACGTTTTTGAAAATACAGATCGACAGACAGCCAATCCGTAGATAGATTTGGCTCAAGATTTGACATACGTCTACACTATAGATGTTAAATCTGTGTACCGAATTTTACCTATCTAACTCTCTTCGTTTTGTTACTATCCTGTTAACTTATATTCGAACAGCCGGACTTTCTCTGCACATATTTTACTCAACATTTGATAGAAATCTGCAAATTTGATGTAAAGACAGTATACCAAATTTCCTCCGTTTAGCACAAATTCTTTTTTGTGTTATCTTTGTCACCTGACAAAAAGACGGTCATTTTCCAAAAATGTGTTTTTCGAACTCAGTAAGGTCTAAAGCGTGGAAATTCGTAAAATTCTCGAGTTCGAATTTTTTCACGATTACTATTCTTTCTCTATACTACGCATACGAGAAAGTAAAAACTGAAACTATTTATGTAACAGAAAAAATAGATTGTAAAGAGGAACAGTCAGTCAGCCATCTAACTCTCCGACCCGCCACGAAGGCACACGGATTTAAACCTTAAAAACTGAATGACTGGTTTTTATCTAACTCTCTGACCGCAACAGCAACATTGGCGGGAACTGTGGTTGAGTCCTAAGGGCCATCACCGGCCACTGTATAACCCTCCCCGAAGGAAGTACGTCCCGTCATCGATGGGAGGAGTCAGATCCTCCACCTATTAATGTACCCTCCAGGGTGGCGAGATCCAACCACCATGACGGAAGCATCTCATCCTCATTTCGAGGTGCTCCCGGGGGGGGGGGGGTGTAAAGAGGAACAATAAGATGTTAAATGCCTAAAAACATTGAATATTCAAAAAAATTTCTGCACGATAAAGATATTGTTTATTAAACAAAGAACAACAACGATGTGCTCAAATTTCCCCAAAAAATAAGTAATAAAAAAAAATCTGTTATTGATTCAAAGCAACAATGCATGCAGATGACGTTTGGAATCAATTCTTTTCAGATTTTAATGTTGATTAACCTATGAAAATACTTGTAATTTACTAATGATTTGGCACAATGTAATTTAAATAGTTGTTATATAATAAATAAAAGTATTACCCGATATTTTTCTTATAAAATTCATGTATATTGTTACAAATCTGTAATTTTGCTATCCGGCACGGCGTGCTGAGCTTGGCGACTATTTGGAGACTTGGCGATGAATTTGGCGACTTTGGCGACTAAATGGATAATACCAGAAAGTTCGAGAAGTTTCATGATCCATCCAGTAATAACAGAGATACACCCAGGTACGCCCTGATTGGTCTGCAGTTTCTAGCCCCGCCTCCCGGAACTATAAAAGACGAGCACTCTGAAGCTGCGGAGAAGTCGTGTGGATCGTCAGAAATGGTGTGTGCGAGTGGTCGGAGTCGCCGACGAGTAAACAGATTTGAGAGGATCCGACTGCAAGCAAGCTGCTGAACTATTAGAGATTAAATGCGCTGCGTCATTACAATTGAGTGGCGGTATTTGTTGTAGGAGGAAAATTTTGTAACAATATGTTAGTTTTCTATTCATTAACCAGTAAAGTTCCAGTAACCAGTTAGTTTCAGGGGTGGGCGTTAGGTACAATGTCAATTTTGTGCATAGGATCCTTTATGGACTTTCTTAACGAAGCCTTCTATTAGACATTAAGTACTTATATTGATTCCTGTAAGAAGTAATTAGTAAAACTATGTGTACATATCGGTTTCATAGTTTTGAACGGATCAATAACTCTGCATTTGTACATTGATAAAAATATGGTCCTAGGTGCTCAGATCTCCCTCACTGAGTTCATTTCACAATACCCAATATCTAAACATTAAAAAAAAAAAAAAAAAAACTCTGCATTGTATAAATATATGAAAAAATCGGAAAGAGAATACGCCATGGCAACTTATTGTTATTACTTTAACATTTAAGAAAAGCAAAAGAAAGTTTAGAAAAGCAAAATGTGCTCTCACCTGCATAATATAATGATTTAACCTGATTAGCTTCATAAAGCAAAAGAATTGTGTGTTTATTTAATTTATATTTACTTGGAAAAATTCATCAAAGATATTTTTAAAGTGATATATTTTATATTACAAATATAAATATGTACAATATTAAAATTGCAATGGTACAAGTCATATTTCCTTCGTTTTTCTAGAAATTAAAGTTTTACAAGAATTACTTTTTTAAATGAGGGCAAAAAAATGTAATATTATCGATTTAGGGACACCTTGAATCTTGATTTAACAGAGGGATTGCAATAAGTTGTACACTAGTTATATTTTTAAATTTGAGTTTTATTTATTTATTTTGAAGAATCAATTTATTTTAATCCTACCATAACTTGCTACTTTGTAACGATAATCCTCCATATTCAATATATTAAGAAAGCAGAGAGGAGATGATGGGGTTACGCATATTAATCGTAAATTCAATAAGGAAAAGAGGATCAGTGGCCAAATTTCAACTAGGCGGATTTGGCAGCTGTCTGGATCCGTTTAATGTGAAAAGAAACCGCAAGCAGATTTTTTTAAAAATTCTGGATGCAAAATAAATCATTTTGTTTAAAATACAAATTCTTGGAATAACAAAATATTAGGAAAATATCAATGCTTTATCAAGAATAATTACACGACTTCTTATTTGTTTCATTACTTTCATTTAATTATTAGAATATCTATAAAACCGAACCTCTGCTACAATTATATTAAATAAATCGGACCATCCGGAATCATAATATTTAAATGAAAACGGTATTTTTTACACATTTAATAAAAGAAATATTAACCTAGAATAAATCATATGTGTTGAATAAATATGCTGTTAAAAATATTAAATATCGGCTTAAAAAATGTGATGTTAAATATAGCTGAAAATATGTGCTGTTAAATATATATACGCTGAAATGTTAAATCTGTGCTTTAAATATGTTATATATCCGTTAAAATGTTAAATATGTGCTGCTAAATATGTCCTGAAATTTTAAATATGTTGAAAATATGTGCTGTTAAATATGCTAAATAAGCTCTAAAATGTTAAATATGCGCTGAAAATATGTGATGTTAAATATGCTTAATATACGCTGAAATGTTAAATATGTGCTATTAAATATGTCCTATATACGCTGAAATGTAAAATATGTGCTGTTTAAATATGTTATATATACGCTGAAATGTTAAATATGTGCTATTAAATGTTATATATCCGCTAAAATGTGAAATATGTCCTGAAATGTTAAATATATGCTGTTAAATATGGCATGAAATGTTAAATATATGCTGAAAATATGCGCTGTTAAATTTGCTCCGAAATGTTAAATATGTGCTGTTAACTACGTTAAACATGCACTTAAATGTTGAATATGTGCTGAAAATATGTGATGTTAAATATGCTTAATATACGCTGAAATGTTAAATATGTGCTATATATACGCTGAAACGTAAAACTAAATTAAACCTGCTGATTAAAAGAAGGGCCTCATATGCACGGCTTAGGCCTGCAAGATAACAAATTGTGCCACTGGACAGAATAGAATTGGTTCGAAGCTCACTCACATAATATTAGAATTCGCTTTTCGCAAACAGAAATTTTTTCTTAGACAAGAAATATTTAAATAATTTTATAGGCTCAGGCACGAAAATTATGACAAACAAAATCAGTATGTGCTAACAACAAATAAATCACCGGCGGCAAGCAAAGGAATTAAAAACTGAAAGGTTACTATACTGATTGCTAAAAAATAATTTATCATAATCTGCATACTAATTTCAGTCAGCTCTCATTTATAGTGAAACTGTGCGTTTCCCAGCCTAATCCAAGTACACGCCATTTGCGTTTGCGTTTCAGTGCGCAAAGGTTGAAAATCATTTGCTGAGAGATTTTAAGTGTTGGTCCTGTGTGATGGTGCGTGTCCGTCTTCAAAATTTTTTTCACAAGACATCACTTTTGTATTTGTCAGTTTTGTATTGTCCTTATCACCGAACAACAGCGCAATCAAAAGAATTGTCCATTTTGCAATTAGCGACAAAATATTGATAGCAATTATGATAAGCTAGTGGTCAACACAATGTAGCACTTAGTGCAAAGATACTAAATGCCGACTCTGCATTCATTGCAACCTCACATTCAGCCTACGACATATTAATAGCTTGGCTGTAGATGTCCGGCTTTCTCTTAGGTGGCGTTGCAGTGGCTACGGGCCGAGGAGACAATATATTAATACTTCCATTTCACTAATATTTAATATCAAATTAATCTACGATAGATGAAACCAACAGGAATGATCTACTTGAATTTTTTTTTTACATTTTTTGTTATAGAAATACTATTCTCACCCCACATAAAATTGGGACTATGGAGAAGGCTTTTAATGCCTCGAGTATTCAGAATTTTATTTTCAGACTCCTACGCATAAGATTTTTATGCTTCATAGTATATTACCTAAAACCGAATAAGCATTTCGGGTCTTTTTTTTCTCAGCGGAATAAAACCAAAGTTTTGGCACAGTATTACAATTTAGTAAAAAGAGCACATAATAAATTTCAAGTTATTATAATTATTATTTTTTAGTTTTGGTGTTTACATGCATACAAGTGTACAGAATCACAAATGGTCAATCTCTAGAATGATTTAGTTTAAATCCATCAAATGCAAATCAACAATTTACACGAAATGTGTAAATTGCGGAATTCATGTAAATTGTTCATTTTTTTTTCCCTTACTCGCAATAAAAAAAATAAGAAAAATAAAATTCTTTGTTTTGTCATTAATCGTGTTTTTTTCTTACTGATTTCCTTCTAAATATATGTTGCAAAGTAAAAATAAATGAATTAAAAATCAATAAATCATTTAATTAGTTAATTGCAAAATCTTTTCGAAAGAAACCTGTATCATTACTAAAAATGAAATATTTTTTTTAAATATCAGAATATTTTTACCTTAAAAGAGCAATAAAGATAGGCAGACATCTTTCTAATTATGAACTTAAGTATTTAAATATTGCTGAAAAGAATTTTTTTGTCAAAGGTTTCGTATTCATCCAACCAATGAAGAAATTTCTTATAAATCTTCAAAAGAATAAATGTTGATCAGAGGAAAAAAATAATTTCAGATTAAAAAAAAAAGTCGTCAAAAATAATCAATCGTCTAAAAATTTTCAGAATAAAAAATAATTTCAGATTAAAAGAAAAAGTCGTCAAAAATAATCAGTCTGCTAAAAATTTTCAGAATAAAAATTTAAAAAAAATTTAAATAAATAAGCAATCTCTCTGAATAAACATAAAAATATCTGCGTAAAATAGCAAAGAAAAAAATTCGGATATTTTATTCTAATATAATACGATGATTTCAAAAATCTCTTTTTTAAAATTATTTCTGGTAATATTTAATATATTCTGGTATATAATATTTAATTCTAGAGCCATTATTTTGGCGAGAAGAATTATTGCACCAATTTAGACATGTCGCCGTTATTGCATCATTCGAATTTATTTATCCTTCAAAAAAAAAAAAAAAAATGTCGAAATCACGCGCAATCCATTTGCCAGTATACACCTAATGAAAATTTTCTTTTGTGGTCTACTAAAACCCAAGAAATAAATGAAAATTATTGGTTTTTGTGCGAAATCAGGTTAAATGAATGACTGGTTTGCAGTGCAATAATTGCCAATTCCCTACTTTCAATCAATTTCCGGAATTTCCTGATAAATTTATAATTTTGATTTCCTTAATCAAAAAAGTAGTATCGAGTATTTAATAATTATTTCAATTCTCTTTTTATTTTTAGTGTATCAGGCGATTTCACAGCATAGGAACCGGAATGAATTTCGAATTTCGAACTCGTCTTTAGGTGAGAAAACATGTGTTGCGAAATCGTGATATTAAAGAAAGGGCATGGCATACGTGCTTCGAAGTAGTGAACCAGAATCCGATTTCTTTGTTCTACTGCAATATGCTTCTGTGATGTTGAAATAATTAAAGCGATGTTTCGTTTTGACAAGTCGCGAGAGAAAGTAAAACAAAAAAAAACTCTATTAAGCCTAAACAGTTCTGATCAAAATCCTCGCTTACCTGCTTCTTTCTTATGTAAGGAACGTTTTAATTGTCCTACATTTAACTCTGAGCTTTTCGTGCGTACTTTTCGATGATGTAACTAGGTGACCGGGGTAATGTACTGACCTAAGGCACATTAATACATAGTTCTTTATTATTATTTTTTTAGAATTCAGGAAAGCTTTAATAAATTTTATAGCAAAGAACATTTTAGGCCATAAGGCATAGGGAGATAAGCTGGCATTTTCGGTAGCAACTATCTCCAAATAAATCCTAATAATGTCGCCAAATAAACTTCAATAAATCATCGCATAGTAGATATTTTTGATCTAACTGCCTGAAGATATGCGGAAGTACTTTCGTTTACTCTAAATTTCAGTTTAACTTGAAGAAAAAATGCCAATATAAGAAAATCTTAAATTTCATAGAGAGAGACTTTATTTTGATTTCCGTTTTTATCGATTTCAGTATATTATAATATTTAAAAAAAATTATCTCTGCAAGCCGGAAAGCAAAAGCAGATTTCTTATTATTCAATTTAATATTGTCAAAATGTGGTTCTTTCAATCTTAGACAAAAACTAGAGACATTGAAGTACCTCTAGGTAACATGCCATATAGAAGCCGTAGATACTGATATCGCATAATTTAACATTTGTTGCAAAATAAGCATTTAAGTAACGGACTAGGTTAAAAACATAAATTTGGATGAAAGTTCGCATTTTTATTTTTTTGCAGTTTAAAAAAATATGTACTTTTCTGTTACCAGTGATATCTTTATTTTGCTTCTATGTTAAGTAGAATTATTATTTATAATTAATTATTAGAGATTATTAAGAAGATTTATTTATTTATAACTAATTATTACAAATTATTAAGAATAATTATTTATTTGTAATTAATTATTATAAGAATTAATGCATTTAAAGTTTTTATATGCTTATTTATAAGCATATAAAAACTTTAAGTGCATTTTCTGAAGAACGAGTTTTTTTCATAATTCTACAATACGAGTATCGTCATATCTCACAAAATAATCAAGATATCTGAATGAAATTTATAATTAATGCTCATTATGTTGTCGGTATCATATGCAGAATATAATGGACTATGGATTTGATGTTGAATGCTCTAGAAGTGGATTTATGATTTTTTAAAGTAAATATTGTTGAAACAATTTCAAAATTTCATAGATAATTTCTTACATTACATACGAAAAATTTTATTTTTGCATATAATTCTTAGATAATAGTTAGTTACACTTTAAGATATGTTGCACATGTAATTTTACAAAGAAAAATGAAAAACTGTAACCATTTTTTTCTCTACAGCAATCTTAGTTTTTGTAAAAAAATACTAAAATTTACTTCAGAACATTAGAAGAAAATAACCACTACAAAGTAAAAATACAATTTTACTTTGTAGTGGTTATTTTCTTCTAATTTGTTGTTTTGTATTTTCCTTTCTGTTAAAATGGTATATCTCTTGGGCCTAATTTCAGGAGATTTTCGGGTCACGAGGAATCATTATTAGACCTTTGTCTGGATTTCCTGACAGAAAAAATCCCTTTCTTTGAATCCCTGCTTGAGGGTGACCGTTGAAAAAGTCTTCAGGTCGGATTCTTTTTTATTTGGTTTATTTGATTTTCCTATTAACTTGATTTTTATACTTTGTATCAATTCATCTGTGTTTTAGAAGTAGCTGCAGTTGCGCTCTCTAAATACTATGAAGTTTCTTTCCTTTTCCGGTTTTAGTTTGAATAGGTAATAATTTTTAATTGCGATTTCGAAACTGCTTTGTTTTGTTTTCATTTTAGTTTCGTTTTCAAACTATTCTTACTTTAGATTGGTTACTATATATATATATATATATATAGTAACAATTAAAAGAGAGAGAGAGAGAGAGAGAGAGAGAGAAATAGTGATCTAACCAAAGGAGTTGGCAAATTCATTAAAACAAATATATAGTCACAAAATCACATATCAGATTTCCTATATTTAAGGTCTTCGAGTTTACATGCTTGTGAAAGTACAAATTGATGGGGGGACAACTTCTTAACGGATATGATAAATGTCTACAGTTTTGTTAATAATCTGAGTACCAAATTTTATCCTTTAAGCTCTCTTCTTTTAGTTGTTACTGTGTTAATTTATATTCGAACAGCCAACCCGCCAGATTTCCTCTAAATGGATTTCTTTTAAAATTCTATAGACATTTAAAAATTTGATGTAAAGATCATATCCAAATTTCATCCAACGAGCGCGAAGCAATTTTGAGTTATCATGTTCATGGACCGGCAGAAATAATTCCAACAAGCGGAATTATCGCCAAGAAACTTTCGCATATACTGTCTAATAAATGTAATTGTGTATTATTAACTTGTGGCATTGGCGAATGACAGTTACTAAACCTATTAAAATGCAATCTTTGGCGATTTTTTTAGCAGCTAATTGCTTCGATGCTTTTAATGAACAATTAAACACCAAATGCGTAGACACCTTTTTACCAAAATTAGACGCCTTTTATTCACCCAACTGAAACCAAAATGGGACAAAGGACTATAATTGTAGTTACAAAATTACATGCCAAATTTCATTTATTATTCATTTATTATATTTTATCGTGCTTATAAAAGTATAAATTGACAGAGGGTCAATCCCTTGACGGTTCTAAATTCGATATGTTGAATTTGTGAATCAAATTCCATCCATCTAGTCCTCTTCGTTTTATAGTTTATTGTATGAATTTCGTACAAAATGTGATAGAAATCTACAAATTTAGTGTAAAGACCAAATTTCAATCTTCCAGCTCAAAACATTTTTGAATAATCGTATACACAGAAAGACGGACAGGTATAATACCAAAAAATGTGTTTTTTTGACAAAGGAAGGTTTGAAACGTATAGATTCGTAAAAGTCACTAGTTCGAACTTTTTGACCATTGCAATAATTTCTCTTTATATACTACGTATACGAGAATATAAAAATTAATCGAAATATAAAAGTTTACCATGCATAACTTCAGAGCGTATTATTGCAAAAAAAAAAAAAAAAAATATTTATATACCACTTTAAAATAAAATAAAAGAAATAATAAGTTTTTCAGCGACGTCAATATTCATCTTTGGACATTATTATTTTTATTAATTTTTATAAATATTTTAAGTATTTTTACAACAATACTTTTCATTGTTTTAATTACTGAATTTATATTCATGAGCATTGTGATGATTTTAGATAAATTTTTTAGTGTGTATTTTAATTTCAATGCTCTATTTAAGATCAGATTTTTAAAAAGAATATTAAGGCGAATCAAGGCTTATATGTTATTGTACTAGTATGTTTTGATTGTAGTTTGGAATCTCCTTCAATTTTTTTTTTTTTTTCAAGAACTTTTTCCAGCCATGTCGAAATATCCTTCGGGGAGAAAAACAAATCTCATTTCATTAAATTAAAAGTTAAAAAATTTCATTTTTCCTCATACATATAAACTTGTTCGTAATCTTTTTCGTCATTTTTTTTTTCCAAAAGAAAAAAAAAATGATGCTTTATAGAATAGGTATTTCAATAAGAAAGAAAAAAAATTCTCTTTTAGGACGAAAGGCAGGTAAATTCAACAGAAACATAGAAAAGTTGAATACTTAATAAAAATTTAATGCACGAATTGCATCTAGATTCTTTCGCACGAATTATGCCCAAAAGGTTTATGATTTTTTTTTAGTAATAATAAGTTTTTTTTTTTTTTTATAAACGCTTGCAAGTATTTCACTTTTTAAAATTCGAAATATATACGTAGTGATTGCAAATTAAAAATAGCTATAATATGCATGTTAAAATAGAATTGTCATTATTTCATCCAAATGTTTAAATTTAGTACAAAATAAAATTTTTGCGAAAACCTTTTAATTGTTAAAATTCAGGGAAAACTCCCGCTGCAATTCAACTGATATCATTAAAAAGATTATTATTATTATTATTATTTTTTAGTTTTTAAATTATATGAAAATTACTTTTTTGCAACAAATATTTTCGGAAATATTTTGCTGAAATGTGTCAAAATCTCTCGTCATTTTTAATAATTAAAATTAAAAAAATAATAATAACTGAGAAGCAATTCTTTACCCTCTGATGTATATATGTGATAAATTTAATAACTATAAAATAAATGAACTGATCTCTGAAGTTCCACCACATATACTTTCTCCTTCATTATTAATGGAGATGAACATGTTTTCATTCAGTAAGCAAATAATTAGATAAATTAAAGTTTTATCATTTTCTTTCAATTCAATGTTTAAATTTTAAGTGAAGTGACAGAGAACCCGAGAGGCACATAACGCTGGGAAGAGAAAAAAAATTTTTTTTTGAAAATAGTACAAATGAAATTTTGAAGTTTAAAAATACTTTCCTTTAAGACCCAGTGACATTTAAAAGACTTCACTGAAATTGTTTGCAAAAAATAATTCCAGCAATCCTCGGAAGACGACAAATTCGTAAATAAAACGTATTTTTTAAAAGAAATATATTTAAACGTGATAGTATTCATCTTTTATTAGATGACTAGGGCTTATTTTAATTGTGATTCAACAACCAATTTCTGAACTGTTAGAGATAGGCATATACTTTCAGTTGGAAAAATGCTCTAACTGATATAAAGAATTATATTTTATCTAGTTTGAGTCAATAATGTATTACTGAAAATGATACGGAAGCAAAATGTTTAATCGGTTCCTCTTAAATATATAGATATATTGAAATGTTCTTAACACACTACTATTTTAAAAAAAGAAGAAGAAAAAGGGGGGAAAAAAACTCTGACTGAATTATGAAACTTTGAATATAAATATTTTAGACTATTTTAATGGCCACTTTGAATAAGAACCGTGATTAACATATGCATTTATCTGAGGTAGCTATTTATTGGTTTAAAATAATGAAATGCAAAGCTTTATAATCTATCAGATTTGGTTGCACAAGAATGGAATTTTTTCTGTTTAAAATATTAGTATCTCAAAATTACTTTATGAAATAATAAATGCATACAAAAAATTTATATTTTATAATTTTATAAAGAGATAAATTTTATTGCCTTTTTTTAAACTGAAGGTTTAATGACTTAAACTATACCAAAAATAATTCGTTATTCCATAAAGAAAACATTTTTCCAACAGGAAATATTTACTTATCTCAATCTGTTTAGAAATTAGACACTGGGCTATAGTTACAAGTGACACCCTGTATTTTAACTAACACTGTAAAATTTGGTAATCTTTGGTTCTTTTCCGCCATTTCTATAGATATTAATTACTGTGACATGTCAACAGCTGACAAGTTTCATTTCTAGTATGTTAGTTTGAAACCATCAGGTCAGAACGTTTTGATATTAAGTACAGCATAAATGAATTTCTGCACTGCCCGAACTTAATCTCATGTTCAAAATATCACTACAAATATTTAATTACTTGTAAGGTTCAAAGTATAGATTGATACCATCACTACACAGTTGTCTGTATACAGAGATATAGCTCTTTTGCAATGAACTTATGTGAAAACTGACTCACAAGCTGAAACTTTTTAGTACTATTTAATTGTCACATTTAAAAACTGCATATAAAGATAATATCTCAGTGGATTCATAAACTTGGTGAATTGTATAATTGGAAAAGTTAATTGTTTTTTCTTGTTCTGAGAAAATTTTTCAATTTCATAATAAATCACAATACAATTTCTTGTATTGACTAATTTCAAATGGAATAAAGCATTATTTTTTAAGAAATTAAACAATGCTATAAATCAAAAGTTTACACAACATTAATCACAAATTACGTGATACTTCAATTTAAAGATAATGGACTTACACCAGTTAAAAAAAAAAACGATCCAATTATCTGATGATTTTTGTTGAATGCATGTAATGAACACTTAAAAGTAAATAAATTGCAATAATTATATATTAATTAAAACTCTATACAATATATTCAGATTATGTGACAGATATCATGGAACATTCAACCAAAAACTTAAATTGTAAGGTAAAATTTTTAAGTGATATTTTTCTTTTTTTGTCTATGGAGGTTGCTTGATTAATTGTGTTTGCATATTTCTTTATACTATGACTTTTACATAGGTTCCACAGTTCATATTAAATTAATACATTTAAATGGTAAGATTTAGTATTTCAAATAATCTAAATTAAAAACAAGTAGAGATGTGCATTCTATGTTTTCAATACTTAACAAATTTTCTCAAATGCTTTTTCAAAATTTCTTGGTTTTTCAATTAATTATGGGAACAAATAAGGGATAGGAATTAAATGAGTCTTTTATTCAAAGACATGAAAGGTTTTAAACACAAATAGAATATTATTAATACCATTAAAGCAAACAGTGTAATATATTCATGGCTTATATATGACTGGTATTATAAAAATGTAACTTTGAACATAATTAGCATAATGAGTTATGTAATTAAAATACAAGCTTACTAGCTGTTATGTTAGATACAGTAGCACATATGTATGAATGATACCAAGGCATTCATAAACACGTATAAATAAATTTTATCTTTATTGAAACACAGAAGCTTTCATTGAGCAGCATATCAATAGAATAGAATAGATAATTTACATCAGAAAGAAGAATGTATAAAAAGATGAGACTAGGACCTAAAGATGGCAGTGATATGCAATTGTTAGCTTCCTTTAGACTAAAAAAATAGTCAAGATTATATTTGGCAGTGTCAGCTTTAAATATAAGTAAAATTTCATTAAAAGTGTATTACTTACAAAAATATTCCAAAATATCGCAATTCATTAGCATTTGAATAAAATTTGATAGTAGATAATTCATTTCATCCATTTAGAAAACTTTTAGATTGCTAGAAAAAATAATTTATAAATATGTACAAAAACATTCTTAATAAAATATATCTACTTACAACAGTAAAATAGTTATACATATTATTTCAACCTTAAATAGCAGTTATATGTATTTTTAGGCACCCATAACAAATTGGCATATAAAACAAGTCTCGATTTAATATAAACCCTCGATTCATAGGTAATAGCGAATTATATAACATTTCTGAGAAATACAGAGTAAAACAAGAGGTTTAGAAGCACAATGTTAAGAGTCTGCCTGAATGCAATCAATATTAAAATGGTTTATTCAGCAAGAATAGATGTTTCTGAATATTATAAATAAACTAGATGAGCATGGAAAATCAAAGCATATGCTTATTAAATTATCTTCAAAGTTATGAAAAATAGAAAAGTTGCATATTTTTTTCAAAGATTTAAAGCATAGAAAAATAATGAATATAACAAATTAAATAATAATATATGCTGAGTAAAAATTAATAAAATAATTATTTAAACAGATAGAGCTTTTAAATGATATAAAACACGATGAAGGATATAAAAATGTTTTCTAAAATGCAATTATATTTTAAAGAAATATGTTATTCTCATCATTTTATGTTACTTATGAGAGTAAATTCACAAATAGATAAAATAAAAAAAAAACCAGAGGTCATTCAAATTAAGTACACAATAAAACAAAAGAAAAGCTTTTAATTTAATATAAATTTTAGTACCATTTAGCAGAATTTTATTTGTAATAAACACTTCATAATTAAATTCAATCCAGGGTTTTTGCATCAAAAATTTTAATAAAGTAGTCACTATTTAGAGTGAATTTAAATTCTAATTATATAAATTAAAACTTGTAAACAAATTGAAATTTAACTGCATTAAAATCAATACATTTCATATGTTATTGAATTGCATAAAATGAAAAAAAAATTTCATATTTCCAATAAATATGAAAAAAACATAATATTCTTGTTTGCTAACCATAAAATTCATTACAAATATCACATACATTTCTGAAAAAAAAGACAAAATTGAGAGAAACTATGCATTTTTTGTTACAATATTTGATACAATGCTTTCACATTTTACAGCTTTAATGCACCCATGAGCACTGAGTAAAAAGCAATAAAAAGTTCTTTTTCTCTTTTCATCCATTACACAGCCTTCATTGTCTGCATAATACTGTGCCATTGTTTGTTTTTTATTAAAAATAAAGTAAATGTTCTAAGGCACAACTATAGCACCAATTATTTCTTCACAATGTTCAATTTTTAAAAGCCTGGATTAAAATTTGTATTTTTAATGCACACTGAACAGCGACTGATGCGCGATCGCAGGTCACCAGCCTTGAGAGTCGTACTCACAGGACGTGAGAACTGATCATTTTGATCGATGGTTGTCAGCCAGAAGCTGAATTTATTGGCAAAATAATGGCATGTTCCACGAGCACCATTGCATTCTATGAAAGGAGTGGCTCGGAAATCTTCTAAGCAACTTCCAGGACTGGACAATGACTGGCCACCACCTTCAGCACCAGCAGCTGTGTGCTAAAAATAGAAACAAAGGTTAATTAGAGAAATAACTTTAATAAGTGAATTGCAACTATCAAAAAAATAAACCTCAAATTTTCATTTTATAAAATACAAATTTTTTTAAAAATATATATACACATAAAAATTCCTGTATATTTTGCTACTAATTCTTTTGGAAACAACAAGTTCATGAATAACACATAACTCATCTTTAGACGAAGCAAAAGCGACAGCACATAACTTGAATTTTTCGGGAAGTTTTTCTGAAAAACGAATTAGAAAAAAGAGAAAAAATATAATTTGAAACAGCAGAAGATGAAATTATAGAAATCCCAGTTGTGGAATTTACATCTTATTTTTAATTCTGTAACTGATACTATTATTGTACAGATAGAAGATAGATTTAAAAGTATTTCAAATCAATCACTGATAAAAAAAAAAAAAAAAAAAAACTTTAGAAAAACATAAATTAGAAAAATGTTTCAAAACGTTGTATTGTAACATAAAAATCCAAATAATGTTTTGCTATGGGATTATATTTTAAATGAAAGGGCTGTAAATAACGCTCAATATTTATTGCAATACATACTAATTAATATTTAAAATGATTTATTTCTAAATGTATTAACCATTTTAAAATTTTTCATTACATTGCCAGTTAATATAATAAATGCTAAACACCCTTCCAGCAAATTTAAATTAATAAAGAATTGTATTAGGTGAAGCATGTATTAAGCATAACGCTTAAATACACTAAGCATCGAAAAAAATGTAATTTTATTGAAGTAATTAATAGCAAAAACAAAATTACGCATTAAATAAACATGAAATAGTAATAAATGTTCGTATTTGTATTTTTTTTTTAATTTGTAAAAAATTAAGGCCCTAAATGGTACCCGGGCCCCTTCATAGAGAAGGCCGGCTCTGAGTTCATTTATTTGTTAGCATACTTATATTCAAATATATTTCAGTGAAAATAATAATTGTGTACTCACATTTAAAGAGACATATTTTGTTAAAACATGAACAATAAATATGTATAGTTAAAAAAAGTAATTTAAAGAATACAGAAAAATTCACATTTTTGCAATGCTACAAGTAACTATAAATTTTTTTTCTAGACTACTTTCAAACTTATTTCTTTTTAAACTATAAATACATTTTTGTGAGAATTTTTTTCATAGCAAAGTCTTCACACAAAAAAATGAAACAAAATACTTCATAATTTGGAATAAATCTCAATGGCTTGTTCAAAGGTAATGCATGGCATTAAAACATTAAAGTGTCATTAAGATACATTTATATTACATTTCTATAATATATCATTAGAATACATTACAGATGTTTGCATTTATAATTACAAAAATTATTTATAAATATATTTCAACTCATTCTCTTTCAAAAGACATATACACACTAACAATTAGAAGAAAGAATAAACAAATTTTAATATCGCTATTAACAAAACAATTTAGGAAAATCTTAATTATTTGAATTTCTCTGGGTGATGTTAGACTGAATTACTTCCAGCAACTTTAAAAATAAAAAAAGAATTTTCTCCAACATACCATTGCAAAACTGTAACCTATCCATAACATATTCCAACCCTCTGGACACTCTGGAATATTTAAAGACTGACTATGGACTGCTATTGCATTTGCTGGAGCTTCGCATACAGCACATCTACTAATATATTCTTGGATGACAGACTCTCCAACAGGCATCATGGGTATGGGTGCATTTGTTGATAACCAGTAAGATTTGTCATTTCTACTAGCATAATTACACACACTATTAAAGTCACAGAACAAGAAAGGCATTGTGCTAAATCTTCTCAGACAAGACCCAGCAAAACCTAAAAGATAATAAAAAAGATTAATTCAGCATCAATGAACAGTTAATAATACATATACAACAGATAAAAAAATGATGATAAATTAAGCTTTTAATTCACATTTAAAGCTTACTTTATTATCTCACATAGCATATATTGAAGTCCAGTTAAAAAACACACACCTGACATTACATTTTAGGAAAATTTTTATTAGATATTATTGATTTGTATAATAATAATTTGCAAGCATATAATTTGTAAATGTATTATCTCAATGACTCTGATAAAAAAAAGTATAATAATTAGAAAGTTAAGTACTGTTCTGAAAAATTAGGCTTACACTACTCTTATAACAAAACCATTAACTATATAGTTAGTCTGATGTTGTTACTGTTTTATACAGACTAAAAATATGCTGTCATTTAACTTTAATAAGAGTAACCCTTTGGAAAAATGTATAATATGGATTTCCATCACTAACTTTTACTACAGATATAAATGTTTAGATGTATAAAATTGTTTTCTGACAAAAAGCTACATATGAATAGTATAACAACAAACGAAAGCTTATGAAAAGTTACTCAAGAAAATAAGTATTTTTCCTTCAGTTACTTCATTAAGCAGTATTTTGCTTTTGACTCATAACATAAACGGATTAAAATAGAAAATTTAGCATATTTACAAAGTTACTTTTTTAAAACACTGATTTCTCATCCAATTTAATACATTAATGTAGGCAATTAATGTAACATTAATAAGAAATTAACAAAATATGTTGAAAATAAATTTTTAAAAAATTCTCTAATATCAGAAAGAAAAAGTTAAATAACGTAATTCTGGGGAAATCTCTCCAGCTAGTTAAATAGCACATTACTACAGAAGAAAAAAAAAATCTATTATTTTATTGAAAATATAGTACAAAATAATCCATACCTAAATCTTGGTTATGGGATTTTTCATTGCCCTCAATATACAACAAACTGTAACCATCCCACAGTTTCTGCATTCCTTGAGGACAGGTAGGCACAAAGTTAGATTGACTGTGTTTTACTAGCAGAATTCCCATCAAGTAATCACCACCCGGGATACCAGGAAGACCAGCTGGGCCAGGTGATCCTCTTGCACCAGGTAATCCAGGTGGACCTGGCAAACCTGATACACCTCTATCTCCTTTCACACCTATTGGTCCAGGAAGTCCTGGTAATCCTGGTTGCCCTGGACGTCCTTGTTCTCCTTTGAAGCCTAGAAAGAAATTTATTATAATCAAAATTAGTACAGCTAATTATTCGTGCAATATTAACCCAACTTCAAGTAGAGAATATAAGAAAGAATTGGGTGGGAGGAACCCACCAAGGTGGTTGGAGGTGGAGGGAGTTAATTTATTCAGAAATTAAATTGCCTCTTATTACAAAACTAATTTCTTTTGTTAAATCAAATTCTTACTTAAAATAAAGCATACAGCAATGGCAGATATAACTCTGTTAAAGAATAATAATAGGGATATAGCAGTTTTTTTTTCAAACCTCCAAAAAATTCTTTGGTTCTTTTATACATACTTTAATTGTTATATGATATTCTTTATTATATTAAATGCACTCTCTTTTATTTATTCCATTATCTCATTGGGTATAATTCAATTCTGCTCATCATACTATTTAACTATTTTAAATGATATGGATCCTTTTGGATTATATATATAATTACAATTTTTCTGCTTTCTAAAAATAATTATTTTCCAAACACTTAAACTTGCCTCTTTAACTTCAGAGATGTGTGAGCTCTTATTTTCTTAAGATGTCTCTTAACACATACTAATACAAAAATGCCCCCCATTTTTTTTTGTAAAATTTTATTTATCCTAAAGTAATAAAAACTTAAAATATTTTCTCACTGTCACTTTCACCCACTTTTTTTACGTTTATACCTCCAGCTAGTTATGACCCTTACAAAGAAATTTTAATAATGGATAAAAATTATTTTCTTTTCATAACATCACTAAAACAAAAACTCCATGTCTCTTTTCTAAAATTAAACCAGCATCAGTGGACTCTGAAATCTTCTCACACACTCATATGCATTTCACATAAGACAGAAGTCTTATTCACCTCCACAACTGCATAAAATTAGGAATCTTGTGTACGACCATGAATTGAAAAATGAAAATGTCGAACTTTTCCACAAATTAAGCATTTTAATTGAATCTGTCATGCAAATATGTATTTTGGATGCCTTTTCTCCATTGATTGGAATCAAAATTTGACACAGAACTACAGCTGTATATACTCACAAGATGAAATACCAAATTTCATTGATTTAAGTTATAGCACTTACATTCATGAAAAGTATAGACCAACAGATGATCAACCCTTTGACACTTTTGGTTCAAAATCTGATAAAAATCTCCATTTTGGATGCTAAACTTGAATACGAAATTTTATCCATCTAGCTTTTTACATTTTGTAGTCATTGTATATATTGTTTTGCAATCATGTCATCACTATGTTCACTTGTACTTTAACAGACAAACTTCCTCTGAAAAAGTTTCATTTAAAATGTGATCTATAAAATGGTCCAAAATCCAAATATCTCTCCCAAAACAGTAATACAAACTTTAATTTCCTTAAATATTGCACCAGGCTTAAATTTCGATTACAAAGTTTCATTAAATAAAGTGAGTAATTGTAATCTTTTTTATATTACTTTTTGTATAAGCCTTTCTAACATGCACTCTAAAAAGTTGATGACTATGTAATTCTCATGATGCATGTGCTGGGATAAAAGTCCCTAAAGCCCACAATGCTCCATCCACAGGTATCTAAGATTCTGTTTCCTAAATCAACACAAATCAATGATATTCCTATATGAATCTAACTATAAAACTGCTGAGGGAAAATTTTTTGCGTACCTTCACTAGTGTATCCCAAAACAAATCGATGCGTTTATCCTCATTTATAAGCCATGCCCTTTCATGAATAAATGAACTGAAGCTAAGCCAAAGTTGTCTTCTTGACAGCATGAAGAATTTGTTATATACACACACATTGTAATAGATTTTCTTCAATTGTTTATGATTAGGTTCATGCACTTTTTCTGTCTATAAATTTAAAGATCAAAATCTTTTTTTAAAAATTACATTTTGTATAAGCATGATTCTCGAATTAAAAAAAAACTTGCTTTTTAAGATTTAAAAAAAATTTCATAGATGACTTGAGACACATTAAATATTAGCTAAGTAAAAAACATTTCATTCTATCTAATTCTATTAATAGTTTTCTTTATCAGTACATTATATAGACATAAGAATTTTTTTTCAAGTATCATAATCTGTCAGACATATCACAATTTTATGGAACTTAACTACCTTAGAATAAAAATAAGTACTAAAAATAAGATTATTTAAAATTTACATAGAAATCTGGATTTCTTAAATGTCTGCAATAATGAAAGAATAAAAAAAATGTATATAAATTTACCTGGCAGTCCTGGAGGTCCATCATATCCTCTTGGTCCTGGTGGTCCAGGTTCCCCTGGAATTCCAGGTAAACCTCGTTCTCCTTTTGGTCCTCGCAACAGTTCTAATGGTGGAGATATACCTCTTTCTCCTTTCTGTCCTGGTGCACCTTGATCACCTAAAAATATATGTTTACATAAATACAAAGACTAAAAGAAATTGAAAGACGATATTTGAAAAAGAAAATTGCATAATCTAAGTAAAATTTAGTATTTTGAATGGGGATGTTTTTGTAATGATTAAAATTCATTCTCTCATACGTTTCATATAATTTAAGCAAAAGAGTTGCAAAACATCATATATCACTATTCGCTTCATAAAAATTGCATTGATTGTATTATTTATATGCTCTTTCAATATTTTTTTTTATTTTAAATAATGCCAACAATAGAAACTTTAACATTAAAATAATATATCAATTACTTTCTTCTACTTTTAAATAAATAAAACAAAATAATGAAAATTGAAAAAGAATATGAAATAGAATAAAAAGATTTTAAATTTATTATTTGCATTTAGTTTACAGTAGCTAGTCATAAATAACAATAAAAAAATAATTAAAGCAAAAAAAAAATAATAATAAGGCAGAAAATTGAAGAAATAAAAAAGAAATAAAGATTCATGAATATAAGTAAAAAATATAGACTGCACATTACCTGCAGGTCCTTCTAAACCAGGTATTCCAGGGAAACCAGGATCACCTTTAGCCCCAGGGAAACCTGGTTGTCCAGGTAGACCAGGATCACCTTTTGGTCCAGGGAATCCAGGTAAGCCAGGCAAACCTTCTCGACCTTTTTTCAATATAGATTTTGGTTGTTAGCCTTTGATAACAGAAACCAGTATGTAAAGAAAACAGTTCTGGTAAAGGAAATTGACCTTTATTTTGTAACAAACCTGACAATCCTGGAGGTCCTCGAACTCCTGGAGGTCCATCAAATCCTGGTAAACCTCGCTCTCCTTTTACACCAGGCAATCCAGGTAGTCCACTTTCGCCCTTCAAACCAGGAAATCCATCCCTTCCAGGTGGACCTGGGAAACCTGGTTCACCAGTTTCACCTTTCAAACCAGGTAATCCAGGTAAACCTTGTTCTCCCATAGGTCCTCTTACACCAGGCAGCCCAGGCAATCCAGATTCACCTGTAGAAATATTATTTTTTAATATGAAGAAATAATGGTCAATACCAGAAAATTTTCAGCTCATGAAGAACATATATTGGTTTGAAGTGATTTTATTCCTTTAAAATTTACTGAACTTTCTAAAACGTGAGATGATTTAATCTTTCAATGCACTCTGGATTGATTGATGAAGTAAATATTAGAAAAAGTATTTTATAATGTAATTCTACACAAATACATGAAATTACACAGCTTACTATGACAGAAAATTGAATTTGTAAATTATAAATATTATGAGGCAAAGAAAAAAGATTTAATAAAATAGTCGGAGTAGATATTTTTATCAACCAATTCATTCAAAATTCCATTGACTTTTATCTGAATTAATGTGGTAAGACAGAATTCTCCATTAAATTACTACAGAAAATAAAATTATTTATAATTTTAATAGCTGTAGTTTTATTTTCAGATATAAATAAGTTGTCTATAATTTTTGCAGTTCATGCAATCTGTATTACAATTATAGTAAACAATAAGAAAAAAATTTGTAATATGAATAATAATATAACAGAATTAGTGGTTATAAAAGCATATTTAAACTAATAAAAAATCAAAATCACCTTTTTCTCCAGGTGTACCAGGGAATCCATCCAAACCAGGTCGTCCAGGTAATCCTCTATCCCCTTTAATTCCTACACCAGGTCTTCCAGGTGGTCCAGCAAGTCCAGGTAATCCAGGTTCTCCTATAAAAATTAATTTCTGTGTAAGGAAAACATCCACATTTTTCTTATATAGTATTTTAAAATGGTGAATAATACAATTTTAAACTTTTGACATTTTGAAATTTCAAACCTGGAGGTCCTCTTAATCCCTCTGGTCCAGGTAATCCTTCCAAGCCAGGAATGCCACGATCTCCTTTTTCCCCTATATGAAATAAAATATAATGATGAGCTCTCAAATGCAAAAAGTTTGATGCATAAGAAGCAGAAATGGTTTAAAACATACCGGGTGGTCCTGGAATGCCATCAAATCCTCTTGCACCTTTCACACCTGTTGCACCTGGGATACCAGGAAGACCAGGTTCTCCCTTTTCTCCCTTATCAGCTCTGTCACCTGTACAAAAAAATTAAGTGAAAATATGTTCAACTTTTATGATATTTAAACTTGGATATATAATTTTTAAATGAAGCAATTTTAAAAAAGTAAGAAAATTATTGCATTTCTTTACTTTATACATCTTATTATAATGGAAATAATTTATAGATGCAGATATTGCAACTTTAATAGATGGAGATTCACACTATTTAATATATTTCTAGAAAAAAAAGACTATGTGTCAACATAAATAGAAGGGAGAAAATGGTTGCATTGACATATGCAGTGAAGAAAGAGTCAGTGAATGAACAATTAAACTGTTGAACAATCATCAATTCCAACATATTAAGAGAAATAAACATATTAAATTATAAAGATTTATATCATATCTAATTTTTTTACATGGGGCTTAAATAATATGAAATTATTTTTATCAGCTGCAAATTCATGGTAAGTATATGGTCAATATTATAGAGAAAATACTTCTTTAAGCAAACTTATACATCATTGGTTCTTATATAAATTAATTGAAAGAAGTTGAAAGCAATGTCACATTTTAACTATGACCATTTTTCTGCATATGGTGAAAATACTTATTTGCCCTTTAAGATATTATTTTAAACCTTTCAAAATGAATACTTCTTAGTCATTTAATAATTAACAATGCAATTTTAACAAATTTCATTTTTATTTTTCACTGACAATTAATAATTTCAAAATGATTTTAAAACTTATTTTACTAATAATGGTAATAGTATTTATAATATAACTATTATAATTTTATAATGCATTTCAAAAATTACTTTAAAACTCAAAACTTAAAAAAAAAAGTGTTTAAAAAAAACGGAGAACATTTTACAACAATAAACAAACAAATAATTTAACTTATAGAGTAAAACAGAGATTTCTTTACCTGGTGGTCCAGGATATCCAGAATCACCCTTTTCTCCTTTGAAACCATCTAAACCTGGCAAACCAGGAGCACCAAAATCACCTCTTTCTCCTTTTGGGCCTGGAAGACCTGGTAATCCTGCTTCCCCAACCTCACCTTTGAGTCCAGGTATTCCTGGGAAACCTGGTTCGCCTTTCAATCCTGGTAAACCTGGTTGTCCAGGCAATCCACGTGCACCAGGGAATCCAGGTAGTCCAGGTAAGCCCTGAAAATATACAAAAGTGAAGTAACATAGCCTCTCTACTTTATAATATAATATTTATAACATCCCATAAAAAGGAACAGTACTTAAACATTTAATTAATTACATTATATAAATATTATTATTTACTTATGCTTAAGACTTACTGCTATTAATTTAGCAATACTAGTTTTAAAACACAACAATTTATATAAAGAAAAAAAATTTAATGAAATTACTAACATTTTGGATTTTTATTAAATTTTAGTGTTAACATATAAAAAAAGGCTTTTTAAAATCATTAAAAATCTTGAAAATATGATGACAGAAATTGTTAATACTTCTTACAGTAAAGTTATACTTTAGAATCTCGATTACTATAATAGCAATTTCAGCAGAACTGAAGAAGAAATTAGATTTTTCACTCAGTTTATTTCATACAAAAACATTTATTAAAAACTTAAGTAAACAATAACATCCATCATATAAGAGAAGAGATGAAGTCTAATTATAATAGCACTTTTTAAAAACTACTTCATTAAAATATCTTATGTCATAATAATGTGACATCTTTTCATGGCTTTAATGCCACTTATTTAGGAACATGTCATAGATTGCAAGTTTTGGGATGTAAAGATATTATTTATATCTTCAATTTACAGCACTGGTTGAATTTACCTACGATAAAAAGCATTAGAAACATTAATTTCTTAGTGCTTGTTTAAAATTAAACATTATTATTGAACTTTTCTTTAAATAATTAATCACAAATAATAATTTTTGTTATTTTTATCTTTCTCAGGTAAGAAGCAGCTTCTTACCCAAGAGTTATACATGAAAATTTTATTTATTCTGTTACTTACAGATTCTCCCTTATTTCCAGTAAATCCAGGTAATCCACTATCACCTTTGAGTCCAGGTAAACCAGGAGGACCTGGTTGTCCTTCAAAGCCGCGTTCTCCAGGTGGTCCAGGCAAGCCTGGCAAACCTCTTCCAGGTAATCCAGCATCTCCTTTTTCTCCTGGGAAACCATCTAGACCTATTTAATTCAAAACATATTGAACCATTAATTACATTTTTAGGAAAACAAATTTGATTATATCATTCAAATTTCATATCAGAGGACATAAGGTATAGAAATTAACTAGAAAGTTGATAAATAATATGTACATGAAGAATTATATATTTTACAAAGCTGATTTCTGATAATATATTAACTCATATATTAATTAAATGCTTTATTACGAAAATCAAAAATATTTCCAAATTATTATAGTAGGTAAAGAATACACCACTGAAATTGCTTGAAACTAAAATAATAATTGAATAAGTTTCCATTTCTCTCATAAAAAAATGTATATATATTTTAAAAAGTATCACTAGTCAGTAACATTAATCTCAAAACAATATATATTTTTCATTCAATGAAAAGTCACTAAGTCCTAAATTTTCATTTTCAACACTTTATCATCATCTTTATTTAATTTTCTACAGTTTGATATAACTGACTAATTCCCTTGACTTTCCATTGTTGAGTAATAAAACTGTCATCAAGCCATTCATTTTGTAATGAGGGAAATGTTTAAAGTGATCATTCTTTAAAACAACAGTTTTGGACTTGACGATTTACTTAAATGACGATGATATACAGGTTTAAGATCCTGCATATAAAAAAAAATTCTGGATTCAAAAGTAAGAGACATAACTACTTTCTAATTTAATTAACAAATCTATTTTATAAATAACACATCTTACTATAAATTATGAAATCATTAAATATAAAGAATATGAACTTTTTATTTAACCTGGTGGTCCTGGATTGCCAGGAAGTCCAATCAAGCCAGGCAAACCAGGTTCTCCTTTCTCTCCTTTTGCTGCAGAATCTCCAGGTTGACCCTTTGCCCCAGGGAAGCCTGGAAGACCAGGTTCTCCTTTCTTGCCAGATGTTCCAGGGAAACCATCAGTACCAGGTAGTCCAGGAAGTCCTCGGTCTCCTTTTTCTCCCATGAGACCAGGCAGACCATCTAAACCAGGAGGTCCTGGGGCTCCTGGAAAACCAGCGATTCCTCTTTCTCCTTTCTGGCCTGTAATGTAAAAAAATTTCTTTGTTATAAAATTAAATAGTATGCCAAAAGCTTTAAAAAATTAATTAAAAGCCTTAATTTTTTTTAATTAAAATTCTTTTAATATGCATATTTGGCCTTTCATTATTTTTCTTTTACCTGGAACTCCTGGAAGACCATCTAATCCATCTTGTCCAGGTCGTCCAGGTGGACCTGGAGGACCATCTAATCCTGGAAAACCTGGAAGTCCTGGTAATCCTGGATCTCCTTTTGTGCCTGGTAGACCTTCAAAACCAGGAAGACCAGGGTCTCCTTTTGGGCCAGGAATACCTAAAAATATGAATAATTTTTTTTAAAGCCTAAGTTTATTTTACCAATTTTTTTAGTGGATCCAAAATATGAAGATGAATACTTTTTATCTCAGAACTAATTTTAAATTCTAATATCAGTAAATACACACACAAAAAAAATTAATAATTTTTCTGCAACTTGGATGAAATTGTCCTCTCATTATTTAGTGAAATATGAAGGATTATTGTCCAGAATCTATAAAACTCTGATTAAAAAATGCGAGAAATTTTGAAATTATTTTTTTTAACTAAAAGAGTTAGACAATGGTAGAATATGTCATAAAAAGTAAAATTCAATAATCAAACTTTAAAAATAATAATAATTCAGTTATTAGGTTACAAAGGGGAGCCCAACAGATGGCATATAAATTTATAAATAAAGACACATATCGAGATTGTAAAGAGATAGTATTCTGATGAATCATAAAAATTTGCCTTTGTCAAATATGAAAATATAAACATATATTCCATTAACTCCATGGTCTATATCATGATATATGGTCTATATCACTATAACTAAAAAATATTTCCAAGTAATTAAATGCAGTATACAATTAACATATGTATGAAGTAAGATGACGCATACACCTCTTTAGAATAAGTTTAATAGGAGAATATTTTTGACAATAAAAACAGGCAAAAAAAAAAAAGATTAATTAAATTTCAAAGGAAGCTTATATTTTTTATCTAAAAATATTTCCATTTCTAATCTTTGTTTTGTAAAAAAATCGAATTATTAGTTTTGGGAACATAACAAATCAAATTTACATATTAAAAAGGATTTCAAAATTTTATTATTATTATTTTACAGAATCAAATCCTAATAATATCAAGTCTTTTACTCAAATATGAGGTAATATAATGCACCTTTTTGTCCATCAAATCCTCTAGGGCCTGGTTCACCAGGAGGTCCAGGCAATCCTTCACGTGCAGGTTCACCTTTTTGACCTTTGGAACCTGGGAGACCTGGCAATCCAGAATCACCCAGTTCTCCTTTTATTCCTGGGAAACCAGGTAAACCTCTCTCTCCTAGGAAAATGATTGATTATAAATTAAAAATTTAGCAAAATTTCAAAAACATATTTGAAGATTGTAACAAGAAGTAATCCTTGACATGAAGAAAATGAAGAACCTTGTAATCCAGGAGGTCCTGGAAATCCTGGATCTCCTTTAGGTCCTGGAAATCCTGGAACACCTGGTGGTCCTGGTCGTCCTATTCCAGGTAAACCTTGCTCTCCTTTAGAACCTGAGAAGAGAAAGTATAAATAATTTAGCACAATTGAATTTTTTTTAAATATAATATTAATGGATTTCAATATACTAAATTTTTTGGTGAGAATATGCAGATTTCAATCAATATAAGAATTTTGCGTTCAAATGATTCAATAAAACACATCTGAAAATGAGCAAAATATCAAAATAGAAATTGTAAAGAAAGAATGTTTAAATGATTCCTACTGAAGAAATGTAAAGAAATTTTAATGCAATACAATGCATATGTTTCTGAATATATATGCTAGTTTTTTTGTTTGATTTAATTATTTGTATTTTCTAGCTTGTTGAAAAATTCGGAAAGCAAATTTTTCAGTATCAACAGATATTACATAATAGAAAAGTACACTATCTATCAATAAATATTTAGACACCCAAGCAAATGAGGATATATGCGGTCCTGATCTCCATCACACCATCTATACTTAATATCATGTGGGAAACAGCATAGGCATTAGTCACATGCAAGATGCCATGAAATTCAGAGCTGTTTGACTTCAAGAAAGGCGTAATTGTTGGATATCATAGAAATGACTGGTCCTTAAGGAACATATCTAGTGAGTTAAACATTCCAAAATTGACAGTGGCTTTTGTGATTAAAAAGTGGGAAGTGAGTGGTGATTGTCGGAATATGCTTCGACCCAGCAGACCCATGAAACTAAGAGAGAGACCAATGAATGCTGTCCAAAGAAATTTTGAAAAAATGCCCCAAACCAATGGTTTATATATTTCAAGAGTTCCAACAAGCATCCAGGACTGTTGTTTCCATAAATATCAACCGGAAGGAAACACATTTGTTTCGTTTCCATGGTTGTGCTGCCAACCATAAGCCTTTGATTATAAAATCCAACTGCACTGCTCGGTTCAGGTGGTGCAAGACACGTCAAAACTAGACCATAGAATGACTGCAAACAAGTTCTCTGGAATGATGAATCAAGGTCCAACATCTACCAGTTAAATGGCAAGAGTCTGGGCTTGAAGTATGCATGGAGAATGACTTTTGTCACTGCATTGTGCCAACAGTAAAGTTTGACAGTAGTGGAATTATGGTCTGGGGAGGTTTCTTGTGGTATGGACTGGGATCCTTGATCCCAATTCATGGTAAGCTTAACACTAACTACTACTCCAATATTTTAGATAACAATGTGCTTCCTACACTGTGGCAATTTTACAGGTTGAACCATTGTTATTTCCAGAATGACAACCCCACTTGTCATGTTGCGAGCTCCACCATGGATTGGTATGATGAAAATGGGATGAACTGACAGGACTGGCCTTCTCAGAGTCCAGACTTGAATCCTATTGAAAACCTCTGGGACGAGTTGGATTGCTGAAAGGGGTGCAGCAACATTCCAAAATCGGAGAAAGAATTTATATGCCTTCTCCAAGCTGAGTAGAAGAAAATACCACTATCCATCATCGAAACACTTGTGGAAAGCTTGCATCGGAGAGTAAAGACTGCAATTGCTTCAGGTGGAGGCTCCACCAACTCTTTAAATTTGAATAAATTAAGTTTATATCTTTTATTACAGGTGTCCAATTATTATTGGTAGATAGTGCATATTAAATAAACACATAGAATACAAATATTCTAATATGCAGATCATACATTTTCAATGCAGAAAGAGGTAATATTTATACTAGATACTGTACTAATTGGAGATACATAGCCTGTGAGTTTTAAGATTTTGGAATCATTTTTAAAATTACATATGCTATGTTACTAATTTTAATTCATTTGTAAAAATTTAATTATTTTTAAATATAAGATATAATGTTTTTTAACAAGAAACTTGTTGTACAAGATTTGTAAAAATATAAAATATATTTTTAAAAAATTGAATTTCTTTTTCATCTTAAGATTGTAAAATAAATAAGAATTTACCTACTATCTAAGAAATATGAAAAAATCTAATTCAATAAAATGCAAAGAAAATATCTGCAAAACCATTAGTTCAAAAATGAAGTGTATATTTATTTTAATAAAAAATATTCAATCTAAATGGACTCACCTTTCAAACCTGGTAAACCAGGTAAACCATCATCACCCCTTGGACCAACAGCTCCAGGGAATCCCATAGGTCCAGTACCACCTTTATCTCCTCTTGGACCAGGCAAACCTGCAGAAAAGAATTAACAATGAACTATGAATTGTCACATTTAACTTAATTTGGTCTTTTAAAAATTGTTATTAATTTTTAAAATAATTATTTGCACAAATAATATAAAATATAATATAAAATGTATTGATTTTATTTTAAACTTTGAGTTTTTAAAATGCATTTTGATATCAATAAAAATATTTGCAAATTTTATTTTCCTCCGAAACAATATTTAACTTTATAAGATAATTTTTTTAATTAATATTTTTCAATATTTTTTAAGTAATAGGCATATATTATTTCAAGATGATGTTTTCAAATATTCATATATTGATTTATAGATAATAAAATTTATTTGGTAAACATAGAGTTAAAAATAAAACTCAGACAAATCTAAAAGCATCCTTATTCTCCGTTATATCCGAATTAACATTATGAAGTATTAATCATAAATTAAAATTTTTATAAATCTGTACTAAATAAAGGCAATTCTGTACCATATAAAGATTCTTCTTCATATTGTTTAGAATGAATATAAATAAACTAAAAATTATCTATTATAAGTGAGAAAAAGTTCTTGAATTTTAAAGTTCTTTTTAATCTCTTCCCACATTTCTCATCATTAATTTATAATTCAACTTAAGCTAACTTTACATTAAATATCAACGAATATTACCTCTAGGGCCAGGAGGACCAGGTAATCCATTATCTCCAGGTTCACCTTTTTCACCTGGTAATCCATCAAAACCTGCTCTACCTTTAAGTCCAGGGAAACCTTGAAGTCCATCAGCCCCAGGAATACCTGGAGGTCCTGGAGGCCCTCTTGGACCAGGAGGCAGTACTATGTCTTCTTTGGGTGGCAGTGTTCCTAAAAACATTGTGGAGAGAAAATGAAATGTTATTTTCATATACAAAAGAAAGATGAAGCACGCATAAATTCTTCATTTGAATAAAATGAACTAAGGTACAATGAGGTAAAAGAGAAGATTTCTCATCTTATTTTCAATAATTTCTAAACTAAATTTTTTTAGCCTAAAAAGGAGCATAAACTTAATAGGATAGAGTATTATATTTTTATATTAAAAAAAAAAAGGTCTAGAACTCAAAATGGCATTTTTACTCTTTTTGGATAACATAAAGTTGAACATTATTATATTGCATAAAAAAGCACAGCAATGTATATATATATATATATATATATATATATATATATATATATATATATATATATATTACATCACAAAATATAGTGTAGTTATATTTTTTTCTTCAGTGAATTGACATTTAAATATAACTATATTTGTAAAATTAAGTATATGAAAATCATACCTGGTTCTCCTTTTTCTCCTGGTAGTCCATCCAAACCTGGTAATCCAGGAGATCCATGTTCGCCTCTTTCCCCTGGTGGTCCTGGAATGCCTAAACCTCTGTCACCTTTAGGCCCAATTATACCTGGGAGACCTGGTGCACCTGGCCTGCCTGGTGGTCCTGGGAAACCTTGTGCACCCTAAAAACATAAATGATGAATGTTTATAAAATATTAAATCTTATTATGTAATATTTTTGAAGAGTTTGATAAGCAAAATAATTTACAGTATTACATCTTTGTTGTTTTAAAGGTTTTTGTAAATATTTTAAAAATTTGCCCTAACTAATATTTCAATTTAGATTTTATTTTGTCCTAATATGAAAATATAACCCTTTTCTTTCTTTTTTTTATAAAAAAATTCTTAAGTATGGCAATATCTACTTAGTGAGTTTTAAATAAATATTTAGTAAAACACACTAGTGATGCAATATACTTTAATTGCATTCAATATATTTAAATTGCTCTCAAACATATATCTACAATAAATGTTAATTTTCTTCCAATTAAAAAATGTCATAAGTAGGCAATCAACTCTGAGACAGTTTCAGATAAACTTTATAAAATATACATTTGATGTTGTAGTGGAAAGCTTATAAGCCAGTTAACACCTACGCTGCACAAGCAATTGCTTTTGTATTGTGGTCATGTTACTGGGCTGCGAATCACAAGGTCCCAGGTTCTATCCTTACTCCTTCCAATCTGCCACAATGTAGAATTTATTTTAGTTATAGTTCCATAAAAAAAAAAGTAACTGTTCCGAAGGCTTCCAACCATCTGTACTTTAATAATCATTGAATCATACCTTATCTCCAAATAAACCTGGCGGCCCAGGTGGTCCGGGTAAACCTGGTGATCCAGGTAAACCATCACGTCCTGGCAAGCCAGGGAGCCCTTGGAAACCTGCTTCACCTTTATCACCTGTTACAGTACAAAATAAAAAAATAAAAATAAAAAAATTAAATCATTTTTTTCTTTTAAAGAAATTAATATTATGAATGATTTTGCTTTTATATTTATTTAAAAATCAATAAAATAAAATTAATTTTGAAACCTTTATCTCCCACAACTAAGTCAGTAGGTATAACTGCTGGAGGTCCTGGTTCTCCTTTAAGACCATCACGTCCTGGAAGACCTGGCCGTCCCTAATATGAAGGAATAATATATTTAACTAAAAAACATTTTAAATTAATTAAGTTTGACAGTAAAATTAATCATTGGCCCATTATACCCATGCAATTTTATATAAATTTAAAATAGAATCAACAAAACTTTGAAATTTCTTGTTTTCTTTTTCAAATACAATTTTAAATTCAGAATAAAACTTTTCAAAAAATCTTTATAATAAAAACATGTTTACTTACTTCATCTCCAGGTGGTCCAATAAGACCAGGAAGGCCATCATCACCTTTTGGCCCAGGTGGCCCAGACAATCCTGGTTCTCCTCGAAGACCCTGTAAACCAGGCAAAGCATCAAGACCTCTTTCACCTTTTTCTCCTTTTGATCCAGGTATGCAAGAAATACAACTTCCACCTTTTTCTCCTATAAAACAAATAGACATCTTTTATTACCTGCATTCATAATATTTGAAAATATTATTTCCAAATATTATGGAATATAAATGTATTAATAAAGATTTATTGGAGGATGTAATAGACTCGTTTTGTTACCTATGACAATTAAACAAGCAAAAATAAAGCTCCAATCAAAATTTCTTAATCATACATTTGATAATAAGGTAAAAGTAAAGATTATACGATGTGCACGATTAATTTTAATCAGAAGATATGAAAAATCAACATAGATAAGACCATACCTAAAAAAGTCCACATTTTACTTCTTTTAGAAATAATCCATTGCTATAAATTACTGATTGTAATTTAACTGCTTAATTAACCAAATTAATTATACACTGTATTAGAAAACAGTGCTGATAAATATTCCAGCCTTTTTTTTCAAGTAATTATTTTTTAAAACTTTAAATAAGGGAAAGATAAGAAACTAAGTAATTAACCTACTTCAATTAATTAGAATGCATTTACCTTTTGGCCCTAATAATCCAGGTAATCCTGGGCGACCTGGCAAACCAGCAAATCCTCTTTCGCCTTTTGGACCAGGAAGTCCAGGTGCTCCAGGAATACCTTCCACTGTATCACCAGGTGCACCTTAAAATAAAGAAACATAGAATTTTGACAAACTCTTCAATAAATATAATTCTTTTCTTGGTATGGGTGAAAATAAAAGAAAACAAATACGTTTATGTATGAAGTTTGATTTGAAGTAAATTTGAATACATTTATTTAAAAAAATTTGAATGAAAAATATTTAGAGATTAGTTATTATTATAGATTATATTATTATAGTTAGTATTATAATAGATTTCATTAATCTATCTTAAAATTGAAGATTTAAAAAAAATTGTAATTTAAATTCATTCTAGCATTTTTGGAATATTTCAGTTCAAATAAATATTTTTAAAATAATCAGAGATAAATTAAATGATAAAAAATAAGACCTCTCTCTCCTTTAGGTCCTCTTTCTCCTTTCTGACCAGTTAATCCATCTAGACCAGGGCTGCCATCCATTCCACTGGGGCCCATTATGGAAAGACCAGGGCTACCCTTTTCACCAGGTTCTCCTTTAGGCCCTGGTGCCCCAGGTAATCCAGGAGGACCTGACAGACCTTCAAGACCAGGTAAGCCTGCATCACCCTTTTCTCCTTTCAAACCTGGTGGACCCTCTCTTCCAGGTGCACCAGGAATACCGGGACCACCTGGTGGTCCAGGCGGACCACGAGGCCCTATTTCTCCTAAAATAGAATAGATTATATATTAGCTTTTTTTTCCTTAGTTGGATAGATCTAAGAGCTCTCAAATATCAAAAATTTAAGAAAAAAAATATTAAAAAATTAAGGCTTATACTGAACACTGCAAATCTGGATGCCACATCATGAAGAATTATAAAATATATTCATTACATATTATATTCATTCACTATATATTATATCAGAAAACAAGTTGCAATGCATTTAAGCAATAAAAAAATCCTATCCATCAAAACAATTTAAAATAATTAAATAAAAAATTATTTTAATAATTTTAAGAGGAAGCAACAAATAAAACTAAATGAAGTGTATCTTACCTGGGATTCCATCAGTTCCAGGATATCCTTGGGGCCCTGTAATACCAGCAGGACCTGGGGGCCCTGGAGGACCTGCTCTTCCTTCAATACCCTAATAATAGATATTCAGAAATTAACAAAAAGTTATGCATCACAAGTGATCCTAATCAATATTTTTATATGCTGTTGTTCTGTATTCATAAAAGTTAACTCCTTTCCAAATCAAATTTAGCTATACTCTTTTTTCTCTCTACATCTGCCAGATTTTTTTAAGACTATGCAACTATGTTCATTTTTTATTATTATTCAATAGTTATCTGTCTGCATAATAAACATTTCTTTGGTCCACTGCCTGGTTGTCATTTTCTTTATTATACTAACTGATTTAGACAGAAAATTTCACTTTTTGTATTTTTAAAATGATTAAGGTTGATTTTTAAGAGTTTTTATTTTAAAGATTGTGTCAGAGAGAAACATATGGAAAGTAATGATTTAATTGCCTTGAAAGCTAATTGCAATAAGCAGAATTTTCACACTGAAGATTTTATAATCCCTTGAACTGCAGTTTATTTTCAGTCAGCACAGCTGAAACAGATTTTAAGAGGAGGTACCGATATAGAAATGTAATGTTTTTCCCCCCCTTAAATAAAACTTTTCATAAAAAGCATCAACTCTCAATAACTTCCAGTGAGTGCAGCTCACTATTGTCAGTTTGTTCAAGAAAGATCATGAAGAGCTGGACCTGTTATTTTAGTTTGAAAAATTAACAAAATTTATTGCGATTTTAGTAGGATTGTAAAATAATTTTAAAAACAAGAATGAAATTTTTAAAATAAAATACTTAAATTAGAAACTTACTCCTGGTGGACCAGGTGGACCTGGAAGACCTCTTGGTCCTGGTATACCTGAATCTCCTGGATCACCTTTCATACCACTTAAACCATCTAAACCAGGAAGCCCATCTTCACCCCTATCTCCCTGAGAAACAAAAGGAAATGTTAAATCAAATACTTATTACAACAAGTATCTTAGTTAAATTTAAAGTTATCAAAAATAGAAAAACATAAACTAAACATTTGTAATGACTGGATGAAGAAAATGCTTCAAAAATTGAAGCATTTTAATTATATGTTTACAAAAAGGGGGGAAAACAATAATTCTAAATTTAAGCTGAAGTAAAGAAATGAGGATTTATGATTTGCATTATTCCTGATTTATATCTGAAAATTAATTCATATATAATTTTATTCACTCTTATATTCTAAAAAAATATTGGTATAAAATGAAGCATAGTAAGTTTGAAATACAAAATTTAGTGATTAAAAAATACTTACTAACCTTAAAACCTTGAGCTCCAGGTGGTCCTGGAAATCCATCTTTTCCCTAGAAACACATAAAATTAATACATACAATTTATTTATAAAATGCATTAAATATTTTCACAAAAGAGCAAGTTTTATTGTAATCACTTTTAAATTACTAACTCGTTTTTTTGTTTTGTTTATTGCAGTTAATATTATTTTTATTCTTGTGTTTTTGCATGTGTTTAGTAGACAATACATGCAAAATTAACAATTTTATGAAATTTCGCTGTTTGTATTATGATAAAGATTAAAACTTCCATTTTGATGTAGAATAATGGTTTATAATTTTAAAAATTTACAAAAAAAAAACCCTGCAAAGAAATTCTGTGACTTTTCAAGAAGATATTCAAATTTCATTGAATGTAAAATTTATTTGTTCAACTGATGTTGTATTATTTACACAACAGATGATACACCTTTCATACTTATTACATTGTGTAATTTTGACATAAAAAGATAAAACATAATGTATAATGAATACTACAGTGAGGTAATTTCAAATCAGTTGCTTCCAAAAAACCTAAATAAGCGCAATTTTTAAAGATTTGTAGAAAATGTGAATCGACTTCACCATAAAAAAAAATTATACGTCTATTTACTTCTTTAAAATAATTAATAAGTCTTAAATCTCTGCTAAAGGCATTTTCTTTCCTACTTATTCATATTTTGTCAGTTTTGTAATTATCGAATTGTAGTAATTGCCCCACTTTTTAAATTGATATTTTATAATGTGAAACAAATATAATTTTATTTTGTTAGAAGGTCTGTGGTCTCAACAAAAATGCATAAACAGCAAATAAAAAAAGCATTTGTCATGCACTTGTACATTGCTTTCCTTGCCAAGAAGTTTTGTAAGTGATTTAATTTGGCATTTGATTTTGTATTAATAAAATACTAAAATAAAACAGTTTACATATTGCTTCCAAAATGAAGTATTCGAAATGTCTACTAATCTAAAATTTGCATTATCCAACAAAATGAAAAAAAATTAATATAAAGAATTCAATATTAGGAAATATAACATGAAAGTTTTTGTATTTACAAATCTACTTTAACTAAATGTTCAAAAACTATTTTTTATTCTGACAAGGAACCTTAAAAAGTGCTCCATTATAATTCTTTGATCTAAGGAAATATAATTTGTATAGACCAATTTCAGTTCATTACTTTGGATGGCTTAGATTGATAAATTAGAAATTTCACAACATGGAGTATTTTTAAAACTATTTAGAAGGCTCTGTAATCTAAAACAAGTATCAATCAAAATTCTTATAAGCTCAGGATAGCATAAAATTTGTACCAACTAATCTCAGCTTTTATTTATTCATTTATGTCTGAAAATTTATATATATATATATATATATATATATATATATATATATATATATATATATATATATATATATATATATATATATATATATGCAACAACGAAAGTCTTACTCTTGGTCCAGGATAACCAGGTAGTCCCTTCTCACCAGTCATACCAATATCACCAGGTGGTCCCTAACAATAAGAAAAGTTATAAAATTACTTTCTTTTTGTTAACATCAACTATGAAATAAAAAAAAAGTTATGATACAATTATACATATATATATATATAAAGAATAGGGGGAAACAACACATATGTATAAATAATGTCAACACCTTATCTAATTATTTTTTTTTAATTTTATAATATGTAATTACTTTGATTATCCATGACACTTTTTAGCTTTACCAGTGTAAAGACATTTTAAGCGTTACTTTCTTTGTTATAAATTTCTTGTTATTAAACATATGTTAACTTAGTTAAAATGTTAATTATGAAATAAATAATTTATAAGATTTTTGAAGATTTCATACATTAAGCTGAAAATTCTTAGAATAATATGAAGCAATAAAATTTCCTTTTGTTTGGATTTTAACTGGAGAGAAACTTAAAGCAAAGAATTCAGATAGTAAAAAATAAAATAATTTAAAGTAAGAAGAAAATTATGCATTCTTTATAAGCATATTTAAGATTCAATAATAGATCTTTCTAACAGAAATTTACAACAGTTATTCAAAGTTTGGGAACAAAACATGCTTATTTAATGGCCAGGAACAGAAATGTAATAACAATAATAGAATTAACAATATGTTTTTTCCTAACCATTAGTCCAGGAAGTCCATTGAAACCTCGTTCTCCTCTTTCTCCAGATTCACCCTAATAAGGGGGAAAATAATGTTACATGATTATAATCATAAAAAAAATTATAATAAACATTTTTAAAAATAATTTTCATTTATTGAATTCATTAGTAAATATATTTTACAAGTTGTTTGATCATAAAATGGAACATTCAATATATGTTATGATTAAGTACGTACACATTATCTAAGAAATATGCAATTAATTATACAATTAATATACAATTTGTTATTTAAATTTAATTAAACACAGATTCCTCCAGAAAATATTATTCAAATATAAAACAGTTGGTAATAAATAGAATTATTTCACCATATCCATATATTCTTAATAAAAATATGTTTATTACAAAGAGAAATACAGAACATGAAATATATATTAAATCTACAAAAAAAAAAAAATTATATACAATGCATTTGAACTATATATATATAAAGCTGTAATCCTATTATGAAAAAAATGTACTTTTATTAATAACATTATTACTTCAAATTTTATCATTTTAATAGATTAATCATATATTTTTAAAAATCCATGCTTTGAAGTTGCTTTATTATTTTCATTAGTATTTATGGAAAGTAAATCATAAACAAGAAATAATATAAAATGATTAAATATATGAATATTTCTGGGTTTTTTTTTTTTTTTTTTTTTTTTTTTTTTTTTTTTTTTTTTGCTGAATAAAATTAATAAGAAAAAAATTAAGCTCAATTCCGTCATTTCAGTTTTTAAGTAATTAAACATTCTTCATCCTGAATTTCTGATGATCTGAGTAAGGAGCTACTTAGTATTTTAATTAAATTGAATACAATTTAGTAAAAACTGCAGTCCAAATGACAAATTAAATAATATATATGTAATAATTTGTAATTAATTTATGCACTGAAAATGATTTCCTATTCATTTGAAAACTCTGTCTTCAATGTAATTTTAATTTCGAAGTTCTGCAGGCTATTCTTTTCCACATGAAACCAAAGTGCTTAACAGATTCCCTTCTCACTCTCACCCCCACCACTTTCTGCCTTTCTATCCCACACACTTGGACAAAGGCATCTTGACAATAGTTAATAATTGGGTTATTTTCTTAAAAGAGTATGAAAAGTATGAAATCATTAAAAAAAAAATCAATGACTGCTGCTTCAAATCAAGTTACATATATATATATATATATATATATATATATATATATATAGCAAAGAAGTTATAAAGTAATTAAAACAAATAAAAATAGGAAATTAAAAAAATTGTTTTAAAATTTGATATGCAATTCAAAATGTGTATATAATATTATGAACTATACACACATTACCATGGTTAATAAAATAAGCATTAAAAGACAAATTTTTACTGAAATAGTTTAAATTGTAGAATTACTTTCATTCCTTTTGGGCCAGGCAGTCCTGGAAGACCAACAGTAACACCTTTCTTTTCAAGGAAATAGCCATCACAAGCACCAGGAGGTCCAGGAGGTCCAATCAAACCTCGTTCTCCCTAAAATGTATATATAACAACAATTAAGTACATAAAAATCATACAATAAAAAGTAGAATATCAGATATTAAAAAAAAAACTTTTTACAGCAATCTGCAATACATTCTCTTAATAATATTAACATCAAATTTAAACCATGGAACTTAAAAAAAAAAAAAAAAAAAAACTTACCCTTTCTCCTTTCAATCCTTGAAATCCAACACCCATGTTACCTTTCTCCCCACTAAGTCCTTGTTCTCCTTTAGGTCCCTAAATCCAAAAAATATACTAAAGTCACATAATTATTGAAATAATAGTTTGCATACTTTTATTATTTTTTATAATAAGCAAGGTTAAACTAATTTATAGACATTTTTGAAATATACAGTTATAGTTAATACCTTTTTTCAAACAAACACAACAGCTTTTTTTCCACGGGCATTTATCTCAACCTCAAAGATTTTGAAGTGGGGAGGGGGTTCAAAATCTATTAGACATACATTATAATGCAAATTCTAACATAAATTTATGTCACTATGCAGCACATGGTGTGTGTGTGTGTGTGGGGGGGGGAATGGAGCCTCAAAATAATTCTGCATTGATACTTTCATATGTAAAAGAGTGAGAATTAATTGTTTAATAAATTCATTTTTGATTATAATTTCATTTATGTAAACAATTTATATTTAATGTTTTGGATATAACGAAAAAAATTTTTTATTTATTTTTTCACGGAAATTTCATACTTTAGACACATATTATACAATGAACTTTTCCAATGTGCTTGATGAAATTGCTATTGTTCCTTTTTAAATACAAATTATCTGCAATTTATATAAATAGGAATATTTTCCTGATATATAATATTTTCCAATATATTATCTGATAACTTAGAAAGTAAAATTTCAAAATGTTTCAAATGTGGTATAAAATTATCATAAAGTGTTTGAATTATAATATTAAAACAATATTGTATGAGTATGATGAGTAGAACAATTTCAGATTAACTATATTAAAACTTTAAAAATAATAACTCTCATTTAAAAATTTTAATAATTGTTGAAATATATTGAAGAAAACTTACATGGGGCCCAGGAATACCGCGATCACCTTTTGTTCCAGGTCTACCATCAGCTCCAGGTGGTCCCTGGAAATAAATGCAGGTATAATGAGCATTCATCAATAATTTATGTATAAACAATATAAGCACTTTGTAATATAATATGTATAGATTACATTATTTAATATTCATTTATGATTTCATCTACCAAGAACAGAAAAGAGTACTTTCTTTATTAAGATTGAGCATTCAATATTTAATTCAATGTTACTGATTAAATAATAACTTTGGATGATGTTTTCAGCATTATTTTTCCTGAGAAGAATTTTGTTGCATGATGTATATTAAGATAAAAATTATTGAATATATTGTTATAATATTTGAAACTTAAATTTCTCATCTTTCTAGCTATATTTTTATAAGCATTCTCACGAGGATAGTATAATAAGCTGTTATGTTCTTAAAAAGTTTACTACAGATAAAGTTTGGGAAATAAATTAATATTTTACATTCTTTTCTAATGGCAAATAGAGAATAATCTGGGAATAAAAAGATTATACTTGGGAAAATGAAAATCAAGTGAATTTTTTGTTGTTGTTGGTATTACTTATGGCACCTTATAAGCCTGCTGACAGATCTGTCAGCAATTTAAGCCAAGTGAGTGTCTTTTGATTTTTCAGTAGCAGCAACTAGCGCCAAGAATATGACTTAGCTACTTCATGCGTCACATTCGCTTGAACAACCCCTTTTTACAGGGGGGCACATTCACACAACTCACAGATAAGATGCAGAAGAAGAACAACCATGCCTGATAACGGGGAAGACGCGCTACCCCATGCCAGAATGGTGGCAGTGACTTTTTTTAACTTAATAAACAAGCAACAAAGCAAAAATTTCTGAAATTAAAATTTTAACATAGTTAAACATTTTTTTGTAGAAAATAACATCAAGTACAGAATGCATTTATCTCAATTTCCTCATTACCAGATGAAAAGACTGAGTTAATGAATTTACCTTCTTATTATTAAATATCTAAAAATGCAGAAAATGAGATTTTATATTAAATGTAATAAAACACTTACAGGCTTTCCAGGTTGCCCGTCTCTACCTTGTTCACCCTAAAATATTACAAATAAAATATTAATAGAAAATTTCAAATAAAAAATATTATGATGCTTTAAAAAAAATTAAGCAGCAGAAAGCAGCACTTTGAAGTTTAAACATTTTTGTGCAATTCAGATTTATATAAGAATACATATTACTGACACAGAATTCAAATTTTTCTAGAAATGCAATTTTTTCTAATGATATTTATTGAGTTTATTATTGATCTTGCTAATTATTTATTAAACATAGTATTTGTTAGAAATTTTGTTGGATTTTCAGAAAAAAAGTGAATTAAAAATGAATACCAAGTTTTTACCTTTTGTCCTCTCAAACCTGGAGGTCCAATAGCTGGTTCACCTTTTTCACCTTTATAACCGGGTGGCCCTGGGTAACCTCGTGGTCCAGGATCACCAGGGTAACCATCAGCACCTGGCCTTCCCTAAGTATTGGAAAATATAATTATTTATTCAAGCGCACAGAAATTAAATTAAATAAGAAAAATTGTTTCAGAAATATATGTTCAAATGAATTTAAAATAGGAACTTAAAAACTTTAAATCAGATAAGATATTTAATCAACTTTTAGATTATTCTCATGCTTCTAAATTAATTAAATGCTTAATTGCATGAATATTTTTCACTATTTTAAAACTGAAAATTAATTTACAAAATATGGTCATCATATTTCTGTAGAATTGATAGTATTCATGTGTGTGTGTGTACACATACATATATATATATATATATATATATATATATATATATATATATATATATATATATATATATATATGCAATTTGCTTTTAAATATTTTTATTAATGAAAGACCATATTACTTTCCTCTATGACACATTAGGTAATTTAAAATCTTGCATTATCAAGTGTTTATTACAAAACAAATTTGATCAATTAAGATTTTCTATTAGTATTTGATGTATTTAAATTTTATTGCTGGATGATATTGATGTATATTACCTGACTTAAAATATATGATGATGAATTACACTATTTATGCTTATATATTGATAAATATAATTAATTAAAGAGATATTAATTGTGATATTAATATTCATGATTTTTTTTCGCTTTATGTTAATAACAACTGATCTATTCAAACAATTCAACTAAATAATCCAAAATTCCTTTTATAAGAATTTTAATAAAAAGAAACACTGCCTTTCCCACATTATAAAAATATTAATAAATTAATTTTATCAGCTCTCATGATTTCCATTTCAGTTCATTAATATGGCAGTTAGTATGTAAAGCATCAAAATGGATATGAGCACTATTAGTAATGTACCTTAATTAAATTTTAAAGAATATTCAACTTCTTTTTCTAGATTTTGATGAGAAAAAGTACATTAAAACTTTTGTCACCTTACATAAAGTTTCAAATCTCAGTAAAAAAAAAAAAAAAAAAAAAAAAAACCTTTTTAACATAGTCTTTTAAAATTGTTCATGTATAGTAAAAAACACAATGAATGGAACCAGTTGGTGATCTGAACATAAATGTTACCATAAAAACTTTTTTAACTTTCTTCCACAGAGGTTGGTGTTCTCATATGAGGACACCCCCTATATAGAGGCTTAATTCATAAGAAAATCTTCAAAGAAGATTATGCAATTTTTTTATGACAGTAACAATAACTATAAACATTTCAGGTTCATGAGAATTTTTATTTATATTCAAGAAATTTTAAATCATTTAAAATATTAAAAAGAATTTTTAAATAATTTTTGTATAAGACATTAAATTAAATCTAATATATGTAAATTAAGAAAGAAAAATAAATATTATTCCAATTAAAAAATTAATTAAAAGTTAAAAGTAACATATTAGCAGGCAAATATATATATATATATATATATATACTTTTTAAATTACTAATTTAAAATATCAAGCAAAAAATTATAAATTTTAAAAGTATCTAATTTTTTGAAGAAATGAGAGTTGTTGCTACGTGGATGGTGTCCCCATATTAGGACACCTCCAAGACATCCATTTTGGTACATTCAAAAATAAATTTGAATCTTATACGAAATTATGAATTAATAACACAAGATATTAGCTGAATATAACAGATCGATTTTATTAAAATTGTAATCATAATGAACTAAAAAAATTCCTACATTAAAATTTGAATAATAAATATAAAACTAATCCCTTAAAAGAGACCATATCCTATGGTGTTGCCATTTATAGTTCTGAAATGATGCATTTATTTTCCAATAATTTTCTTGGGTTTCAATCTAGAAAGTCCTTTAATGGTTCATTTCGTATGTGTGTGTGACCACTACATCAGGAAGATATAAAGAAAACTATACTAGAGCATTAGAGCAATAAAATTACTCATTATAATGAGAAATATTTGTGGGGAGATCCTGGCTCAAAGCTCATAATTTTATTACCAAATATTTGTTATAAGAAAGTAGCATAAAAAATATCCTAATATAATAAGTAAAATATAGAGTAAAAATTATATATAAATATGATTCAAAAATAAAAGGATTACTTAACAATTAATTTTAAAAATAGAGAAAAGTGACATTAAGAAGAAAAATATTTTAAATGCAATAACAGGATTTGGAGCATATTAAGAACAGATTATCAAAATTATTACTTACATGAAATTTCTTCAGAAAAATAACTAATTAATGAAAGTAAATTATATAAATTACTTACATCAGTTCCATTGCAGCCATCCATACCAGGGGGACCTCTAGGACCCATTTGTCCAGGCAAACCCTATAAATTATATAAAGTTATAAAAAAAAATTCTATCATTTTGTTACAGAGAGCTATTTGCAGCAACAAGAAAAACTAATCAAAGCATTTACTTACAGGAATGCCATTCATGCCAGGATATCCAGGAATTCCCATTTTACCCTGTAAGATACATTATCTTAGAAAATAATTTTCAACATTATACAAAAGGAAATAAAATCATGAAAAAAATGAATACAATAAAAAGTTTCAATAAAATTATCTAATAATCATTAGAAACTAATAAAACTCATATGAAAGTGAAGCATGTCTTTAAACCTTCTTAAAAAAATATATAGCAGTGCATATGATGAGCCATACTTTAAGTTATACACATATAAGCTGTAGACAATCAGCACATTATTACGACGATCAAATAAAGACTGAGTTCTTTGAAGATTTTCCTTAATATTCAAAGAAAGATTCCATATAACAAAAGTATAAAATAATACAAAAAGTTTTGGAGTTTTTAAAAAATAAAATATTACCCTATCTCCTTTAGGTCCTCGTGGTCCAGATACTCCAATTTCACCTTTTAGACCTTTTTCTCCAGTAAGTCCTTCTGGCCCCTCAAATCCTCGTAGACCAGGTGAACCTTGAGGTCCAGGTGGTCCAGGGGCTCCCTTAAAAAGCATAAATGTATGAAAATTAAGAGGAATATACTTAATTTATAGTTAGTTGAAATAAACCTGTTAGTAATTGAATTTTTCAAATAATTTAGGTTGAATTTTCAATAAAATAGACATGTTATTTCCACTCTGAGTGTTCATTATTATTCCAACTTCAATAATACATAATTCAGAATGGGATTTTTAGGCAGGCTACAAATTTTAGTTATTTTATTTGAATTTCCCTAGGCATGGCAATTAATAATTTCAATAGTTTTATTACATCCTTAAAAGTACATTCAAAGCCCACCTACCATTATTTTATTTAGATAGCTAAAACACCTTCATTTTCTGTATTTCAATTAAGAGAAATAAAGGTGTCTAATTCATGAGAAAGTCTCAACAAACAGTTTAATATACAAGCTAAAGCATTTTCCAAACTAATCTGTCAGCATATCAAGTTCTAGACAGAATAAAAACTGAGCTTGGATAAAATAATTTAAATGCAGAATAGCAGTACTGGAACAGAACTTTCATCAACCAATCTGCTACCAATGAACCCCATAGCATTGACAAGATTGGTGTGGCTGACTGGCATATATCAAACTATGCAACATCACAGGCCAATTCTCCAACCTCTCTGAAGAGGTCCCTTTTCTCCAAGGATACAATATGTTCAAAACAGACCCATTTTCATTGTCATCATGCTCCATTGTTCCTTTCTTATTCAGAGCAGCTGACACCCAGCCACAAATGTAAGGTTGTATCCAGAAAATCCACATAAATATCCAATGACTAGAAGCTGATACCTAGGCATATACCTAATTTCAACAAACAACAGTTATTTTTTCCTACCAATCATGTTCACCAACTATGAGATCTATTATAAACCATGCTATTACCATGTTTATTGACAGACCAATTGCTTCTTCCCATTGAAACCACCCTAATCAGTACTAACTGCACATTTCTCTTTTTTAAAACTGAACTACTTTGCATGGAGAGTCCCTCATTTTCTAAGCTTACAAATAGACATATTACAGTTATTTTTCAGTATTCTGTCAATCTGGAAGTCAGTCCATGGGAAAGCAACTTTCTTCAAACAAACTAGAATCATTCAATCTGATGATCCTTCACATATGCTGACAAATTTGACCAGGTTCTAAATATACTGCTCACCAAGAAGCATTTATTCTGACTTTGCTTTCTGCAGATTTAGTTGTTTAGTTTATTTTCATAATATCCAAATGAATAAGTAGCCTTGTTCTATTGTAATTACCAGATCATTTACTTGCAGTCCTTATCAGTTTCCCTAATTGAGCTACTTCACCAGGAATAAATCTTGTTTCCAGTTTGGTTGTTCAAAACTTTTTGAACAATCAAACTGCAATTAATTTCCTATACTCTATCAATCTGGGAGTCCTCTCATGCCAAAATAATTGCCATCGGGTAATTCATTTGGATGTCAAGCTTTCCCTTTAATAATCCAAATAATACAGATTTTGATTTCAAACTCTTCCCAAAGGCAGATCACAATGATGTCACAAGTAGTCATTACCTTCTCACAACTAAACCTAGCTAGTCACTAGAAAATTTCATAATGAATGATCCCAACATTTCAAATACATCTTTCTATGCAATGTGAAAAATCAAAAGGCATTCAAAACTAATTATATGGTTTGAAAAACAACCGAATTGGTAATTCTTACTCCTTTAACAGCTCAAAAAAGAGGAAAGAAAAGATCCCAAAGTATCTTTGAATAGGGTAACTCAAACTTAAAGAAGATGAACCTTTGAGGGAAGCAATATCAGAAAAAAAGATTTATTACATGTATATGTTACATCTGTCTGTAGAATTTCTTAATAACGTCAAATTAAAATTATCCAAGAAATAAGTTCATTTTAAGCAAAGTAGTGTCCTTCCTCAAGCAAATGATTGTAACAAATAATTACCCTGGATCCTTTTTCACCAATACATTTGCATCCACCATTGTCACAACCAACGCAGGGTCTTTCATTTCTTGGATCTATCTGCCTTCCATAATTAACTGATGAATAATTTCCATATTGGTATTGTTGCTATAAAAAGTTAAAAGGAAAATTAAGAAAACTGGATATCAATTGTAAACAAGCCTCTAATTTATAATTCAATTAAAAACTTAATTTTATAAGTTGTATAATATCAGGAACATAAATAATCATAAAGCAAATATATTATCAAGAAAAGAAAGTTGAATAAATATATATTTAAGATCATGTATATTAAAAATGAATAAAGATAATGCACTAAACATGTCAGTTAAATAAGAAATATACTATGATTAATCAAATTATGTTAATAACTCAAAGTAAATCAATAAAAAGTTAATCACAATATATAAAAGTCAATAGATTTTGCATGTAGGTTTTTAAATTTATAATAAGACATAAAATACTTTTTAAATAAAAAAATTTAAGGTAATCAAAGGGGAATAGAACATAGTATAATAATCAAGAAAAATCTGTGAAAAGCAAAGTATGGAACAAAGTACAACAAAAATTTTAAAGCATGGAAAACATCCCAAAAATGATAGGGAATTCTTACAGCAACTGCATAAAAAAAATAACTATTCTTCCACATATTATTTAAAACAGTTCTTTTTAAGAATATATATATATAAAAAAAAAAAAAATGAAATAGCTATTTCCAACTTTACATTTCTAATCAACCCCCCCCCCCCCCAAAAAAAAAGTTTCAAGTTAATATTACTAAAATAATAAATTTTTAGTTTAATGAGAGATTCTTTTCTTTTTTTTTTTTGGAAATAATATTTTTTTTTTTTATGGTAATGCATAATTTAGAGATGAAATAAAATGAATTAAGAAATGAATCAACATTTTTAATGGATGTTTCTGGAATCATTAACAGGATACTTTTTTTAAAACAGTTCATTAGTTAGTCCTTTAAATCATATTAAAAATATATATATTTAAAAATATTTGTTTATATGTATTTTTATAAGTACATTAAGTGATAACTGTCAATCAGTCAGAGTTGTACAATCCAAATATTAAATTATAAATAATGTGAAATATCTAAATTTATGAGCATACTTTGAAACATTTAAGTCAGATTTAAAAGAATTAACAGGCTATCAGTATTTCCTACATTCTTTTTTACACTGAAATTACAAGAACATTTCAATAACAACGGTGAAACTAAAGCTCATACAACACGTTTCGCTAATCTGCCAAATCGCGCCGAGCATTAGAAATGTTCTCGCAGAATTTAGTTAACATTCTCGCCATGTGTTAACTAAAAAATAGAGTTATGTTCCATATTTGTTTATTGATCGTATTTAATTTCCCTTTTCTCGTAATTTCAAAACAAATTTATGTCGGATCGAATTTAAAAGCAAATAAAATTCTTAAATTAGATTTCTGATTCGCCAAAAAAAGCGATAACGTATACATTACAGAAATCGCTTAATGGAAACAGCATCAATGTTTTGAAACAATTTTTAAAAAAATCCGTAACCATGAACGAGGCAGTACCTAATTCCTTATTTAAATGGAACTGGCAAGCGATATATTTCGTTAATTTTCATTTACAGCTATATAAACAAATTAAAAATCCAAATTAATTAAGCATTCTATAGGACTAGAAAGTAGTTTGATTGGATGAATAATTAACCAATGACAAAACTGATTTATAAAAAGTACTGCTTTCACCAGTATTAACTTATTTAATTTGTGAGCCCCATATCACGAGGCGTGAGTTCCGTACAAAATATCAGAAAGAAAATAATAAAATGAATAAATAAAGAAGGGAGGAGGTATAATTTTTTATCACGATTGTAGACAGAATGTAATGCTGAACAGGATAAACCACTTTCACCACAGAATAAAGTGGATTTTGGCACAATTACTTCTTGCGTAGTAGATGCTCATTCAGAAAGGATTTTCAAATTTTTAAATTAGAGTTCCAATTAATTAAAATTAAGTGCAATTCTAATTTTTTCCCCTCATCTTCGGAGAATATTATTTCTTAAAGACAATTTTCATGTCATTTCGAAAACTTAAGTTATCAATGTGTATCAATATTCATTGATTTTAATAAATTCTCAAAAGTCATTTTAATTACAATTTGTAGCAATGCTTTTTATTGTTATAATGAAATTTAAACCAATTTTATTATTTCAACAAAAGTTTTGCTTGAATTATGTTTTTTGGAATAGTTAAAGCTATGAAATAAAAAGTTACTTTCTTTGGACATTAATTCTAAAGCAGAATTTTCACTTTAATTTTATTAACAAGTCAGTTATAGAATTTGTTAATCTTCTGCAACTCAGCAATGAATGAATTTCGGACTTTGTTTCAGAAGAAAACTTTTTTACGTTAGTTTATTACTTTTATTATAATTAAACAAAAATATAATAAAAAACGGAAATTTTTAGAACAGAATTATTTGGAATGCAAGTTATTAATATAATCAGCACGTAGATTTCAATTTACGTATTTAACAACCAAAAGATTTCAAAGGCTAAATTATATATATAAAAGAAACTAAAATTTGCCAAATTTTTTGATAAAATTAATTTCGAATCAGATTTCTAATCCTGAGAATTCCCATTATATTTTACGTACAATTTTCCACATTGTTTGAAACTAGCTGATATATCCATCATTACTAGGATTGATATTGCTCTCCTGTTCATTTGTTTCGCTGCTACGCATTTCTCTTCGGAATACAGAATTCACAAAATGTTGGATTATTTTATTTAAAGGCCTAAAACTAACGAAGAAATAGAGAATTTTACAAATACGTATATGCTGATTCATATCTCAGAATTAAGAAATGAATAACATTTCGTTATTCTGATCAGGTTAGTGTTTACGAAAACACGCATCTTAAAAAAAAAAAAGTAATTCAAAATATAAATTATAAATAAAATCGATATAAATGTTTAACATAAGGAAATTAATGTTTTTCTATTATTAATTATAATTTAATAGTATTTATAATTTGGAACAACGTTATTTCATATTAAAATGAAGCGTGAGTAAATTAGGCGGACAATTTCAACGTGAGCACAGAAGAATGAAATCTACTAATATAATATAACCATTTTTTTTTAACAATTATGAAAGAAACAGGGATATATAATTTGTGCAGAAAATAATTAGATAATGTTCGGACAGGTAGCAAGTAAAATTCTACATAATGTTGGGACAGATAGAAAACATTTATAAGGTTAAAAAAAATTTTTGTCCATTTTTTTAATTATTTACCTTTTTTCCATCTTTTATAACTATTAAAAAAAAATCAGAAATTTTTTTTCTTCTTATTTTCTTTTATTTTATCAAGTATTTGTTGAACAAAAACAATTTTAATTTAAAGAAATATTAAACCAACACGTTTGTGCTAATGAGGTTAATTGAAATATATTCATTATTATTTAAAATCCTTGCATATCAAAAAAATTAATACCAGCTGTCTTAAACTATGCCCTAAACTGCAAAATGGAAATATCAAATTTTCGAATTCTTTTTTTTAATTTGAATTTAGGTATGAAAAAACAATACTGAAGTTGCGGTAAAAACAATGCAGCTTTTATTAATCTATAAAAAGGACACATTTTTTAAAAAAATTTCATCCCTTTTTCTCTTGAAGCACATGTCATTAAGATGATGACGGAAATATCAAAAGTTCAAAGTAAACTGAGCTCAGTAATCATAACTGATGTCTTTCCTCACAAGGCCAATTATTCCCCTAAAAGCAAGCTCATCATATGATAAGCAAGCAACGAAAGAAGGGTTTCTTTTCCGAGTTTCCAGACATTCATGTTTTATGGAGGATGGTACAAAAGATGAGGGGGAAAAAACCGTTTCCGGATTGCTCAAAGAACGCCTTGTCCGCACATGAGGAGAGTGAAACTAACCCAAACATATTGCACATCCGATGACATCATTTCGAGCAGCCAGACCCTTGCTCAACTAGCGATGAGGAACATATATAGCACTATCCGGCTAAAGAATTTCATTCAGTTTCAAGAAAGAAAATTTATGAAGATTCTTCGAATTGTACATTCAGTGGAATGACAGAGCGATGATAATTTTTAGAAGAATAGAATTATTATATAATTTTTTTAAAAATTCATTGCAGTCACTAGCCAGACAGCTAGGCCAGATAATAACACGATGCTTAAAATAAGATAACACGATGCTTAAAATAAGATACAAAAAAATATCATTCCAGCTGTCAATGATTCGAAAAATGTTTTTGAATGAGATACATTTCTGGATAAATATATCTCGCTGACAACTATTTGAAACAACATGATGTTTGTAAATTTGCTACATATATGAAAGACAATTTTCATTTTAATCGTGGTCCAACGGTTTAGAACGTGGTTAGTTCTAAACCGTTAGAGATAGAATTTATTTACAGTTGGAAAAATAGTTTTAAAATGACGTAAAGAAGTATGTTTTATATTGTTTGAGTTAATAAATGTAATCTGAAAAAATTAAGAAATCAAAATTTTTATGTAGTTTCCAGATCCTGTTAGACATATTTAATTAATATTTTAATTAAAAAATTTCCATCCATCAGCGACAAAAACCTATCGAGTTATGAATTCTTGAATATAACTATTTGAGGTAATTTTAGACCAGTTCGATGGCCATCTCAGGAAAAAATCGCTCAACTAACGAATGGCTTTCGCTCAAAGTAGTAGTAGATAGATTTCAATAAAGAAATTAAAGCTTCATAATTTGGTCAGTTAATTTTATACCCTGTTTAATAGAAAATATAACTATATGTTATTTATAACCTACGGACATAATCCATTGACATAATTAATTTTTATTTATAGGTCTCATTATTACCTTTATGATAAAATGGTTTAACATGAATAGTAAATTCTTCACTTATCAGTAAGATTTCTTAATTCTTATTTTATTGAAGTTACTGCATTTATGAGTCGCGCCAGTTACAAAATAAAATTACAGATTCTAAAAAATTAGAAATTTTCATTTCATCAAATATTGAACATAACGTATAATGATGAACTTCGCATTCTTAAACTAGTATAATATAATTTTAAAAAAATTTCTGGAAATGATATGAAAGCATTTGGGGGGATCTCATACTTCTTGATCAAGATCAAATCTTAAGAAAATTGGACATTTCTTGCACCGATATATTTTATTTTATTTTATTTATTAAAGTTACGAGATTTAATTTAAAAATTATTAAGACCAAGTTACATAAAACATTTAATCGAAAATATTAGTGACCATTAATCCTGCAAACCAGCTGATCGCCAAAGACGGAATGTATAAAATAAAAATAAAATCTAACCTGCATGAGCAAATTACGTGTGAGTGAGGAAAAGTAGCTTTTATCAACGTATGACCATCACATTGTGCTAATGCATGGCGAATTTTTTAATTCCGATCAGCGGCCGTAGTTTGCCAAAGCTGATTATTGTAAAAAAAAAATATTCTTCATAACTCGGCCAGATTAAGTAGCAAAAGGTTAATTTTTAAAAAATGAAAAGTACATAGCGAAAAATATTTTACAGAACGGGATTTAAAAGTAAGAAGAAATTTATGAAATTTAAACAACATGAAATTTTAGCATAATATTTTTAAGCTTCAATTTTGATAGATATATAACTCATGCAATTTCAGAAGCCTTATGCCATTTTGTCCATTTCACTATGCAATCTTCTTATTTTCTGTCAATTGTAAAATTCATTAAAAAAAAAAAAACATTTAGCTATTCCTAACCTTTTAACAATGTAACCTAATTTTATTTAAAACATTGTAAAATTTGGCATTTTTTTCATATTAATAGTATATTTTAAATATGAATTTAAATCTTTTACAGATTCTTCTCTGAATTATGCCTTGCTTTCCCACAATCTGCTAAATAAATATTGATTTGTGTTAAAGACAGGAGTTTAATTTCACTATTTTATACATTTTCATTACTTTTTTTATATTAATACCGATGATAAATCGGATTGTAAACCAAGAGCAAAAATATCTGCAACTTTAATAATGACTTTTATCAATAACTTTGGTGTTCTTCCAGAAATATTATGTTTTTTTTTTATTATCATTCGCAATAAGTTTAATATTTGTTCAAAATTCTTGCATGTGCTTGTATTCGTGTTAGGCAACGTGTTTAAAATGTTTGTTTTAAAAAAATTGATTGAATTTAAAAAGGTTTATACGTAAAAAAATTCGTATCATCGAATAGACATTAATTTTTTTTAAAGATTATGTAAAAATTGTATAGTGACATTTTCAGAATTTATCACGGAAAAATGCTAACATTTTGTTTAATTTTCAATTAATAAAACTTCTAACACAAATTTTAAAAGAAATCACTTCTAGATGCATATTCACTATCTCCAAACTATATATGTATCTAATTTAGTAGCTCTAGGTTAAATGGCTTAGCCGGTAGAGTGCCAACACACACGTACACGCACACACACAAACTCATCTTTAATATGGGTAAAATTAAAGATGAAACATATTGTTGAAAAACATGTTTAAAATGCTTTTTCAAAAATTGCTCAAAAGTCGGAATTTATACGACAAAAGAAAAAGTGTCCTTGACAAGATAATTTTTCTAAATTTTCAGATGATATAAAATGATTTTCCTGCACTGATATTATATAAATAGCATGGAAAGACGCCAAATTTTAAAATTTGTTTAATTAATTAGATTTTTTACAAACATTCGCTCTCAGAGGTACATTTGTACTCTCCAAAGTATAATGCGCCAAGTAGTTCTAGGTCAAATGGTCTACCCAATAAAGCGGTAACATATCGATATATATATATATATACACTTTCATTTTTAGTATAAGTAGAAATAGAATGTGCATGATTAAGGCTATAGGATATAGACTTAATCATGCACATAGTTTTACTTTGCAATTTATTGACTTTGATAAATTAACTTTTTTCTTTACTGAGTAAAAAATGTCGTTCTGTCAGTTTTTTCTGCAGTCGTTTTTCGAAATGATATCTTCCAGTGACCAATTTCCAACTAAGGAGCTGGGATTTATTAAAAGAATATTAGCCTTTGTTAGATAAGTTACTCTGTAAAAGTGCAAATTTTAATATTAAGATAATATATATTATACTCAATTTGTTATTACAGTATTTATCAATACCGAGCATGTGATACATGTAAACATACAAAGTTTTTAAGCGCCAAATAAACCTGAAGAAGCCTTTAAAAGTTACAATTAGAGGGGGAAAATGTATATCTTGGTTCAAAAAAACTAACGAACCTCCTAAATAATGAGATATTAGCAAATTTTCAATGTTATGAAAAACAGCATAAATAATTAATTTTTATTTTACATATATAATTCTTAAACTATCTAAAAAGCAACAGAATAAAAATATTACTTTAATATATAGATGTTTCATGAATGCTAGAAATTGTCTTTAATTATTTTTGTCGAAATTTCAATATGTTTTTGAATTAAATTGATTGTAAAAAATAAATTAAATTAAAATAAGTAAATCGTACGAAACATTAAAAATTAATTGTTTACTACACCCTTAAAGGTATTTAACAAACGTATACTAAGTTTCATAAAATTTTAATAAAATGTTTTTGAAATATAGCGTTTTGCGTGAATTAATTTTAGTAAAACATTAATTCTTCAGAAAACGCGTTGAAAATTTATTAGCATATAATCTCATTTAAATACATAATTTTTGAACAGAATTGTCGGAAATACATAAAGGGTAGTTATGTAAGTATTGTAAGTATTGTAGAAAGCTAATATAAATTTTCCAAATATCATTTTTGGAGAATTTCACTGTAAAAAAATAAAATGCTTAATTCCAATTCCATTTCCAATTTAAAGCATCAAAGTTTCTATTTTCCGTTTTTATCTGCTGTTATATTTTTGAAATCGCTGCATCTATACTTCTTATATAAAAATAAAAAAAGTTTTAAAATGTATTTTCGAAGATTGCATCTTAAAAGTTAGGGCTTTATTTTTAGGTGATAAAATGAAATTCAAATGTTGCAGTGAAAAGCATTTTTTCAACCAAATACAGTATAGTATTGTGTACAAACACAGATACTATGCAAACACGAGCTATAAGGAATAATGACATTAGACATATCCAGAATATTACTAAAAAAATGACTGATATAAAATAAATTATTAAAACATTAATTTAGTTAAAAAATATTTTGGAATGTGAAACTAAATTGGTCGTTTTATAAAAAAAATGTACATGCACTCATATGCATGCTAGGAATCAAAATTATTTAAATCCGCCATTGCTGTCTCCTATAAATTTTTAACTCATTAATTCATTCAATCTCTAATGTATTTTAATAAATGTTAAAATTTAATCCGTATATCCTCAGTGAAAGAAGTGCTAGAATATTCAACAAAACCTGACAGTAAGCACTGACTAGCACTCGGGCATCAGAAAAGTTGCCCTTAATCATTACCTATAATTTAGAGACAAACGCTATCACAGACTTGCTCATTAAAAGCGATTAAAAACAATCCGATATTTTATAATGTAATAAAAAAAAGCTCGAAACTGCAGAATTAAGTACAACTGTTTTCATGCATATCACTACTAATAATTAAGATGAATTGTATGTGTATGTGTTTATCTGTGTGTTTTCGCTCCACAGGCCAGATCACTTAATCTACAGCTACCAAATTTGGAATATGTATGCTATGCAAATGCTATGCTATATGTATGTGCATCTAGGAGCACATTCTTTGAAATTTTGATTAAATGAAAATCAAGCTGAATTTTGGTTTTTCCACAATAACTTTTGAAAATATTATTTCGTAAATACGAATCTTACACCGTTTCGAATTTTTAAAAAAATGTCTTTCTACTGTTACCAATTTTATGAATATTGCATATTCTTTCTGAATTTTGGTAATTTTTTTTAAAGATATATATATATATATATATATATATATATATATATATATATATATATATATATATATATATATATATATATATATATATATATATATATATATATATATATATATAGAGAGAGAGAGAGAGAGAGAGAGAGAGAGAGAGAAGAAGAAGAAGAAGAAGTATAGTTTATAGGCGAATAAAAAAGTGAAGTTAGAATACCATGAATTTTAGAAGACAATTAAACTATATATTTATGTTCTTACCAGTACCGTGATGTCATAGGACTGATCTCCATTAGGAAAGTTCATGTACGCAATGAACAGAGAAGATATAAGACTATTAAAATATCACTCCTTTACTGTCTGACAATTGGATGGAATCATGAACATGAATTTATATCTCAACGATTTAACTGAAATTCAATATAACTGATAATCCCGGCGAACCAGCTGGTCGTCAAAGCGGACTAGTTATTCAATAGAAAAGATGATTTTATAGGGAATTTTGATAGAAATAGTAAAAATAATTTATGGCCTAAAAATTATGGGAATGAAAAGTTACTGTACCTTCGTTTTAAGAAGAAATTTTGATAGTATTTTATAATGTATGTTATACAGACATTTTTATGAAATTGTTTCTCTTCTAAAATAATTCACATTAATTTCTGTCCTCTTATCGGGCATCATTGAAGAAACATTTAGCCATATGATATACTCAGTATGGTTAAAGATTACGATATATTCTCGACATACCGCATCGAGTAGCTTCGTAACTTCAGACACTAATCTAAAAATCCCATCTTTTAAATTTTGCTTACATTTAAAACTCAACTTGAATTTAAGGCAATATGCAAAATTAATTTGATGATCTATTTTTATAATTTTCTCGTTAGAGCAAAAAAAAAAAAAAAAAAAAATCATATAAATAAGAAATAATTAAATAAACATTTTGTGGTAATATATATGACATTTCAAAGTTAAGAAATCATCTTAAAAAAACTGGTAAATGAGTAACAAGCTAATAACTAGGAACTAACCAAGCTGTTGAGAACTAATGGAAAAGAATTTACTAAGCGAATGAAAAGCTTACGTGGCTGAAATTTTTATAAACTATTTTATTGAGCTAATGACATTTTTACAGTCTGGTTAATTGAAATCAACGTAAATTTGTATACAGTCCATTTTTATCTTCTTAGAAGGGAGCGTCTTACCAATATTTTTTCATGCGAATAAAAAATTCATGAACAACGCTAATTCAGAACAGATTTTTTTAAAGCACGTTTTCTATTCTTTTTCTTTGGTATTTTAATTCTTCGCCGTTTTCGGAACTGTTTTTTTCCTCGCTTACTTATGTCATGTGTTATGAAGAAGGGAAAAGATCAAGTTCAATTTTTGGCGTCACACATTTACAATGGACAATCACTTTCTCTTTTATAAAAAATATAAATAAAATTAATATAAAAAATCACAATAAAAAAAGTGTGCTTCATTCATATTGCTTTGGGAGATTTAAGTAATTCGATTAATCTAAGACTTTTATGGAAGAGAAATAAATATTCTCAGGAAACAAAACAAAAGGACCATCACAAAGATCATTATTCTCTTTCTCTTTCTCTCTCTCTCTCTATATATATATATATAGTATAAAAAAAGTATTTGAAAGAAAAAATATTTTATTAATGCCAATATTGCAAAAATAAAAGAGAAATGCCAGAGCTTTTTAAAACTCTTTCCTATAACAATTCATTCTTAGACAGGGAAAATATTCGAGACTCCAAAATCAAAAAATCCATATGGAAAAGGAACCTTATTTTAATTACGATTTAAAAGAGTAATTCAGCAAGAATTTCCTGAAAACTATTAGCTTATAAATATTGAAGAATCTGAAAGAAGACAGTGAGAACGTTTTCTCGCCTATTTAATGGATCGCGATATAGAATTCCTGCTTAGTGCAATTTGAATTAACAAATTAGTATTGATAGATGGAAGAATCAGAAAGGCCGGTCATGCTGTTAAAACTTGTAATAATTGTAATCATTATTACAAGTATAATAATTGTTAATTATAATAATATGTTAATAATAATTGTTATCATTTGCAATCTGATATTTACTATCTATGATTCCTACTGTCTCTATAAGCATAATCGGAATCTGTTTTTATTAATGTGATAGCATCACTTGGAAAAAAAAATGAGGATTGTGAAATTATTTGTTCAGAAAAAGAAAATTATTTGTTTAGAAATTTGTTTACAAATTCTTAAGCTCTAAGAAATTTCATATTTCAAACTTCAAAAAGTAAAACTGTTTTAATTATATGTATACTTAAACCATACAAGGGTTGAAATTGATCTGAGATTTTCATTTGACTAAACAATTATTATTACTTTGAATCCCAGCAAAAAAAGAAAAAAAAAAAAAAGAAAAAAAAAGGATAATAAAATATACAAATAAAAAAAACGTCAAACAATTCTTACAAAATGCAAAATAATAATAAAAAAAATAATAATTTGTTACGTTTTTTTTTTATTTTAATATTTTACATCTTAGCTATTTTTTTCACTTGAACCAAGACGAACAATGAATTGAACCATATTTCTATTGGAATATGTTGTGGTAAGTTACTCAAAGTGTCTTTTGGAAAAAAAAAAAAAAAAAAAAAAAAACGAAATGCAAATAACTTTCCAATTTGGTTAAAGACAGCCATAGTAATTTGATCAATTGCGAACTTTGTTGTTATAGGCTGCTCGCCGAAACAAAAAGAAGAGAAGGAAGGAAACTAAATTGGAACATGTTATTGTTGGAAGAAAAGATTGTTTTAAAATGCACATAATATTTTGATTTTTTAAAAAAATATTTTATCACATGTATCACATATAAAAATATAATATTACAAAACTAAAGGCAAAAGAAAATCAATTATAATTACTTTTTAAATTTTTTGTCATCCGTTTGAAGCGTTGTGTAATGAATAGAAACATAAAAATAAATCAGAGTGAAAATAAAATTTTACTTCTATGTTTCAGGGTTGGCTTATTAAAATAAAAAACTAGTTTGATAATTGTCGGATATAAATGGGTTTTTTATCCACATTCTTTACCAATCGAACAGCTGTATAACAGGCTAGGAGGGTATTGGCAGCCTTAAGGAGGCCTTGAAAACGAATATTCTATATTCTTCTTTGAATTCTATAAAATCAAATGTGACTTGAGAAGAAAGAAATTATACAATGCATCAGGCGCAATTCACCTTTGCCAAGTCTCTGCTAGGCTCCACTTACTTTTTCTACGACACTATTCAAAATTAGGTGTGAATCGTCAAAAGAATACACCATTATTTATTTTAATTGACATTCATCAGTATAATGCAGTGGCGCAGCAAAGACAAGTGACACTTGGGGCATATGATTATTTTACCTCTAGTTATCATCAATAATTTAATAAGAATACATTGCACTCAGTTTTCTTATATTATTCATCATACTTAAATTTAAAAACTGGCTTAAAAACATAATATTTTGCTTGTATAGCGCCTCTAACACTGGCATCTGTACGGTGGCGAGAAAAGTAATTATTTAAAGGATCCATATTCCCCCTCGTTATTGTGACAGTGCAAGGCTTTTAAATAGAGAAGCACAAGACCATCTCAATACATGTAAATTTAAATGAATGGAGCTATTTTTTTCGAATGCAATTTATTAAAAACAGTTATATGTTTTATTATATTTTTATATAAAATTGATAAAAAATATCCTTCTGAGTCGATGTTTTTACATTATTTTGTAGACTAAACATTGTATTTCTATTGCACATGGCCATCTCGAATCGGACTCTCCATAAAAGCCTTCCGAAACGCGGCTAGGAATATACTCCATTTTGATTAATTTATAACTAAAAACTAAAACTTAAATTTCATCAAGGTTTAAAAATTAACATTTAAACAAAATATAAAATAAGATATATATATATATATATATATATATATATATCTTAGTAAATGCAATATTCTTAATATATTTTATCTGCATTAAATCTTTGTAAGCACATTGAAAAAATTACAGATCATAAAACTTTTCAAAGGTCGTTCACAGGTGCTGAACTGAATCGAGTCTCTGGAATCTGGAATGAGTTTTGTTTAAATTAGACTTTTGAAAGGTTGATTTTGAAGTGAAAATGTGAACAATAATTGACAAGGGAAGTATCATTTATATCACACTTTGAAAAATAATCGAATTATAAGATACAATCAATTAAAAAAGTTAAATATCAAAAGCTGTTAATTATTAAGTTATTTTTCAAAAACAGTAAAACAACAACAACAACAACAACAACAAAAAAAAAAAAACAAGCTGTTCCTATAATGATCTCTTCTACTAAGCCATAACAGATATAATACAAGTGACAGTTATAAAGAACGTGATCATAAACGAAAAGTTTAAAAGGAACGTTATTCGTCACTCATTTCAAGGTTGTTAAATCGAAGGTCATTGTTAATCGGATCAGAAACTTGTTCAATAAGAAAAATCAATTAAGTGATGCTGATAACGATATAATGGATGCGTACATAAGCAAAATACATAATGTGTTGCAAATTCAGTATTTTTGAAATTGGTAAAAAGGGCAGAGTAGAAAATTCATGACTAATCAAATCACTCAATCATAATGAATTTCATAGTAATGATTTTTTTTTCTTGCAGCATGTCTTTTAAAATTTTTCTTTCATATTTAACTTTGAATCTGTTCACGTAATTAAAATAAATCATATCCTTTTTCTACTAAAATTTTGGAACAATATGTGCTTAAGGACTATACAAGTTTTATTTACATTTCAAAAGATTAAACCAAGAATAAAACATCGAGAAACCGAACAGTTTACTAAATTATTTGTTTGTTTCTTTCGAAAGTTTGATGCGATTCACGCTAGAAAAAGCACTGCTAGAATTTGGTATTAAGAATACGACTTTCTGCACATAATTTTAAAGACATTTCCACAAACAATTTTATTGTAATTCTAAATGGTACATGGAGAAGCATTTTAAAATATTTCCAACAGTTATTCGTTTTGTTTTAAAAAAACATTTATGATTACCATTAGCATTAAGAAACGACATTGAAGTTGGAAAATAAATATAAGAATGAGGCATAAATTCATGATCATTAAAAGAGAAATTGGATTATAAATACTTATCTAGAAAATTTTATTAAAATCTTTTACCCAAACCGTTTTCTTAACTACTTTTGCCCGTTTTGAATAGTTTGAAAGAAAATAGTCCAATAAAAAACTTTTTGATTTTAATACCTTCTTTGTTTACTCATTTGGGATCCCACTCTATCTTTAAAGAAGCCCAGGAAATCTTTTCGAAACCTGAACAAAATCTTTTATATCCAATGTGGAAAAAGATTTTTTAAAGAGTGTTAAAAGATGTTTAAATACTTAAAGCTTATTAGACTTAAGATGAAAATCATAAGATTAACGAACGTTTTGTGAATAAATCATGATATTTGTAAATATTTTTTTTTAATAAGGACCTTTATTTTGTCAACGCATATAGACTTTTATAATAGTAAAATTTAATATTGACTGTTACATTATATGTAATGAGAACAAAATTGTGAGGAAAGTAAGATTCTTAAAGATAATTTGGGATGATATAGCAAAGTAAGATCTTAATACCAACATCATTAATTTTAAGAGAAATAAAACAAGCATTTTTGAATAAATAAAAACATTTGTAATATGCATAGAATCTGCAAGAAGTTGCCTCTTGAGTATTCTCATACATTTGATAATGTGCCACAATAGAATCAAGAATATTTTCAAAATTCACCGACATATTTCGGATGTCCCTCCCCACCAACAGATTCACTGATGTATGCGACGAGCGTAGTCTTTTTCTGTGTTGGGTTGAATCAAAACTTTTAATATCACTCACGTGAAAGTAATCACAGCTGAATAGATATAGTGATCGCAATGGTCAATGTAGAAGATCAATATGACCAATCTATTACTGCTCAAAAATATATGCTTAATGCAAATGAATAAAAGCCAACGAAGAAATAGAGAAAGGATCATCATACTGGATTCATATTTCATTCCTAATAATTGTAGAAGTTGTTGTTAAGGCACAAGTTTTGCCAAATGATATTTCAGAAATAATTTGTGGTGCATTTATTTAGTCTATGTGCCTATTGAAAAAAAAAAAAAATCGAATAAAACATTATTTCTGGACAGAACTAAGAAAAGTACATATTATACAATTTCAAGATAGTATGTTCCATTAATATGCCGTTTACAGCCTCATATACAGTACACTCCCGATTATCCGCGGAATTGGGTGGCGCGACCGCCGCGGATAATCCGAAAAAAGCTAAAAACGGGTATAGCAAAAGAGAAGTCATTCCAACTTTGAAAAATCATTTCATCTATATCTATCTATATCTATACTTATAATAAAGCTCAATGTGTGTGTGTGTGTGTGTTGGCGCTCTACAGGCCAGGTCATTTGACATACAGCTATCAAATTTGGTACATGTATACCTTAGAGGTCGGGAATGTGCACCTGGGGTCCCTTTTTCTGAAATTTTAATTAGAATTTTAATTATTAATTAAAAACTAACTTTCCCGCCAAAAAAATCTTCCATTTTCCCCACCGCCAACTTTTCCGCCAAAAAATTCATCCATTTTCGCCACCGCTAAATGAGTAAGGCTTCCGGGTTTTTTTTCTCCCAACAGTAATGAGGCTAGGGTTAGTATTTTTCGGCGGATTATTTCAAACGATTCTGTTTATTTTCTTAATGTTTGATGCATTTAAAATTAAACATTGTTAATTAATCGATCCTTCAGATTTATTCTGAAGAACTTTTGAATAAAAATAAAACAGAATAAAGGAAATTAAAAATTTCTACTCCGCATAGCGTTACCCCAACTGGCGTAGAAAAAAAATCACGTATTTGCGTTACGTAACTGGCGTTGAAAATTCACGCATGCGCTTTGTGTTCTGAATTCCGCATTGTGTTGACGAATTATTATCAACCGATGCGGACTGGATTTAAATTTTTTTTAGGTCCGTTGCATGTTTTTGTAATTAAAATGTATTTATGTTAGTTATATATTTTTTGTATATGCTTATAGTTTTAAGTGCATCGTTTTTTAAGTAGTTTTTTTAAAACCTGTTTTAAACCGTCTATTTTAAACGATTCGTTTCATTTTCTTAGTGTTTGATGCATTTAAAAGTAAACATTGTTAATGAATCGATCTGCTCATGATGAATCTAAGAAAATTTTGTTGACAAATTTTTGAGATAATACGTAAATTGAAAAGGATATTCTTTAGTGCCCATAAAGTTTAAACGCTGAGTGACTCTATTTTCATTAATCAGATTATAAAAAAATTCTTTGTTTCATTAAAAAATATTATTATATTAATTGCAGATTAATTCTTTCCACTTTAATTTAAAGCATAAATTCTACGGGTGCTAACAGAAAATTAGAGAGATACATATTACGTTATGACTGAAGGCCTTTATAATATTATAAGTGAATTATATGACTATCAAAATTTGAAGTTTTAAAATATTTTGATGAAGAAGCTATTAAAGTAGAATTGCATAAAATATTTAAATATAAAAATTTTAACGAGCATTAAGATTGGCGAACCGGTTGGTTGACAAATTCTTGAGATATTACATAAATTAAGAAAGATATTTTTTAGTTCCCATAAGTTTTAAATGCTCAGTGACTCTGTTTTCGTTAATCATGTTATTAAAAAAATTAACATTTATTGACGAACACGAACACACTGATATTCACCGTTACTCTGATTAGGTATTATAAAATCTGAATAGATAAACATAAACGTGTAAACAGCTGTGCGCCGGTTTCTATGGCAACACAGCTGGAAAGGGAAAAGAAGTTTCCGAAGAAAATTCACGCATGCGCATTGTTCTGATTGTTGTCATGACAACCACTTTCAACAGACGATTTAAATTATTTTTAGGTGAGTTACATGCTTTTGTAAGTAAATTGTATTTATGTTAGTTATATATTTTTTGTATATGCTTATAGTTTTAAGTACATCGTTTTTTAAGTAGTTTTTTTTAAACCTGTTTTCAATGATTTAAATTTTTTTTAGGTTAGTTGCATGCTTTTGTAATTAAATTGTATTTTTGTTAGTTATATATTTTTTTGTATATGCTTTTTTAAGTACATCGTTTTTTAAGTAGTTTTTTTAAACCTGTTTTAGACCGATTATTTTAAACGATTCATTTTATTTTCTTAGTGTTTAATGCATTTAAAATGAAACATTGTTCATTAATCGATCTGTTCATGATGAATCTGCGAAAATTTTGTTGACAAATTCTTGAGATATTACATAAATTAAGAAAGATATTCTTTAGTGCCCATAAAGTTTAAACGCTCAGTGACTCTATTATCAGTAATCATATTATTAAAAAAAATGCTTTGTTTCAGTAAAAAATATTATTATATTAATTGCAGATGAATCATTTACACTTTAATTTAAAGCATAAATTCTACGAGGGGTAACAGAAAATGAGAGAGATACATATCACGTTATGACTGAAGGCCTTTATAATATTATGAGTGAATTATATGACTATAAAAATTTGAAGTTTTAAAATATTTTGCTGAAGAATCTATTAAAGTTGGAATTGCATAAAATATTTAATTATTAAAATTTTAACGAACATTAAGATTGGCGAACCGGCTGGTCGCCAAAGGCGGCTAGTGTACAATAAAACGTAAAATAAACAGCAGGAAATGTTTAACTAACGCTTAATATTTTAGTATATCACTCAAAACGAACCTAAAATGCATTTTGTTAATGAAAACAAAAAAGTGCTTTGTACTTACGAGAGGCGTCAAGGATACACAGAAAAATTAATACATATGTACAATTTTAATACTGTAATGTATTATGTAATTACAAAAGCATAACAGTAAAACTACACCTTTTTGAAGAAATCAGTCATTTGTGTTTTCTTCTTGCTTTGGAAGCATTTTCTCTTTGCTTGGAAGCAAAAAAAAAAAAAAAAAAAAAAAAAACTTAGTGCGGCAGGCGCGGATAACCCGCCCGCGGATAATCGGGACTCTACTGTAACTTAAAAACTTTGATTACCTTTTTGAGTTAATAGTCTGTTCCAACTTTTAAATTAAAAAGGCTTGTTTCCAATTTGATAATAGAATAGGAAAGCGCATTAAAAATGATAAAAACAATTATAGGATGTATCATATTGAAAATAGGAAAGTCATCAATATAAATATATATTTTATAAATTTTAACAAGCGCTAAATAAAATAAAATACTGTTTTACCAGATAGAAGATCAGTAAAATAAGTCCGATAACTTTTGAAAGTACATAAGGAGGGAATAATGTTGCGGAGAAGATATTTTAGATACAATTATGTTTACATTTATTGAACACTACTTTTTTTTTTTTTCTTGATCTACATAAAAATTTTCTTTCTAACTCTATAAAAATTATGCAAAATTCAATATTTATGTATTTATTATGGGATAATCTTCTCATAAAAAATAACTTTTGTAATTTTTTTAGGCTCCATAAATTAATGGCGCTTCGGACTTCAGCCCAATTAGTGCATTGGATAAGACGATTCTGCCAGCAGACGACCAAAGGTATTTGAGAGATTAAGGTGGTATATGGAAAAGAGCAATGTGTCTCAACTGCCCTGCTTCAAAAAAAAGTTATTGAACCAATTCCTTTGTTAGTAATCACAGATATTTTTGAAAGATGAATAGGTGGCATTAAAATAAAATTGAAAAATGCCCCTAAATTATTACTCTACTCAACATAATTTTAAAGTTGAAAATTATTGATTACAATATTTTACTATGTTTCTAATCACAAATAATTCAAAAATTCATGATGATTTTAACATTTTGAGTGCGTGCGTGTCTTAGATTTTTTCATTAAAATGTACTCTTAAAAACTGGGGAAAAAATCTTCTTCATTAAGATGAATATTTTGTAATATCTTGATCGAAAACATAGCTTAAAAATGTATGCAAATTTAAATGAAAAAATCCTTAAAGTTAGAATAGCTGGCCAATAAAGAAACTATTATAAAACTCGTCATTAAATGAAAACAATCAGATCAATTAATTCTGGTCATTAACTAGCTCAGTTGATTGACCTAAAAAATTGGTATTTTGCACTCGATTGAACACACATTTAGAAAAATTATTATGATACCAGCATGCTTAATCTAGAAGTCAGACAGTAGAAAAACATAAAATGAAAAGAAATTAACATTTAACTACGGTCGATGTGATTAAAAGATGTCAAGACCGGATGGATCCTATTTGTGTCCTGAATTATGCATTTCTTTCCACTACAGACAATTGCATAAAAAAAAAAAGGGTGTCTCTTATAAAGAAAAAGTTAGCGTATGATTAAAGCGCAAAATTTTTTGACCCATCAGAATATAAGTATACATATGATAAACTGTTTGCTTATGAAAACAACTTCAAAAGGTGTGGTGTAACACGGAAGAAGCATAATAATATACTTCTTTATGAACCAATATGTAAATGAAGCAATATTTCATTTATTATCGCGTGAAGCCATCGTAACATCATTGCCTGAAAAATTATTCTGTCAATAAAATTATATTTTAGTATATAAAAAAATAGTAATGACGGGCACAGATTATTCGGTGCTAATTTATATCATCATTAAAAATCTTTAACTTCCGTACTAAACAGCCTTTATATTTCAAGATGAAAATAATATAAGAAATATAATTGTCATTTTGGATTAAAATTAACAATGAGAAAATATTGATTTTTTATTAAATAGACGAAACTTCCAATTTTAAATGTTAATGTTTAAAGACTGTTATACTTTTAGAAACTTCCGAAATTCATGGTAAAAAAAAACATCCAGAACTTCAACAAGGCCACTGAAATAAAAGCTACCTTATTTGGCGCATTATCACTTCTTGAATATTAGGTGCTCTCATTGAAAAGCTTTTAAAAAAATTCGGCAGACCATTATCAAAATCAAATTCATTAATCAAAATTTTAACATTCTTCTCAATAATATTGGAGTCTATTATCTATTTTTAAAATCATTTTTTTTCCATTTTCAGATTCAAAAATTGAGCTTTTCTGTGATTTTATATTATTTTTGTACATTTTTTTTTCATTAATTTTAATAAAATATTTTTAATTTTTATTTTGGACTAATATTTTTCATTGGTTTAGCTACTGGATGTGTACTCAAGTGCATTGGGATAATATTATATACATTTTTAACTGCTCTTCATTACTGTTATATAGTTAAAAGCAAATTTTAAATAAACATAAAAAATGAATTTTCAAGTATAAAATATTTATTACTAGGATTTTTATGTCCAGAAAACAAATCTTATTCAAATTTTCCTAATATGGATTCATATATAAGTATGATTTAATAATAAAATAAATATTTGTTTTCCTCTTCGCATACGTTTCTATAACCTTTCAGATTACCAATACTTAGTAGTCTCAACGTTTGATTTCATTTTTCATTACGTAGAAAATTTTAAAAGAATTACAAAGAAATTTCTCATAGTGCATATTAGGTGTTTCTATTTAAAATGAATATTTGAAGGATAGAGTATAATACTTCAATTACAGATCTCTAAAATTCATAGGATAGAATGCGCAATGCCGTAAAAAAATTCAATGCAATTTTACAATAATAAAGCAAGGAATAACGGAGGACAAAGATTAAAAAAATTAAAATAATGAATTTCTATTTCCATGCTCTTGCAATTTTGCATGTTCAAAAACTGACCGCAAATATATTTAAAATTTTTTTTTTTTAATAAATCTCATTTAAATACACCTGAGTATGTAGGTCATGGAAATAACAGTTCCTTGCGCATACATCAATAAATCATAATAATCCAAAATTGAAATTTTTTTAAACCAAAAATGGTTATCTTACGGTATTTGAGCAGACAATAGGTAGACTGTTCTCCAAAAAATGCGAAGACGAACTCTGAACTAGTCGAAATGAATCAGACTGTTGCGTCTGTATGTAAAACAATCCATGTTGAAGTAGCGACGCGTCGGATCAGTTTCATAGGTAGGATATATTTCCAGGCAATAAATATGCCACTGGTATGAAAACTGGTAAACTGGTATTCTGGTATTCCGCTACTCATGAGGCAATTTCATGAATGGCTCAGTGGAACAAAAATAAGATTTTCGGCTATACTAATTAATGATTAAAAATGTATATAATTAAAATTCTTCTAGATATCAGAAAATCGAATTTATTTTAGAATGCTTTTAGGTGATTAAAAAAAACGCTTATAATGATAGAACAAAATTTTTACTTTGAAAATGATTTTTGAAAAAAAAAATCATGAAAATAAAGCATTGGGAAATGCATTCTGTATGGTATTTCAGAAACCCCACAATGCACGGATATAAGGCATGATTAATAAATATATATTAATATTCCGTCGTCGTTTGTTAATATCGTTCAACAGATGAAGTGCTACAACTGATTGCAATGTAACATGAATTTTGGATTACTAAAATAATATATAATTAAGTAATAATTATCACATTAATACTTTAAACAACCATGATATTAATAATAATTAATTTGTGTTAATAAATATATAATAAAAAATTATAGATGAAAAATGATACCCTATGAGAAATAATTTCTGTAAACACTCATGTATTGTTCGAGTCAAAACTTAAGACTGATTTAAATTTTCTTGATAATATGTAGCAAATACGAATGAATAGAGTTAGATTATAATAAAAAGTACCAGATATGAATGATATCGATTCAATCAGATAATAATCTGATTAAATACTGGCAAAGAAGTGTTTGTGAGAATGGAAGTAGAAGAAAAAACTAATATTAATGTCTTTTTATCACTTTCCACAAATAAAGGCAATAAATATCAAATTAAGGTACTACATTAAATATGAACTTTTCTTATTCCTTTGTCAGATGTTTTAACTTTTAAAGTTGTGTTTTATAAGTGGTTTTCAGTATTATATAAAAGCGCAAATGTAGATTATCACCTGAACAAAAACGTTCGTTACGTCAACTCCTTATTTGGAAAGAAACACAGTGTTGAATGAATATACTACAAAAGAGCTTCAGTCAGCATTTTTTCTGAGATAAAAAACGAGAAATTTCCTCTCATTTTAACTTTATCTGTAAAGAAATGTGAATGGTGTGCTTCTAATCACTGACGCGGTCTCCACAAGTATAGACTAGATAAAAGCTTAAACCTTTTCGTAAAAGTTAAATAAATAAATCTGAGTTTAGATAAATTTATCTATCGTCGTTCTTAAGGTAGCATATTCAATCAATGCTTCTTTCTACAGAAAGAAGAAATTGAAAAGAAAGAAAAGAGTATATCGAAGTGCTTTACGTGGAATAAGCACAAGCAGGTTACTTTCCGATTTAGCCACAATTTAATCGTGTTCCTATATATATGTACATGTATGAAAATTGCATGTAATATAATGATAACGTAATTGTATTATTTCACAACAGTGATAAAAATATCATGGCACATATGTTCAAAATGTATTTACATGTTAGAAGACAGAAAACAAAAATAAAATAGTGTCGTTGGTGAACTGGAAGGCGAAGATAGATTTCTTTTGTTCGGGAAAAGAAAATTGAAAAACAAAACAGAGAATAGAATAGAACTGATGAAAATTTTCTAACGATATACCACATTCATAAGTTAAAAGTAGTCGAAATTAAAAGCTGAAAATCTTTTTCCTGCTCATAATTTCAAGGCTATTGGAGATACCGAAAACTTTACTTCAAAGGTTGTCTATTAAATGAAATGGTAATTAACATATAATTTAAATTTCTGTATTCAATCATAAGCAACTTATAGAGAAATTAAAGTTTTGTAATCCCATATACACATTTACTCATACTGACATTTTACCCTCCCAATAATACAGTCCCGATGTTTCAAACGAATGAAAATTATATATATATACACACACCTCAGATCCCTTTAATGTATTTTGCAGATTTCTTTTTATTATTATTTTCATTTAGTTTCTTCATTGCTTAAATTCCACTTCGTCGTAGTTAATTCGGAAAAGCTATACAGTGATACGAAAGAATACATTTTTTTTTTTTTTTTAACTTTTAGACGAGCCTTTTTAAAGTCACGAAGAGTTCAAAATTTTGATTCCAAATATCTTCGCCAATTTTAGAGATAACTTCATAAAACTTTCTCTTGTTCTTTCAGCACAATATAACATAATAAAAGTGCAATAAAAAGCAAAAAAATTATGATATGATATTTCTTTTGGCCGATCTTTTTTATTTTTATTTTTTGAGTTATTTTTGCAGCTTCCTGATTTTGCCGCTAAGGGCGCTGTATCCTGTCTCAATAAATTCAGCATAGTCATTTTAATATAAGTAAATGCTACTTTCCTGGTCTCATGAGACGCCATTTTGAATTTAAGGAACTGAAAAGGAAGGAAGAGTGGAAAAGATATTGTGGTGAAAACTCATAAGCCAGTTAACAACTGCACTACCCGAGCAATTACTATTGTATCGTGGTCATGTTACTGGGCTGCGAACCACAAGTTCCCAGGTTCTATCCTCGTTCATCACAGATTGCCACATTGGTGACCTCGGACTATGAACCTTCGTACAGCTGTTGTGGCGCCATCTATCCACAGCAAACCAAAGTCGTCAGACTCACTTGACGCAGCAAGAGTATCAGCAACCACACACATGCTCGCCATAACACTTGGCGCTACTCAAATGAGTACAGGCGCATTAGAATCAACAGCTAATACATCACCACTCAACAGCCATATCGTTCGTCTCACCTCCGACTCACTGGAGAGAGAGTCTGTGGTGAAAGCTTATAAGCCTGTTAACAACTACGCTACCCGAGCAATTGCTTTTGAATCGTGGTCATGTTACTGGGCTGTGAACCACAGGGCCACAGGTTCTATCCTCGCTCATACCAATCCGCACAATATATATCATAATAACCTTTTCTCAAACTCGTGTTATTAGAACCAGTGCAATAGGTAGTATTCCTGTTAGGAATTTATTAAACAGTAGAAAAATATTGCTTTAGTTCATCATTTTTTTTCTCACTGTTACGATTTAACATTCGTAACACTAAAAAAAATTATTATACCTACTTCGCAATTTTACATTCTCTTACACTGCTCTATTTTCCAAAGAATTTTCGTAAACAATATAAAGGAGATATTAGTTTACCTATAATTATTAGATATTAGTTTCTGTAAGTGATTTGAAACAATTTTACTCAATATTTACCTCTTTCAGATAATATTTTTAAACATGCTACAATTCAAGGATTTTGATTTGGAAATTTTAATATTTTGTTATTGTTTGATATTTCAAGAAAATTTAAGATCCAAAAGAAGAAAATACTTGTTATACACAACATGTTATCTTGTTATAGCTAAAGATTATCAAAACAAATTTTAATTAAACAAATCAGAACAAGTCAGCAACATATGATGAGATAAACGCAGGGCTTAATCTAAATTGATCTATGAAGATTGTCGATATCCATATTTGAACCATAGTGATGTGCAAACTGAATGATTTTAACTATTCATCGATAAGAGTTTAATCAACATCTTTTAAATCATAATTCAATATACTAGGAATTTCGTTTATGTTGAAAAAAGTTTAAGTAAAATCAGCATTCAATAATCATGTACTTTTCTTTTTAAAAACAGGTTCTTTTATACATATTAATGACTAATGACTAAATTTTGGTGACCAGCTATTCAAAGCGATTATTGGGAGAGATAAATTTCAGTGAAATATTTTATTCGCAACTTAGTCTTAATTTTTCACTCAACAAAGCATTTTTATATAGAGAGAATTTTGATAAAACATGTAACTCATACAATTTGAGAAGTCTTATACCTGTTCTGTTAATTGCGTAATGCACCTTCCTATTTATCTCTTTCCTTCACTCACCTGAAATTTGAGTTTTAATCTGAGACGAAAAATTATTTACATTCAACTAAACCAATAGCAGCATGCCAAATCGAACTATGTTCATAGAATGTATAAAGAAAATAAGTGAATATATTCAGCAAGGAATTTTTCATGTAATACCGAAAATGTTTCATAATTTTTTAATATCTTGAAAAATTTCTGGTTATTGATTAATTGAAAAATTCGATGTACTAGGTTTAAAAAAGCAAAACTTCAATTAATATATTCTTATTACCCAATTACATTACAAAAAAAATAATAATAAAAGATCAACAATTTTGAGAAATGCACTTATGTATAAAATGTCCGTCAGTGCTTACACAAAATAAACATATAAAAACCAGAATATTGTTTATAAAGAAATCTCAAATGCAATGCTTTTTGTAATAAACTCAATAATAATAGGAAGAAAAAAACACCTTTATATCTCGATAATCAACAATGGTAGAAAAATTTAAGATATTTATAACAACAATGAAAGCGATTTGAATTTCATTACGAAAGAACTGTAAAATAAACTTTAAAATATTTTTTTAAATTTTATTAAATTTAGAGAAATTATTATCGTCAACTAAATTGATATCAAAGGAAAAAAAATAACTTTCTGAATTTCCAGGTGATTTAATATTTTCAAACGATATTTCGAAAAAACATTAAATTATTTAATTAAAACTTCAAAAAGATCGCTTCGAGGTGTATATTTCTATCTCCCAAAATATTTGTGCTACAAATACCACGAGTAAATGCCCGCAAAATATACATTTTCCCCTTTATTAGTCATAGAGTCCAATTTTTAAATTATCTTAATATAAATAAAAAATAATTGTGGTTATGTATGTTCTACAGTTCCTCCTAAGCAAGGCGCCAAATTCCATTAAACACTGTACACCTATATTAAAAAAATGAAAAATACTGTCAACTTTTACTTAATTAAAATATTATCGAGCCTACTGAGTTATTATCCATTCTTAGGCAAATCTTTCATATAAATAATGCCCAGGAAAATATTTAGCATGGTTTTGGACAGATCTTTTTAAAGGTTAAATTGCTTACAGAATTACGTGGTTTGATGGAGATTTCTCTTCATCGTCTTTGCCCCCAGGCTGTATGCCATTATCTTTTCGATTCATCTGTGCATGTCAAGTTGTCCCTTCTCTTTTTTTTTTTTTTTTTCATTGTCCCCCAATTTGTGTCAACTCTGAATCGGGCCTTATAATCTTCTTAGGAAAGATCTGCCGACTTTTACACGAATCACAATTGGCTTTAATAAAATTTTCTATATCGTAGCATAGGACGTCGAAACTGATCACCCAGAATTGATCTGTACCCACTGGATATTCATCGCTAGAATTAGCGAATTTTCTGTCTATTTAACTAGGAAGATGCTTTCTTTGCAACTTTAATCAGTACAACCAATCGTTCCTTACATCCATGATCATTACAAGCGATAATTACTGTATTTTTGTCTTGCAAGTTAGCTATCCATCTTTAAGTATACATCGCATAAAGATGAAATATCACCTTAAACTTAAAATCGGTAGTCCGATATATCACAGAATGTGAATGATTTAAGGTCTATTTTCTTGTCATCATCCATCATGATTGCCACAGTTGTTCCATTTTGAGCAATTTACAAGAAAAAAATCCTACCTAAAAACATTATAAAATTAAGAAAAATTCTGCTTTGAAATTAATGTTCAAAGAAAATATTTTTATAATAATTAGGAAAAAACTTAAGGGAAAGAAGTGATGAAAGAATAATTTGGAAAAAGCTTAAGAGAAAGATGTGATGAAAGAATAAAATAAACTTGAATTTCATATTAACAATTAAAAATATTGTTATAAATTGCGTTTAAAATTGATTTTGAAAATTTATTAAAACTTTGAAAAAAAACTGTACAGAAATAAAATTGATACTACCGAAAAACTAATTTTTGTGTAAAAATGAGTTTTTGTGTTAATATGCTCAGAAGTTCCTGAGATAAAAAAATTTAAATTACAATGAATTTTATTTAATTAAAAAATCTAATTAAAATTTTTTAAAAAGTTTTTCACAGTAAGTATCTATTACCTCCGCACGGAGGAAAAAACAAACTATGTGTCATATTTTGTAATTTAGGTCTAACGTGATAGTAAAGCATTCCATTCTGGGCATAATAAGCAAGGATTTTATTAAAACCGTCTAGGGAAAATTTGCCAGCCTGAAAATATTACCATACTGATAACAATTTAAGCTTAAATTCTTATTATTTAGATATTTACGAAAATCTAATATTTGTTATTTGATATGCTTTATATTTGACCAACGAAATTTCCATTCTGAGTAACATTGTGCGACTGAGTTCGTAAGAAATTCACAGAAGTTAAAAACTGAAAAAAATTTTTTTTATAAACATTTACACATTTGAAACAGGTCTTTTACGAGCAGCCTTGATTGATTATTTGATCACTCTTGCTTTTCAGATAAACGTAGGCGATGATATGTGCTCTTCATTTTCATAGAAACTGATAATCTAGTTCAAGGCTAGCACCGGAAAAATATTAATTGTTTCTAGACGCCTTAACTCAAAAAAAGCAGAAGTTATGAACAGTAATGCATTTCTTAACCATACCACTTACACCATAAACGAATTTTAAGTAAGAATCGATAATATGGGAAACATTTTTTTAAAATCAAAAACGACATTCTTATCCGTGTGTAACTCTTCCCGATATATTACTTTAATAATGATATCAAATGCAAGTAAGTTTTAGATACTGGCATTTAATTGATTTCATATAAATTTTATTCATATTTCATATAAGATGGAATATTTTTCAATTTAAAAGTAAAGAAAAATAGAAATTTTTTTTAAAAAAATTGATGGCTTTTTACAATGATCTGCATTTTCTATCTTCAAGCGAATTAATAATTTATAAATTTTTCCATTCATATCATATTCAGCTGTCCTGAAATTTGTAATAGATGCATTATATATGTAGAAAATAAAAAGGAAATATTAAAGAGTTTTTTTAAAATACGTTTTCTCAAATATTGCAGACCTCTTTAACAAATCATTTACGCTTTGAAAACTTCAGAACACCTGATACACTTATAAGTACAATTAGACATTTTTATTCTGAAACCTATAGCATTAAAAAAAAGAATAACACGATTAGAGAATAAAATCCAATATCAAACTTCTCAAGAAATATAATTGTTACACATATTCAAAACTTCCTAAAAAAAGCAGGATTTTTCTGATTAATACGATTTCCCACATAAATTTCTTGACAAATTATTTTTGTTTGAAACTAAGGAATTATGTTACATCATACCGTTTAAATACAAATATTTTATTGTAAGTTTAATAGACAAATACGGAAGCTTTTATAAAAGTAGAGCAAAAGAAAAAGGATTAGAAATTCTTTAATTTAATTTCATGATATGAATGATTTATATGGTTATGATCAATACAATTTTTTTTTACATTCCCCTTCTCAATCGCAAGATACCTCCTCCACATCTCTAACTAAGTGTAAAAAGTATAAAAACAGTGTAAAAAAAAGATTGCAAATTGAATCTAAACGAATCTTGCCTTTAACACATAGGTAAACATCGTGCATAAAAGAAAATATTTGGAAAGCCGGGCTTCGCTCATAGCTTTTTTTTTTTTTTTTTTTTTTTGTAAAATCGCATTTTTTTGGAAAAAATATTTAGATACGAATCCCATATTGATTACAAAAGAATATTTTTCAATATTACGTACATATGAACTGGTCACTTAAATAAAAAAAATCATGAATGCACTTAGTTTAACATGTTATTCGAAATAATCTGCAATATTACAGTATTTTTTTTACAGTTTACTTATGATTACTTATATTTTTGAACTTGCACTCAGTTTTACCATGGTGTAATCGGGTCCGAGATAGCGCTATATGACATTGTCAACATGAGAGCAGATAGTAGTTAGCTAATATTTAGTTATAAAAAATGTTTCTTGTATAAAATCGCGTTTTTTTAGGAAAGACACCTATATAGATAAACTTATTCTATCATTGAAAATTTAATTCATAAAACATATAACTATTCAAGCAGTGGCAAAGTTTCCATCACATATTAAACTCGGGGCTCTAGTCTGCTATCTTGAAACTTTTATTACCATGATTATCGAAATGACCAAGGTAAAAGGTTAGTAAAATAAACATTCTGAAGCGTCGGAGACGCTTTTTTAACTGCTTTATACACTTTATCAGTCGTATGCTTTAGCAGATAAGATGGAGCCAGTTGCTATCTTGTACTAGGAACATCAACAGAAGTAAATGAACTGCATCCTCATCTGCAGATGTTCCATCGTTCTATCTGAAGATAGTCTCTAACATTTATAATCAAATAATGAGGCCGGAGATATACATTCATTGGAGTTTTTTTTCTCCGATAAAGTCAAGTAAACTTCGGAAATCATTTGCTTAAAATTGCTTAGTTGCATTTAAGATCATCTATTAAAATAATAATGATAAAAGCTAGACAACAGGCGATACTAATAAATAAAATTTCATATAATAAGTGTGAGGAAAAGAAGTGGAGAAATGTAAAGTATCAGTACAGCATAATTCTTCCATTTTGATAAAATCTTCAAATGGTTTTAATTCTAAAATAATCACTATCAATTATCAATTAATTGATTAATTCAATTTCTCTTAAATTATTTATAAGAATACAATTATTTAGTCTTAAATTCCTTTATAAGACATAAATTATTGGGTCTATCTTTCACTAGTATATTAATGCAATTAATTAATAATTTTTATTTCGAAACTAAAAACTAACAAAAAAATGAGTTTAATTTTCCTGACATCAACCATTTATTAAAACAATTAAAAGCATTGTATATAAAGGGATAGATAGGAAATAAAAAGATTATTATGTTTAATTTAAATATAATTTTGCTGCATGTACATTTTTTCAGTAATTTCTTTTGGAGTAATAGGAAAAAAGACAGCTTTCCAAGTTTATTTACAAAATTTAAGACCACACACCCATAATATTTATCCGATAAAAAATTTATCTCTAGTTTTGTAAGCATATTTATTTATTGTCGATCTAATTTTAATCGTCAAGAGAAAAGTTTGGACTTATGCAAGAAATGAACATTTAAGAAAAGGTTTGATGATAAATGGTCTGACTCAAAACAATTGTCAATAGCGCTAAGATTTCTGAATTACATCAGGCTGAAGAATTATTTAGGCTGTAGTTCAATCATTATGTAATTATAATAAGGCGAGGTACATGTTCCATTCATTATTTTAGGTTCAGAAACAATCAAAATAACGAATGCTTTTTTTTTAATAATAATTCTTAAAAAAAGTAAGTAAATATGTAAAACCCAATCTCCTATTTAAAACTTGCCCCATACAGTTACTGTCTCTTTCAAATAATGAGATGAGTATGTATTATGTTTCAACTTTCTTTGAATTTATTAATTTTCAATGCAAGAAAAAAATACGATTTTAAACGAAATTCTCTTAGAAAATAATACTAATAATAATTCTCATGAGAGAGTATAAGGGCAATGATTGTAATAAAGAAGTTCTAAAATTACATACAAAATATAATTCTATATTAATGTTATAATGGACTTGTATTTTCTCACAGAATCATCGAGATGAATAAAATACATTACGATTTGATAAATGTGGGTTCTGTTCTTATCATCGAATAGAAAATGTTTGAGTGAAATTTGAGAGATAGAAATCAGTCTAAAATAAATGAGTGAGATACGTTTAATTTGAAGCTTTTTTATATGCATGGGGATTAACTTTCAACACTACGATTGTTAGTTTTCAACAAATAATAAACTACTGGCTTTTAAGACAAGTATATCATTATTATTATTTTTTTTTTACCCTTGATGTTCTTGCTGAAATATTCAAGGGCGACTTTTCAGCAAACAAGCTTGGAAGTTACAAGTTAGCTCCTATTTCTTTTGAAGAATTTATTTGCGTTCCCCTCCCCATTTGCTGTTTTTACTGCGTCTCTTTTATACGAAATAAAAGATGCACTCTGGCGTCCAGTTTCGTTAATTTTCTTGTTTTGTTTTTTTGTTTGTTTTTATGTATTTTCAATACATTTATTTGTGTTCATTCCTTATTGTCATATCATTTATTTCTTATTTCAATTTTTAAAAATTCAGGCTCAGAAGTAAATTTAAAGATTATTTTTCATACCTACCTCAAATTCATCAATTTAAATTTATTTAATAACTGTTTGAAAATGTCCAATTTAGAAATATTATCATTTTATTAGAGATACTCTTTTATGGCATTTTTCTTGACTCTGTTAATAAATCAATGGAAGCATTAATAATTGTAGCATTAATGCAAAAATGAAGACGAAAGATCCACTACAGAATGAAGAAGGAATTTGTTGTATAATTGACAATTTTTTATCTATATCTTAGCCTGATGCCTTCGAAATATCTTTATGTAAGTAATTAAATATTTATATGATCCCTGAAATTTAAGCTGTCTTGAGAAACATTGTATAAGCTATGTAGTCACTCGCTAAAGCACTGGGTCACGATAAAATCCTCTGCTCGTCGCTCTTTTTCTTTGAAACTGTGAGAGGGGAAGGAAGTTTTCTCCAATTGAAAAATGCTTCGCTAGGGCTCGTCGAAAAAAATTCTCTACAATATACGATAACGAGCCATGTAAATTTGCTTAAAGTGCTTCTTAGACAACCCCTACTAGTGGAGCGATGGCCTCTTGACACGGCAGTCATGAAGATGGCTACTTACAGACAAATAACAATACTTAGCTTTCAGGTTATAGATAAATTTGTTGAGGTGCTAAAAATTTACAGTCTAAATTGAAATCTACTAATGCTTTAGGAGATGGGAGAAAATACAACCATTTCCAATTGGTAGATTTTTTTAAACTTAGTGCTGGAGGCAGTAACGGAATGCGTAATTATTTAAAATTCAATGCAATTTATAAAATTATAAAAAAAATAATTTTTTAAATTGCATTGCACTGATCAAAATAAGTAAATATATATTAAAAACTACTAAATAATTCTTAGCTTTTTTTTGGGGGGGGAGGGGCTTAAAATATTTGAAAGAATATATATGATACAGTCATACGCATTTGCGATTAATTGACCATTAATAATAAAAGTAAAAGCGGTTAATCGATTTATGATATTGACCGACTATTATTAATAATAACTAGCCAATGAATTATTTATTGACAAGTTAATGAATTATGAATAGTAACCAGACTAATCACACTGATTGTATTATGACTTTTATAATACATTCCAAAGATTGCTTAAAGCATTGCCTTAAGCATGTTGCTTTATATAAGTTGATGAAAACTAACACTTCTTTGATCAATATCAGCACAGAATCTCGAGAAAGCTGATATAAAAAATAAAAACTATGTGTAATTCTATATAGTCATAAATCAAAAACTTGCACAATGTACAAAAAACTTACTTAAGATCTCGTTTAGTAGATCAGGTGCAAAATATTTTTTGATTGTTTTATTACATTAAAGGGATTACCAAAAACTAACAAGTCAAATTTTAAACAAAAGGTGCCAATTAATAAATGCTATCAAACAATTGAAAAATTAATTACTGCGAATAATTCTTCAAATTATTTGTTTATAATAATCCATAATTAAGTGATAATTCATGTTGCAAAATGTCATTTGAATGTTCGAGGCAAATTATGTTATCCAATAGCTGACTCTTATTCAGTAATAATTTGTTAATTTATGTCTGCTTTTTATTTTATTATTTCTTGACATGTTTCATAGATGGTTAAACACTACAAAAAAAAAATCAACGATCCATTTTTCATTTTTTAATCTTTACAAAGAGAATAATTTTTCTTACAACCGTAACTTTTTTGATGAAACTAGATCATAAATCCACGCTTTTAAAGTTTCTCATTTATTGTTGATTATATATAATTTTATAAAATATAAATATTTCGTTATATGTTGTTTATGCGTAAAAGCTACAACTATACCATACTTACATTCCTCCAAACAAAAAATCAGTTAATTTCAAGTTGAGAAACATAATAATTTTATCGAGTGAATAAATAAATTTCGGAAAAGCACAAATAAAAAACATGGATTTAAGTATCTCTAAAAAGTATAGTTATTGAGCAAGTAATATGTTAAAGAAGAAATGAAATAAGCAATAACAAAAAAAAAAAAAAAAAAAAAAAATGTCAAGGAAGGTTGAACTTGGCTACCCTCTAGGAATCCAAAAATTAAGGTAATACGTTAAGTTTTTGAGACAGAAATAGGATTAGTTTAAAGCGATAAATGGGAAATAAAATATCTAAATGTGTATTTTATGCCATTATATAACATTTGATTTTTTTTTTCAACCAATGTTATTTCTTGTCCGGAAAATAATATTGTCCAGAAAGTAATCTTTGACAATGAGATAAATAAAATAAGTTACTGATGCCGTTATTCTTCCGTTAAAATTAGCGGTTGTCTCATTTGTAAACAGATTTTTTTTTGTCCTCCCCCTTCTAATATACATAAAAATACTGAAGGTAAACACGAAAAAAAGACATTGATTATAAATTTTAAAAAATAATCTTATAAAGCCATTGCCTAATAAATTTTAATAAAGATTTTCAAATCGAGATACTTTTCAGACTTTTATCGCTAGTTAATATTAAAGAAAATATGGTAGAAAAATTGCTCTCAGAGTTTTCTTGACTCTAAAACATGCGTAACTGGTCTTATTAGGGATCGGGGTTGAAAAGGCTATGCTACATAATGGTTTAATTATGTGTTTTTCATCAATCACATTTAGAATTATATACATTTTAATTATTTAATTGAAAAATTTTTTCACTGGGTATTCAATCATACATGGAATTGACGTTGATTTTTTAACGTTTTTTATAAGTATTAGAGGTACTAACAAAAAAAGAGAGGTACTTATGCAAAGAAAGATACGAATATAGTTGGCCAATTCAATAAATGATTATGCAACGAAAAAAAAAATGAGAGAGAGAGAGAGAGAAAGAATATGGAAGTTGATCGTCCTAAATGCTGGTGTGTTTTCACATTCCACAGTTGGCTTTTATTTATCCAGCCCTAAGAAAGGTGTTCCCGAATTGACTCTGCATTTGAGAGCGAGGAACGTTCGTTCAAGGATGCTCCCTCCCAAGGCGAGCAATCTAAAATAAGATAATGTTTAGCTTACAGCAGACTGTTGATCAGCTGTTCAGCGTCATCGGGTCTCTTCCTGTTCTCTTTTGGCTCTACTTTTCACTTGGTTTTACATCCGAAAGGAAGATGGGGGGAAAGAAAAAGGAATCAAGAAACTTGAAACGAGCAGCTGAACTCAAAGGGTGACTGACGCCTTAGGCATCTGAGATGAAATTTGTTTTGAGAAAATATTCAGAAATTTTAGGTGTGATAAAAGTTCAAATTAAAAAAATTATATAAGAAGATGAATATCAAAACAAGAAACTTCTATTAAGTTAGAAATTAAAGCAAACAATAAGTAGAAAAAACTATATAGTTTTTTAGCCCACTTATTTAAGATGCGATGCTTTTTTTTTTTTACCTTTCTTCAGGCAAGTATCTATACCAGACTGAAGCCAATTTTTTATATTCATACTGAGGTTAGTGTAGAAAAAATTCTAAATTTTACCCCGCCTTGAACCCACCGCGCCATATCAAGTTTTATTCCTCTTAATTTTCAAACATTTTTGTTGAATTATGCCAACCTCTTTTCTATAAATTTTGTGTTACTAAGAAATTAATATCGAACATTTAATGTATACTTGCACGATTTTTCTACTTTTATATATGCCATTTTATTTTTTTATTATTTAAATTTTAATAATTAGTTTTCCAACTTTTTTAACAATTTTTTTAAAATTAAATAACCATGGGATGAAAGAATTCTCTTCCGTAACCCAGAATTCCTTTAGAACAATACAATCCTTCATTTTCTACGAATTAGTTACTTGATTTTGAAAGTAAAATCTTCTATACTTGCTTTAATATAAATACAAAATATAGTGACGTTTATATCAGAATGTTAGATTATATGCCTAATATTAGAAATATTAGGCATTTATATTTGAACGGTTTTTCAATAATTACTGTATTAAAATAACTTTATTAATAATATTAATATCTAATTTAAGAGAGTTAAAGTTATTGTGATGTATAATTTCAATTAATTAATCAATAAAAATATTGCACATTTATTTTAAAGTAAAAAATATTTAAAAAATATCACATTACATTTTTGATAACATGAACAAATTAAAATCGAAGCATAGTTTTCATTATTTTCTGAAAAATGAGTTTTGTTTTCCTAAAAAATTTTTTCAAATGTTTTGATAAACAATGGTAAAGAAAATAATTTTTGTATGTTCATTATTAGTTTTAAAAAGAAATTAGCAAATACTTAAGTTCATTCACGGCAGACAGGCATTGATACGACAAACTGCGACAGTACTATGAAATAAAAGTAAGAGTAGCTCAAAGTCAGACATATTTATAAAAAATTGATAATGATTTTATAGTATTGAGTTCAGCTATTAAAGGTCAACTTTTTATACCAACTTCAACAAAAAAAGTAGGATACTTCGGAACCGTCCAACCCATTTAAGCTAATGACATTCATATTCAACAAAAATGGGAAACATATATGCGTACTATTTTTCACCATGCCCTCGTCCACAGGGAAAAGTAAATACAAACAAGTCGTATATCCTTACAGGATATGATGTTTTCATCACTGAGGTTTTATATCATGAAACGTCGAGAATAAAGCCAGCATTATAGACGCAGACAAACACATCCCTACTGAAATCAATACCAAAGTCAACTTGTCTGTTTATCAACTCATGTTTTAAAAAATATTTAATTGGTGGTACCCTTGTTAAGACAACTACTATTTTTTTTATTACAAGGACAACGTCTTCCCACGACTTCGGCTCTCTTTGAAAGCGTGGGCGCTCGCACGTTACACTGCTGCCTTATTTCTCTCTCTGATTTATATGTTAAATTGACTATTTATTCGTAAGCTTTATTATTAAATTGTTTATAATTGCTTTTAACAGCTTCACAAAGAATTGATTTGAAAATAGTAAAATTTTGTCAATGTAGTTGAGTAATTTGAAAACAATGTAAAGATGCAATAATAATAAATAATATATACATGAACTTTTTCAATGACATTTAAAACTTTTGATTCAATAGAAAAGTATTACCATTTTGTAATAAAAAAAGAAAGGGAAAAAATCCCTATAAAAGCACTTTAAAATTGAAATTTGAATACTATAGAAAAGCTAGATGATAATGAATTGAAATTTGGACTAGACAAGTTTATTTATTTGTTTAATTTTTATTCACTTAAAGAGTTTTAAGTTTGGGTAAAACTCATTCATAAATTGCAATTGTTCAATGCACTAAAAAAGAAAGCAAATGATTTCATGCAGGAATTTAAAAGGAATTTTTATTTTAAACTGGTTTTATTTTCTGAAATAAAAATGAAAATAAAATTTCAGCCCTTATGGTATAAAATTTCAGAACTGGTAAAGAAACTCGTAAAGCCAGTAGCAAGAAATAATATGATTTGAATATTTTACGCCGGCGTCCTGGCATAGGGGTAGCGCGTCTTCCCCGTGATGTGGGCGTCCCGGGTTCGAGTCCCGGTTTGGGCATGGTTGTTCTTCTGTTGTTCTATCTGTGAGATGTGTGAATGTGCCCTCCTGTAAAAAGGGGTTGTGCAAGCGAATGAGTGATGCGTGAGTAGCAAAGTCGTACTCTTGGCCCTGGTTGGCGCTGCTATAAAAAATAAGAGACGTCCCCCTCAGGCTTAAATCGCTGTCTTCGTAACAGCGGGTTTGTCAGTGGCAAGTGCCATAAGAAGCAAACAAACAATGTTTTACAAATATATGCGTTTTATGGGTAGACTCAGATGATGGAATAATTTGACTCCAAGACTGGTTTTATTAAAAAAATCTCCATTTTACTTTTCCATTTAAATTTAAACATATCCGTAATAAACCTAAATATGTATAAAATATATGATCTTATGACACTACTTAGAATTAACAAGTTATTTAATCATTTATTTTTAGGAACTGTTGATGCAACTATTATGACAGTAGTTTCTATTCTTTCAAAACATTTTTTATAATCAAGACGGACGAATGAAGATTATTTCGTTATACCTATGCGTTTGTATACCTACCTGCTTAGCACCATTTCTATGCATTTATATTGTATATGTATGCGAGCATATAATATTATTGACATTATTATTATGTCCATTAAGAATCCCTACTAAATTGCGACCGAGTTAAATGTTATCTCCGTAGTATTATTAATATTTAAATTTATCTTTCAGAATTACTTTAAAAAAATCTTTACAAATATCATGCTAGATGTAATATCATGATGATTGTACGTGCAGCACAGATTACTGATAATTTAAATATGGTTCACGCCAAAAATGGGCAATCGCCCATCCTTACCTCTCCCTATCGATGGACATGAAAATATTTGAAGTATGACATTAATTTCGAAAAAACATGCTTTTGAAAACAATCCTATAACAACTTCTAATTATCTGTTCTAATTAAATACATTGACAGGGTCAAAGAATTCTTTTTCAAACATTCAAAATAAAAGTTTCTTTTAAAAAGAAGAAAAAAAAAAATCTGGAAATAATCAAAAATTCCGACATGCACATTTTTCGATAAAGGATATTATTAAATATGCATTAAAAACACCTAAATTTTTCGTGGAGGGGGGGGGATCCTTTATAGCTACCACAAAAAATATAATACACTCTGCCTACTACTGCTAAATCAAATTATTGATGAGAAAATTTTCCGATAAGTAAAAGATAGCGCTAACTTACGTAATAACCAATAACTGAACTAAAATAGGCAATGATTCTTTTCGGCATAACTGAATTGGATCTTCTCTGAAACCGAGACGGAGAGTGGGCGCTTATCGTTTAGTTCTTCATACCAAATTACGTAGAATGATTCATTTTCCAACGGACAAAAATATAAAAAATTATCAGTGAGAAAAGAATGAATCCCTACTACTAATACAGATATTCTATCGAAGAGTGTACTTATACGGGAAAGAAGAGGCGTGACCAGTAGACTTCAATGAAAAGAAATATACGGTTTTTTTTATGCCCTTCGCATAAAGAAATGCCAGCACTGGATTTATGTATTATCTGACTGGAGTTTTCAGAATAATTATATTGCATGCATAAAATAGCTTTACTCTAACCCGCGATATTAACTGAGGTAAGAAAATAGTCTATTTCCTTTTACATGGAAGTAAAACGATTATTTTACAAAAATAGAAGTAAGGGTAAAAACACTTTCCGAAATTTTCCAGAAGCGGTGGAATTGGTTTTTCTTACATATAAGCCATTCAGAAAACATTACAAACTTAATGAGCTCAAACACAGAGAATTTTAAATTAAAAAAATGTCTATACTACATAAAAATGTTACAAAACATATATAAAAAAATCCTATTTACTAAGAAAATTCTTGCTATTCAATTTGATCGTAGTTGATCATAGAAACACTTATTAATTCCATTTTAAACCCGATTTCCAAAGAATATTTTCAGTTAAAAGAAACTAAAGATGTTTCTGTAGTATATTGAAAACATTCGTAGAATTATTAAAATAAATAAATATACTAATTTCAGAAACACTACCGTATCAGAAAGTAAATGAAAAAATAGGTAAAGAAATTCTATCTTTACAAACATGAAACAAACGAAGTGAAATAAAGGTGTATAATAAAAATTAGGCTTACAAGCATTTTACATGGTCAGCAGTTAACTTTTAAAATGCATTTTTTTTCTATGCATTCTATTAACAGATTATTAAAAGTATTAAAAAGTGAGTTTTTTTAAAAAGTTACAAAAAAAAAGGGTTAAAAATTCATAATTCCGACACATAACGAGAATGTTTTTCTAAGCAGAAAATCACCATACTGAACAATTTATCAACGTCAATACTTTTATAAATATTCAACTCTAAAGTATTTCATTAAAAAAAAATTATGTTATTGTTACTTATTTCAATGCATAATTTTTTTTCTTTTTTTTACTCTTAAAAATTATAGCAGTTTTCTTAGAAAAACCATCAAAAACTAATTTTGGTGAAAAAAAATTTAAGATTTCATCATTATTTTCTTCTTTTCCGAAACAGAAACGTAATAATTTAAAAAAATCTTTCCTTTAAAAGCATATAATAATTCCATCTTCATACTATTATTAGGATGGTAAAAAAAGAAACTTATATGAATGGAAAATGAAATGCTTAAATAAATCAAAGAAAGCATGCATTTCAATTCTTTAGTGATTCATTATTGCTTCGTGTCATCTTTATTGTACCGCTGTGGTGAAAAACGAAAAAAAGAAAAATTCCCTCTTTTCATTTCACGAAAAATATGCTTTAATCTATGTTTATCATTTATAAAAAACGAATATCTTTCTTCAAATCACATTTAAATTTTCTTATGTTTTCTTTCCCCTTCCCAAGTTATAAAAGGCCACTATCTTTTAAGAAATAGAAGATGGTCTGAGAAATGAGCTTCTGTACCAAGCGCCCTTTTGGAACCCTGTCACTTAAATCCAGCGGAGGTCATAAACCTTGACATTACTTTGCCGCTCCCCAACTTTCCTTTTTTTTTACTTTTGAGAATGGGGTAGTCTTCCAAAACTAAGACCACCCACAATCGTAAGAGATTATTATCTGCCTTGTATATAACGTAAGGAAGATTTTCACTTCATCTAGAATTCTTGGAAGAAGTCTCTATTGAGCAAACAATATGGTCTAATTATAAGAAGAAGAAAAATATTCAATGATTAAAAAAAAAGCCTTTATCGAGAGTTTTGTTCCAAATTTTCAAATTCTCTGTTTTCTTTAATTTTTTTTTTATCTAAACCAATTTTTTTAATATTTTTATATCTAAAATTTAGAGATGAATCTTCCCTAAGACATTAATAATGAACATGATTGCTTTCATAGAGAGGCTGCAAATTTTGATGGGAAATTCCATTACTGCTGATAAAAACCAAAACAATGTCTTAAGGTATTGAAAGTATATTATTTTTTCCCATCTTTTATAAGTATAAGCTAAAATACTTATGCCTTGAATTCAGTCATCATTTTGAAAAGATACCTGGTCCTCTATGAAGACGATCCTCTTAGTTGCTTACACAAATTTAATTCTGGTTATGATATTTGGCAAGGGGAGGAGGTAAAAAATGCAAAATAATTGAGGGCAATATGTTAAAAAAATATCCTTTGTAGATTGTTTTTTATTTTATTAAATTTGATTGTAATTAGTAAAGATCTTAAATCGGTTTTGAGTTTCTCCTCAGTTTTATTAAACAAGAATGTTTTAGTAATGGATGCTCTTGCTTATATGTAAACAAAATTCCAAAGTCAACAATTCAAAAGCAGAAGCATATTTCTACATGTATTCGGGAGATTATTCTTTGAGATCGAACAAGCCTAAGTAATTCGTCAACGTTACAGAAAAATAGAGATCAATACACAGATATGCATATCCCTTTTTTCATCTAAACACCTTTTACAAATTTCCAACAAGGGTCAAAATACCCAAACTCAGATAGTTCGCGAACAAAAGATTCTTTCGATGTGATAAAGTATTCACAAATATCCCAATGAAATGCATTCCAAGACGTAGAGAGGCCGAGTTGCTCTTTGAAATGTTTCTTTAAGGAGAGGGAAAGAACGAAATGCGCGGAGGGGGGAAAACTGGAAGCCAACGCCCGGGGCGAAAGGGGACCGTCTGAACGTCAGATTAGCATCCTCGCCGTTTTTTTATGAAACAGAGTGCGGAAATAATGAGGTTAATACCGTTTTTTTCCCCCCTCGAATATCTGCAGGTGTAAAACTTAGTTACTTTTTGATATTGAAAAAAAAAAAAAATGAATTCAGATACTTAAATACACATATAATCGTCAGCTCAAATATATATTATGCAAAATCAAGAAAGGCATAAATAGTATCTAGAGATATGTTAAGAAAGGATTATTTTTCAAAACAAAATTATGGAAAAAGTTAATGAAATAAATAATGAGAAATAAATGCAGTAGGTTTGAACTAAATCCATTTTACGTCCTGTTTCACTACAAGAATTTCTGCATAGCAAATTATTTAAATATATTTATTTTTTAACAAAAATATATCGAAAGTCCAAGGCACATTTTGCCAATTATGGTCAATCATAATAGATAGCTTGAAAAGATTTATAACATATAATGCAATGACAGTTTTCTAATGCAGACAAAGTGAAGCCCCCCTCTCCCCTTAAGGTGGGAGGGTGATGGCTTCAAACAAAAGGGAAAGAAGGGTAGTAGCATTGCATATATGCTTGTGTAATTGTAACATCTTGTATTGGTTCCACTTCATATTGGTTTAAAAAATGGACTCCTCGCAGTCTAGCAACCCTATAACTATGCCACTGTATTATTCGAAATCATAAACATCCTTTTCAGAGCTAATAATAATGAGACTGAACTAAAAGAAAGTAAAATATTAATAATTATCTACTTCTCTCGGGTTTAAAAGTTTTAATTTAAACTGTCATTTGATCATTAGTGTTCAGTAGTAAACTCTCTATTCACGTGGCATGGATTTCTTCTTTAAGAATAAATTTAAATCGAAGAAATTCAATTACTTTATTATTTTTTTTAGATATTATGCTATCTATGATGAAGAAAATAGTCATGCTTTACAGAATACTTCTAGAATTTCTGAGGAATACAATATCTTACATTTCAACATGATTAATCAATAAGATTAAAGTTCTAGTATGAAATATTTCTAGGAATTTTAAACTGCATCCAGATAAAAAGCAATACCTTAGCCGATAATACACTTACACATAAGGAGCGTAAAACCTGTAATAATTTAAAAAGTTAGTTAGATCACCATGCACGGAAAATTCTATGTGTAATTCAATGAAAAAATTTGTTTTTAAAGATCTGAATGCATTTGATGATCATACATTCCTTTAGTAAAAGAAATTTAAAGGCCTAGTTTTATCAAATATTTTTAACAGTTCTTAGTAAATCGAATAATTCTGTTAAAGAAGATCGATTAGAAATAAAAAACAATAATGAAAGGGCAATAATAAAAGGTCTGCTTATGCAGAAACTCGGCTGGCAGCAAAAAGGATCCATGTTCCATATAAAATCCGTCGAGCATGTGGGCCTAATGGAATACGAAATTAGATGGTAATCAAACACCTCCATCTAAGACGGTGAGGAATGGTGTTTTAGACCAGAGAGACAGTAGCCAATTTAATAAAAATCGATTTGACAACAATGAGTAATTTCCCCCTCAATTATGAAATTCAATGTAGTTTACATAGTTAAAGAAATCTAATGTATTTTCTAGTTATATACTTCAACATAAATAATGTCATTTAAATTGTAGTTAAAAATTATTCAGCCTGTTTTGTACACCTAAACGTTCACTTTTTGCATCAATAATAATAATAATGAAAACTTCCAAAATCAGCTTTCTATTTTATGATTCGTCACTGTTGTGTCTTTAGTTTCGTAATTCTGATAATTTCAAGCAAATAGTTCAGAATTATTATTCGAAGATAATGATTTTTACAACTTAAAACAGTACAGAATTATTTATCAATGATGCCAGTTAAATTATCTTACTTTTTTTTCTTAGATTTCTCCAAGAAAAAAAGACATTAATTACAATCACGATTATTTACATATAATTAAATGCATTCAATATTTTTATTGAATGCTGTTGAAATGAAATAAATGCAATAATTAGAGATGTATATAATTTCCATTGGGCTAAGCTTATAGTTAAAATATGTAAAACATTTTGATTCTACGACTTTTCCCTATTACCCAATAAACTTCTGAA